>NW_028089315.1:3726158-4326158 GCF_014824575.4 Sturnira hondurensis
GGGGGCGAGGGTCTATCACTCCCTCTTTGTTGCAGCCCTGGAGTCCTTCCTTGAGGGCCTCCCAAGTGATCCTGTCTGGCTTAGTTTGGCCCCCCTCTGAGGGGTCGTACCTGTCTCTGACTAACCGACCAAGCATTGGGGGCAGAGATGGATGAAGCAGAAGCAGCGCTGCTGCCAGAGACACGCTTTGTCTCTTAGTGGCTCACGGTCAAAAGGTCGCTCACTCAGCCTTAGCCGTGGGGGTAGTTACAATTCCTGAAAACAAGCAGAGCGGTTCCCAACACTAAGCTATTTGCATTCTTTTATTGTTTAGTGGCTTCACAGCTTTCTACTGAATAAACATTGTATTCTTTATTTAATGAGTTTTCTCAACATCTGGTTTCTAGTTTTTCACTAATACTAATAATGACACCAAGAGCATCCTTGCACTTCTTTGAATATAATACTTGCAAGTGATATTGCTTGGTTAAAATTGTAACATTGTAAACTGTGATAGATATTACTATATTTGTGACATGAGGATTTCAGTGCCAAGTTAGTGGGTGGGGACTCGGCTCACAGAGGGTTAAGATACACGGCAGGAGTCACGAAGCTGCTAAGCAAAGTTTCAGAGCAAAAATTTGAAACTGGGTTTAGCTAGTTCCCAGCTTTTCACCACTTCTACCTTTGTCACTTGATTTTAAAGGTTTAATAAGTAATCTAGTAAGTCATTCTTAAATTTCTGAAAGGAATAGAGTCACTTTGGTGCTAGAATGGACAACAGAAATTTTATTCAGGATGAGACAGACTACTGATGTACTCCTTTTTACAAGGGATATGAGATTCTAAGAATGCTTAAATGTGATTTTATTGATTGATTTTTAGAGAGAGGGAAAAGGAGGGAGAAAAAGAGGAAAAGAAACATCAATATGTGGTTGCCTCTTGCATGCCCCGTACTGGGGACCTGGCCCACAACCCAGGCATGTGCTCTGACTGGAAATCCAACTGGTGACTCTGGTTCGCAGACTAGAACTCAATCCACTGAGCAACACCAGCCAGGGCTCATTTATTTACTTATTTAAAAAAAATAATTGAGCGCCTATTCTCTGCTAATCATGGTGCTATGCCACAGAGACCCCTGGTTAACAAAACTGACAGGATTTCTACATTTTAGTTGAGAGCACTGAATCCTAACCTCTAGACCACCAGGGAGGTGCAGTACATTTTAGCTGAAAATTAAGACATTAACCAAATCATCATAAAAATTAACATGAATTATACAATGATTTTACAATCATGCGCTGCTTAACAACAGGGATGTGGACTGAGAAACTGTCGTTAGGCAATTTCATCATTGTAGGAACATCACAGCGTGCACTTCCAGAAACCTAGATGGTACAGCCTATTGCTCCTGGCTAAAGGCCTGTACAGAATACTTCTGTACTGAATTCCGTATGTCATTTTAAAAAGTGGCAAATATCTGTGTATCTAAACATGAAGTAGGTATAGTATAAATTGTAAAAAATGGCATGCCTTTGTAGGACTCTCACTGAGGACGAAGCCTGCAGGGGTGGAAGCTGCTCTGAGTGGGTGAGTGAGTGGTGAGCGAACACGAGGGCCTAGGACTTCACTGAGTGCCTGGATAAGCGTGGTACACTGAGCTGCACTAGATTTATAAAACAACACAAGATTCAATCAAGCACAAGACAAAATGCAATCAAGGGACTTGATAAACACAAGATATATATGAGGGTGCTGCCAGAGTAACCTGGCATACTGTTCTGTAGCAAACTATTGTTTATAAGTAGAAAGAATACACTGTAAGATAATGATAAATAGTATAGAAGATATGTAAACGAGTAGAATTCACTTACTATTACTATCAAGTGTTACACACTATCCATGATTGCATGTGCCGTGCTTTTACGGAACTGGTCGTGCAGCAGGTGAGTTTGCAACAGCGCCGCCACACACCTGGGAGCGCTGTGTCACGCTACATCATGATGGCAATGACACCACCAGGCAAAGGGAACTTTTCAACTCCGTTATGATCTGATGGGGCCACCACGGTACATGCGGACTGCCATTGGCTGAAACATCGTTATGCAGTGCCTAACAGTAACTGGCAAGTAAAATCGTATCAGTGCTCTATGGGCTTGTAATAGGATTTGACATAGGCAAGGGCTCAGCACAAGATTCCTCTAGTTAATGCTGATTGTGTTGAAATCCGGAGGACAGGCAGAGTGACTAGGGGCCGGAGGAAGGAAATCACATTCTGTTCCAGGCAGAGAAAAGTGCGTGGAAAGGCCACAGGGAGAGGGAACAGTGCAAGTTCCAAGGACCGAACAAAGGCCCATGAGGTTCTAATTCAGGGGTGGAGAAAGCGTTAGTAGGGCCCAGGGCCTGGAGAGCCTTGAGTCTAGGGAAGAAACATTACCTTTAGTAAAATGAGAGCCACCAAAAGGTTTTTAGGAAGGTGTAAATCAAACAGCAGCGGGTGAGGCCCTGACAACTTAGCTCCCGGCAGCAACGCTTATCAGTACATGAAACATAAATACACCCATGCTCACTCTTTTTCTTTCACTCTTCCTCACAAAGTTTACTTAAATGATATTGTTAAATCTGAAGCTACAGTGAAAAGTATCACCTTCACCATCAGGGGACGGCAATATACATGAAGAGTTACATTAGAGAGATTTCCAAATCAAGTCAGCAGCAAATGCTGACATTGGTTTAAAATCAACCAACTACATAAGCAGTACAAGTAGCCACTTGGGGAAGCACATTTCGGGAAGAATTCACTTAGGCCAAAAGAGTGCAGCAGCTGCTTCAGAAAAGAGACTCTGTAGCTCAGCCTCTCTGAGCCTTCTAAGCATTAAGATTCCACTGCAAAGTCAAGTTTCCAGAGGCCAGATACAATATCACAACTTCTTAGTTGACCTTGGTCATCTCAGACCACTGAACAACTGAAAGAATACCCCAGACATAAACCGTACGCACAAACATCTGGAAAGCTAGCCTCCCATGCCCAAGAATTCAACTGTGACATCAATGCGTGGTACTGCGGGGCCTCCAACCCAAACACCCAGCGTTTAGGTCACTTTGAATACCACTCAAATGCTCCCCGACTGCAGCCTCTGAAGACTATTACCCAAAGATAGAAAATGTTCACAAGGGTTCAGCGTTGTTCTAAAGTCGAACAGCCATGAGAGGTGGCCATAAGAGACATTCAATTTCCAGGGTCTTCAGACCCCAGATGGCATTCTTTAGCACAGCTCTCAAGGTCATTACTAGATAGTCTCAGCTGTGACTACAAACACCTTTGTACCACTTTTCCTACTCCCTCTGGCCCACCACTGCTTAGGCCCCAGTGACATGGGCGCTCCACCCGATCACAGTGACAGGCTACAGCCTCCAGTTCCTATTGTGGTCGCCAGATGAAACGCCATTCCTCATAGCAGAGATCTAGCCCATCTTCTAAAACCAAATCTGAATGGATAGTCAAGGAGCAATTCAACATTTTTTGAACACTAGGTATTTGGAATATGAAGATGAATAAACCACAGTTTTTGTCTCCGAGAAAGTCATCTATGTGTCTCTCCTTTCACAGTGATTACCAGGTTGCCTCTAATAAATAATGTTAAACAAAGTAACTTGGATATATCCGGACAAAAATAATAAATTCAATGTGCAACCACCCAAAAAGGGAACAAGAACACTTGAAGTCCTAATATGTACAATCCTATAACTCAAGGGGGTCCCCCAAATCCCGATTTATAAAAAATGTGTGTTTATTCTTACATGTGTAATCTGCAGTCATCTTCAAAGCACTGCACGTTTGTTGCAATGCACCTATCGAGACACTTTTTTCTTCTGCTCCAAAAAGTTTTGAACTCATCAATTTTGAGATCTTTTAGTGCTTCTGCTGTTTCTTTGTTTCACCTCTTCCACCTGGGAAGAGATGTTTCCCTTTGAGGACTTTCTCCATTCGGGAAAACAACAACAAAAAAAGTTACTCAGGGCAAGATCTGGTGAATAGGGAGCATGGGGGATGGGGGTCATGCTGTTTTGTGTCAAAAACTTCTGAACACTCACCACACCAGTGAGCTGANATTCTTACATGTGTAAACTGCAGTCATCTTCAAAGCACTGCACGTTTGTTGCAATGCACCTATCGAGACACTTTTTTCTTCTGCTCCAAAAAGTTTTGAACTCATCAATTTTGAGATCTTTTAGTGCTTCTGCTGTTTCTTTGTTTCACCTCTTCCACCTGGGAAGAGATGTTTCCCTTTGAGGACTTTTTCCATTCGGGAAAACAACAACAAAAAAAGTTACTCAGGGCAAGATCTGGTGAATAGGGAGCATGGGGGATGGGGGTCATGCTGTTTTGTGTCAAAAACTTCTAAACACTCACCACACCAGTGAGCTGATGCCCTTGTAAATCCCCACTATGAAATGGGCAAACACATTGAAAGTCTTCAAAAAAATTCACTTAAGTTGAACACAGCCTCTCACAACAACACCAGGTGGTACACTGATACAGATGGGTTCCTAGAATGGTACTCACCTAGCAGGGTACATCTGTACTATGAGGTACTGCCCTCCGAAAGATAATATAGGGTATACACAGTATCCTCAAGGCCTTAGAATTTTCTGACTCCAGTGGAAGAAAATCATCATAAAATTTATTCATTTATTTATTTACTCATTATTTCAATTTGTGATGTATAAGCTATTATGCTAGGTACTAAAAGTCATGTGGATAATTGGCAAGTCTACATCTCAAAGAACTTAAAGTAGATAAGACATAGATACAAATAAATATATTACACAGGAATAAATGTCAAAAGAGTTAAAAATAAAGCCCTGTTAGCCCTGGCTGACATAGCTCAGTGGATTGAGCGCGGGCCTGCGAACCAGATGATCGCAGTTCGATTCCCAGTCAGGGCATATGCCTGGGTTGCAGGCCGGTTCCTTGCAGGCTAACTACCAGCAGGGGACGCACAAAAGGCAACCATACATTGATGTTTCTCTCCCTCGCTCCTTCCCCTCTAAAAATAAATAAATAAAATTAAAAAAAAAATAAAGCCCTGTTAGATTTCCAAGGGCACACATTTCCCTTATTAAGGAATCTTAATCATGCTAATGGAGAAGACATACCGCCTAATGGAGAAGACATACCAGGGCCCACCCAGTGGTCCCTGAGCTTCCCGAGCTTCCCCAGTTGTTACTGGAACACCTTGTTGGGTACCGCCTGAGACAACCCATTTCAATCTCAGACCGTTACAAATGCTAGTCATTCGTTCTTCCACTGACCCATGTATTTTCCTGAAACTTCTACCTATTAGTCCTATGTCTACTTCTGGTGACTTTCAGAGTTGATTTATTTCCTCTTCCACATGTACTAGTCAAAAATAGTAAGTAAGTATACATTCTTCTTAAGCTTTATCTTTTATCATTTACCTTTGTTGAGTTCTTTTTGGAATTCTGTTCTTATTCAAGTTATGAATTAATCATCCCAGCTTCTAATATCCTCAAATTTTATTAGTATTCATTAAACTTCTCTTTGAATTTATTAATAAGTACAGGATGGGGTAAAAGTAGATTTACAATTGTTCATATGGAAAATCATACAATAATTAGTAAATAACAATACAAGAAAAAACTCTTTTTTACAAACCCACAACTGTAAACCTACTTTTGCCGCCCCACTGTGTATCCAGCCAGAATCACGTTTCCATGAAGTTGCCATTAACATTGATACAGGACGAACTCAGGCAGCCAAATGCACACCTAATGGGATGATCACTCAGTTCACAACCCTCACTCCACCGACAGGGATTCATAGGTCACTCTGACGCACATCTTGCTAAAACCCAGATATGCAATTTCAACAACATTCTGGTAATCTATCAGCTGACTAACTAACTCATAAAAAGTAAAGTTTAACTGCATGATGTGATAATAATAAACCTACTCTGAGTCTCAGTGATCAACTTTTCATTTTCTAAAACCTTCCCCATACACAAGAATCAATGTGAGCTGGTTATTTAGAGATGAGGAAATCTATGTTCTTCTCTAACTCTTTTTGTTCAAAATTAAAAAGTTACCAATTTATGTTTTCTAACAATGCTCCTATATTCTGTGAATTCTGCACAATAAATATAAAACTTTTCTAAAACTAGCTAGTTTTTTAAATAATGAAATTTAAGAAAGTCTCAGCTTATAGCAGCATTCACTTTAAAAGCAACCCCAAACCTACAGAGAAAATAGATACATGTTGTTTTTGTAATATTGATATTGTATATTATATGTATCATAAATGAATGAGATGAAAAAACACAATTCTCTACTTTAAAAATGCCAAAGATCTCAAAAGATTTTAAAAGTGAAGTATGCTAAAATATATTTACCTTTGCTATGAAGAAATTAAATAAGCAAGTCACTAAACAAATACTACCTGGTAGATTTTTATGATAAAACTATACTTATTACAATTAAACATTTAGTGTACATATTTTATATGCATTACAAATCAAAGTTCTATTTTCCTATTCTAATTGCCAACACTGATTTTATGGCTTCTTGTGGGGTGGTGGGTGGGGAGGATGTTTTCACGGACCGTTTCCAGTTGGATGGTCGCACTGCACACGTTTCTGCCCACCTCAACCCTCTCTATCATTTCCCAAGTACATGGGCGTCTTCTGTCCTAGTCTCTGAATGAACATAACAGTGAGAGAGGCCTTGGGTTTTATGTAGGAGGTTACACCCTTCTAAATACCTGTAATGCAGTCTACGAAGGTGCAGGAAGCCCTGTAGGTAGAAAATTAAGTGAAGGCAAATTTGTTCTTACATATATAATAACCTTCTCAGTCACACCAACATATAAAATATTGCACCACCTGTGGAAAATTTCTCAGGCAAAAATGCAAGTAGTTTGATGTCTGGAAATATTATCTGCCAAATCTCTGAGCGATACATATCCATTGCTAGACAACAATAACTTTTTCGTCAAAGAGAAGTGAATGCAGACAAGGCTGAAGAGGTTCTGAGGGTAGAACCCACTTCCCCGAAAGACTCTGTCTGACACTCAGGCTCTGGAATTAAGGGTCTCACCTTTTCCTGACCCTGGTGATTATAATGATGAGGCTGATGACACCTGAATTAAGAGACACAAGAACCTGAAATCCACAACATCTACCTGAACATGCTAACTCCTCCCATAAGTGTCTAAATCTGACACACTTAGAAATAGGTCTAGACAGGTGGAGGGGGGAAATGGAGACAACCGTACTTGAACAACAATAAAAAAAAAGAAATAGGTGTAGATGAAGGCAACAGCAGGCCTTTGCAAAACCGCAAGACACAGTTTATCTTCTGTCTTCCTCAACGGTGCCTTTTTTTGCAATTTTCCCTGATTCCCCTCTCCAGTATATGTGTCTTTAATACTTCCTTCTTTTTATCCAAAGATAAACTTTTGCTGGAAGAGCTGGTAGGGGCAATTATCAACATCCGGTCCTAATCAAACTACTGTTTCCCTCAGGTCCCCTTACCACACCAGTGTATACAGAGGAAAACAATTAATTAAACCCACAGTGAGGTACCAGCGACTGCTGCAATTTCTCCTCAGTAGAATATTTGCACCATGTTTGTGAACCAACGTACTTTCATTCATCACTTCTGCTTCTAAGAATTTGTCATTAGAAAATAATTGTGTAATACAAAACTATGATGCCTTTCTTGAAACACAGTTCTTATTATACTAACAAGGTAAAGAATGGAACTAAGCCCCCAAATAATATGGCCATTTAAACTATAGTTAGAGAAATGTATGTAACATGATATATTTATGATATTTTCAGTAAAAAGACAACTTTTGTTATGCAGGGTAACATCTCATATAAAAATGTTTACATTTATATAAAGATGCTTGGGAATGACTGTTAATATGACCCAGGCACGGTGCTAACCATTTGGTAAACTGAAACACATAAGGCTTTTACCCACATGCAACATATGTCGGGGTATCAAAGATAGACTAACCAATGTTAACAGACAAAGATTTCTGTTCCCATGGAGCTTATATTTAACTTTATTTTTTAAATATCAGGAGTAGCATAACTCTACTGCTGTCTTTTCCTATTGGTCACAGGGACCTGGTGTGGAGAGGGAAGGGACTACATAGGGCTGTGAATGCGGGAGGGAAGACTCACTGGGGCCCTACTGAAAGACGGCTATACCATAGCCAGCCTGCGGGCCCCAGCAATGCACAGCTCTCCCCATGCAAAACACACCCATCCCCTCCCAAAGCCAGCCAAGTCTTACCCTGCTACACAGTCTCATCAGCCCAAAGTCCAGAATCTCATCTATATCAAATTCAGGTGTGGATGACGCTTCTTCAGTACAGTTCCTCAAGTACAGTTCTCTTGACCCAAAGACATATGAAGTAAAAAGACAAGGGTTCTGCTCCCCCATAACACCCAGGGTGGGGCAGGCATGGGAAAACCACTACAGACATTCCTGTTCAAAAGGGGCGGGGACAATAAGAAGCATACAGAGATCACTGGTCCATAGTAATTATGAAATCCAGCCAGGAAAACGTGGCAAGTTCTTTCATTTTTACTCCCACCTGGAATAAATTCTCATTGGATCTCAGTTCTACCCCCTGACTTACTCTTCCTTTTCCATGAAAAATAGCCCATGTTTTTAGTTGTGCGGTTTATTCAACCTGCTTTCCATTTTATGCTGTCACTATCCTAATCTCTGTCAGGATTCAGTCAGATACAACCAACCACTGGGCTCCAGAGAAGGATCCATGGCTCAGAGAATGCCAGAGACACACAGAGAAAAACTGAGTTGTGTGGCTTAAAGACGACAGCTGGAGGGACAGCCACCACTGTCCCTGAGCTGAGCCTTCCTCCCACTTATATTTTCTTAACTGTATCTTTATGCCTGGCACATATTTTTCATGATATAAAAAATCTGTTTCAACCGCTTTATAAAGTTTAAAAAATGTTCTATATTTTCCCAGATTGCTGCTTCTAGAATTCTCTCCTTCATTTTAATCTTGGCTAATGTAATTATGATGTGCCTTGGTGTGTTCCTTCTTGGGTCCAACTTCTTTGGGACTCTCTGAGCTTCCTGGATTTCCTGGAAGTCTGTTTCCTTTGCCAGACTGGGGAAGTTCTCCTTTATTATTTGTTCAAATAAGTTTTCCACTCGTGGCTGTTCCTCTTCCCCTTCTGGTATCCTTATAATTTGGATGTTGGAACGTTTAAAGATGTCCTGGAGGTTCCTAAGCCTCTTCTCATTTTTTTGAATTCTTGTTTCTTCCTTCTCTTCTGTTTGGTTGTTTCTTTCTTCCTTCTGGTCCTCTCCCTTGATTTGAGTCCCAGTTTCCTTTCCTTCACTATTGGTTGCCTGTGCACTTCCCTTCATTTCAATCAGTTTGCTTGAAACACGATCAGTTAAATGGCAGAATCTAGGAAATTTAGCAGTATTTCCTAATTTTAGGGCAATGTGGGGAGAAATACCTTAAATCCTACTGTCTGACCTCTTCTTGTGAAATTTTCATACTTATGGTAGCCAGGTAACATTAGATGTATAAACTACTCTTGGATTATAATTCTTATTTCTAGTACATGAAGCCATGTGACTTCCTTTTGTGAATTTCTCAGTGTTATTTCTAAGCCCAGTCTATAAACTGAGGGCAAACATTATTTATCAAACACAAAGACAAAGCAAGATTTCTCAACCTTATTAAAGAGATAAAACAAGAAAGTTTTCTACAAAAGTTTATTTTTCCAAACCTCTGTGGAAAGGTCAGAGTGGAAATCAACTAAACATTTCTGACCACAGACTTAGAAAATCCTCAGAGAGTTAATGCCAGAGTGTTTGAACCAATTAAACCACCAAGATAAAGGGAAACAACATTAATTAATGCTCAACTTGGAAATCAAGTTTTCTTATTGTTTTGCTGAAAAAGAAAAGCAGACCAACAACTTTGCTCAAAAATACCTGTGTTTTGAATTAACGTTGGTCTTCAGAGAGAGATGGGAAGGTGGGATGAACTGTTCCTCTATTTCCCCCATACAAGCCAATTCTCCATAGGAAAATTTGAAGGTAAGATGAGAAGTGGAAGAAAAGCACATCTGAATTCACTTCTCTCCTACAATGTTCTGCCCCTGCCGCTTGCCTTTGTTTAGACATTGCTTGACAGAAGAAGGTCTTCCTTTCACCACTGTTAGCTCATCAGAAAGAATCTGTTACTGCTTACTCCTTGTCTGGGTGAAAAGATGGACTCGATTTTCAAGTTACACACTGCAGGAAACCTGGGGTAAAAAAATGATTTATTTTCACCCACCTACTTTTCTTTTTTAGAATACTTTACTGACTCGCTAGAATTATCATGGAGGCCAAACCTGTAAACCAAGCAGCCATGTAGAAACTCTGGTCTCCAAGCCACATTTATACACATCACATAACATTTACTATTAACCGAGAGAGCAGTTAGTCGTTCTATTTTATAATTTTCAGAATTTAAACACAGAGTTGAGCGATTCACCATTTAAATTAAATTGCTTTAAATAAATATATTTTGAGGTCATAGACCTAGATGGCTGACATAATAACATAGCAATAACTTAAATCCCCTTTAGTCCGTTGAGAATTTTAAAGCATGTACTCTTGGTGTGATATGAGAGACTGTTTTATAAAGATACACATCAGGGCAGAGCAGTCCTTCCCTTTTCAAAATATCATTTAGTAAAGAACTAGATGGTGAGTTACACGAAATATGTATGACATTTTCAAAAAGATATGAAAACTGAAAAGCAAATATGTGACAAAAGTATATTGATTTGAGTTTACCCTAGCAAAGCTAGTGTATCCTCTATCTCAGAAAAAATCTATTTCTATTAAAATGCATTTTCTGCCCTGGCTGGTGTGGCTTACTTGGTTGGAGCATCATCCAGTCAGTGCAAGGTTGCAGGTTTGATCCCCAGTCCGAGAATGTCGGATCCCCAGTCTGGGCATGTACAGGAGGCAACGAATTGATGCTTCTCTCTTGCATTGATGTTTCCCCTGTCCCTTCCTCCCTCCCTCCCAATCTCTCTAAAGCAATGAAAAAAATGTCTTCTGGCGAGGAAATAAATAAATAAGCAAACGAACAAATGCCTTTTCCCACATCATTTGAGAAAGGTACTAAGTTTAATAACCAAGTGCAGAGTAAAACATACTGAAACTAAGCATCTGAACTACAAATATTATGACTAAATTTCCACTGAAGTCTCACTATAAAAAAAATAGCCCCATCCAATATGCCTTCATCTTCTTTCTGTAATTTTATAATCAATTTTAGTTTAAATTATTTCCTCTTCCCAAGCTGAAAATTACTCTCATTTATTTAATCAGAACCAACTTGTACTAATCTTTTATTGTACATTATTTTCACCTCTCTGAAACAAACCTTCCCAGCACAAGCATAGGACCTTAGAATAGATGTGACTGAACAAGAATTTTTACCTTCTAAAGAATGTTAGCCATTTTATTATTCATTCAATCCAGACTGAGTAACTGCTGTTCATCTACACGTATGCTGACCTGTAGTTGCACAGCTCAGGTTATATGAATAATGACTGTCCCTAAGGCTAGTATAAAATGCCAGGATTTTAGGCATTTGTTTTGCCCTTTTGATTTCTTTTATATTTTACCACCAGCTTTTAACTGGCCTCCCTGTTTATGTCTTCACCTGGCTACCTCTTTAAAACACATCCTCCAAAATTATATCAGCTTTCATTGCTGTATAACGAATCGACACAACTTGAGGGCTGAAAACCACACCCACATGTTGGGGTGGCCAAAGTGTCTGCTTAGATTTTTCCATAAAATGAAAGGCACAATTTTCATTTTCATCAATAACTTTATGGACTTGGCTATTTTGACTAGGTCAGCTATCTCTTGTGTGGTATAAAGTTGATTGTTCTCAATTAATGTCTCGATTTGATTGCTATCAACTTCAATTGCTCTAGCCTACTGTGGAGCATAATCCAGTGAGAAATTTCCAACACAAAACTTCCCCAAAACACTTTTGACATGTTTGACCAGTCACAGCACTTTCTCCATACACTGCACAAATCATTTGTTGCATTTCAGGTACATTTTTACCTTTGTCAAAATAATAAAGCATAATAGGCTGAAAATGTTGCATATCTTCTTCCATCTTCAATATTAAAATGGCTACAAAAAATTCATCAATTTTGATTTTTTAAATGCACACATAATAGCTGTTACATAATACAATCTAAGAAAACTGGTTTTAATAAAGTTAAAAACAACTGAGCACTACTACAACCATCTTACAGAGAAAACCAAACAAACTTTCTGGCCAACCCAATTTTATCTCACAGTTTCTATAGGTCAGATGCCCGTGTGGGTTTTGCTAGGCTCTTTGCTCCAGCTCACAGAACCACCATCAAGGTGGCCAGGCTGGGGTCCTGCCTGAGGAATCTCTGTTCAAGAATCTACCCCCTCCCTCATTCAGGTTCTGGGCAGAATTCAGTTCCTTGTATCTGTAGGACTGAGGTCCCCATCTCAGCCAGGCACCTCACTCAGCTCCTGCAGGTACTGGCATCCCTTTTTACATTGGCCTCTCCATCTTCAAACCAACAATTGTGCATTTCAATTCTCTCTGTGCTCCTCTTTGGCTTCCTTCTTCTGCCTGGAGCTGGTGAAAGTTCTCTGCTCTTAAGAACCTAATTTGGTTTGATCAGGTATGGAATCACGGAGATAATTCACAGAAATTCTGCTTACCATAAAAATCTAACTCAAATTTCATTAGCTACAAAAAACCTCAGATGTCCACTCATTCATTTCTTACTTCAATTATTCCCTCCATCCCTGTTTGCATAGATGCCCCTTCCGCAGAATCTCATTCAAAATAAGAGCAGCAGCATCTGATTCAAAATAAGAGCATCATCACACTTTGTTTGCTGGCTTATCATTCTAGAAGAATACTTAACGACACAACCCCAGTTTTGAGGCCAGTGTCAAGCAACATAAATGACGCCCATCTGATAAACACAAGTTGAAAAACTGGCATGTACCTTTTCTAAAGTTATTTTTTGTTGTTGTTCAAGTACAGTTGTCTGCATTCACTCCCCTACTCCTCCCTCACGACCCTAGCCAACCCCACCTCTCTCCTCTGCTTCCACTCCTCTTGGTTTTGTCCATATGTCCTTTATAGCTGTTTCTAAAAGCCCTTCCTCCCAGTTCCCCATTATCCTCTCCCATCTCCCCTCCCCTCTGGTTACTGTCGGCTTGGTCTTAATTTGATTGTCTCTGGTTATATGTTGCTTGTTTTTTTGTTTTGTTGATTAGGTTCCACTTAAAGGTGAGATCATATAGTATTTGTACGTCACCACCTGGCAGAAAGAAAGAAGGAGCTCCTACCCTTTGCAACAGCATGGATGGAACTAGAAAGCATTATGCTAAGTGAAATAAGCCAGGACATATGTGCCTTTAAAGTCAAAGAAAAAATAATTTATGTTCAATGTAAACTATAGTATTGAAGTATATTCACTATCGGTCTTTAAAAATCAATAGTCTGCATGCATAGATAAAATTCTTCACTAACCACACTACTTATTCAATAAGAATTTTATATGATTTGAAAAAATATCTGAAAGTTATTAAGCATACAATACTAACGGGATAACTACTTTATAACATTTAATCAAAACAATTCCATTTTACAGATCAAGAAACCGAGACCCTACAGAACTTAGAGTTGCCTGAGAAGCCATCACAAAGTAATGAAGCCACCACAGTATCTGAACATTCTAGCTGCCGAGCCCTTTGCTCTTTTCCTTCCTTCTTGCCTCCCTTCTGTCTTTGGATATTTATTGAACACACTATGTGCCAGGAACGGTTGTAAATATTTTCATTAATTAGACCTGAGTCCCTAAATACTGTTAAAAATACTATCTTTATCATGAGAATGTATAATACAACATACACACAAAAAATCAAGCCATTACTTCATAAAATGAAATGATATTATACATTGATGTTTAAGTTTTATAAGCAGTTACAAACATCATCACTAATCTTGGCTTTAAGTGAGTACTGTATATTTGCAAATACATGAACTATAATGAAAATATACTTCATAATATCCTAGGCATTGTAAACTTTGTGTGGGAAAAACCGATAAAAACATTTAAACAAGGAAATTCCATCTTGCCCAACTATGATCTCATCATAGCTGAAGACACTACGTGAACCACAGATGGTGAGAATGAAGAAGTCATGCACGCTCCTTAAAGACTTCAAGGTCGCCACAGCAAGGATCTGGGCTTAAGATCAATTTTTTGTTATGAAAAATGTCATACTCAAATATACTGTACCTGACTTCTCAGGGCCTCTAATGTAACATTCAAAACCAGCCCATCATGGGTATAGAAGATAGTGCATTAATCTGGCCAGAAAATATATGACTTCCTAAATTCACACATTTATCAATACAAATCAGTATCACAGTTCATTTACAATATAAAATATATAAACAGGAATCACCGCCCTTCCTAATATGGCTCTTGAAAGGGAAGTGAATTATGAGATTTTAACCACTTACAAGACCTAAGGTTTGGAAAAAGGAGGGATCTGACAAAAAATAAGAANTCGCCACAGCAAGGATCTGGGCTTAAGATCAATTTTTTGTTATGAAAAATGTCATACTCAAATATACTGTACCTGACTTCTCAGGGCCTCTAATGTAACATTCAAAACCAGCCCATCATGGGTATAGAAGATAGTGCACTAATCTGGCCAGAAAATATATGACTTCCTAAATTCACACATTTATCAATACAAATCAGTATCACAGTTCATTTACAATATAAAATATATAAACAGGAATCACTGCCCTTCCTAATATGGCTCTTGAAAGGGAAGTGAATTATGAGATTTTAATCACTTACAAGACCTGAGGTTTGGAAAAAGGAGGGATCTGACAAAAAATAAGAAATTTATTATCTTTAAAACACCAACTCCCGCCCTGGCTGGTGTAGCTCAGTGGATTGAGCGCGGACCTGCGAACCAGACGATCATGGTTCGATTCCCAGTCAGGGCACATGCCTGGGTTGCAGGCCAGTTCCCTGCAGGCCAACTCCCAGCAGGGGACGCATGAAAGGCAACCATACATTGATGTTTCTCTCCCTCTCTCCTTCCCTTCCCCTCGAAAGATAAATAAATAAAATATTTTAAAAAATAAAAAAATAAATAAAACACCAACTCCCAAGCAAGCCTTAGAAATCACTTTATTTAAAAAATGCAAATGTTAAAAGACTTAAACCTTCCATTTTACTCGCTGTGCCTATGCCATTCATAATCAGGTCTGAATTCACACAACTGCAAGGAGTGAAGAGAGAATCAATTTTTGTAAATAATAAATCATGCTTCTAACAGCCATTTGTGTGAGCCCAGAGCGAAGGCCAGAAACAGACGTGCCCATTTATACCACATAAAAATTATTCCTAACTCATAAAAAGACTGTGGGTATGGGCATTTTATTTATGTAATTATAAATGGAAACGACGTGTTATATTCTCAAAATGGATACTGAATTCTAGTATATAAAACTGCCGGTGATCCAGCATCCTCACAGTGTTTGTTCCAGTCTCCTCCAGCTCTCCCATTTTATAACCATCTACTTGGCACGCGTATTATTAAGAGAGAAGGAGTGGTATATTTTGTTTTCTAACTTCACCAGGCATTTTTTTCTATACCAAATTTTATGTGAACAGGCATGCCATCTTAATTTTTAGGTCCTTAGCATGCAGGTAAATATTCACCTGGTTGCCACATCAGATTTGAGCTTTCTGCTGCCGTCGTCATACCATTTTCACTTTTATTACTGCAGGAAATTTCGGGCACAATTCATGAGCCTATTGCTCACGCCAGCAATGCAGAACAAGCCTGTACTGCCCCGGGAGTCCACCTGAAAGGTAAGTCTCGGCTTCATTAGGTAATGGGCTCTTAGTATATCTCAGGTACCGCCAAAGAGAAGAATTTATTACGATTCTGAGAAGGTATGTAAAAACTTCATATGTGTGAAAAGGGTGCCATTTCCTTGTCTCGCAGAAATCCAGGAAATACTCCAGGCCTAATGTGTCTGCCCATTAAAGGAGGTATGACCCCTGTGATTCAGTAACAGATTACATAAGAGAAAAACTAACACAAATGGACACACACATCTACACACGACTCTACACAGTCGAACGGAATGTCCTCAGCGAATATTAAATCTTAACTCTCACCACTGCCCATTCAATTTTACTATCTGCAGATGACATTACTTTCTTTTTTGAATGAAAATAAAAGCTAAAATGTCCTCAATTTATTTTTTATCTCATGAGAGAGAAAATGACAATGATTTATTTCTCATATCTACAAGTTGTGAGCCTAGAAGCATTTTGGGGAATGAGAAGGAAGATATACTACGATAATCTTATATTCAGCAAAAAGTCATGCTATGATGAAATATATGTCTCTTAAAACTTCCTCACCCAGACCCATAGAGGGAGAGCAGATGACAGCTAGTCATGGGAAGGGGCTTAGAGTGATTGAGGAAAAAGGAAAAAGGACTCATGGGCATGGACAACAGTGTGGTGATTGCTGTCGCAAGGGTGTATAAGGGGACTAAATAGTAATGGAGCAATGTACAACAAAGATTAAATTTTTAAAAAAGAAAAAACTTCCTAGAAAATAATTATCACACACACACACTTTGAATAAGTCATTTTCCCATGTAGAATTCCCACGTTTCCATGCATTTCCCAGCTCAAACATCGTACCTGTGAAGATTTCTATGACATTCTCAAGCAGTTAGTTCCTACAGACATTTGAAAAGGATGACTACAACAAGACTAAGAGCTCTATAGTGCCAGGTACTGTTCTAAGCATCCTACGCACGTTGATCCATGCAATCTCCACGCTAACCTTCTGGAAGTGTTAAACCCACTGAATATTTATTTATGGAGGAGGGAACCCAAGAACAAGGATGTTAATCAATTTGTTTAATGTCACAGTACTGACGAGTGGAAGAACTATTCCTCCAATCCAGGCAACCTGGCTCCAGAGTCCAAATACTTAACAACTATACCAGGGTATCTGTCTTGATTTTCTGTTCATATAATGGAAACAATTGTACAGTGCCTGTCCACAGTGCTGCTTTCTAAACCGAGTCAGATCACTTATGTAAAGACCCTAGCCCTGTGCCTGGTGTATAGCAGTGCTAAATGTAACAGCACTGAATGTGACAACACTGTTGCCAAGTGTAGTTATTTTTAGTAAGGCCTATGTTCCCTGCTAGATTGTGAATTCCTTGATAATGGGGTGTGTGTTCATTCATTTATTCACTCATTCATCCCCCAAATGTGCACTGAACGAGTACTGTGGGCCAGTTCTGCGAAAGCCCTACAAGCATGTACCTCCTGAAGTCCAGTATCAGATAGCATATTGACAGAGCTCTTGCTCAGGCTTTGGCACCTACCATTTCCTTTGTCTGAAAGTTCTTCTTCATGTAAGTTCAAGGCTCATTTCCTCACAATACTGTCTCTCCTTAAATCATGCCTCTAAAGAAACTGTCACTAAATGCCTTATATAAAGTGGTGCTTTGCAGGACTATGTACTTTCTTGCTCTGCTTTATGTTTTCCACATACACTTATCACCAGCATACATATTAGACTGTAAACCCCATGTAGATAGGATTGCCAATCCTATATTCTAAATCTACAATAATAAGCTGGTAAATATTTGTTATATTGGTGAAAGGAGGAGAAGGAAGAAGGGAGGGAAAGAAAGAGAATGGGAGTAAGAAAAAAGAGAGGGGGTAAAATTCTGATCAATGAATGCTTTATAAACAAGAATATAATTTCTATCCCTTCTTGACCAACAACCTCTTACCTCTTCCCATCAATAAGAGAATGCCAATACTCTTTCTCTCCTTCTCTCCCTCCCTCACCCCTTCCTTCTGCAAAAGTCCCTGAGAGCACCTCAAAGTCACTCTCTTCTCCCTACAAACCTAAGTCTCTTGTCCTTTAATGTCAACGCCAGTTTTTGCTCCTCCTAAACAAAGCAAAACAAACAAAAAAAGCTGTGTCTGACCTTCATGATGACCAGGTTTCTTTTGTTTCCAACACTGCTGAAGGGTTATAATTTAACAGCTTCATAAGTGGTAGTTGTAATCAGCTGAAATTTGTCATTGAGCCAGCAAAGGCTAATTCATGATTAAAGAAAAAGTTCTCATTTTTCAGTTGCTCAAAATTTGCTTAGTGGATTCCTTCTTCAAACATGACTTCATTAATTAGCAGGTCATGTAATTTGAGGGTACCTCTCAATTTGATTAGTCACAATGATTTTGGTTTTCCTCTGTGTTGGAACAAGGTAGGGTTAGCCTCCATCCTTTGATGTTGGATGTGGGTCTGTGACTTGCTTTGACCAATGAGATGAATGTACAAGTGACATTTGTCACTTAAAGGCGGAAGATTTCAAAGAGCAAACCGTGACCCTGCATTTCCCTCCTAGTGGTGATTTGGAGACATGTGCCAAGATGGAGGCCCATCAGCAAGGGTTCCCGTGGGCTGATACTGGGCAGAGGCCCCCCGCCAGGCCATGCTAGACACGTAATACAACTGGGAAATAAACCGACGTAATAAACCAACGAAATGTAATTCATTGACATTTCGAAAGTCTTTCTCTTCTTCTTTTCCTTTCTTTCTGTCTTCCTTCCTTTCTTCCTTTCTTTTTTCTTTCTCTTTTACTTTCTTTCTCTTCCTTTATTCCTTCCTCCCTATTTCCTACTTTCCTTCTTTCCTTCTGTACTTCCTTCCTCTTCTGCATCAATACCGGATCCATCCTGACCAGTACGGAAAAACAGGAGGACCAATGAAAAGCTAATTCATACTGCTAACCTCATTCTATGAGGACCATAAACTAGGTATATTTCCATCATGATACTGGAACATCATGGGATAAATATCACAGAAGGACAAATTTGCATGGGTTATGAAACCATGGTTGAAAATTTATTTTCAGATGCTCCTTTGTCCATCTTGAAGCTTTTTTTAATGAGCCTATTAAATAATTTATATCACCTATTTTGTATGTTTTAGAGGACTGTTGGGGGGTAAAAATACTGATGCCCCATTTTTCAACATCAGAAATAATTCTACATGCTCTAGTTTCTCTAAAAAATTCTTTGAACTTAGTTGTAAAAATTTTAACTATAATATCTCACTATGAAAAAGACATATTATGTTTTATTCTTTTTCTTTATAAAATAATAAAAAATCCTACCCTGAATGAGAACCATAGACCCTTCAGGCCACCCTTTTCTCTGTACATATTAGGGTTACACCTTCCAAATACTGAAAGTATTCCCTCAACAGATGAAAAAAACAACTCTCTATTCTGGCACTTATTCTTGCAGTTTCTTAAAATGTTTTCCTCTCACCACTATCTTCCTCTCTCTCCCTCTCTCTCACACACTCTCTGTGACACACACACACACACACACACACACACACACTCTTCATAAAAACCAGTAATCCAAATAATGGCAAGTTCAGTTCAAGTCCTTTTAAAAATAAGCTGTCATCTTCATGGAAATAGTATTTTTAAAGGATTGTGCATTAGTTTCAACCTAATTACAACAGTGACTTCACCAGGCATGGCTGTTTAATATATTACAACTTCTTCTGACATCTGCTCAACAGTGAGTAATTCCAAATGAGTGGTTACTGCGGATGAAATATTTCCATTGCCTTTCGTAAAATCTCACTACTAGAAAGACATATATAACTATTCATTTATTTTTGAAAGAAAAATTTGCATGATGTATTCAAAAGGGCTGAGGAAGAGGTTTTAAAACACTATCCCACGAAGGGACTAGGATTGGAGAGTCAGGGCCCACTTCCACTGTTCCCAAGCAACGAAGTCCAAGAAAAGTAATAAGTATGACTAATACTTCAACTGCCTCAAGTTCAATGGCAATTGCACCTTAATATGTCCAGGGAGAATCTGAGGGGGGGTGGGAACGGTTCTTAGAGGACACTTCAGTCTCTTTTGAAAAGACTTGTAAAGAATGAAATAGTACTAGTCCAAAATTTTGGATACTATTTTTCTTTTGTTGCTGTCTTGCTTCCTTGATGTTGAGCTATTCTTTGTGATGGTTAACTAGGCCTACAAAGACAAAATTCAGGAAGAATAATATTCCAAGGAAATAGACACAAATAAAACATTAAACCCATGCTACTTTTTCAACTACTGGGAATAGTTCTAATTAGCAATCGGTTGTGTTATAACAACCAATGTAACAAGAACATAAATTAGGCAACAAACCTGGTCTTTTCATGGGCTTGTATAGTTCTTTAAAAAAAAAAAAAACAGGTGAAAACTACAAATCTTCAGCTATAATCATCTATTCACTGGATTTAAGACTGGGCAGTCCCATAAATGCCTGGGGACACAGATTACAATGTAAGTGAGATGAGGCCAGCAATTCAGCTTTGAGTACAAGGTCAATGCGTATCCGCACATTTTTAAACCGGTGGGGGGAATGCACTTCTGCACCCTTCACAGCAGCAAAGAAAAACATTTCAGACAGAAAATAGCTTCCATCAGTTTGCCAACACTAGTCAAAACAATATCTTTCTGTTTCTCTCTTCCACATAAACACAGAAACCATAAAAACATGAAGTGAATACATCATGGATGTTTTAAGAAAAACCAAAATTTTCCATTCCTTTCCTAATTTTCTACATGATAATCCTATTCCCTTTGAGGCAAGTCGTGAGAAGGATATAAAGTTCTAGGAGTATTTCCCAAAATGTCAAAATACCAAAACATGTCAAAGACGTTGCTGGAAGAACGTGTCCAAAGCTGAGGCAGCAAAAATCCCATTGCCCAGCCCCAGGCCAAGCCCTGATCTTCCATCCCTTCCTCTGTCTTTAAATACAACCTATTCCCTTCTGGTACCTCCCTAAAGCAAAACTCCACTAAGCCCTTGGCTTTCTGACATCCCCTTTCTCATTATTCAAGGAAACAAGTGGCTTCTCTTATTTCCAGGCTTTTAGACCCTTTCCTCATCCTTAAGATTGCAGAAAGAAGTCTGCACATTTTTCTAAGAAATCCATTCCTACACGCCAGTTGGTAATGATGGGTCTGTGTTTGCTGGGTCCTCAGTCCAGGTTAACTTAGGAAGAATTAGAGTTGAATGCAGCATAAGCCCCAGAACCTGTACTTCAGTAGTAATCACACGGATCCCTTCCAAACTTTCTTATAACAACAATTTGGCAATCTCTGAATTACCACATTGCTTGTAACTAGTATCGCATGTCTTGAACTAATTAAACAATGTCCCATATTATTCTTTCATCATCTACATATATAGGAACTCCATATGCACAAACTCTAATCAACTGATTTTTCTCCCAGTCCTGATGTGAAAATTCTGTCATTCACTTCTTTAGCAGAGAAATCAATAAAACATGGTAGTTCTCCTAATCCACAAAGGACAGATTCCAAGACCCTCAGTGGATGCCTGAAGTTGCAGACAGTACCAAAGACCATAGTTTTTGTCTATATACATATGATAAAGTTTAATTTATAAAGTACAATAAAAGATAAATGGCAATAATAATAACACAGAACAGCTGTAATAACATACTGTAATCAAAGCTGTATGAACGTGTCACTCGTTTCAGGAGTCCCTTGTTGTAGCCTTTGTACAGGCTCCATGCTTTCCGTTGCACCACGCTGCCCTTAACCGGAACACGGTTTCCATTCATTCCCTTCTGCCCACAGACATAATGCTTTTTCCATCTCAGCTAAGCACATATCACACACTGTGGCTGTAACTTTTGCAGTGTGAAGTGCAACAGTAAAACCAGCAGAGATTTCTTTACTTTTTTTTTTCACAATTTCAGGGATAGAAGATTTGTTTTGATCTTCTAGGTTATAGCAACCTCAGCATATGACTTCTTTTCTTCCCCCATTGAGAACTTTCTCCTTTTCACTTGGAACAGAAAACGTACTTTACAGTTTCTCTTCAGCATATTCGGATGCCGTAGCTCTCGCTCTGTGGGTTAGCTGAACACAAGCACTGAGAGAGCGCAACACTCCATCCGGCACTCAGATGGCTGCCGGGGGACAAAGGCCTGGAGAGGCTGGGCAACGGGGGTGATTGGTGTCCCTCTGGAGTGGGACAGCGCAAGATTTTGTCATGCTACGCTGAATGGCACACAATTTAAAACTTGTAAAGTGTTTATTTCTGGAAATTTCTATTTAACTGGATCAAGTCTCACCACAGGTAAGTGAAACTGTGGAAAGCAAAACTGTGGATAAGGGAGACTGTATATTTCAATTCTTATTTACCAAGATAATAAAAACTTTGCGAAGTGGGAAAGACAATGAAAATTGAATTTTGTTCTAGTGGAATTTCAAATTCGTTCAACAAGACTTGAGTTCCTACTACGTGAAAGACAATGAGTTGATTAGACCACATGAATAAGATCCAGTCACTTTCGAAGCTTGCAACGGTTGGGAGGCTTGGGGGACCACAGACAAATGTGGCTGGTATTTGGGAGAAAACAAAGTTGCACACCTTTCGGAGCAGTCTGGGTGCCTGATGGCAACTGGGTACATTCCGGCAGATCTCTGGGATGACTATGTGAAAACCAAGTCCATGCCTCTGAGAAGAAAAGCCAGGTAAAGACAAATGTTATCCGCTGAAAGATGTCCTGAGGGCCCAGAGCCAATACAGGAGGTGATGCTGGGGATGAGCCCACTTTCTTTCTTTTCATTCCACTCACCCTGGTGAGTAATTAAAGATTTTGTGAATAAGAACTGCCCTGGGCATTCTTCACAATAAGAACTGGCACCTCTGCATTCTTCTTTCAAGGGAAAAGGAAACTGAAACACTAAGAAGGGAAATAGCTGAGAACTAATCAAGATAATTCTTTCCATTTTGAGAAAACTGGCAGCCTTGAGAATATTATGAGGCCCGGAATAGATATTAATGACCTAGAACATAATCACTTCTGCCCGGTCACTGTGTCTTTGCCAATTTCCACACTCTGACTTGCAGGGTTCAGACTCTAGCAACTAAAATCAGAATGGTTTAACTTACAAAACAGAGAATATGTAACAGCAACTTCTTCATATGACCGCTCAGAAATACTCAATAATAAGTATGACTCCAAACTTCTAAACCATAACTGTTTTAAGAAAATAACTAATTCAGCCCTGGCTGGTGTAGCTCAGTGGATTGAGCACGGGCCTGCGAACCAGAGGATCTCAGTTCGATTCCCAGTCAGGGCACATGCCTGGGTTGCAGGCCAGTTCCCAGCAGGGGACACACGATACATTGTGTGTCCTCGGCAGAGGCAACCATACATTGATATTTCTCTCCCTCTCTCCTTCCCTTCCCCTCTAAAAAGATAAATAAATAAAAAATATTTAAAAAAAAAGAAAATAACTAATTCAGTTCATATTTTCTAGTGAGAAAAGTGAGATTTCTCATATCCAGGGCAAAATGCATATATATATATATATATAGTCTCTCTCCATCATGTGAACAGACGTGCTAGCACTTGGTTTCCAATTTCATTTATTTTGTAAAAAAAGGATCATTTCCCTGTCTCAATCAGTGCAGTCCTGCCAAAAAAAGACACAATTGAATTTGAGTTTCAGCTTAGAAAAAGCTGCTGTCAATTTAAGAAACTATTTTCAGAGTCAAAAAACAAAAGTGCCACAAAAATCAAGGCAAAGGTCAGTCCATTTCTTTAAATCCTCACCAAAAAGTATGTTTGTTGGTGTTAGAGAGAGAGAGGAGAGCAGAGAGAGAGAACAAAACATCAGTGTGAAAGAGAAACGCAGATGGGTCGCCTCCTTTATGGACCCTGACCAGGGCTCTCACCCACAGCCTTCTGGAGCATGAGACGATGCTCCAACCGAAGGAGCCACCCAGCCAGGGCAAAGGTCTGCCCATACTTCTGGCTGCGTCTAAAGAAAAACTGGACACAGACTCAAGCTCTATGCTTGTCCCTACTTTCGACTGTAGGGTGGCTGACAGTTCTGTGCAGCTCAACGAGCTAAACTTTGGGAGTATATTTTTGGCATTAAAACCAGTCTTTTGTTTTAATCCTGACCTGAGAAAACTTAAAACTTTTGTGGCTCCATCTTTGGTAATGGGCACATTCCTGACAGGCTAGTTACTTATCATAATAATGGTATGTTTAAAAACAGAATCACAAAGTACGCATGTGAGCCAGTAAAATTAAAATCAGAAGATAGACCATTGAAAAGCTAAAATAAGACTATTTTCCCAGCTGTGTGTTTAAGTTGAAGACACTTTAAATGAAAACTACCAACATAATTCCATGTCTGGAAGACAACTTATCCTCACATCAACAAATATTTGTCAGTCCCCTACTTGGGGTTTGTACAGTACAGTGAGTGCTGTGCAGGATACAGAAACAACTTGAAATTCTAAGTTAATGTGCAAGAAAAATGTGCAAAGAACAACCATCATACAATAGAGAATATGAAAAGTCAGGTGAAATGAAGGAAAAAAGTGTCATGGAAGCATAGGAGAGAATGAAATGACTGGTTGCTAGAATAGGGAAAGACTTGAGAGAGGAGATGACATGTGAGTTAGACCTGAAGGTAGGTAGGATTGGAGGGTAGGTGAGAGGATATGTGATGTAGGATAGGCAAACCCATCAGCAAGTAAGGATATAGACCAGGCTTGGAAATGGCAAACCCATCGGCATGGAAAAGAACAGAGGGTGCTTAGAACCGTGCTCTTGTTGTGGGCTGCTCTGCCTGGTTCTAGTACAATTGTACTACCTCCTGTGGCTAAGGACCTCTGGAATGCCAGCCGCAGGAGACAAAGCTTGTCTCTGGTAGCAAATGCTGCCTCAGTTTCCTCCCTGCCCCCAAGGCATGGTCAGAAGTCCTTGACAAGACCCCTAAGAGAAGGGGCAACCTAGGCCAGACACGACCACTTGGGAGGCCTTCATGGAAGGACTCGGAGGGGCTGCAACAAAGAGCAATGGACTCTTGCTCCCCAGCTTTGAGATAGTCCGAGTCCCCATGTCTTCTGGGAGAAGTGCTTCCTGGCTCCAATCCCCTTAAGCCTGAATACCTGATGGGGAGAGGTGCAGCTCCTTGCCTTGCTAGAGTGTGTCCTGGGGAAAAATCTGGCATCACAAAGACTTGCTGATAAACCTGTGAAATCTGCTCTGCTAAGAGTGCTTTCATTCATATGTGAAGAGTTCAAGCAGGAAACCCTAAAACTCTGTTCCTGACAGACTCTGACTCATACTAAGCCCTCAGATTTCTTTGAAATGTTATCTACTGTTTGATCCTTGCCACCCTGTATTCCTGTGTATTACAACCCAATAAAGGCCCTTGGAGGAAGGGCCTCAAGGCCTTTTGCCCCTAAGAAACTGGCCACCTCTGCTCCCCAAGCAGATCACACCATGTCTCAGTCATGGTTACTCTCCTCCGTGGCACACAGGGGGACTTGCGAGGAAAGTCACCTGCACAGGCTCTTGGTTGGAACCTTGGGACAGACAGTGCAACTCAATGTTCACATGGGCTCATGGACCAAACTGAAGAAGAGTCAGGCTCACAGCTCACTCACATCTCAGCATTGCCCAAGGACAATGGACAGTCTCTTGGGAGTGTTGGTCCATAAGTATAATATTTTAAATCCCTTGGGGTCCTGTGAAAATGCCCTATATGCAAATGCCCAGAAAAGTGACTTCCTGTCTTGACTCATTTGCCAACTTATTCCTCTGTCTACAGACTTTTCATCTATAAAGTGACAGTAATCATAATGGTCATCTAGTTTACCTATAGTAGGTAGTTAGGAGACTACAGAGACACTCTAAGTATAAAACGATTCTGTTGAAAACGACCTGACCGGAAGTAGAAGACAAGTAAGCTATTGCACTCAGAAAACGATTATGGAGCATCAAAATCCTTTTCTAAAGAACAGGAGGAAAATTTGGACCCAAGAATGTACACATACACACACACACACACACACACATATACACACTTGAAACTGCTCAAACAATCTGAACAAGATGTTCTAACAGAAAAAAAAAATATCGAAGAGCTGGTTACTATCTTCCTATCATTTTCAGGAAGTTCAAAAAAAGTAAAAATAAAAGATGCAACAACAGTTTTTCCATGGGCTAAGCCAGCTGCTACTACCTCAACAGGACACTGTTGTGGAAATACCAGTAATAGAATCCAGAGGCCTATCAGAAATAATATAATGCCTTATGAAGAGGATTCCAAATTAATCATCCATCTTAAATGAAATAAATATCCATGCAAACCCAGAACACATGTAGAACAAAATAGTTTATAATAACAAGAAAGCTCACAATATACCTCTTCCTTTTTTTCTTATTGCAGAAAGCAAAGGGGAGGAAAGAATATCACTTATATCACCCAAGACAAAACTTCATCCATTCATCCATATGACTGCTTTAACAAACAGTCACTATGTGCCCAGACAGATGCTGGGGAAATGCAATATAAAAAAACAGTTTTTGCTCTTGAGGAGGTAAGGCCAGTAAGAATAAAATCTACCAACCTTCATTTTGTAAGTCTAAGGAAAAACTATTCCTAATATTGCAATTGTCTCTTAGAACAACCCTTTGGAGAAAGTATGTTTTACAGATTTGAAAACTGACACCCACAAAGTTTGAGCAATTTGTCTAAGTAGGCAAAACAAGTTGTTGATGGAGCCAGGATTCAAACCCAGGTCTTCTGTCCCCAAACCTTTCCTCAAGGACAAATGGGTAAGGTCTTTCTTTAGCGTCACTACATAAACTGCTGAGCTGTTTCTGTTTCACAGAAAATTCCATTTGCCCATCTCATTTCCTCTTGGCTTGTAGTCACAAAACAGTCTGCGTGGAGTCCTGTCATAAATCATCATAGGTCTAGTAACATAGCATTAAATTACAGGCAGTAAGAAGTACTCCAAATTCAAGGAACGATGCAAACACCATCGTACAAGAAGCATTTGCTTACCTCCCTCAGCCCATGACAGACGCAGCTGACAAAACTTCGATAACATTTTCAACCTCATTTGAATAAAAATAACATTGAGATGTCATTCCTCCT
The DNA here is from genome assembly GCF_014824575.4 of Sturnira hondurensis. Classification (NCBI taxonomy): domain Eukaryota; kingdom Metazoa; phylum Chordata; class Mammalia; order Chiroptera; family Phyllostomidae; genus Sturnira; species Sturnira hondurensis. Next base: position 3,753,346 of record NW_028089315.1, read on the forward strand.
ACCAACAAATTGGCACAGGTTTTTAAAAAAGGAATAAAACTCAGCGTTGGTATTTATAACAGATTTTCTTTAATGTGCATAATTTGGAAGGCAACAATTCCACTTCTGGGAAGGTATTAAGAAGTCACCATTTAGACAGACCTATAAGCTTTGAGTCACTCACTGTTCTTCCTCTCTCTCCCTTGCTCTATATATTCAATTACTTGCTAAGTCCTGTCACTTCTACTCCCAAAATTTCTCTCCAGTCTATTTCTCACCCCATTGTCACTGTGGAACATCATTTTTTCTCATTTGACTATTAGCCTTATTACCGGTCTCTTCAATTCCTATTTTCCACCACTTACACTTATTCCACATAATCATCCAGATATATGTTAACAACTACAGTTCTAACACACTCACTGTGATGTTCAAAAATACTCGATAGTTTTCTAATTGCCTTTCAGAGTAAGAATGAACACCTTTTCCTAACTTCCTAGGCACATTAGAACATGGCCTTATCATGACTTTCCACTTATTCCCCAGACAAATGGACAAATGCAATTCCTAAACAAACCTTAAGTTTTCTTCCTTCAAGGGTTTTACATTGCCTACATAACCTATCTAAAGAATGTCTTCCAATTCCCACAGCACTATTCTTATATCTCCTTTAAGTCATATTATGCTGTAGCTTAAGTTATTTGTAAATTCACTCTACTCTTATACTAAACTGTGCATTCCCTGAAAATACCCTGCGACTTGTTTTTCTCTGTATCTGTCTTCAGTGGGATTTCCTTGAGGCAGAGACTGAGACAGGGATTCTTGGAAGAAATAGGAGGTCTGTCCAGAAAAAGTCTGGCCATTGTTAATATAATGAGAAGGATTTACGTGACATCAGTATAACCTGGCAGCCAAGAAGAGTGGACCGGAATGCACATGCATGAACAATGACAACTGTACTAGTCAGTGGAGGTGGTAGACACCATTGAGTGGCACGTGTACTGTGTGGCCGTCACATTCAAAATGACTGGGTGAGTACAGCAACAAATCTACACCAAATTTTGTGTTGAGCCTGAATATCCCTCCTTGGAAACTGAGGCCACAGCTATGGGCAAGTGGTGATTGGCAGCTTCATCACGACAACACTTGCCCATTCACGCATCACATCTCATACAGAGATTTTTTGGCAAAATATCAAATCACCCAGGTGATTCAGTACCCCTGCAGCCCAGATTTGGCACCCTGAGACTCCTGGTTTCTCCTAATACTAAAATCACCTTTGAAAAGGAGGAGATTTCAGACTATTCATGAGATTCAGTAAAATGCAACAGGGCAGTCAATGGCGATTGGGAGAACTGTGTGAGGTTCCAAGGTGCCTAATTTGAAGGGGACTGAGACATCACTGTCCTACGTACAATGTTTCTTGTATCTTGTATCTTCTTCAATAAACATCTCTATTTTCATACTGCGTGGCTGGATACCTACTGGACAGTCCTGAAGCAGTGTCCCCAGGGGAATGTAGGGGCTGTGAGGAAAGCAAGATAAATATTGGAGGGGCTAGGCCAAGATGCTGTTTGACCACACATGTAGTTTCAGCTCCATCCCATGGGAGCTCTGAAACAGAGAATGCGCCACAGACTTGTTGCATAGGCAGTGAGAAAGCTGGGGCTGTTATACACTGCATCCGTCACCATTGGCCACAGGCCACCTTTGGAGGGGTTTTAACTTCCCAGGCCTTTCTGGACTAGGGACCTTTTATAAGCCACAGGCAACACTTTGAAGAAGAACAAAAGTGTAAAACATTAACAACTAACATGCACAACAGCTGAGAGATAGGTGTATCCATCCAGTAAAAGTATGGAGAGTACACATACATCACCTGCTACAGAATCCCCAGTTACCCTCTAGTAGCTCAGAGCCAATAGTAGATGCTCATTAAGTAGCCATTGAAAAGAAGTTATACTTTATTCTTCTGTTTGAAGTACATGAGTATAGTCTTAAAAAGAGCCACTTGGTCGTTTACTATGTTAAGGCTGCTATCTCAAAGTACCACATACTGGGTGGCTTGTAAACAATAGAAATTTATTTCAAACAGATCTGGATGCTGGAAGTCAGAGTAAGATGCCAAGCATGTTTGATTTCTGAGAGGGCCTTTTTTGGGGGTTGCCAATACCTTAGTTCTTGTTATATTATCTCATGGCGAAAAGCAGGAAGCTAGCTCTCTGGCTTCTACTTACAAGGGCACTGTCCTCATTTATGAGGTCTCCAGCCTCATGGCATAATCACCTCCCAAACGCCCCACCCCCAACCACCAACACTATGGGGATTAGATTTCAGTGTAAGAATTGGGACACACAGTTAGTCCACAGCACTTACCCTTTCCCAGGTAAATGAACAAGCAATCAGAAAAAAAAGTACATGGGGTTGTTATATTGCAGTTATCTGGTTTAAAATAAAATTTTGATCATAGAATCAGAAATAGACTGCTAGCAGTAAGAGGGAAAGAGGAAGGTGGGGACTGACTTGCAGAAGGTGAAGAGATTAGTCAAAGAATATACATATAGGACCCATGGACTTGGACAATGGTGTGACGATTAACTACGGAAGTCGGGGGTCAGGCTGAGTGGAGAGGGAGAAGGTGGGACTTGGGACAACTGTAATAGCATTAAAAAGAGAACACTGATAAAAATAAAATAAATAAAATAAATTTTTGTAGTCACTAGTAAGTTTAAGCTAGTACATTTAATTTAAAATTGATTCATACCCATGAAAAATTTAACAGTTTGTCATTCTTAGAGATTTAAGATGAACATTAATGAAAACATTGAGGGCAATTTTTGATGAAAGTGATTATTTTCACTCTTAAGAACAGAATGTCTACTAGTGACCCCATTAAGCTGCTGATTATAGCAATAAATATTTTCAGAAGGAGCCAAATCTTTCTCTGTAAGCCCCAAGAGAGTCTCTTGGCTGCAGTCAGTCATCTTCCAAGACGAGATCATCTTCCAAGATGAGATCTTCTTCGGATCAGTGAGTAATAAATGAAAAGTGATGCATCAGTAGGTAGCATCATTCCACCCTCACGATGAACTCAACTACCCTGCTCAAAATCATGGCTGCTGACTTGTAAATGTTTCTTCTTTAGTGGCCAGGAAATCACGTGTTTTATAAACAAAATAATAGAAATGTGAAATGAGGGCAAGGGCTCTCAACGCTCTTGTCTTCGTCTTCTCCTTCACAACAGCTTTGAGAAGACTCCATGAAACACGTTGAAACTCAATATTCATCCAAGAAATGCTATAGCACTCTACCTCCCAAACCTACTTCTTGAACTTCTCCTTCTTATTCATTACTGCTGTCAAAGAGCCCTGTATTTCATTTCAACCTGGCTATCCTAGAAAACATATACAAAGGGTAAGTGGCCTTTAAATAATTTGCTCTGAGTATATTACTGAATATATTTCTACACCTCAGTCCTATGGGTTCTATTAAACCCCATTACAAACACAATTTCCCAAAACAGACCATCACATATTTTATCTCCTTTTTGAAACATTCCTTTCTTGCTTTCTTGAAATCTATTCATGTATGCCTGCCTCAATCTCCAACACAGTTAATACTATTCACTCCACAGGTGTTTGTAATGATTTTTTATGAGTAAATAACCTTGCTAGGTATTATAGAATTCAAAGCTATCATCAGAGATGGTCTTTGTTCTCAAAGAACTTACCACCTAATTGAGAAAATGCATATAAATAATCACAACATACACACCGAAATCAAAATATAGCTTGAGTACTTTGAGAAAGAAGGGTTATTACCTTATACTACTACCTTAGTATATATCACGCTTATTATAAAATGCCAATTTCTATTTCACTGCAATTCATATGTTAGGGAACAATTTAAACATGAAGCAAATTTCACATTTGCTCTGTACAACTCTGCAGAAAACTGCACCCAGCTGAACTGAGCTTTGGAAGAGCACAAAAACCACACATATGCACATCCCTTAAAATTTACCAGTCACCTTGGTAACTTACCAGTCACCTGTGGATAGGTTAGGAATCACACCTACTCACATCTAGAATTTAATTTTTCTGTCTAATTCCACAATAATTCATAAGCTGAAATATTCCTGGCACCCACTTCCAGTAGCAAACTTCAGGTCTTTATCAAGGTAAAGTACCAAATTATCATAGCATCTCTGCATTGATTGACCAATTAACATGCAAAAAAAGGTATACTACCATTTTTACTCATTTCTATCTAACTGAAGGTTTGGAATGTTGTGTTCCTAACTCCATTTGTCCCGTAGCTCTGTCATTGTTTTTGTGAAATTTATATAATGTAGGGATTTTTAGAAATGCATATGTAGAGTTAACAGAATTGACTGCATGTGTTCACATTATTTGAAAAGTATGTAAAACATAACTAAATGTAAATTATATAGCCTCCATACATACATATTATATATGTATGTATCTTCTTCTCCCTAGGCCCCCCCCATTAGTTTTCAACATGGTTTATACAACTAACACTTTGGGGGGATAAAGAATGGTTCTAACCTCCTGAAGAGACAACAGCACTAATTACTGACCTTGACCTACCACAGGCCAATGTATGGTCTCTCCTTCACAATAACAGTGGCAAGGATTGTTCTCTTCTCTTTCCTTGACCTTGCTTTTCAGATACACAATAGAGAATTTAGAGTTTGTAAAACTGCAGCACGGTTTGAGTTGTAATTCCACTACATTGATGTCAACCTTAAAATGAACTTATTTGAGCCCTAATTTATCCTTCAAAACAGCATGGTTTGTCTCTTATTTAGGAATTATTGAGTAATAAAAAGAAAAGAAAATACATCGCCCATCCTTGCTTTTAAAGAGTGTAAACAAAGAAAGCCAAAAATAGCCAACCTTGTTTCTGAAGTTGTCAGAATGTGGCACTTGTAACTATAGGAACAAAGCCGGTAATTATTCATCTTTAATTCATTTGACTAAACAGCCAAAGAAGTGGAAAACTGAAAACTAATGTTTGAAGTGAAGTAAGGAGACAGTTTAAATGCTAGTAACACTGACCTGCCGCAGGGATGAATGTGTGCAATTCAAAGACACTGAGCGGTAGAACAGCGATAACTCACACAAGTATCAGCTGGTGAAGATGTCCTCACCAGTGGCTCCGAAACCCAAGAAACAAGGTTAGATCTATCTGAATTAAGAGTTTTTTTTTAATACAGTACCTTTGTTTTCCAAGTGTCTCTATCAATTTCTAAAGCCCAAGGTGAAGACTGTGTGTTTCTGAATGGGCAAACACACACGGAGTTGGTTTGGACACACATACATGAAACTACTAAAACATGACACTTACTCTGAGCAAAGACACATTTTCACATTCTGCGTAACCCACAGAGAGAGGCAGACGGACCCAGGACTTCTGAAATCTCTTCTACCAAAAAGAAAACACATCATGGCTAAAATGAAAGATTAGAAGTTTTATTATTCAAGAGAAGACCAAAACTCTCTAAAAGTCTGGACACAGAAACTTGATTATCTATTTCCTGATACCAAATATCAACCTTTTATTGTGCTACCCAAATGCACTACAATTTATAGAGTATTAGATATGATTTCTTAAATAAAATCTCACATACATTATCACCAAAGAATAAAAAGAGTACCCCTGTTATGATGTGACTATGTCATAATGATACACTTAAATATAGACAAATAATTATTTTAAATTAACTTAATTTGATTTTTATATTTGAGTTAAAAGTGCACAGATATTTTTCATTTATTTGTTTATTTATGTTTCCGAATACTTTATTGTATTTCTTCCATTACCAATTAGTTCCCTTACACCTCCCACCCCCCTGCAATCTCCACTCTCGTTGTCTACAGAGAGGGGAATCCTTCTGCACTGTTGGTGGGAACGCAGACTGTGCAGCTACTGTGGACAGCACCATGGAGATACCTCAAAAAATTAAAAATGGGTCTGCCTTTTGACCTAACTATCCTACTTCTAGGAATACATCTGAAGGAACCCAAAACATGAATTTCAAAGAACAGAAGCATCCCTATGTTCATTGCAGTGTTATTTACAATCACCAAGATATGGAAGCAGCCCAAGTGTCCATCATTAGATGAGTGGATAGAACTATAGAATATTTACACAATGGAATACTACTCAGCCATAAAAATGAAGAAAAGTCTGCATCAAACAAAAGCATGGATGGAACTGGAGGACATTATGTTGAGTAAAATAAGCCAGTCAAAGAAAGACAAACATCAAATGATTTCACTCATATGTGGAATCTAATGAATGAACTGATCTAAAAAGCTAAATGAGACAGACCTATAGATAGAGGGCAGACTGACCCTTCTGGTGGGGGAGAGGGCAGGGGTTAGGGTATAGTGGGACTGACCCAAAAAATAGAAAGATAATATCAAAGTAGTGAATTTGAATTGAGTGTAAAGGTTCTACTTTAATACTAACAAGGATAAGTAGAAAGCACACTGTTTTTTGTTCTGAATGATTCACAAGGACAACACACCTGACCAGCCCCAGCAGGAATCTGAGAGAACCTTTTGGCTTTGACTTCCCTTTGGAATACCTGCCAGTTTATGTCCTCCCTCTCTCCCAGTCTGTCTCATGACTGAATGCAAAACTGTGCAGTTTGGCTGACTGGACTTAGGGGTTGAGCAGCGGTGTGGGTGGGTGGATAAAACAGAGTGAGATTAATGCAAACTGAGAATCACAGCCTCTCTCCCCTTGCGATGTGATCTCTGGGGAATAGCCACAGAGAAGCTGGGTTTGGGGAGAAGAATAGAATAGTCAGAGGTTTGATTTAGGAAGTTAGTTTTTCACACCAAAGTACAGTCCCCTTAACTTATGAGCATCTAACTTAAAAACCAACATTGCCCATAGAAAACTCAGAACTCCTGCCAAGGCCGTATCTGAAAAGCACTGAGGTTTCACATGTAGAAAACCGATGGTTTCAAAGCAGAGATGACAAAATGAAAATAAAGCGACACTTCACCTAACATCCCGGGGGAGTCCCTAGTGAGTAATTTAATGCTTGTCAGGATCTGACCCTGTCCCAGTTTTTCCTCACCTTCAATCACTCTCTAATATAAATTTTGTGTTAGTGGTTCTTAAATTATATCATATATATCACCTGAGACTCAATGCTTATTAAAAAGGCCAGGATCCCTCAACCCTACCCTACCCTGGCTCAGTGGGTGTAGGGTGAGACCCAGATACTTACATATGTAACACTACCTCCAGGTGACTCTGATGCATGTGGCTTCTGAGCCACACTGACAAAAGTACCCGATGCTTAAGGTACATTCCCAAAATTGTCATGCTCTCTTTTTTGTCTCCTGACGTCCTTCTCTACCATTTCTGTCATCCAACTAATAATCACTGGGCACGAGTCTAGGTTAACTTCCACATGTCTCTGAAACCCAACTTCAGCATGAAGTTCCCTGGTAAGGACTTAATGATCCTTACAGGGTAACCAACAGCTAAGTTAGATGTCCTTTTGCTCACCAGGAACTCTGGATTTAGTATTATTCTAGCATTAAATAGCTGTATGACAATGGCTGGTACACTTAATTTCTTCCCCTAAACTACAGGCCTATTACAAAACAGATGTTTCAACAAATACTTGATAAATAAACAAGACAGAGTAAAATAATGAACCGACTTCAAAAGCAGACTTTCTGATATGAATAGCTTAGTCTAAGTGATGCTATTAGCGTCATCTCCCCAAATCCTCCTGCTTCTAAGAAATCCCCTTTCACGGGATACTGAAATTTTTACTGTATCGTATTGACTGATAATCCATTAAATTAGAAGTAATTTAAGTTAATAAAAATTTTCCTTTTAAGATGAAAATCTCTCTACAAAGTAAAATATTTAACAGGCTTTTTACTGCAATATAGAACGTTCTAATCAGATTGCTTTCCCCCAGGCTCCCTTTCCTAATTCCCCTGCAACATTTCTAATTTAGGGGAGCAGGTTATTACATCTTGAGATATTTTAAAATAAAATTTTAAGTAAACGTCCTGACTACATTATTTTTATTGAGATTTATTTTTCCAAAGTAGTCACATATATGAATCAAAACATCTTGCGACGAGGCCTAGAATTTCAAAGTTGCAAAGAAACTCATCTCAACCCATTCTTGTTTACAGAAAAGAAAAACAAGTGCAGAAAGATTGAGGACATTAACAAAGGTTGTGCAGTCCTCCCTTTTTCATTAAGTATTTTGGACTCTACCTCAAAACAGCAAATAAAATTGATGACTTTTAAATGCATACTTTATTTTTGGAAGAAAATAATTCTATCCTCTACTTCCCATATAGAAATACACACATATACATACTGGATGATTTTTTTAAAAAACAAAGCAAAATGGCTTACTAGCACATTAGAAGGAATTAGAAGGAAATGGAAAGTTTTTCAGGGTATGTGTATGGCTGTAGTTCACAGAACTAATCACCAGTCAGGTGAAGAAATTCCGGAAGTTAACATCTGACACTACAGATTCCATGGAGTACGAGGCACAGATTAATACTTACTCACAGTTCACTTAAGGTACTACAGTGGATGCCAGATTTTAGTAAGAAGGCTAGAATAACTCATTGTGTCTATGAGATATAATACACTTCACCTACTAACTTGTCAAATAAATGAGTTCCTTCCTAAAATGAGGCACTGTTTCCTCACTCATTGGGTTCTAGCAGGGATTCTGCCACTTGCATGACTTGGTCAAATTACTTTATCTCTTTAAACCTCAGTTTTATTGACTATAAAATGGGGGAAATAATAGTAGTCAGAATAGTACTCAGAAGTGCTGTGAGGATTAAGTAATAATGGATTTAAAAGCATTTAGCATAGTACATGGCCTTTAGTAAATCTCAAGAAATTATCATTATCTTCATCATCATCATTATTGTCAGTCTCACAGTTAAAAACAATATTAAGAAATAAGAAATAAAATTCAAATAAGAAATACAATTAAATCTAACTTCACCTACACATGCTCTCAATATGTATCCACTTGTTAATATGTTAGTCTGATTCTCCTTTTAATTCCAATTCTACACTCACATTTTAATTTAGTTTCATCTGTGTTGGTGAGTATGCAGAAAAGCTACCTGGCTCAGGCTAATATCCTCAAATGGGACCTTGTATATAATAGGCATTCAATATATGTTTGTTGAATGAATAAACAAACTGTGGCCCTAGCGTGTTTTTTTTATGAAACTTCTGCTTTTACTGTTTATAGATACAGGTTTAAGAGCCTTAATATTAAAACTGAATAGAATGAACTCCATGGGCAACATGGAACAAGTTACCTTCTTCACCACCCCACTCACTGATAGGAAGCCCCTAGTACCTTAAAAAAATGGCTAAAGTTATGTCTACAAATCTTGTTGTTTCTTTAATTTAGTTCCCTACACTATTTTTACTGATATACCTATTTTTGTCCTTAATAAGAACATAGATTTTTCTTTGATCTATAAAGTCAGAAAACTTGGAATCTTCAAATTCTTGACTGTAAAAAGAGAGAAGAAAACAACTAGTCTCACCACATACTCACAAAACCATTGAACCTGTGTGGTGATGGATATAAACTAAACTTGCAATCATTTCACAATACACGTATATCAAACCACAAAGTTGTACCCCTAAAACTAATACAATGTTATATGCCAATTATATCTCAAGTTTAAAAAAGGCTTCCCAAGCAATTCTAATGTGTACCCAAGAACAGAAATTAAAAACGTTTCCTCCCAAAACATTGTCCAGAATTCAGGGCCATGAGTGAATACTATACATAGCAGTATGGTACCGACAACAGTGTGGCAGGGTCTCACATAACGGCCATGGTAATAATGCAAATATCCTGTCCTCTGACTCACTGTTTCCAAACCATGTATTGGAAGGGTATTTTTAATATGCCTTTAAATGCTATGAGTGTGCAGTAGTCTTTGCTTTTTTACACAGGGCAATGGCATATTATAATCCTTCCATATCTTAATTGGCATTTTCTTTAAGAACATCTAAAAGTTGGTCAGAATTGCAACTATTAGAAACATTTATCTTAATAGCAACCAGGAGAAAAAAAATAGTATTTACAGAATTCCTGTTTTGCATCGAACATTGTGTCAGGGCCCATGAAAGTGCAAAAAGGAATATAGGACTAAATCCTTACTCTGAAATGACCTAGCTGGGACCAAAAAAAAAAACTGTGATAAACTAACATTCCAAGTAAAATACCTAGAAAACAGGTGCTCTGAGGGTGGTATTCATGAAAAATAGAAAGTGGGGAAGAAAGTATGATTAAGAAGAGCAATAGTAATGACAACTCACCTTTATTGAGCAGACACTGTGGCCTGACACTATTCTTTGTACCCCAGGAATACTGGCTGATTTGAGGTTCTTACAACCTCGGAGCAGTTACTTTCACTATGTCACCATCAGAACACTGAGATGATGGAGACCAAGGACCTGTTCCTGGTCATAGAGAAGGTGGGCAGTTCAGCCTGGACTAAAACCAGTGACCTGGCTACCTAGGAAGAAATTTCTGTTTTTGAAGAGGGACATGGGAACTGAGTCTTGAGTAAAAAGCTAAGATTTCCCATTTGTTTTTGTTTACACGAAGAGCAAGGCATCATCAAGAAAGAGACTGTCACACACTGCTGTATGACCTTGGCCAGGGAGCCCCCTCTCAAGTTTCAGTTCCGACATCTATAAAATGCGGATCCACGATCACTGAGATGCTTTTCAGTTCTAAAGCAACCTGAGTCGAGTTTAAATGAACAGAAGAAATATGGGAGCATGTAGTACAAAGGCAGACGTAATGAACAGAGGTGTGCATCTGAAATAAGAACGAGGAGAATGATAGCAGTCGGAATCAGCTCCCAGCCTTCCATGAAATGCAATTTACTGCACCACCACGGTAATCTCCTCAATGGCTTTTGTGTCTTGAAAGACATGCCATCTCTAGAAGTTCAGTTTACTCTGAGTATCTTTTTTTGAAATCTTCACCCCAAAATATGTCTTTTTACATTGATTTTAGAGAGAAAGGATGGGCGGATGGAGAGAGAGACACACATTGAAGAGATAAACATCAGCCAGCTGCCTCTGCGTACATGGCCCAACTTGGGTCAAATCCGCAGCCTAGGTTTGTTTGTCCCTGACTGGGGGTGGGACCCGGAATCATTCTCCAACCCACTGAGCCACATGACCAAGGCTGCTCTGGGTATCTTAAAGGTGTGACTCTGGAAAAGATACAAGATGAATATCTGAACTCCCCTCTCCTAGGGAGAAAGTTTTCCCTAAATCTCTACAAATTAGGCTCATAGCATACTCCTCAGAGAAAGGCTTGAGGTGCGCTTTCCTGAAGGGTCTCTGACTTCACGACAACACATTCCAGGTTTTGAGAACCAACTGCACCTTAGTTTTTTATGGATTATGACAAGAACTTCAAGCGGCCATGACCCTTCAACAAAAGGGTACGGAGAGTACCACTTCCCAGTGATGTCTTAACACAGCCCAACCTTATCCCACCAAAGGTGGCTAAGGATAATAAAGTTAAACAGCAAGTGCTTCTGCTTCATTAATGAATGATCCAGAATCCTACTTTATTTTCTCTTCACTCTTTCCATCTCAGGTCTATCAGAAATTCTGAGCCTTTCATCAGCCTGATACTAGCCTGGGTCTTGCCTTGGAATTCGGTGACTATATTTCATTGCCTTGGGTTTCTTATGGGATTTGACAAAAACTTACCCTTTCTATTTCTTCCTACGTGGGTTAGGACACCACCCACAGCTCACTTTCTAGGATGTCAACCCTGGCCACAACAAGGAACATCAAGTCACCCATCAGTTCCAGGTATCAAATAATCTGTCATCCAAAAATGAGACTGTGTTTCAAGTTACCTTCTGAAGAATCATTTTGTCATAATTTTACTCCTAAATTTGTTTCCACTGTGACCTGAGAAAATAAAAAAGAAACATGCAAGAAAATATATATAAAATATATATTTGGCCTGATCATATAAGATAGATATTGAGAGAATGATTTTGCTGGCTTTTATTAATGTACAAGAAATGATTAAATAAAACATTCTATAATTGTGTAAAGTTGTTTGACAAGATGAAAAAGTACATGAAAACTTTTATGATCCTCTAGAGTTTCTCATGTGTGTTTTCCTTTTTAGAATCCATGGCATCAAAGAAAAATGGCCCACGGCTAGAGGAGGTCAGTTATAACTAAAAGACGGTTCACAGAGGCAAGACCAAGGACAGCCAGGAGTGAATAAACACAGCTGGCTCTGCTAGCCCTGCATGTCCTCTTTAGTGTTTATCATGAAGTGGAAGAAAACAGCATTAAGTATTTAGAGCCTCAGACTAAACCAACAAGGAAAATTCTATACTCCTAATTTTCCATTCACATTGTACTAAACTTGGGAGCAATAGAAGATAAAAAACGTGAAGATCATCACATAGATAAAAATCACGAAACAATGAAAGCCTACTTACTAATTTATTTTCTACCAGCAGAATAACTTTTGTTTCATAGGTCAAATGCTTTCAAGAAATGAAGCAAGATCTAACAAACTTTGCGTAGTTTTCATCACCCTAATGGTCCTTAAATACATAAAAAAATGATATTTTCAAAGAAGGGAGAAATTACGATTGTTCAATCTAACTGCTAAATACAACTATGATATTTAGGCACTGTAACCTTATTATCTGAAAAACAATACAAGTCTGTAGAACTGAAATTAAAAAACCTCACAAGATAAATAATTTATTTGGACAAAGCTTTGTCCCCAAAGCTGGGCCAAATTTTAAACCCTTTTTTGACATATGAAAATGAATTATTCTAATTTCTACCTGAATTATTTAAAGTTGCCCAAGCTATGCAGTCAGCAGCCCAACACACTCAGGTTTGGGGTGGTATGACAAAGCTCAGACTACACTCACGTTCTTGAGTAAATGCACTGTGAAATTTCAAAGTCTGAGGAAAACTGCTATAAGAAAGAAATGTCAACCTTTAAATAGTTCTAGCCTATTTTTGTGAATTCTTAAAATTTTAACACTGTCATTTGCTCACTAAAATTATAGTTTCTTCCAGTAACCCTATTCTCAAAGAAATGATAGCCAAAATTTAAAAATTAAGTGAAAGTTACTTCATTGTTCTCAGTCAGATGTGAATTCTATTATGGAAGGTCCCTCTGCACATTTCCAGGGAAGGGAGCAAGGGGTACAGGCTTCCTCTGCTAGAACTTTTGCAATTAGAGTAATTTCAAATATGCTGACTTTTCATATGAGCTTATGCTTTATACTAAATGCATCAAGATTAATAACAATATTTTTCATGGCAATGCCAATTAAATAATTAGGAAAAATATCAGTTTGGATTTCTAGCGTAAACATGAGTGTGTAAATTAGACTCTTCCCTTGATCCTTCCAGAAAGTATCTAAAAGCAATAAAGACCATAAAAAATAACACCCTGCAAGATTCATTATTTGCAAAAGTTGAACACAGGTGTCATCTGCAGACATGAAAGTGTGTGTACAGACTGAGATCAGGAAAGGGGGGCATGGCAGGACGTGAACAGAAGCCCTGAGACCGCGATGACAGGGGTCCTGGCATCAAAAGTTCTCAGAAGGGGATAGTGCTTTCGAAGGTGAAGAACATACCCTGAGAAGCAAAAGGAAAGCTAATTCGTGGAAACATAATAATATTCAGAGAAGTGGAAGGGGTGTGGATACATGCACATACAAAATCAGACAAGAGGAGCCACATTTGTAGAACATGCTCTCCGTAGCAGCAGAGTATAAGAGTAGCTCTACGTTATAAAATTAAGAATACTGGAAAAAGCCCTGGCTGGTGTAGCTCAGTGGATTGAGCTCAGGCCTGCAAACCAGAGGATCGCGGTTTGATTCCCAGTCAGGGCACATGCCTGGGTTACAGGCCGGTTCCCTGCAGGCCAGCTCCCAACAGGGGACACACGAAAGGCAACCATACATTGATGTTTCTCTCCCTCTCCTTCCCCTCTAAAGATAAATAAATAAATAAAATCTTTTAAAAATAAAAGAATATTGGAAAAACATCCTGGTCTGTTACCCCACTCCAGGCTCACAAACACCCCGTCAACTCCCGCCCCACCATGACACATTACTGGCCCAAAGCAGAAATCATGATCTCAGAAAGGAAGTGGTAAAATAAAAAGAGATGATGAAATGTGATATGCAAAATGAAAAAGAAGAATTATAAGAATAAAGCAAAGTCAGTGAGGAAATGAAGAAAACACTAGAAAAAGCCAAAGAGAAAAAAAAAATTCCAGAAAACACATTAAGGGAAATAGAGGGTTAAATGAATGGTTAAAAAAATAAAGAAAATGAAACAAAAAACTAATTGGAAACAATAAGAGAGAAAATAATAGGCATAAAACACAGGCAAAGAAGATCTTAGATATGTATTATTTCTCTATTTCCTGTAAGAAAAACAGAAAAAAGTAAAAATATGACTCAATAAACAAAAAAGTACAGAAATAAAAAGTTTTATTGGTGACAGAAGTAGAGTTAACTTTGGGTGGTGGGCACATGATACAATATGTAGATTACATATTATAGAAGTGTACACTTAAAACATATATAATCTTATTTACCAATGTCACTCCAATAAATTGAATAAGAAACAAAATACCTTAAAAATAGAAAAGTTTTGTATTACATATAAAATTGTTATCACTAAGATAAAATCTTATAATGTTATTCAAAACTCAAGATCAAAGAATTTTTCAGGCAATCAAGCAGAAATACTTATGTAATTTAGCAACTGTAACTATAAAAAAAGTAAATGAAAACAGATCACGTTCCAAATATTATGTAGGAAAAGTTACATAGAGCTACTACCAAAAAAAAAGTATTAGGCCAAAATGTTTAACTCATTTTTAATAAATCTTTAAAGAATAAACAAAGAAGGCCACTCACTGTTTCAGAGCAGAGAGAGGAGGGAGTCTCTAAATCCTTTTTGTGAAGTGCGCACGACTTAGTCTCTAAAGCAGAAGAATGCTTGCCCCACCCCACCCCCAAAGAACTAGGGGCAATCTCACTTAAGACAATCTACACAGAAATATAGATTTAAAAATATATACTTAAGCGACCTAGGCGCTCGTCAGTAAATGAATGGATCAAAAAATTATGGTACATTTACACAATGGAATTCTATGCAGCAGAAAGAAAGAAGGAGCTCCTACCCTTTGCAACAGCATGGATGGAAATGGAAAACATTATGCTGAGTGAAATAAGCCAGGCGTTGAAAGACAAGTACCATATGATCTCACCTTTAACAGGAAGCTAAACAACAAAACAAACAAGCAAGCAAAATATAACCAAAGTCACTGAAATACAGAACAGGGAGACACTGACCAGAGGGGAGAGGGCAGGGAATTTCAGGGGAAAAGGGGGAGGATTTACAGAAACTAGTATAAAGGACACATGGACAACAATTAAGGGGGGTAGGAATGGGGGGGGAGGTGGGGAGCACTGCGGGGGGGGGGCTGAGATGGGAGTAAAAGACAGAAAACTGTACTTGAACAGCAACTAAATTTTTTTTAAAAAGAATATTTGGGGAACTATAGCACCGGTATCATTACAATGGTGAATTCTTTGATCTTCTTTATTTAAAAAATCTAAAAGATAGTGAAGCTGGTTACAA
The DNA here is from genome assembly GCF_014824575.4 of Sturnira hondurensis. NCBI lineage: Eukaryota > Metazoa > Chordata > Mammalia > Chiroptera > Phyllostomidae > Sturnira > Sturnira hondurensis. The sequence continues at coordinate 3,769,075 of NW_028089315.1, forward strand.
TAAAAAGAAATATTCCCAAGATATTGCTTACTAGAGCAATATTGTGGACCTAAACTTTTGAATAAAGAAATTCAAGTGTGTAATATATATATTTAAAATATGTATCAGGAAACAGAATTCACCAGCATTACCTTTAAACGATATATCAGAAAACAGAACTTAGCAGCATTAAAATAAAAATATCAAGAATTAGTCAATTTTAGGGCCCTGGCTGGTGTAGCTCAATGGATTGAGCTCAGGCCTGCAAACCAGAGGATCACGGTTTGATTCCCAGTCAGGACACATGCCTGGGTTGCAGGCCAGTTCCCTGCAGGCCAACTCCCAGCAGGGGACGCACGAAAGGCAACCATACATTGATGTTTCTCTCCCCCTCTCCTTCCCCTCTAAAGATAAATAAATAAATAAAATCTTAAAAAAAAAGAATTAGTCAATTTTACAAAATCTAATAATGTAAGTCTTTATAGGAGGAAAATACTGTGATTGGCTTATAGGCCCCTGAAGGCATCTGATAAAATTCAAAAGTCTTTGTTAATAAAACAAACAAACATACACAAAACACTCAATAGAGCAGAAATAGATGGATATTTCCCTAATAATATATTGTTTCTTTATGCTTAATGAAAAAAATCTCAGTAAAATCAAGCATGACACCTAGGGAACAAGATATTTACCCAAAAGAATATGATTTTAATCATGAATATTAGAAAGGAGGAGGCTAAAACTACTCCTATTTGTAAAGGGTTTCACTGGCACCCAGAAAAACCAAGAGTATCTAACTGAAAAATTACTGTAAACAATGACCTAAATCACTAACATACAAAATTAATATCAAAATCAATAACTTCCATATATACCTTAACATCTTAGAACATTAGAATATATAATAAGAGAGGAAACATTTGCAGAAAGCAAAAGAAAGGATGTAAAATGAGCAATAAACTTATGAACAATGTTCAAGGTATTTTAGAGAAAACGCTCAAACACAGCTGAATGACACCGAAGACGGCTGACCCTACTTCATGAACTTGTGGCTTCTCCTCACAGTAATTTGTCAATGTAGGTGATTCCAGTGAAAAAGTCTAACAGGATTTTTTAAAAAACAAACAAACAAGTTTTGGAACTAGACAAGCTAGTTCTAACATTTATATGAACAAAAACCAAAGACACTATCCAGGAAAAATCTAAAATAGAAAAGAAATGAGCAGAGACTTGTCCCACCAGATATTAAAATTTATTAAATCATTAATAATAAACTCATGCGGCACCAACACAAAGAAAAATGGAGGAGGAAGATCCAGAAATAGCACCAAACAAGCACATTGGAATGTGGTACATTGTGCTAAAGGTACAATTGCAGAACAAGAGAGAAGATGGTGTGGGCACAGGTAGGAAATTTGGAAAAGAAATAGAAGAAATAAATCCACCTCTCTCACCTTACATCAGGATAATGCACTCAAAGATGTAAATGCAAGAAAGAAGAAGATGAGGAGCCACTATTATCATAAGAGTCCTGAGGTCAGAGGAAACATGAAAAATTAATTTCTAACCCCAGTAATAATATCCAAAATGTTCAAAACATATATGTGAAAAGATTGACAGATTCAACTACAAAAGTATCTAAGCTATGTCTTAGTCTTCACAGCAAAAACACTAAACAAAGTGAAAAAGACAAATGCAAACGGCTTCTATGAATAAAGTTCATAGAAGTTGTCAATCTCACTTGTGCTAAGAGAAATACAAATTACACCTACACCGAGATATCATTTTTTACCTACCACACAAAATTCCGCCATGGCTGGTATGGCTCAGGGGTTTGAATGCTGGCCTGGGAACAAAAAGGTTACTGGTTCGATTCCCAGTCAAGGGCACATGCCTATGTCGCAGACCAGATCTCTGGTAAGAGGCAAATGATGGATGATTCTCTCATACATCTATGTTTCTTTCCCTCTCTTTCTCCCCCTCTTTCTCTCTCTAAAAATAAATAAATAAAAACTTAAAAAAATGTGACATCCTTTTGGCAGGGCTGGAAGGAAAAGGGACACCCACTCGCTGTGGCTGGCAGTGAAACTGGTGAAATCCCTAAAGCAGGCAATTTACAATATTTAACAAAATTATAAATTCATATATTCCTTGATCAGCAATTTCACTTCTAGGAATTTATTCAGCAGACTCAAAATGTGTAAATAATGCATGTAAGTGGTTACTAGAGTGCTGTTTGTCAGAGTTAAAAAATTGTAACTAACCTGCACATCTACCAGCGGAATTGTGCACAAGCATAATAATGAGGTACACTTTTGAGAGGACAAAGTGGGGCATGCATCTTATGTGCTTTCATTTATGTGAGTCTGTGAAAAAGCATAGGTTTCTATTTGCTTGAATATACAGCAAAAAAATCTCTAGAAGGTTAGAAAATTATTAGAGGGGAAGTAGGTAGAGAATTAGGTGCATGGATTGGAAATGAGTGGATGAGTCACTGTGGTGAGAGGGAAAATTTTACCATTTTGTAATATTTAATATTGGTACCCTGTGAATCCATTACCTATTTTTAAATTACTCTTAATTAAGACATTAAAATGCACCTACCCTTTGATTAAATCATTCTATATTCAGGGATTTATCCCAAGGAAATGATTTAAAACATGCACAATGATATAAGTACAAGAAGTACTCATTGCAGATTAATTTGAAATAGTGAGTGTAAAAGAAAAAAGTTAAAAAGAGAATCATTCAAATTCCAAATGCCCAGCACGCATAGGATTACTTAAACATCATTATATTTACACTATATAATACCATGAAATCATTAAAGATTATATTGCAAAATAATATAGTAAGATGTCCACAATATATTTATAGTTCTGTGAAAATAACTGAACATTTAGTTTGCCTACATAAGCAAACCAAAGCCTAAGCCAGAGCCGGTGCACCCCAATCTGAGAACAGGCACCTAAAAACGAGCCATCACAGTCAACAGGTCTTTCCCACTGAAGGCAACTGCGTGTGCTAAGGCCCATCAGATGATTTCCTTGTTTCACATCTGTCTTCTCCCTCAAAACCTTGCCCTAGCTCCTCTTGATGGCATGCTCCCCACCACATTCAGTTTGGTGCTGCCCACGTCAAGCTGATGTTTGTTCATATAAACTCTGGTAAATGTTAATGAGCTTCAGTTTACTTTTTACTAGGTCCAAAACATAAGCAGTATAATTCCATTTTAAAAAGTGTATACGTATATACTTATACACATACTGGATGGGACTCAAGGTTACAGACCAAAATAGAAACAGTGGTTTTCTTTGGATCATGGAATTAAGAAAAATTTAAATTTTTATCTTTTTACTAATATATAAAATGAACCTATGTTTCCTTTGTGATTAAAAAAGCTTTAAAATCAAAGAATCACATATCAAAGTAAAATGAACCTTAATTCATGTCTGTTTCAATATGAAATCTATTTCATAATACGTGGAATCTATTTTTGTCTTGGTGGTATTTTATGAATAGAATAGCATGATATAAGTTAGAGTACACAATAAAAATGTCAGAATATGATAATCATAACTTATTGCAGAGCAATATTCATCAGATGCTCTTATAAATGCTTCCTTTATATTACCTTATTTAATTTTCAAGATACTCCACTGAGCTTGATATTGTTATTGTCCCATTTTAGGGAGATAAAAGTGAGTCCTTGAGAGTTTATATAACTTTAAGATCACATCACATTGTTTGTAAAGTGGCAGGGCAAGGATCTAATTTCATGAAATGCGTGTAGGTTTAGCTACTCTGGATGCTGCCCAGACTGATAAAACAAACTGAGTATTTGTCAAATCTCTGCTTGAGAGAGCGAGGTGCCATCATTACCCGAAGCAGTTCGGGGGGCTGTATGGAAGCCGTGCAGAGCCGGGAATCCGACTGCTGAAAGACAGGTTCTGGCAGTCTCTGCACTCGGAGGGATCACTTGGTCTGCCTCCCGCATCTCGTGGCAGTGGGTTTTCCCTAGGGATGTAACTGCCTGAGCTGCAATTCTGCATCGGAAAAGTGGCAAAACTAACATTAGTCTCTCGACCTGGGTAAGGTGAGCAGCAAACAACACTCTCGTACTGTGTGAACTTTCAAAAAGGACAGGCCAAAGCGTTGCACAAATTAAAAGTAAGAACTCTACTACACTGGCTAAGTGATATTATCTAATAGGACTAGATGTAAAAAAACTACAAAAAAATAAAAACACAACCTTCTTTTGTCATTTTTTTAACCTAGCTAATCATCTCAAAATAAAAACAAGAAATTCCTCATTAGTTTTACCCCAGCCATTACTAAGCGGCATATAATACAACTACAGGTTGGATAGGTTAATTTTCCACTTGCTCATTATTCTAAATTAGCATGGCATGGCCACATGGGATAAAGATACATGCAAGGTCTGTCCAGAAATTATCCAGCTATGTACCATGCATAAAGAGAGACATTGATTGAAGAAGATACAAGATACAAGAAACATTGTATATAGGACAATGGTGCCTCAGTTCCCTTCAAAGTAGGCACCTTGGGACCTCACACAGGTCTCCCAATCGCCATCAGCTGTCCTGTCACATCTTCTTGAACCTCACTGATAGCCTGAAATCTCTTCCCTGTCAAAGGTGATTTTAGTTTTGGGAAAAGCCAAAAGTTGCATGGTGTCAAACCTAGGCTATAGGGAGCCTGGGTCACCTGCATGATTTGATGTTTTGCCAAAAAAAAAATTCTGCATGAGATGTGATGTGTGAGCAGGCATACTGTCTTGATGAAGCTGACAATCACCAGTTGCCCATAGCTGCAGCCTTCTGTACATGTGAATAGTTTCTATGGAGGAATTTGAGTTCAAGCTTAATGCAAAACTTGATGCAGATTCATTGTTCTATTCTATCAGTCATTTTGAATGCAATAGCCACACAGTACACACGCTCACTCAATGGTGCCTACCACCCCCACTGACTAGTACAGTGAAAGTTGTCATTATTCACACGTGTGCATTCCAGTCCACTCTCCTTGGCTTCCAGGTTACATGATGTTGCACAAACTGTTCTCATTCTATTAACAGTGGCTGGACTTTTTCTGGACAGACCTCATAAACTTTAGCAATGTTTGAAAAGAGAATATGGTGATTTTACTGGTGTATGAATTTACTAAATATTCTATTGAAATAAAACAAAAAGCTACAACATTAAGATCAAAGTTCTCAAATCTGGTGACACCAAATCTGCAAATAGTAAAGATATAACATCATTGTCTGTGAGCAGTGAACCATCAAAAAAAGGTCTGAGGGAAGGCTACAGATAAGCCACTTTTCCCCTACGAATGTTAAGTGAAAAGTGGAATTTAGATGGAATGACTTCAAAACATCATAAAAATGCTTGTTCACAAATACGGTTCATCTTTGGAGGTAAAGATGTCCAAGAGATAAATATCTGAGAAAAGATTCAGGTAAATGCTACCTATACTTGTGTTAGAGGGCATGGCTGAGGCAAAAATATATGAATAGTGGTACAGGAATGGCAAAGAGATTTAAGTTGGGAACTAAATGTCAACCCATTGGCTGTGCTTCCCAAGCAATGGGCTGAAGAGACAACAAGGCTGAACCTGGCTCCGTGACGATGCTATGACTGATTGGCTAAGTCTGCGAAGGGCGAGAGATAAACACAAGGGACTACCATGCTACAAACATGCCATCCCTAGACTGGTAAACAGAGGAGACAAGGAAATCACAGAAAGAATTCATATTGGAACAGTGTAGTCAGCCAAAACATATTAACGGCATGTGTGTGTACTGCACATACGAAAAAGACGCTTCCTCAGATTAATACACAGACATGGACAAATGGGAAGCAAAGGCAATGAAATGAACTTTGGTGTCCCTGGCTTACTGTGATATGTTCAAGCTTCATGGTCTTACATGACCTCTCCTGGTTGACATTTACTCATTTATAAATTACAAATAAGAGCACTGTGCATTTCACAGGGTTCTCACAGGATCCAATGAGATCAGGCACAATAAATGGTAGTCATTATCTTACGCAAAATGGCCATAGTTATTCAGAACTCCTAACAGAGAGAAGAATGCTCTAGGTGAGCTCCATGAGAACTTGAGGGGTGAAATCCAGAGTACGAATGAGTAAGCCTTGGAACTACAAAGTTTAATATAGAACAGCACATGGCAGGGAGAAGCGAAATGATTGTCTCAATAATAAATCCCTTTACCCATAGTCTGTGCTTTCTCACAACCCAGCATTAGCTGCCTCTACACCAGAACTTGCAGGTTTGTGTGGTATCGTCACTATGTTGGAAGCAGGGTAATTATTTTTTTTAAGATTTTATTTATTTATCTTTAGAGGGGAAGGGAAGGAGAGAAGGAGAGAAATATCAATGTATGGTTGCTTCATGTGAGTACCCTGCTGGGAACTGGCCTGCAACCCAGGCATGTGCCCTGACTGGGAATCGAACCGCAATTGTGTGTTCACAGGCCAGCGCTCAATCCACTGAGCTACACCAGCCAGGGCGGAAGCAGGGTAATTATTGTTGTATTACTATTTTATTACTTAATAGTAGTTTTAATATTTCTACCAAAAAGTTCACTATCCATCAAGTAACAATTTAAGGGAGGTAAAAGACCAAAGACAATGTTATTAATCTTTTCTCTTTATCAGAATATGGCTTTTAATAGTTTATAGAAGTCACTCTTCTTGATCAATACAAAATGCATCACAATCAGTAAGACTGTTGTTGCAATTCTACTTTTCCATAGTTCTACAGGCATTTGGCCTATGTTCCACCATCTCATCCCAGGGCTGCCCATCCCCAGGAGTAAGGATAAAGGAAAGCCAAGAGTAAAGGGCTTCTGGCTAGGTAAGAATTTAAGGTCCAACAGGGGAGGCTGGAATCTCAGGAGACTGTGCCCTGGACTTCACAGTTGCTGTACATGCTAACATCAAACTTCATAGACCCTAGACCTGGTGATCTTGCTGGATATTGCATGCCAATCTGCTCCTTGATGTTTTTGTTGAATTCCCAGTTGAAACTCACTGTCTAGTTCAACGTTATCTGCTAGAACATAATGGGTAATAGAAGACACACACTTCTAGCCACTTCTCACTCTATCCCCTGTGACACACTATCAGTCAAAAATATTGGTGGCAAAGAGAACAGACTGTGCTTTGTATCCATCTTGCTGGTCACAGACAGACCTGGCCAGAATGCAATGTGAAGACCTGTTATTAAAGAATGTGGATAGAAGCCCTGGCTGGTGTGGCTCAGTGGATTGAGCGCGGGCCTGTGAACCAGAGGATCGTGGTTTGATTCCCAGTCAGGGCACATGCCTGGGTTGCAGGCTGGTTTCCTGCAGGCCAACTCCCAGCAGGGGATGCACGAAAGGCAACCATACATTGATGTTTCTCTCCCTCTCTCCTTCCCCTCTAAAAGATAAATAAATAAATTTTTAAAAAAAGAATGTGGATAGAGACACAGGATAGCTGTTCTAGAAAAAACTTGTGGGCCTTTTGAGATGAAATCTTTATAAACCACTAAATCTATTTCTTAGGCATATTTCACATACCTTAACAGAACTGAAACAAGTATAAAACATCAAGAAAGAACTTTGATTTTAGAAAGAAACAATTCCATATCAAAATTCTCATTCCTTACCCCAGTGTCTTCAACACCAAAAATGTATGACCTGAAACTTCATTAACTTGAAATAGAAGCACTTTTTTTGTAACCAACTCAAAGGATTTGTGTTCAATATATGAGCTATGTTATGCTTTGTTGGTGTTTATGTAATTAAAGTGCTTCTAAAAGAGATGACCATGCCTACAGTCATATTGAGCCTCAATAGGATTTGACTGGACACAAAAGCCAAGGAACATGAGACTTCTGCCAAGATGGAGGCATAGGTGGAAACACTGTGCCTTCTCCCACAACCAAGTTTGAATACAACAAAAGTTTTGGAGAACTAGGACACACCCAAAGACCAGAAAACGGAATCACACGGAAGTCCGACAACTACGAACCGTTCAACGGGGACAGTAAGAAAGGCGGAGCCAGCAGCGGAGCTGGGTCGGGCAGGACAGACCTAGGTGCGCAGGCAGCCCAGAACCAGTCGGGGTGCAGGGCAGACTGACCAAGGTCCCACATTCGCGCACAGTGAGACGGACCACGCAGGTCCCAGGGGGTGAACCCAGTGGTGGACGGCTGACAGCGGTGGCACACTCGAGTGCAGTGGAACGAAATGCGTGGGCCTGGTGACGGTGGTGGCTGCGGTGCTGGTGGGGGTTGCAGCAGCAGGTGGCAGAGGGAAGCCATTGTCCCTCTTTGACCCTGCCCCCACATACAGCGTCACAACCCAGCGACTGAGGTGCCCTGCTCTGGTGAAAACCTAGGGCTCCAATTCTGCTACTTAACAGACACGAACAGCCCAAAAGATGGCGCAAGAAGAACTCAAAGTCCCAGAGCCAATAACTCTAAGCGACCAACAGATTGCCAGCCTCTCAGAAGCCCAATTTAAGACACTATTTATCAGGATGCTCACAGAATTGGTAGAGTACAGTCACAAATTAGAGGAACATATGAAGGCTAAACTAATTGAAATGAAGGTAGATGTCCAGGAAACCAATAGTGATGGAAAGGAAACTGGGACTCAAATCAATGGAATGGACCAGAAGGAAGAACAAAACATCCCACCAGAAAGGAATGAAGAAATGAGAATTCAAAAAAATGAGGAGAGGCTTAGGAACCTCCAGGACATCTTTAAACGTTCCAGCATCCGAATTATAGGGGTACCAGAAGGGGGAAAGAAACAGCTACGAGTGGAAAACATATTTGAACAAATAATAAAGGAGAACTTCCCCAGTCTGGCAAAGGAAATAGACTTCCAGGAAATCCAGGAAGCTCAGAGAGTCCCAAAGAAGTTGGACCCAAGAAGGAACACACCAAGGCACATCATAATTACATTAGCCAAGACTAAAATGAAGGAGAGAATCCTAGAAGCAGCAAGAGATAAGGGGACAGTCACCTACAAAGGAGTACCCATCAGACTGTCAGCGGATTTCTCAAAAGAGACCTTACAGGCAAGAAGGGGCTGGAAAGAAGTATTCCAAGTCATGAAATCCAAAGACCTACAGCCAAGATTGCTTTATCCAGCAAAACTTTCATTTAGAATGGAAGGACAGATAAAGTGCTTCTCAGATAAGGTCAAGTTCAAGGAGTTCATCATCACCAAGCCCTTATTATATGAAATGCTAAAGGGACTTATATAAGAAAGAGATGATGAAAAATATTAACAGTGAAAGGACAGCAAACACACAGTTATTAACAACCACACCTAAAACAAAAGCAAACCAAGAGGACAGCTAGATCAGGAGTGGAACCATAGAAATTAAGAACACATGGAGGGCTAGACACAGGGGAGTGGGAGGAGAAGGGGGGAGAAGGTAGAGAAAATAGCATAGACAGTAGGTAGAAAATAGATAGGGGGAGGGCGAGAATAGTGGGGGAAATATAGAATCTAAAGAAATTGAGACACGTGGTTATAAACTAAGGGGGGAGAATGGTGGGGGAGGGAGTGTGTGGGTGGAGGGGAATGAAGGGGGGGAATAGAACAACTGTCATGGTATAGTCAATAAAATATATTTTTAAAAAATAGGATTTGACTGAAATTACAATATGGCACTTCACAAAAAGTATTGCCTCAACTATGCATTCTGCCACATCAAAATAGTTTTTCAGCAAAAATTTGAATTTCATTACTTAGTACAACACCAAAACTGTTGCAATCCAACCTATATATATATGAGCACGATCTCTCCAAAAGGCAACATCACGTGGAGGTTAAGTGCACGGACTCCACAGTCATGTGTTCATGTGTTGAATTCCCCTTTCTGCCCCTTTAGCAAGTATGCAGTACGGACAGGTTCACCTATGAGGTCTGTTCATAAAAAGTCCATCCATTGTTAACATAACAAGAACGGTTTGCACGACATCAGTGTAACCTGGAAGCCCAGGAGGGTGGACTGGAAAGCAGTAGATGAGTGAGCATGTGTACTGTGTGAGCATCACATTCAAAATGACTGAGCAAGGAGAGCAACCGATCTGCATCGAATTTTGCCTTAAGCTTGAACATTCCTCCATGGAAACGATTCAGATGATTCGGATGATATGTGTCACGCTGAGAATAGAAGAGCTGGCACAAGGTAATAAGCATTAGGAAGTACGGCCCTCGCTATTTTTATGTTCATCTAAAATAAAATAAAATTTCCTGATAACTATTACTACAGAATTTTCTTTAACAAGATTCTGAACAATAGTCACAGGTTTATCTGCAAACCATTCTCTCAAGAAACGGAACACTAAGGTTTAGCTGCTGTCGTTTCTGCCACGAGCAGGGACCAGACCCGATTTCTCTCAGCACCTCTGGCCTCTCCTCAGTCCACACAGGGCTCCCGATCCAAAGGCTAGCCCTAACAAGTGCCCCTGTTGATAAGAATTATATTCTAAATAAGACCAAAATGTTATAAACATGTAAATGACACGTTATACACAAACAATCATAAAGCATCAAAAAGAGGAGGGCCTCAGAGAGTTCATTTTTACCTCTTTTTGAGTACTTTCATGGAACAAGCTGCCGTAAATTCTAAGAAATAAGCAGATTAAAAATCACTCCCTCCGTTTCTGTTTAAATATGGAAAAGAGCTGTTCACAGCCAGGCTAGACGTACAGTCTGTGTAGGAGCACGGATGCTGCCACCGAAGAAAGAACCCTCGTGAAAACGCCACGTTTGCCACGCAGCTGTGTCTCCAGGCAGACCTGCTGATTCTGAAATCAGGCAAACTCCTCTCAGTGGGGGTCTAAGCATTATGAGTAGATCGGGAGGAATGCACACATTTTCCTTAGTTCACTGTTTACTAAAGAAGCACACCCAGTCATTAGGTTTAATTAGGTTGAAATTATATGATAGGAATTCACATTTAAATCTTGATATATGTTAACTGAGCTTCATTTTTTACTAAATATGATTTCTATCTTCTCTATCAACTGCCTCTAGTTCAAAGACAGTATCTTTGGGATAACTGGTGTGTGGGAAAAGGACATTAAAAGGGAGAAAGGCAGATGGCGAAGTCAGACCAAGTACACTTAACTATTTTTGCCTTTCGGCCTGCCCTGAGGTTAGAAGTAAGAAAGAAGCAGACAACAGGCACAAATGACATAATCAACCCAGTTGCCCTTATGTATACAGAGAATAAGCCTCCAGGACAGGGCAATCCAAAGAGTTCTGACAGCTTCCACCCCATTCATAAATGTCCCCTCAGACAGAGGCCGCCAGTGGCATTGAAAACTCTCTCGGTGTTTGTTCCTGTGTGTTAATTCTTTGAAGATTCCCCACTCAAATGCCATGGGGCAAAGGCGAGGTTATAACACATGAAGACTGTGTCAATTCCTATAAACTTCTTTTGAATTACATCAAAAGAATAGGTGTGTGGCCAGTTCACAGGGTTCTGAGAGATGAGGAACAATAATAAAAGGAGAACAACATTCACAGAAGGCTGTGTATGTGCCAGGCTTAAAAATTGAAAAAACTTAGTTTCAGAGTAGGGACTATTAATATGAAGTAGGAACTAGCGTTATCTTCATTTCACAGAAAGGGACACAGATACTCAAAGAAGTTCAGTAATCTCCTCAATATCACGTAGCTAGTAAGGGTCAGAACAGCAGGATTTGGACTTCAGGATGTCTGACTCAACAGAATGGGCTTTTCACCACTTTCATAGCATTTGGATAAGGCCGTTGCAATTTGAGAATGGGATCCAAGAAAAGGTTAGTGCAGAGAAGGTCCAAAGAGTAAAGAACAGGAGGCAAGTCCAGACCAGTGATCCACACGGTGAGTCTGAGGGATTAGTACACTGACAGATAAGGAAGTCAGTTCCCTGTAATTTGTAATTACATGAAACCTCCTAATTAAGAAAAAGGATTCAAGTAGAAAGGCTAAGCTGTTATCTCACAATTAGCATGACTAGTAAAACCAAAAGTTAAGTCTTTCAGCTTTCCACTGGTCCTATACATCTTCAGGCTACTAACGCTCTCAGCAAGTGTTCTCCCAGCTGAGAATGAACCATGTTTGCCCTATGGTTCAATAACCGTATCTAAGTCATAAATTCTACCTTCATTTAATTTTTGTTTGTGGATATTATTATATATTTTCTGTTCAAATACAGAACAGGTCTTTTTAACTGGTCTTGAAGTAGATGCTGAATAAAACAATTATGTAATCTGTAAAGTCCAAATAATGTACTTTTTAAGGTATTTTCTTACAATAGTAACCTCTCAGAATTTGCAACAGAGTTCTGAGCAACAGTTTCCAAACTCAGAGCCCCTGCCTGGCTATAATTTGATACCTGTAATTGTAAGTCGCTGGTAGCCCAGGAAGCTCCCTCTGGGTGTTTTATATTAAAATTTTGCTCATATATAAAAATACATTTCAACAGTGTAATATAAAAATGTAGCACAGCAATGTCTTTCATTGGACTGCACTGAGCTCCCTTTGTCTAATGGACTAACACCACATACCAAAGTGTTTTGTGACTCGGTAGAAGGTCAATGTTTTGCAGGGTGTGTCAGGTATTTTTCCTATAATCAGATCACAAACAATGACATTAAAAACTGTCTACCTAATAGGGGTACATCATATCTATTTTACCCTCTCACTGGTTCCTAAAGTAATTCTCTCAATCTACCAAATTTGTATTTCACAAACAATTGTGATGCACAGATGTGTGTGAACACATGAGCTACTCCACAGCATAATCACCCTGAGAACATAAGGAGTAAGCATTGGGGACATTTACATGAATACAAAGTGTGCGTTCTTTTTCATGTGTGCATTAAGTGAGGAATAGTACAAATTTGTCATCTGTCAAGTGTATCATTCCTCATTTAATTACAATTATTTCTTAGAGATTACTCCTGAGATTTATATCACATACACACTGAACTTTGTGATCACAGGTTAAAGGTTAATATGCAATTTTAAATATGTAAGCCTATTTTCTAAAAGCCACCCCAAATTATACCTGTACAGAAACATTTCTCTCATCTGTAAACTATGAACATAAGGAAGACAAAGACATTTGAAGGTTGTTTTATCACAATAACTGTCTTCATTGGCCATTTCATTTTATGTGAATCTAAACTAAACCACATCTCAGGGATACTACAAGCAGAAATGATTTTGAACTGCTGTTTGAAAGCAATGTAGCAATATTAGCTTATTACATTTTTTTACACATTATACTTTGATAGTTATGGGCAATATATCTACAGAATATATAACACATAAATCAGCAATTAACATCAATTGTAGGATTACTACAATAAATTTCTTAAAAGATTATTTATTTATTTATTTATTTATTTATTTATTTATTTTGAGGCAGATGGAGGGAGAAAGACAGGGAAAGAAACATTAATGTGTGATTCCCTCTTGTGCATTCCCCACTGGGGACCTGGTCTGCAGCCCAGGACAGCGCCCTGGCTGGGAATTGAATCAGCAACCCTTGGGTTTGTCCAGTGCCCAATGGACTGAGCCACACCAGCCAGGGCTCCAGGAAATACAATTGAGGGCATGGTTTGGTTATGGAGAGGCTCATAATCTTTACAGTACAGCAGACTCCATTTAATAGTTTTATAGTCAGATAAGGAATGAGTCTATTAACAGGAAAGAACAATTAAATTGAAATATTTACAGTTTTACTTTGTACTATCTTCCAAAGAGCTACTTAGAAATAACATAAGATTTTTATCACAATTTAATTTCACTTCACGCTCACCCATTTTACCTTGTGATTCAACTACACTATTTCCATTGTACTGGCGCTGCAACTATATATCAAATGGTAAGTATGATTAGAAAGAATCTAACCGAAGGTTTTCTAGAAGAAATGCCACTGTAGTCCAGGTAGGGAGGAGTTCAATATACTAATTGTGAACAAAAGTGCCCCAAAATCAACTGGCATTTTCATTTATTCTCAGAGTGTTAGGGAGAACAGTTAGAGGACATTACACTGAATTCAAGTTTGCTCACAATGCTGACTCATCCTACCCTGGCCGGATGGCTCAGATGGTTACAGCACCACCTAGTACATCAAAAGGTTCTCGGTTTGATTCCCTGTCCGGACACATACTTAGATTGCAGGTTCAGACCCTGTAGGAGGCAACCCATGTTTCTCGTATCTATGTTTTTCTCTTTCTCTCCTCTCTCTTAAATCAATAAATATTCCTCAGGTGAGGACTTTTTTTTAAAATACTGATCATCCCAACTCTAAATTCTTTAGATTTCTGTATTTCCTAGTTTTCACTTTTGAAAAAATACACATTTGATGTCATACTTACTACAAACTTTTGCTCCTATTTGGAGCTTTACATGTATTTTGCTTCGTTCCATCAATGACATTTTATAGATTTATGGGGGAAACACAAACACTCAGGACTGGATGAGGACTGATGGTACCTGGAGTGCAGCACTGCTCCGCTGCTGATGCTCACTCCCCCGAACTCCAAACATTATCTTCAGGATGACACACTTCGAGACTCCAGGGTCAGGAAGACTTCACAGCATGAGCAAGCAGGTGGCAGGCCCGCTTAGGGCACAGGTGACAAACACAGGCCCGAGGGCCGAATGTGGCCCTCCACCTTGTTTTATCCAGCCCAGCACCTTGTTTCCACCCAGCAGCAGCACGGAGCTCTTGCTTAACTGTTAAGGAGTAGTTACATTTACACAGTCCTACAGTTACATTTGGCCCTTGGAAGGCAACCGTAAGGCTGATGTGGCCCCCCGTGAAGATGCGTTTGACACCCCTGCCTTAGGGCTTTGTGCATGCGGGTCCTGTGCCTGGAATGCTCTTACCCCTAGTTTGCCACCTAGCCAAATGACACCTGCCATTCAGGATCAACATCAATGTCACTGCCTTGGAGAAATTTCTCCTGACAACCTGGTATCTCTGTTATACTTCTTATCACATCTTTCTTTCCAACTTCGCACTTTTCACAATTTATGCTTGTCTTGCTTAATTAAGATGGTGGACCCAAAAAAATGGGTCCACCATTTATAAACAGTTGTGTATTTATTCTTACATGTTTAAACTTCAGTCACCTTCAAAAGTATTCTCCCTTTGATATGATACATTCATTGAGACTTTTTTCCACTGCTCAAAACAGTTTTGAACTCACTGATCCTGGTGTCTTTTTACTGTTTCTGCCTTTTTTTGTTTGTTTGTTTCATCTCTTGCACCTCACCAAAATGTTTCCCTTTGAGGCCTCTTTTCACCAAGTGAAACA
This sequence comes from Sturnira hondurensis, assembly GCF_014824575.4. Taxonomy (NCBI): domain Eukaryota; kingdom Metazoa; phylum Chordata; class Mammalia; order Chiroptera; family Phyllostomidae; genus Sturnira; species Sturnira hondurensis. The sequence continues at coordinate 3,784,429 of NW_028089315.1, forward strand.
AAACAAACTTTATTGGGATATGATCAGGTGAATAGGGAGGGTGGGGCATGAGGATCATGCCGGTTTTGCTCAGAAACTGCTGAACACTCCGCATGGCATAGGTAGGTGCGTGCGTAAATCACCCATCATGAAATGGGTAAATGCTCTGAAAGTCTTCAGAAAAATCCACTAAAGCCAGACACAGAGTCTCACAACAACACCAGCTGGTACGCTCACTCAGAGGGGTTCCTAGAACACTCACCTAGCGGGGAATAATTCCACTTTTTTGGGTGGGGGGGACCTCCCTCATGTTACTCTGATGTCCATCATATTTAATCATCACAATAGCCCTAAGAAGTTTTAGGTACTTATATTACCCACATTTTACAGATGAGGGCACTAGCTGCTAACCTAGCATGGTCCCTCACTCATATTTATGTATAATAAATAATTGTTGACCCAACTGATTAAACCAACCATCTCCTAAAATTGAAATTTGACTCTCTGGACATGATGGGCAAAGTGAGTAAGAGAGAACTACATTTGAAACCTGGCTGACACTCGGACCCTGATATACATAGAACAATGTATATGCCCTTTAAGCCTCATATTTTCATCAGTGAAATGAGTATAACACTTAGCTCATAGAATTGTTGTTAGGATTTAGTGAACTATTATAATCAAAATAAACTAACCTTGACAAGCACTCATAATTTACATTGCAGCCCATGGATGTTTAAACATCCCATTTCTCTTCCAAATAAAATACCTTACCCTTCATTCTTCCAGTTCATTGGCCAGGGTTTCTTACATTGTTCTTCTATACATTGAATTATTAGGTAATTTAACAACTATCTATTGGGTACCTACTATTTGAAAGATATAATTACTCATAAATCCTGGTCTACCTGCAGCACACAACTAAATAGAAAGTCAAATTATACAATCAATCTCTCAGAATCAGGGTCATTCAGAGGACTTGTTAAAGTCACAGACTACACTGGGCATTACCCCTAGACTTTTGGATTCAATACCCTGGGGATGGGCCCTGAAAATGTTTATTTCTCATAAGTTCTCAGCTGATGCTGATGATCTGGGGATCACATTTACTGAACCAATGAACTACAGGACAGTGATATTTTCCCAAGGAGAAGGATGAAATTTGGGGGGAAAAAAACAATACCAGGAGTTCGATGAAGGAAGTGGCATCAGCTTTGGCGTTAAAGGATGGGAAAAGACAGCGTTGGCTGGAGAGTCTCACAGTTTCCTGCAGCAACAAGTGCTGGGACAGAATGCAGCACTCAGTCCCCATCCCTGCCAGCCTCTCAGCTCCAGCCTCCCACCACCTCTTCACAGCACCCTTGGACCCCACTAAGGCCCCCGTCATGGCTCCAATGCAGTGACCTCTCCTCAACCACCTGTCCTCATGACCACGTCCACTTGCAGGTGCACCAGAACTACCACCAGGGCTCAGAGACCACCATCAACAGCCAGATCAGCCTGGAGCTCTGTGCTTCCTACATCTACCTATCCATGTCTTACTGCTGTGACCTTGATGATGTGGCTTTGGAGAACTTTGCCGAATATCCTTTTCACCAATCTCTTGAGGAGAGGGAACATGCTGAGAAAAGGAGGAAGCTGCAGAACTGGAAAGGTGGCTGAATCTTCCTTCAGGATGTCAAGAAACCGGACTTGATGACTGGGAGAACGGGCTGAATGCAACGAAGTGTGCATCACACTCGTGACTGGAATGCACAAACTGACCACTGACAAAAACGACCCTCGTGTGTATGACTTCACTGAGACTCACTACCTGAACAGGGAGGTGACATCAAAGAATTGAGTGACCACGTAACCAACTTGTGCTATTTGGGGGCCCTGAAGCTGGCGTGGCAGAGTATCCCTTTGACAGGAAAACCCTGGGCAGCAATGGTGAGAGCTAAGCCTTAGGCTGGCTTTATAGCCACGGGGAGCAGTGTGTGAGGTGGGAAGGGATTTCCCTGGTCTCCAAAGCCATACCTGCTTGGTGCAGTTGCCTTTCCCTTTCCATAAGTTGTACCAAATCATCCACTTAGGTTCTTTCATTTGTACCATTCGTTCAAATAAAGTAATTTGATACCCTTCCCAAAAAGGATGGAAAAAGATTTGAAAGATGTTTCACGTTCCACCTTTAAGGAAGCAATTCTACGTATTTAAATGAATATGAGAGCAAATACTTTAGTCATCTTACAATTGGAAACAAACTGAAGAAAAAGCATAAAATTCTGGTTGGTGGGAGGAAGTGGCAGCCATTATATCAAAAGAGTACGTGCTGTAGGCTGACCAGTAGGATAGACCAATCCTTGGTAAGGTAACCAATGTGGAGAACCTCACATTTTGAATGTGAGGAAATTTTGAATCTATAACTAATATGTGCATGAATTTAAAGAGTTAAATGAGATCATCTACATTATGGTAGCATCTTAACTGTGGCCTAAGGAACACAAACTGAGTCTAGCCAACCATCTCAGCTACTGCTCCACTGCTGGTGTTTCTCAATTCCAGAAATGGACAGCTATAAAATACATTATTTTCTCTGAAACTTTATTGGTGAGTTGATAAAGAACTAGGGAATTCACATTTTCTTGCCCTTTCACATTTTCTTTCACTGTAAAAAATTATAATGTATAAATAAAACACTTAACACGGATGACATCGTGTGCTACTTTGAGAAATGGCTGAAGCTTAATGCACCCAACTTGCTGCTGTTCTCAGATGGGGCAAATGCAAGTTCTCGGTCAGGTGCAACCTCTAAGGGAAGATTTGAAGGGAAATCAAATTTCAGTGCTGAAAGGAATTGATATTGGAAGTGTAAGCAATGAGCCGCACTGATGAAAAATATAGTCCTTGAATAATTAATAAAAGTATGTGTCAAACTTATGTACCAATTCTGCAATTACAGTTATGATTGATTTAGCAGTTCTTTCTAAACTGGCCTTACTTAGTAATGTGCCTGAGCTGACCCAAATGGATTAACAGCTCTGCATTCAGGCATCATGTCGGTAGTCTGAAACTGGTGTACTGGGAGTACTCGTACCACAGAAACTTGCAAAGATTACAAACGACGGAACTTTTCTCTTTTTTCTCAGAGCTAATTGTGAAACATTTACCATTTTCAACGTTGAGTTCCCACATCTTGAGACTAATAAAATAAAACTTCATTAGATGCACATCTTTAGGAGAGATGAAAGTTAAATACTTGGATTTCTTTTGCTAATTTTCTATACTAAGAAGAATAATTAATATACATTTAAAAATGTTTACAATGTCCTTGACTGAGTGATAAGTGTTTCATATTTGTGATTATATATGTTCCTCCTCCCGAGCACTCTTTGAGGAAGGCATTATTATTGGTATTTTACAGGGAATAAACACAAGTTCAAGGTTAAATAACTTGTCCATGACTTATTTTTCACGAGTATCCATTACTATCTCCCTAAACGCAAAACATACTTGAAGAATTTTCTTTCTTCCTCAATCATGGCAACAAGGATAATGGAACTGAAGCTGATTCCCCTTTGCCATTTTGAACAATAAAAATGTAATTAGACTTAAAAAGAGAGTTCCAGGTTGCATTAGTTTAAGTAAACATGAGGGAAAACATTCTCAACAATAACAGATTTTATGGCGTTCAATATTCTGAAATATTCAACTTGGGCTTACACCGTTCATCTAATCAATTATGGGAAATATTTGATCGTTTTCTAAGGTTTCTTTAAACCTAGCAATTCTATCGTATGGCCAGGTGGTTTGGAAAGGCATATATTTGGTGCGATGAATTGAAGAAATACATTTGCCATGCATGTTGAAAGTTTATTAACCTCAGTTTCATTTTCATTATAGACAAAGCATTATAAGATATAGAAATGTAAACATTTATATTCACAATTGTTTAAATTTTCTTTGCTCTCCTCAGGGCAAAGTTTAGCTTGACAAGTTCTGTCTTGAGCATCACTGTGATGTGCCTCCACCTGGATGGAAGATCAATATACAGGTGTTCTGAATCTCTCTGTTCCCGGAATCTTAACTACTACGCCAGTGACCATGGCGTGACCACCATATGGTGCACTGCCCTTCCAAATGGCATCTTTTTTAAAGTATATCTTATTGATTATGCTATTACAGTTGTCCCATTTTCCTCTCCTTTGTCCCCCTCCACCCTGAACCCTCCTTGAGCATTTACATATGTTTATATAAATACACGTTACCCAATCCTAAGGATCTTAATCAAAGGACACTACGTCCAAATGGTACCGTGTCAGACCATCACACAAACCATGTTTTAAAGCTTTGGCTTATTAAATTTCCACAGAGGATGTAGAGCTTAAAAGGCTAAAAGGGGGACACATAACAAATGAAATAAAGTTAAATTTATGGGGGAAACAAGATAATTTTCAGAATTAACTACATGCTTAATAACTATCTTAAAATTTTTCAGAAGCTATAATGGATTATTGTTCATTTTCATCATGAGGAGATAATTCTACATTTGAAGGGAATTTACTATAGTTATTTGTGTGTGTATATTTTAGAGTTTTTGCATGTGTGTGGGTGTGTATCTGGATTCCCTAAAATAAACTGTGAAGTTCTGGTGCTAGGAAGCATGTTTAGCATTCAAGCAAGATTATTAGAGCCCTGGCCAAGTAGCTCAGTTGGTTAGAGCATCACCCTGATATACCAAAGCAAGATTATTAATTACTAAATGAACGAAACACTATATTTTGGCCCCAGGCTAGGCATGGAGGAAGACCTGCAAGGTTTCTGCCCTCATGGAACTTAGAGAGTCAAGTAGAGGTCCTTCAATATCCTTGTTCACATTTAATTTTTTTCAATTAAAATTTTACTAATAGCCCTGGCTGGTGTAGCTCAGTGGATTGAGCGCAGGCCTGTGAACCACACAATCATGGTTCGATTCCCAGCCAGGGCACATGCCCGGGTTGCAGGCCAGTTCCCAGCAGGGGACGCACAAGAAGCAACCATACATTGATATTTCTCTCCCTCTCTCCTTCCCTTCCCCTCTAAAGATAAATAAATAAAATCTTTTAAAAAATAAATAAAATAAAATTCTACTAATAAAATTTTAAAAAACATATTTGATACATACAACCAGGCTTGAAAATTTGCAAATAAACACAAGAATTCGATCACACCCTCTGGAGGTGTTTGGAAAGTGGAGTGTATTGTTCCACAAAAAGGATGACTGGACAAGATGTACAGACACACACAGACCTTGGAAAGAAGGCAGGCCGATGTTTAAAATGACACATTACAAAGAAGTGGAAACTATTCTCTTTCACATTCATAGTCCAACTTCAGTTTGTTCTAACGAGATACAATGTGCCATCTCTCAGCTGCCTGATTATTACCTACTTTATTGTCTTTCCAATTTTTCTAATTAAATTATATCTTCATATCTTCAGATTAGAGTCTTTATTTCAAAATGTATTTTAAATGTTATATAGTTTATGACTCCTTTATTTAAAAAAATTAAGCCTAACTACATCTTCTCTAATTTTTAAGCTAAAGAGTAGTAGGAAGAAATAGCAACATTTGGTTAAGTGGAAGGTGAGATGAGGTTTGGAGAATTAAGCAGTTTGGAGCAGGTGATGCAATTTTACCACATGAAAGTGAGTCACTCTGTCATCACCCAGTGAGGTGTCTGAAACTGGTATCTGGAAGCAACTGTGCAAGGTCCACGCTCTTGAAAAACATAAATAATAGCTCATCATGATTTGTTCACCCTACAAAATAAACATAAGACACTAACAAAGGTAACTGAAATGCTACAGTTTTCTTCATTAATGATAAACATATATAAATACATAGATGGGGAAAAATGAATTATGAAATTAATTCAGAAGTTCATAGGTGGAAACACAATATCCAATATAAAATAATTTCTGTCCCATATAACTAATTTACTGTTGATAAAATCAACATGTAGTGAGTCTATGCCATGGGAAGGCATGATGGTAAGCACTGGGGTGAGAGAGAACACAGGTGGTTCCCATCCTTCAGCTGATTATGACAGAGAAACAAATAAGGCAAAGTGTCTGCCCAAATTCATTCTCTCCCTTATTTTTCAGTGGACAGGTGGCTACCCTTGTGGAGGTTGCATTTTCTAGCTTTTCTTGAGCGAAGTCCTAGACCAGAGGATGAGAGAGGATGAAGGGTACGCCTTCACTTTGAGGATAAACCTCCTTGCCCCGTCATTCTCCTTCTTCCCCTCTCCCAGGTCGAAACACCTGGTACTCAGGGTAATGACCCAGCTTCAACTATGTACAGTCATCAGGCCGTGATTCAGGAGCAGCAGATGGAACAAACCTGGCGCCTGAATGACCACAGGAGGTCGAGATGCTCCACCAGCCTCTTCCACTCACCTCAAGGATATCACGTGAAAGACAAATGAATTTAGATCTAATTTTAACCACTATTTCTAAGGCCCTTTGTGACTCCAACATAGGAATCCTAATAAAATAAGGAAACAATGACAGTACACTAGATTATTTGCTGACAGTCTTGCTCCTCAAATAGTCACCAATTTCTGCAAAAGGCAACTCCATTATCCTAGTTGTTCAGGATGGAAACTTGGAATCCATCATTCCTCTCTGAATCTCACATACTACTTTCAATGCAACCCATTATTAAATACTATTGAATGAACCTTTAAAACGGTTTCCCAATTTGACCTTTCTTACCAACTTAGTCCAAGTCATCCTTATCTCCCTTCTTGACTATTTCAATCAGCTTTCTAACTGATTACCCTGCTTTCCTCCTCCCTACCCTGTGGAAAGAGTTCACTTTCCACAGCTGAAAAAAAAAAAGCCATATTAGAGCATGTTGCTCTCCTACTCAAACCCTCCTACGGGTTTCCACCTCGATTAAAAAAAAATTAAAGTCCTGAACATGGCCTACAAGGCCACCGGACTTCTGTTGTATCATTGATTTCTCTACCTAGCTCCGTGACTTCCACCCATAAATCACTCACTCCCCGTCAGCCACACTGGCTTCCAAACTGCTTTCTGAACTTTGTCCCAGAGCTTTGTACATTTTTATTCTCTCTGCCTCAGATATTAGCACGGCCCATTGCCACCTCATTCATGTCCCTGCTTCTGCTGAACACTCAGTTCCTAGGGCCTTCCCTGGTTGCCCCCCATAACAGCAGTTCCTTCCTAATTGGTCATGTCACTCTCTCTGTCCGCTTACCATGCTTTATAACCACCTGATTTTACAGAAGGCATACACATACACACACACAAATCACAAATACATTACACACAAATTGCAAATATTTGTTTATTTGTTGTACATCTCCATTAGGATAAAAGCAAAACAAAATTTGGTCTCTACTATAGCCAAAACACTTAGAACAACGCACAAGGTATAGGCAGAATAACTAGTTCCTGAAGACACATGTTGGATGAATGAACAGAACAGAGTCTGACCGATGTGCTTGCAAACAGAGACACAGAGGACATTACAGGAACTTCCAAGAAAAGAATCCAGCCCAGCTGGGAGGTGTCAGAGAGGTTTCCTGGCAGTTTAAACTCCTACATTGACTTGGAAGAGCAGTAATGTCTTAGCATATGTTCTCCGCCAGAGGAAAACACATCCAGAGTCACAGAGACACCACCACCTATTTGAGGATGTTGAGGGAGATGACATGAACAAATCTGTTAGATCTTACTCATAGTAATGAAGAGAGAATATGAAAGGGGAATAAGTCTAAGAATGAGAAGTCCTAAAGGAATTGCTGGAAAAATTCAAAAGAATTTATGAAGGCCTGAACTCAACAGTAGCAGACAGGGATCCATGATAGTGATAACTAATGGATTAACTGGGATTTGCCAATCAACACAGGTGGGGCCTGGTGGAGCAACCCCTAGGTTTCCAGTGTGGGCTGTTTTTAGGGAATGAGGGTGTCTTCCAGGGATCTCAGAAACAGAGTAAGTAAAGAACAGAGGGGATGACTTCAATCATCCCCACATGGTCACGTGACTGCTCAATGGGTGGACCTAGATTAAACTCCCCAGATTTATGGCTGTTTGTCCAGTGGTCATTTCTCTACGTGACAACTGAGACCAAATGGCCAAATCTTATAACATTGAGCACATAGAGACAAGAGGCAGAAACCTAGTTCAGCCGTCTAGCTATGTCAAGAAAAGTCAGGAAACAAAATGTGCTGTTCTAAAAATAAATAAATAAAATGAAAACACTGAGCTATAATTTGCACAAAAATAATTTCTAAAATTAATTTTTCAGCACAATATAATGCCATATGTGCTCACAGTTGGTATAAGCCTTTTATCTTCCAATGTTACTTATCTCATAAAAGCCACCTTTGGGAGGAGAAAAAAGAAAGTTTTCTTTCCAAGAACAATAAATGAAAGCAGCAAGGTGGTTGCTTTTTTTTAACTTATCCCAAGGAAGTGTTCCATAGCATGGTAGTGAGATATCAACACAAGAAGATGCACTCGTAAATGAAAAAGCCTCGTGCAAAATGCACCATAAGAGAAATTTCTAGGCATTTCAAACATCTACTTAGCAATAAGAATTTAAAAAGAGACATCCAATCAATAGCTGACAATTTGGGTTTTCATACGCATGGAGATTCCTACACTGGGACCGAGTAAAAGAATAATGTATTCTTTTATTTAAATTTGAAAGCATTTAAAGTATTAGGTGAGTTATTGTACTGAGCCTTCAAGATGTAACAAAATGTTACATCTTCTAGGATTTTTAAGTGAGAAATTTTACCGCAACTCCTTCTCCAAAAATGACTGGCTTAAATAACATTTCTTTCATCCCTTCAGAACTATAATTAAAGTCTAATTGCTGAAAAAAATCATTATTGTACTACACTAATTCAAGATAATCACTGGGGAACCCGATTCAATTTTCACATCTTGAACACTAGAAAATGTGCAAACAGAACACACAACAATGCATCGAGGATACCTTTCAAGTCGTGAAACGGGATGTAATTAAGAGGACAGTTAGCACTCCAGTGCAGCCAACGTGCCCAGGATCAACCTGGCTGGCCATGTGAACTAGACCTACAGGTAGACCTCTACAAAAACATTTCTCTTTCTGATGTACCAAGACATTTGTTTCATACCTGGTCCTCTTTCTGTACTATTTGGGAGAGGAGGTAGGTGATATCTGATATTTTGAACTTTAATCACAGCTTATTTTCAGACACAAATATCCAGTTAGTCATATTTGTCTTCAGGCCATATAGTTGAGGCAGGATTTCTCAGACTCTTAGTCTCAGACTTCTTTACACTGTCAAAAGTTACCGAAAACCTCAGAAAGCTTTTGCTTATGTGGGCTGATTTTTATTTCATTTGACCCGAAAACTGAGTTTTTCAAATATTCACTTGAAAATAATAAACTTATGACATATTAGATATATATTTTTATAAAATTAACTAAATACATTTAAAAAAACAAAATGGAAATAATACTGCAATGAACATACAATGTTTATGCTCTTTTGAATTAGTGTTTTGGGTTTCTTCAGATAAACTTCCATAAGTAGAATCACTGGGTACAAGGCAATTTTATTTTTAATTTTCTGAGGTATCTCCATACTGCTTTCCACAGTGGCTGCACCAGTCTGCATTCCCACCCACAGTGCAAAAGGTTCCCCTTTTTCCACATCCTCACCAGCACTTGTTGTTTGTTGATTTACTAATGATAGCTGTTCTGACAAGTGTGAGATGGTATCTCATTGCAGTTTTGATTTGAATTTCTCTGATGATTAGCCACATCGAGTCTATTTGTCTGTTGGCCATCTGTATGTCCTCTTTGAAGAAGTGTCTATTTAGGTCTTTTGCTGATTTTTTAAATTGGATTGTTTGGTTTTGGGTATTGAGTTTTATAAATTCTTTATAAATTTTGTATATTAACCCCTTATAAGATGTATTCCCAAATACATTTTCCATTCAGTGGGTTATCTTTTGGAAGCAGCCCAAATTTCCATCAGTAGATGAGTGGATATAACAACTATGGGACATTTACACAGGGAATACTACTCGGCCGCAAAATAAAGAAAAAAAAAGAAAAATTTTACCATTTGCAACAGCATGGGTGGACCTGGAGAACATTATGCTAAGTGACATAAGCCAATCAAAGAAAGACAAATAACATATGATTTCACTCATATGTGGAATCTAATGCATAAACTGAACTCACAAGCAAAACAGAGACAGATTCACAGGTAGAAAGAAAGCTGACATCTTGGTAGGGGTGGATGGAGGGATTGAGCAAAAAAAGGGAAAAAAGAGAAGGAACTCATGGGCATGGGAAACAATGTGGAGATTGGGGGGCGTGGATATAAGAGGAAAGAATGGTAATAGAACAATGCAATAAAGATAAATTTAAAAAAATAAAAATACACAATTGAGTAAGAATCATACCATTACTTTACACTTTTTGGAAACCTAATTGATTTGTAGCTCACCAGCATTTGTAGCTGCATACTCTCTTTCTGCATTTAATCTTCTGCTATATTATGTGGCTTCTAGAAAGCTCCACTGCATACTCATCAGAGAATGAGACAGAGACAAATAACCTGCTTGTGTTATTAATGAAAACAGTTCTGACCTCAAGGAGCACTTGAAAGGTCCCCATACTACACTTGGAGAATTACTGCTTTAAGAATACTCGTATTATTTTGCAGAAAATAGGAAGACATTTTCAGTTTACTGCAATGATTTCTCATGGAGACTTTAAAAATACTTAAGACTAGATCTATTAAATCTGTTAAAGTATACAAATTTTTCCATTTAGTCTGTTGCATGTCCAATTATTATAATTACAAGAATGCCATTCATTAGCTTCCTTCTGAGCCTGGTCTAGCTAGCAGAATTCTCCTACCTCCATACTCTGACCTCTTTTTTTTTTTGGCAACCAATGTCCTTTTTTTTTCATTTCAAAAATTATTTTAAGCATTTTTTAATCCCACAGCTTTTCAGTTTTTATTCTAACATTTGCACCAAAGTTTTATAGTTATATACAGTGAACCCTCACAGAAATAAAAATAGTGTTTTCTGATCAGCTATCTTCAATCTTTTACATCTCCTAGTACACATAAACTAATTAGTAAAATTTTGCTGTTCATCAAAAAATATACTATATTTTTTGCCAATCTGACAAAAAATACAGGTATAATTTTGTTTTGTTTTTTGTTTTGTTCTTTATTTCTATTGTTGTTCAAGTAGTTGTCTCACTCCCCCAACCCCAGTCATCCCCACCTCCCACCCTCAGTCCTACCCCCTTTTGATTTTGTCCAGGTATCCTTTATGCATGACTTCTTTTTTAAAAAAATTTTTTTAATTTATTTATTTATTTTTCAAGTACAGTTTTCTGTCTATTACTCCCATCCCATTCCACCCCCTGTGCTCCCCTCCTCCCTGCCATTTCCACCCTTCTCAGTTGTTGTCCATGTATCCTTTATGTATGTTCCTCTAAATCCCTCCCCTATTTCCCCTGAAATTCCCTCCCCTCTCCCCTCTGGTCACTTCTTAACTGAGCTTTTCAAACTTGCTTACTCATTGTCACTGACTTGACATTTCCAATGCGATGTCTAATAGGCATCGAAAATTCTCATTGCCAGAAATGAACTCTTGGCTTACTTTCTTAAACACAAATTGCTCTCACTTTTTTCCTCTCACAATGGCACCACAAATCACCCAACTATTTAAATCAAAAACCTAAAAGTCATTCCCAACTTCTGTTTCTTTGACCCCCATACGACATCTATGAGCTGCCAAAACACACCATCTTTCTCTGGTCTCCCACACTGCTGTCCTAGCCTAACCAACATTGTATTTTGCTTGAATTATAACCCTAAACTCCCAACTGGTAGCCCCATTTCCCTCAGAACTTTACATTTTTTCTAACCTTTGATAATTAGTGTAATTAATTTATCTACTTACAAAACATAAATCAGATTATGTCCCATCTCAACTTAAATTCTTACAATTTTATCTGAATTTCTTGGAATAAAAACACAAATTACTTATAGGGTCACATTGGCTCTGCCAACCTCTCCAACCTTAGCTCATGCCACTGCCTTCTTTCTGTCTCTTTAACACCCCGAGCTTTCTGTGTGTCTGGCTCATTCTTGTCATCTATGTCTCAACTCAAGTATTACCCACTCAGATTACCCTTCTCTGACTCACCAATCACTGCCAGACTCACCTCTATGATTCTCTCTCCCATCACCCAGTTTTGTCTAATTTATTCATAGCTATTTTACTACGTGAAAGTATTTCACTTATTCATGTTCTTTACCCTGTCCTCCTACCACCATCCCCGGAATGTAAGCTCTAGAGAAGAAAAGACTGTATGTGACTTGTTCACTATTGTATCCACCATGTCCACTGAGACATAATGTCAGCACTGAGGAGGTATTTTAGAAATTGAATTTTAGGAATAAATAAATAATCAAATGGATTAATAAATGAATCAGAGTAGAAACAACGTATTTCAAAAACAGCTTCATTAAATACTTTCTTTGCTACTCTCACTTTCCAAGGGAAATATAAAAAAATTCATATATTCATGGACGACGGCATGAATGCCTCTGCTTCACTGCTAATGTCTTTCTACTTCCTATGAACACACCATAGAGAGGGAAGAAAAGCAGGGCAGTTCAGCGATGCCCTGCTCCATATATATGTGACCTAATTCATCCTCAGCAAACTAAAAATCTGCTGGATGATTTTCCTTATTTCATTTGCCTTCCACCTTTAGAACTGATGTAATAAATAAAAACTTAAATTAAATAAAAACTTCAACAACAAAACAAACAAGCAAGCAAAATATGACCAAAGACACTGAAATACAGAACAGGCTAACAGGGACCAGAGGGGAAAGGAGAGAGAATTTCAGGGGAAAAGGGGAAGGATTCACAGGAACAAGTATAAAGGACACATGGACAAAAACTAAGGCAGGGAGGGAAATGGGAAGGAGGTGGGGAGCATTGCGGGGGCGGGCTGGGATGGGAGTAAAAGACAGAAAACTGTACTTGAACAATAATTACATATTTTTTTAAAAAAACTTCAATTTGTAGGATTAAATGAAATTTCAAGACTTTCCAAACAAGTCATCTTAATTTTTTTAAGAGAATAGCATGCAACGTGGTACTCAAAAGAAAATCTATAAACTAAGGTTTTCCTTTGCAGACTAATTTTTTAAAGATTTTATTTATTTATATTTAGAGGGGAAGGGAAGGAGAGAGGGAGAGAAAAATCAATGTGTGGTTGCCTCTCGTGCGTCCCCTGCTGGGAACTGGCCTGCAATCCAGGCATGTGCCCTGACTGGGAATCGAACCGTGATCCTTTGGTTTACAGGCCCATGTTCAATCCACTGAGATACACCAGCCAGGGCTGCAGATTAATTTTTAATTCACTTGAGAGCCTTATCATTGATACTTATGATTATTGTTATTAATCTTGATTTTTTGTAACTTTAAATGTAACAATTCATAGAATCCTATATATAATATTACAATCACCCCATCATCTCCTGAAACATAATCTGAGCTCTGAGAATGAATAATTTTATGTAAGTCCATATACACACAGGTACACAGTACAAAAATATGAGTATGTATGTTTCCAACAGTGTCAATAGAAAATATTTGCACTGGAAATATTGAAGCAAATTATTATAGATCTTTAAAAAATGGCTTTCATTTCAGGGCACATACCAACACTGAGTAAGTCATCAGAGACAGCATAAAAGTATATTAAGATTATTATTGGAGGTATTAAATGCTCTAAAACTTTATTCAAACTTAATAGTAGAATAGTAAAATGATGCTCAGTGAACATGATCCAAATGTAAAATATAACAATTATGGTCTAGCCATAAAAATTTCAAAAATGATATATTTGATAAATATGTATGTGGCTTTCAGTGAAAGTTATGATAACAGACTAATTAATTAAACTGCTCTGGAAACAAATGTTCACTTCTTTCTTTTACCAGTGGGAAACAGATGATCTTTTAAAAAAAGCATGCCCAGTTTTTGCAGAAAAATTTAAAGCACGTTGACTGTTAATTATGATTTTTTGTAAAGCTTTAGTTTCCTCTGAAAATATATCATTATGTATTTGTGAAGTGGAAAACCATCTATCACAAAAGTTTGACCAACCTCACTAGTGCTTTTGCTAATATATTGCTATTGATAAATGAACAGATTAACTGAATTTGCTTTGATATTAAAAAGTATACAGAGTAACTTAACTGTTCTTAAATTACACAAAATAGCAAATAGCCAAGAGAAGTGAAATAATCTGGTTTTAAAAGCATTTGCTCTCATTATTCTTATGAATAACTATAAAGTTTTGTGATGTACAGAAAGCAATGCACTTTAGTAATGTTGGACAAATTTGGCAGGAAAATGGCACTACGCAAAGTATTAACGTAAATATACTTAGCCCTAATTCCTTGATATGTTAATATGCATTAAATGTGAATTCTGAGGAATTGGTTTTATGACCATTTTATCTATCATAATTCACAAATTTCCGTGCGCCACTTCAGGAGCTTTAGTACAAAACCATTTTTGTTTTCATCAGAAGGTTTATAGAAGGGCCTAAGTATAGCAATGGGACTCAGACTGCAGCCTTCCAAACCTACAGGAGTTAAATTCAGATAGAGTATATGCCATGACAGGCTGTGTTTCTCAACTGCAGAGTCATGGGAGAATTCCAACGGGGACTTCAGACATCTCTCTGATGTTCTCTGGGTGAGGGTGTGGCGGGCTGTTGCCAAGGGCTGTTGCCATGGTAGACGCACCACACAGCTTCACTGCACAGGGACATAGCTCCGATCTGCCCCTGCTCTATTTGAAAGTGTGCCAAAACAATTACTAACCTTTCAAGGATTTTTCATTAGAGGGATGGATATTAAAAGCATTGGTCTATCCAGCCTTCCACAAAAATCATTGGAAATCTTGTTAAAGGCCCTAAAGAAATGCATCTATGTGTTTTTTAAAATGAATCCACAACAATTTTACAATCCTGTTTAATGTTCAGCATGCACACTGTTCAACAGATCCGGGTAATAATGGCTGACGTAAATTTTACCTCATTAGCAAGAAATCAATGTGGCATCACACCATTGCCCAAAAGGTACTAATCCACATTTTCTTTTCATTTTTCAGCTATGCTTTTTATATTTCTTAATTTTTACCAAAAAATGTATTTTAAACTTCCAAATTTGGCATTCTCTCAAAATTGAAGAATACGGAAATTGATTTTTTAGCAAATAAATCCTTATATAAATATAATTCATAAGTTATACAGTAATAGTAAGGAAAATATAGGTGTATACGTGTGCATTTTTAACATAACCCACGACCTGATTTACCAATTCCAAATGAATTTTTTTAGAAAATTGATGTCTTTTCAAATACCCTCTCAGAAAAAAAAGCACATCAAGTTGTAATTACTTTAGCTTTCAGGAGTCATCAATCATACAAAAAGCCAAAGTATTCCCCTTCTCAATGTAGTACATTCAATGCCACCACTAATAATTTAGAAAGGGAATGAAGAACTATACATTAGAACCACACATAGTAAGGCCGTATTCTATAAAATTAAACAAGGACATAAGCAGTATTCTTAAGTAAGAATACCACCCTTCAAACTAGGTCAGTTTTTCAAGAATGATGTTCTTGACCAATATACCCTGTTAATTTGTCTTGAACTGTACAACAAATGGTACATATACATACATCTTTACATATTTGAGCCAAAAAGGCATTACCCATCTTAATCACCTACCTCTATTCATCAAATCTGTCACTAAATGATTATTTCCAAATTTACCCTCCCAGAAAAAAGAAATTTCTACTATCAAGCATATTCAAGAACAAATTTACTATCTCCTGAGAACAATTTATAAAGAATTGTTAAAATATGTTAGGAAGAAAATATCACCTTTCCTGCTTTGAAAAGAGCCACACTCTTTTAGATTATAAATGTGGATATCTCTTGATTGATAATACTTAACATACCTAACTGAGAGGTGGACACACACACATACACATACACAGGCATCCAAAACACTGCCTTTCAAAATTTCTTACAGACACAAGAAGCACAAATTAATAAGAAGGCAGATACACTTGGACCACATTAAAATTAATAACTTCTGTTCAACAGAAGATATCACACAGGAGTCAAAATGCAAACTATAGATAGGAGAAGGTATGTGAATTGCATGTAGTCGTCAACGATTAAGCTCTAAAACATGTAGAGTCAACCAACAGAAAAATGGGGGAAGAATACCTGGATACTTCACAGAAGAAACACAAACCACACACAATCATGTAAAATGGTGCTCAGTGTCATTAGTAATCAGAAGCAAAATAACTGGAAAATAGAGGTTCCAGCAGAAGTAAGGCCTGCTTCACTATGTCTGGTAGGGTAATACTATGGGTGTAATAATTTATAGTTTTAATTTGAACATTTCACCTAAAATGTCACTTGGTATGCTTGACTGTGATACTATGTTACAGAATTACATGCTAATGATTTTTGTAACAAAAATTTGTAACAAAAAGGGTGTTATTTGTAACAGACCCCATGCAATCAATAGTAGAAAGATAAATACATTGGGATATATACAGAACATAATACTGAACGGCACAAATTAAGCAACAAAAAATGTCTGTAGTCTTAAATTGTTTTATATAACATAAAGCATAAAAACTTTTAAAAGTAAACATGCACATTCCATAGAGGCGCAGGTTTTGAAGGAGAAACCTTTGGAAGGCTGGGTTCTCATAAGCAAGACTAGGTTCTTCTCATAAGCTACCTTGAAGGACATCCATTCGCAGACTGACAGGCAGAAGCTTGGAGTTTGAAGAAGGGATGGAAGATGCGTTACAAGTCAGCCACAGGAAGTCCCTCCTGTACCCACACAAAGTTCCCGTGCAGAGGCTGCGTGGTCCCTGAGGCATCTAGGTTGCCTCCTGAGATGGGGTTCTCGCCATCACATCACACTACACATTTCACGTTTGCAACAAACTAATTAGAAAAATATTAATTCAAAAGTCTTCTTCCCTATGACTTGAATTTCTTCTTAGGCCTGCTAAATTCATGAGAAATAATTGCCTCTTCATGTGACAATCTTTCAGCATTTAAAAACAGCCCTTCCTCCTAAAACTTCCATCTGTACATGAAACAATGTCAATTAAAAAAAATGTGTGTTATGCCTCCTAGACTAGCTCAAGTATATTAAAGTGTTTGTGAAGAGCGGTACCCCAAAATAAACACAACACCCTACATGTTCTCTAATTATCTCAGTTCCCTGTTTTTGCCATTAACTCTGTAATGGAAATATATTTTAATATTCACATTTAATACTTCTAGAGCCTCTTTGCTAATGAGAATGTTTAATAAATAGATGTATGTTTTGTTTTTATATGAACAGTATATAAGCTCATTCGCTAACACTACCATTATAAGCTCAGGCCTAGAAAGGAACTGAAAAAATAAGTTCATTGATATTTCAGCTATTCTAAAAATAGTTCACAGATTAACATGAAAAACTTAAGGTCAAAAGGCAACACCTGATTTGTGTGAATAAAACATGTTAAATTTACTGAGAGAGCTAGTTTATATGAAAATTCATTCCATCTCTTCATACTCTCAGGTAGTGTTTTGAATGCCAGCTGACATAGTGAGATTCATCATTAATGTTCGATTTGATATAAAATCCCTGTTTGAATGTCAGCTTTCAGTACATGATTTAATTATATAAAGACAGTAAAAAAAGTTTCAGGGGGCAGGAGAAATACAAGTTTCATTATGAATTTTTACGTGCTTACTGTCAAGGGTGACTAACATGATTCATGTTCAGGTTGAAGAATAAAAAGTGGCAGACATCAGCATAACATGCAGACCTGGTACCAACCCGCTTGCTGGAAAAAGAAGCAGATGACCAGCCTTCAGAAGACAGAAGTGAAATCTCAGTGCAGTAACAACGGGAACGTGAGGCTGGTCCCAGAGTTGATGTAAACAATCACAGACCACTTAGCGTACAAAAATCCTATCAAAATAGTCACTGTGTGATGAACTGAAAGAACTGTTCCTTCTGTAAAAATATTTTCTTTTAAACCTGTGAGAAAAATGCAATCAATGCTATTGATTGTAGGCAGAAGAAAGAGGGCCTTCGAGGTGCACAGAACAGTTTTGTCCAGAGGTGAGCCAAGATTCAATCAAATATAAACCATTTTTCAATAAGAAAAAAGGAAGTTATAATAAGAGGAGAGGATTACATGGGAGACAATCTGTAGAAAGGTTAGAAAGCAGTTTAATGTTTAAAGAATGCGGGAAAGCCTTGAAGGCATTTATAGGAAATGCCTAGTTAATTTCTTATTGAACTATTGTGATTCAAGTTTTATTGTTTTCTTGCTAATTATCAAACCATTCTTTAATCTTATGGATTCATGCTATGCATCTTGTTCCCCAAACTGGGATCTCCATACAGCACTTGTAATCCATACACTTTGAAAGTTTACATTAAATATGTGAACCCTGAAGCCCAATGGCCAAGGGTTTCGCCACAAATGTCCTATGTGTGTGATCTTGGCCGAGTTATGTAACTTATCAGCACATCAAGTTTTCATCTATTAGCATATAGACAATATAACACTTATATTGTTCTAAGTGTTACAACAAGTGTAATTTAAACTTGTTATGAGGATTAAGATTTTAATCCCTGTAAAGTGATTAATCAGTACCTGGCATATGTAAGCATTTAATAAAAGCTATTATCAATAACAAACATGTCATGAAAAATAATAATTTTATTCAAAAGTTTAAAGTAAAAGAGCCAATGGTCAAAGACACTTGCCATTTTTACAAAATAAAATGTAATCTATCTGTTTCTACCATGAAAGGTCACAGAAAGCACACAAAACCAGCTTCTCTGAGAAAATCTATAGATTAATAGATATGAATTAGACATTTTTCAAAATGAAAATATTAGAGTAATTTCCCAAAGATGTTTTATTCACATCACCAATTCTGAATCAACAGATCGGAATTTGTTTTATTTTGGATGATAGCAGAATGAAGTTCATCTTTTTGATTAGAAAATGTAGAGCAAGAATCTAAGGGTATCGATAAATGTTACATCATAATTAAGGCCAATGTCTATTTGTTTAAGGCAATAAATTCTGTTCAATATTTTTAAGACCCATTTATATATTTGAAAGCATAATTAAGACATAAACAAAGCCTTAACAATTTAATTTATTTATTCTACTGCCTTAAAAAACCAATACCAAATAATTCTGATTAAAGTCTGAAACCGAAACCTCTATTAGCCAGCAACTATGTATCTGGTGGTCATACAAGTTATTTTGCTTGAAAATACATGGTAATACATGTATACTACCTCCAGATAACTTCCACATTCATCCTGATCAGTGAAGTCTTACCATATGACTATTCTCTTTTGTTAAAATGCTGAGAAACTTTGGCATTTATGTATGAATACTTGGGACAATGCCTGGGCTAAATTAAAAATCACTAGGGCACATGTTAAACAAGCATCTTATGAAAAACACTTCCTGTAATTGGAAAGAGACAGCGAAACACTGGATGGGTTTTACATGTGAACTCCTTAGGTATTTTTCCGCGTGCCTTCATAATAAGCAAGTGCGTGAAAGATCCTCTACATTCTATTCATTCATTGTTGCTATGGTATAACCCTTATAAATATTAATGTTCACAGATGAAAAAGAATCCACCTATAATAACATTGCTATCTAAATTTTGAGAAGATTGAATGTGTTGATAAAAAAGTAATTAAGCAATGAAACATTTCCTCAATTAAAACTTATAAAAATTTAAATGACAGGGTTTTGATTTTCTTTTTTACCAATTTGACATAAGGCTATTAGCACAAAATCAACCAAAGTGACACTGAATTAGTTAAAATTACAGCTTGGGGTCAGATTGGCAGCAGTTTGTAAGATTATGGCCATTGCTGTGACTTTAACTGAAAGGCAGTCCACAATCATTATTTCAGGTTTCTTTTTTCCCCGCAAAAGAAAAACACATCATTATAAATTTCAAGTTAGAAATACACATAATAAAAACCTACCTATGCATAAAACATATCTATATAGTGTGCGCTTTGGGTTTTTTCTAACGGTTTCTTAGCATGCCTGAGATTGATGAAAATAAGCTACCATTCTTATTAATTAGGCAGCTAAAATATCATCCGACCTTTATACTTTGTCTCTATCACACAAATGAAAAACACTGAAAACACTGCATTCTCTTTTTATGGAAGCATCATGGCAGAAAACTTAATCCTCTACTGAAAGTTAAAGGTAGAGTTAAAGACAATTTGTTATCTGACCAAATGCACTTCGAATAGACTTGAGCTTCCACTGAAGCTTTAGGAGCTTGCTCAGAGATCTGACAATGTATGGTCTTATTCAGTGCAATAAATAGCATTTCTTTCTTTCATATTATCATACTTTCCTGGTGTCTGAAAAAAATACAAGATTCTCAAATTAATATTCTAAACATAAGCACTTCATACAATTAGTATCTAGGTAGCATTCCACCTCTTTTCAAACTGTTTCTCAACAAAAAAAGGGAAAAACGAAATTGCCTAATGTCGTCTGTGTGCAGGCTGATAAGATGAAAAGGAAATATGTGATTGTCAAAGGAGCAGCGTGAGAAACCGTACCTTCCATGACATACACCAGTGACCCCACATCTCCTTCTTTGATGATGCAACTGTCTTTGCCATACTCCACTGGGTACATACAATCCACAATCTCCTGGATCTGCGACAGCTCCAAGTTCTTCATAAAGTCATTGTCAAGGATGGCTTCCTTGATGAGATCCTTGGACCTAGGGCAAGAAAGGGAGGGTTTATGGGTGTATCTGACAAGAGCTTTCAGAGTTTCTGAGTGTTAGCAGAGTCAATACAGTACGATGTTCTAGCACACTACACACAGATTTTCCTGTTAGGAACCCAACAATATTCTGAAAGACCTGAGATCAAAGTAATTCCATGGCTGCAGGAAAGGCACTGAGAAATTTTCCTCTGAGTCAAGTATCATTTAATGAATATGTGACTAACAAGCAAAATCATACAATTTCATTTTGCTGTAGAATTTTTTTTTAGCAAAAAAGATTCCAATAAATTCCAGGATTTATTCCAGCAGGATAACTCCATCTACTTAATGTGAAATATTGGATTAATATTCTGTAAGCAAAAAAAAATATTCTGTAAGCAAGAAAAACTCTTGGAATAGTCCTCTGACTGCCCCAACTGTTAAACTTTTGCCCAAACAGTGGGTCCTATTTCCTGCCTAACAGCCTTCCTGAATGAACCTTGGAGGTAGTATAAGCTGGCAGAGAGCTAAGAAGTAACAGTCAGCCCATATATTTTTTAAAAGATAAAATTTAATCACACAAAGGTATTGGCCAATTTAGATATTTCCTCAAAAGTGAAAATCATTTTTTAACAAGTTTCAGACCATTCTCACATCAACCAACTCTGCTATAAGTATCTCATTCTCATGGCAAAATGCAGTGATGAACCCCAGTTTATTTTTAATGTAGTGTCATATTTGATTTGCTAGGATAGCATTTTGTTTGGGATTTTTGCATTGTATTCATCAGAGATACTGGTTGGTGTGTATGTGCATGTGTGTGTGTATCTTTGCCAGGTTTTGGTACAAGGGCTAGGTTGGTCTCAGAAAATGTGTTAGGAAGTACTGCCTCTTTGTTATTTTGGAAAAGTTTGAGAAGGATAGGTATCAAATCATCTCTGAATGTTTAATAGAATACAGTAGTGAAGCCATCTGGTCCTGGGGAGATTTTTGATGGTTGTTTCACCTTCCTTACTTTTGATAAGTCTATTTAGATTTTCCAATTCTTCATAATATAGTCTAGAAAGTTATTACGGTTATATAATTTTAGGAACTTAGCCATTTCTTCTCAGTCATTGAATCTGGTAGCATAAGTCTTTCATAATATTGTAGTATGATCCTTCGTATTTCCGTGATGTCTGTGGTAACTCCTCTCNGGGCTAGGTTGGTCTCAGAAAATGTGTTAGGAAGTACTGCCTCTTTGTTATTTTGGAAAAGTTTGAGAAGGATAGGTATCAAATCATCTCTGAATGTTTAATAGAATACAGTAGTGAAGCCATCTGGTCCTGGGGAGATTTTTGATGGTTGTTTCACCTTCCTTACTTTTGATAAGTCTATTTAGATTTTCCAGTTCTTCATAATATAGTCTAGAAAGTTATTACAGTTATATAATTTTAGGAACTTAGCCATTTCTTCTCAGTCATTGAATCTGGTAGCATAAGTCTTTCATAATATTGTAGTATGATCCTTCGTATTTCTGTGATGTCTGTGGTAACTACTCTCTCATTTCTGATTTGGTCTATATGAGTCTTTTTTTTTTTTTTTTTACTTAGTGAGTCTAGCCAGGGGTATGTCGATTTGATTTGTCTTTTCAAAGAACCAGCTCGTTGTTGTATTAACTTTTGTGTAGACTTTTTGTTCTCTATTTCATTAAATTCTGCTCAAATTTTTATTTCCTTTCTTCTGCTGACTTTGTGCTGCTTTTGTTCTGCTTTTTCTAGTTCTTTAAAATATGTTAGGTGGTTTACTTAAAATTTTTCTTGTTTCTTGAGATAGGCCTGCAATAATATAAACAGCCCTCTTATTACTGCTTTCTCTGAATCCCAAAAGTTTTGCTATGTTGTATTGTCATCCTCATTTGTCTCTATATATCTTTTGACTTCACCTTTTATTTCTTCTTTGACCCAGTCATTTTTAAGTAGCATGCTGTTTAATTACCACATATTCATTCGGGTTTTTGTTCCTTTTTGCAGTTGATTTCTAACAAAGCATTGTAGTCAAAGAATGTGCTTGGTATGACATCAGTCTCCTTAAGTTTCTGAAGGCTAGTTTTGTGTCTCAGCATACAATCTAACCTTGAGAATGTTCCATGTGTACTGGAAAAAAATGTATAATCTGGTGTGCTGGGATGAAAAGCTCTGTAAATGGCAATTGCATCCATTTGGTCTAATGTGTCTTTTAAGGCCAATAATTCTTTATTGATTTTCTGTTTGGATGATCTGTCGATAGCTGTCAAATACCACTGCAGTGCCCCTTACTATGATTGTGTTTTTGTCAGTTTCTCAGTAGTTATCAGTTCAATTTCTCAGTGTTCTCTTAGTAGTTGCTCTATATTGTGGTGCTCCCTGACTGGGTGCATATATCTTGAGAAGTGTTACATCTTCCTGATGTAGTGTCTCCTTTATCATTATAAAATGTCCAATTTTGTCTCTTGTTACCTCTGTGATCTTGAAATGTATTTTGTCAGACGTAAGTATGTCTGCACCTGCTTTTCTGTGGATGCCAGTTCCTTAGAGATTCAATCTCCACCCTTTCACTTTGAGTCTCTACTTGTCTCTATAGCTTAGATGCATCTCCTGAAGGCAGCATATGGTTGTGTTTTGTTTTTTGATCCAATCTGCTACACTGTGCCTTTTTTATTGGTGAATCTAGCCCATCTACATTTAGGGTAATTATTGATGTATGAAGATTTCTTATACTCATTTTACCTTTTGTTTTCTGGTAGCTCTGTGCCTCCATTGGTTATTTCCCTTTGTGTTTCTGTTGTTTTTGTTTGGTGGTATTCCATATTTTTTCCCTTTTCCTCTTTTTTTTCGATTATATGTCTCAGTTTATTGTTTTAGGTCTGTGTGTGTTTGTGTGTGTGTATGTGTTTACCACTAGGTTTATGTAAGAGAAAGGTGTGTTCCAGGGGCACAAGGATGGTTCAACATACACAAATTGATTAATGTAATATACCACATTGACAAAATAAAGAATAAAAATCATGTGATCATATCAATAGATGAATAAAAAACATTTGATTAAAAATATGCATTATAATTAAATCACTCAATAAAATGGGTATAGAAAGTACCTCAACATAATAAAGGGTAAAGAAAGTACCTCAACTAATATCACACTCCATGGTGAAAAACTGAAAGCTTTTCTTGTACAATCAGGAATAAGACAAGGATGCTCACCCATCACCCTTATTCAACAAGTACTGGAATCCTAGCCAGAGCACTCAGTCAAGAGAAAGAAATGAAAGGCATACAAATTGGGAATGAAGAAGTCAAAGTATTGCTTTTTGCAGATGACAGGATTTTTTATACAGAAACCCCTAAAGATTCCTCCAAAAACTACTAGAAGCAACAAACAAATGCAGTAAAGTTATAGGATATAAAAGTCAATGTAAAAAATTCACTGCATTCCTATACATCAACAATGAAATTTAAGAGAAACACATTTTTAAAACTATTTATTTTGCAATTGCAACAAAAGAATAAAATACCTAGAAGTAAACTTAACAAAGAATGTGAAAGACCTATATACTCAAAAATACAAAGCATTCATTATTAACAGAGATTGAAAAAGACACAACAAAATGAAAAGATTCTGTGTTCGTGGATTAAAAAAAAACAGCAGTTAAAAATGTCGCTCGGGCTGGTGTGGCTCAGTGGACTGAGAGCTGGCCTGTGAACCAACAGGTCACCAGAGTTTGATTCCCAGTCAGGGCACATGCCCGGGTTGTGGGCCAGGTCCCCTATAAGGAGCACTTGAGAGGCAACAACACACTGATGTTTCTCTCCCTCCCACCCCCTCTCTAAAAGTCCACATTACCCAAAACAATATACAGATTTAATGCAATCCCCATCAAAATCCCAATGACATTTTTTAAAGAAATAGAACAAAAAAATCATCAGATTTGTATGGAACCACAAAGGCCAGAGTAGCCAAAATACACAATGGAGAAAAGAAAGCTTCTTCAATAAGTGGTGCTGAGAAAATGAGAAGGTCACATGCAAAAGAATAAAAGTAGAAAACACTCTGTCCCCATACATAAAAATCAACTCAAAATGGATCAAAGACCTAAATATAAGATCTGAAACAACAAATTACATAGAAAAAAAAAACACAAGAACTAAACTTATGGACCTTGGTCTTACAGAAGATTTAATGAATTTGACCCCAAAGTGAAGGAAAGTAAAGGCAAAAATAAATGAACGGGATTATATCAAACGAAAAAGCTTTTGCACAGCAAAAGAAACCACCAAAAAAAAACACAAAAAACAAAAAGGCAACCAATAGAATAGGAGAAGGATTTACAAACAACAGCCCTCACAAAGGGTTAATACCCAAAATATGCAAAGAACTCACACAACTCAACACCAAATGATCTAATTTAAGAAAAATGGGCAAAGGACCTGAACAAACACTTCTCCCAAGATGATATACAAATAGCCAACAGATATATATATGAAGATGCTCAACTTCACTAGCTATTAAGGAAATGCAAATCAAAACTATAATGAGACACAAACTCATACCTATCAGAATAGCTATTATAAAGAAGACAAGTAATAACAATTGATGGAGAGGTTGTGGAGAATAACAAACTCTCACTTGCTGATGATGGTGGGAATGTAAACTGGTACAGCCACTATGGAAAACACCATGGCAGTTTCTTGAGAAAATTAAGAATATAGTTACCATACAACCCAGCAATCTCTCATCTAAGTATCTACCCCCAAAGTTTAAAAACATTTATTTGCAAAGATATATGCACTCTTATGTTTGCTACAATACCATTCACAGTGGCCAAGATATGGGAACAACTTAAGTGTCCTTCAACAGATGACTGAATAAAGATTTGGTACACCCGTGGCTGGTGTGGCTCAATGGGTTGAGCACTGGCTTGTGAACAAAAAGGTCACAGGTTCAATTCCTAGTCAGGGCACATGCCTGGTTTGCTGGCCAGGCTCCCCAGTTAGGATCATGTGAGAGACAACCAATGGATGTATCTATCACACACTGATACTTCTCTCCCTCACTTTCTCCCTCCTTTCCTCTCTCACTAAAATGTAAATACATAAAATCTTTTTTAAAAAGTTAAAAAAAGATGATGTGATACATATATACAATACAATACTACTCAGACTTCATAAGGGATGAAATACTGCCAGTTGCAACAACATGGATGGACCTTGAGACTATGATGATAAGTGAAATAAGTTGGACAGAAAAAGTTAAGAACCATATGCTTTCACTCCTATGTGGGATATAAAACTAAAAGCAACAAATGAACAAACAATGAAAATGAACACACAAAAACTCACAGACAGACAACAGTATGGTGGTTACCAGAGGGAAGGAGGGCCTGGGCAGTAAAGGGGGAAGGGAGTCAGATGCACCATTATGAAAGATGATTTGACTTTGGGTGCTGGGCACACAATGCAATATATAGATCATGTATCATAGAAATATATACTTGAACCCTATATAATAATTGTATTAACCAGTCACCCCCAATAAATTCAATAAAGAAATAAAATACTGATGAAGAATTCAAAACTATTTTCAGCATTCACATCTCTAATCAGTAGTTACTACAAAACATGAGAATCCCTGGGCCAAACTATATGACAGCAACATAGTTCTTGGGTAACCAATGACATTAATCTATTGTCTATTGCATGCATTGCAAAGAATTTCAAGTTGCCATATCCCCTTTTTTCCTATAATATGTAAGTACTGGAATAAAATTTTAATCTTATACCTTTAAAGAGAAACAAGGGTGCAAGTATAAAATATTTGTTTGCTCAAATATCACTTTAAGGTTTCTCCTTTTAAACTCATACTTTAACCTTGTTATTACTAACTAGGAACCATCAAAATTGCTCACGAAATCACTGCTTAAATGTATACAAATAGGGCAGACTTATAGTAATTAAGGGAAGAGAAAATTATTGTTCATTGTAGTTGTTCATTTACATCCAAAAAGTCAGTATTAAAGTTTCCCATTCAGCCCTTTAAGTCACCAGTCAGTGCTCCAGAAACACATTTAATAGCTACTTCCCACTAGGAGCTGAAATTAAAATAGGGCAGCCTCCAATAGAGCCCAGATCAAACTCTTGTTCTATAATCTCCCCTTTCTGGTCACAGAAGTACAACTGCAGAGTTTCAGAGAAATACCAAAAAGTGTTTCTCATGAGAATACATAAAATTGTACACATTACATTATAGAATCTAAGAACCATGTGGCCTAATTATGAATTAACTATTTTTGAAGTTTAAATATTTAAACTGCAAACCAGAGCAACAGTTGGGAAGAAAACATTTGGCATAACGCAACACAACGTTTTCAAGCAATATTTTCCCTTTCAAAATACACAATGGAGTTCTGGGATTCATTTGTTTCCAGCAAGGTCAACATGATAGCACAATGAGCATCCATTAAGCGCTGCACCACCCACAGTGACCTGGCCTGCAGGGCATAGACTGGGGACCCTGGGGTTTTGTGTCCTCCTTGGAAACCCAGTGCATGTCATCACCATGTGCTATGCATTGCCACTTCAGTCATCACAGTGGTTTGATTTTAAAACTGATTATCAAACAACCATTTTTGAAAAATTCTATTGTTCAAATGCTTCTCATATTTAATCTCTGGGACACATTAACTTACATATTAAATTATCTTTCATTTGTTTGAATTCAGCATCAGAAAAAATAGCATGTCTCTACCAACCCCCACCCCCAAAACATGAATACTTTCATTTGGCTGGCAATCGGGAGTTGGATCATTCACTATTTCCCCTAGTGATGCTTCCAGAAAATTAAAGCCAGATATAGCCTTGTCACAGTGGCTTGCAGGTATTGGGAGGCAGATCAGCCTCACCTGCATTAGGCTTTGAATACAACACATACTTTGAGTCTGCCTAAAGGGAGATGGCAGATATATTTAGAAATGTTTTAAATAACTAAAATTTAAAAACAATCATGCTCCTCATTGTAAAAGTGCAGTGGTTTCGAGGTTTCTTAACCAAACTGGGTAGTTAACCAATAACGACAACATGACATGTAACCACAGTAGTAGTAATACACTACTGCTGCTGCTGCTACACTATTGGCTACGTGGTTATTCTCTATTCCCCAACAAAGAGCTTTACCTCACTTAAGTCTCAAATGAATTGCTAAATTTGCCAAGGTAGAACTGAGGCTCAAAGCACTTATATGACCTGTCCAATGTTATCAGACCAGTAGGTGACAGATAGAGATTTAAAGATAAATTCCTTTGATTTCTAAGCCACACTCTCCTCAAGTTTCTGACTTCTGGGTCCACCATACTAAAACGTATTGATCATCTGAGCATAGTATCCCGATTACAAAATCCAAAAGCAAATGTTCTTCTCACTGATCTCTAATTCTGCAACAGTAAGAATGCTATACATGGAAAATATAACCTTTTATCTGCAGAGAGCATTTCATGCTTTCAAAACAAAGCCAGGTCTGATCATTTCATTCACAACTGCCACAGACTGTGCAGTAGGCAGAACAGATGTTACTAGTATCCCTATTTGACAGATAAGAAAACAAAGGCACAAAGGGTTTAGGTGCCCTACAAGTTTGTGTTAGAGATTAAAGTAGAACTTTGGCCTGCTGACTACTGGCCTGAAATAAATGCTTTTCAGACCTTCATTACACACACTTATATTCTCTGTGTCTCTGTCTGTCTTTCTCCCTCTCTCTCGGCGTCTCTCTCATCTTCAGCCATTCTAATGTTCAAACTCGCTTGGACAAAGACTTAACAAAGCCACTGCACCAGTATCAGCAGGGAACTGTGGCCATTTGACAATAATTCTATGGTTTAAAAAATTCCGTGCTGGTTCATTCAGAGAGATTCCCTCTCTGATCTAATTCATTCTCCACATTACAGAAGTTTGAGCATGTTCTGCGGCTTTGACAGAAAGATAACCTATAATACAGAAAAAAACTCTTGAATTTAGGAATAAAATTTAACTTCTCTGGATTCCTATGTGTTCACATTTTTTTCTCTTCTCTGTCTTGAGCACAGACTCTCTCTCTCTCTCTCTCCCCACCCCCCTGCTTTCCGACAAACCTGCCTCAAAGGAATTTGACGTGCAGATATGGAGGGGAATAAAGTATACAAAAATTACTATCAATTTGGGTGAATATGTGGATTAGAATTCAAATTAAAAAGGAAGTGCTCATAATGCATATATGTGAAAATATAATATCCTAAGAAAAACTGAAAATTATATTGATTTTGTAATTAATGTAATTAATGACCTAGAATACAGATCTATTTCAAAGTCTGAATATAAGATTCTAAACATTTAGCATCACAGTAGAAAGCTAATATGCACGATATGCATGATTTATAAACTAAACAAAACAGGCTAGCATAATTGTACATGCATTATAATCTAATAAGTTAGCTACCTTAAATTTTTACTGAAAAAGAGAGAGGGTGAAAAAAAGGGAGGAAGGAAATAAGGAAGATGAATGAATGTGATTTTATAACTTGAGACCACTAGTGTCTATTGATCTACTTGTACCATGCTGTCCTTTAAATATTTGTCCTTTTCAGTGGCAAATATTTATTATTTTTCCAACACAGCACTTCTAGATTCAAATTCAGCCACTGCAGGTAAATATAAGCAACAGTGATTTATGGGTTTATAACACCACTGTAATTACCCACAAAGTGATTTAAAAAGTGACATACAGTTGTGGCTGACATGAGTACAGTATGTATGGAAATGAGCCATACCTACAAATCTGACAAATCAGTCCTGAAAATGTATCCTTTGTGAAATAAGGTCACACCCGTTAGTGAGAGAAGGACAAAAAAAATCAGGAAGCCATAAAGAGGTTTAGGCAGGCCATGAAGCCAAGGAGATGAGCGTAATAAGTAAATGTAGAAGGCACAGGGTTCATAACACAGAATATACTTGAATTACAAACAATATATTTGCAGGTACATAATCTAACACTGTGTGAATCCCTCCAGCCAGTCAAAAAGGGGACTTAAGGGGTTTGTCAGGCCGAGATTCCAAAAGTCAGACTAAGGCTGTAGAAGGAAGGAGACTTGATTCCTGAGGTGTTGGGGTACTGAGTAAAAGTGAGGCCTACAGCTAAACAGCTTAAAGGATTAATCCAAATGGAGTTCAGGAAGAACTGAGTCCAAGACACTGACTCTTCAACCTGAGGCAGGTAGATGGAACAAAAGGATTCAAAAGACAGACAGAAGGCAGTGCTTCCAGAATATTCCTGGGGAAATGGTTTCCAGAATCAGGGGAGTCTTTCATGGAGTGGTTGGGTTATAACATACCCCTTAATGTGTAGGTTCTATTAGAGACACAGAGATCACTGGAAAAACACTCCCACACAGCCCAGTTCATGGTTTCTACACTTGTGTCACTCTCCAGAATGAATGAGGGAGAAGGGAAAGCAATGAAAGAATATAAAGAGAAGTAGGTAAGTCATGAGGACACATCACCTTTTCTTGTAGGTAGAGTCTAGGTACAGGAAGACCTCCCTAGGAAAAAGTCTTTTGAGCATTTTTAATTGCTGTGCTTTGTATATGTTATCTAACTTTAACCTCCCCATGAAAATTTCAGAAGCAAATCAGTCAGTCACAACAGGTAGGGAAATGGTTGATGTAACCTTCCATTTTTTACCCCAGAGCCTTTCTTCAAGGTCATGCTGCTCCAGGTGTATCAGTTGGTTAACCTTTAGACAGCAATACGCTCATCCTAACCCTTACATTGTTCATTCATCCCTTCATATTCATATGTGTATATTTATTCACTCATTCATTTATTCATTCAACAAGCATTTGCTGAGGGCTTCCTATGTGGCCTTGGGTGCACAGGGATAAGTAGGACAGACAGATTCCTTGCCTTCTTAAAGTAAAAATCTAGTGGTAGAGGACAGACAACATAGATGTAAACAAACAAACACAATATTATTAAAATAGACAAGGTATTTGGAAGGTTACAAAATGGGTGCTAAATGTAGAATAAAAGGGAAGACCTATTTGGGATGTAAAATGAAGTCCTTTCTGAAAACATAATATTTAGGCTGAGATTTAAGGATGAAATGAGCCAATGCATAGGAGATCTACGAGAAAGACAATCAAAGCAAAGGGAACAGAATGTTTTCAGGCTCAAGTTGGGAGCTAGCCCTCTGATAAGAGAAAGGATGGCTAGAGATGAATTTGAAGGTGGAAGCTGGGGCTCATTTAGACAGAGCCTTGAAGACTATGGAAAACAACTGGACTCTCAGTGAAATGGAAATCTGTTAACGGGGTAAAACAAGGATAGTGACATGGTCTGATTTATGTTTAAAAAAACCACTAGGATATCAGTGGATCAAAAAAAACATGGTATATTTACACAATGGATTACTACATAGCAGGAAAAAAGAAGGAACTCCTACCCTTTGTGACAGGATAGACAGAACTAGAGAGCATTATGCTAAGTGAAATAAGCCAGATGACAAAAGACAAATACCACATGATCTCACCTTTAAGTAGAACTAAATCACCAAAACAAACAAATGAGCAAAACAGAACCAGAGACTTGAAAATGAAAAACTGGCAGGGAGAAGAGAGGACGTGGGAAGTGGATAAGGGAGGTAAGAAGCGGGAGGGCCTAGTTAAAGAATAAGTATAAATGATCCATGGATATAAACAATAGGGTGAGGATTGGCTGTGGGAGGCAGGACCAGGGATAGCAGTGGGGGAAAATTGGGGCAGATGTAACAGAACAAGAATTTTTAAAAAAAGAAAAGAAAAGAAAAAAATTAGGATTTCAATGAATGAACTGAGGCAATTGCAAGTGGAAGAGGAAGGAAAGCTCGGAAAAGATGCTATTGTTCTATTTGCAAGAAAAACATCACTGATGGCTCCAATTAGGAGAGTAACAGTAGAGATGGGCAGAAGTGTGAATGAACTGAAAGTATGTTTGGCAAGTAGAGGGTCTAAAACTTATAGATAGATTAAATGTGGGGATGGGAGAAAGAGAACAATCATAGGTTTCCAGCTTAAGCAACTGAATAGACAATGGTGCTGTTGATGGAGATGGCTTAGCTTAGACTTGGAGAGGTTACAAAGAACCAAACCAAACTAGGGGTGAGTCCAGGGAGAGGAGCCCACA
This sequence comes from Sturnira hondurensis, assembly GCF_014824575.4. NCBI lineage: Eukaryota > Metazoa > Chordata > Mammalia > Chiroptera > Phyllostomidae > Sturnira > Sturnira hondurensis. The sequence goes on from NW_028089315.1 coordinate 3,816,538, forward strand.
GAGACTGAAAAGTGTCGGAAACAAGAAAGAAAAGATCAGAGAAGTGACAGGAAGAAAGATTTCAAGGAGAAGAAACACCTAACTTTTCCTTTTGATTCCCACTAAACATGTATTTTTCAAAATGGCTAGTTTTGTCAAATAACTGATGTTTCCTTTTAACATGATTAAATCATTAATTATAAGTCAATATTCTGCTTTAGTCTAGCAACAATAAGCACTGCTTTCCATTGTCCCAATTTATAAAAGAAGAATTTAAAAATACCTTTATTATGGCTTTATTCGTCAGTTTACATTAAGCATAAGGGTATCACAGCCAGTGAAACTTAATTGGAAACATAATTACCTATAAAAATTCCAAGACTTCCTGCCATCCTCCACATTTAAAAAACCATACACACACATATACCACATATATAATATAGATACGTACTCAAGTCTACAAAGTTTATTATGGTAAGACGACATGGAGAGGTTACATTATCTCTGTGTGTGTGTGTGTGTGTGTGTGTGTGTATGCATAATCTTAAGAGCCTGAATTCCTCCTTATTTATCAGAGCAAAATGGCAATGAACATGAATCAAATTAAAATTAGACTGCCATCTTTGGAGTGAGAAGGATTCCATAGTGTGGAAGAAATACACTTGTTAGCAACCTGACAGGATAATCTGTACAAGAAACTTGTTTAACAGATTTTATTTTCATACCTAGTTACTGCAGATAAAAAGCCATTAAGCAGGAAGGCAGGCAATAGAGAACATGAGAGTGACTCAATATTAATTATACGTTGACTCACTCTCTCAGCATCAGTAAGCCTCATTACCCTCCCCTCCATTTACTGCCTTAGCTGAGGATTGTATTGTAAATGACACCATTCAGAGAAACGACTGCACCATGAGGATCATTAAGATTTCTGCACCAAATATAGTATTTTGAAGTTTTAAACATCAGTATGGCAAAAAGCCTTGCTCACAGTTAATAAAATGAATACCTCATTTCCTTTTTTACTCTTGAAGTTAGTATCATGTTTATTATTTTGTCCTTACATTCATGGATAGTCTAGCCACCATTAAATCCGGCTTCTTAGCTACTGACACTCTTTTGAAAACATGGTAGGGAGTACCATTAAAAAAGTACATGCTTTTAATTATCATTTTAATTTTAATCAACAATTTCAGAAATAAGGGTATGCTAAGCTACCTGTTTCTCCACTCAGTACATACCCAGTTGGAATTGTGCCCCAATTCGTGGAACCAGATGCTCCGTTGCTAACTTACACTAAATTTGGCATATAGTTTTCTTATCCTCTCCCTGATACACCCACAATCATTTTCCATAGTACAATATAGAAACCAACAAAATGCTACTTTTTTCCCTAGTGAGAGTCCTCAAAGTAATTTTCAATTTATCATGGTCCCCCATCACACTTCTAGCAAAATCCAAATGCATTTCTTCTTACTACATTCTTCTTACTTCTTAATCACCAACATTGTCTTGCATCATTGTTTTAACTAAAACCTTAGCTTAGCTTTCTAACTTGAACTGGTATGACCTTTTCTCCACTCCTAATGTCAAATGGTCTTAGGAGATGTTATTTCATCCGGCTTTTTCGAACTTGTCCCTCAGCTTGTCTTTGCATAAATCTGCTACAAATCAGACCCTCGCCCTACTAACTCCAACCCCAAGTCCCCTGTGGGATTTGTGAGGATCACTTCCCAATTCAGTGGGTAACCTGCACACTTATCTTCTATTTCTTTTTTCCCTTTTTTTACTGTCTTTTTTCCATGACCATTTATCCCCCTTATAACTCCTACCCCTCCACCCCACAATTTCTTTACCTGCTGCTCCTTTTTTTTTTCCCAGGAAAACTTATTCAGCATGGCTTTCTTTATAGGGGTATCAATAAGGTTTCTATTAGGTCATATCTTTATCTGTTACTATATAGAACCTTCTCATCTAAAATTATCAGAGTATTTCTATGTTCAAATCATCAACTACCCACACAGGGCATTGGAGTCAATTAGGACAAATTTTAAAGTACACCCAGAACCCAAACCTCCAATTGAATTTCAGTTGGACCCAGTTGTCAGATATATGGACTGTCAATTTTGCATCATATCATGTGAAATCTATTTTAATTACATGTTCACATGTAAAAATATTTTGGATTTTGTTAAACCTCAACTTTTATGCATAGTTTGTCAGTTTTTTCCTCCATTTTTAAAGTTTCTGGTCACTTTAAAAAAATGGATTAATAAAATATGATATATTCAAGTACTGTCAATCCAAAATACCATTTTAGAAGACGTTAACAACGTGGCAGAAAATATCACACTTTATCTTCAAGTTGAGTTCACACAACTCTAACTACTGGATTTTAAAAATAAAAGAATGTCACACACAGAGAACCACAGGAAACTTCTCAATTGTGACTTTGCGTGGAATCGGAGCAAAGACACAGAGGTTACCAGTATATTTATTCTGTGAAACACTCTCTTGGCTTGTATAATATCAATGTACTCATCTTCCTTGTCTCCCCTTTATTTCCCCTTTCCGTTCCCTTCTTCCTCCCCATTGACTTCCCCTCCCCCACCCCCTCCCTATCCCCCTTCTGCCCCCTCCTTTTCTCCCTCCCAAATCCCCACCGTCCCATTCCCCTCTCCCTCTCTCCTCCCAGACCTTGACTCTGTTATTTCCTGTCAGTCTCCTTCCAAGCCCCTCCTTCTTGTCAATCCACTTGTCAACATTAATAGTTCCTTGGGCTCTACTATAAGCCTTTTTTCTTTTAATTTAACATACTCTCCTTAGATAGTCTTGCTAAAACTACCACTACCTGCTGACAACGCCTAAATCTGTACCTAGAACTCCAGCTGAAAGACTTCTTGCCTACACAGGTATCTCAAACTCACCAAGGTCACACTGAATGCATCTTCTGAACAAATCTGCTTCTCCTCTAGACCTCTGAATCTTAACCAACAGCATCAGCACACTCCCAGTTGCTCAACACATAAGTCTTGAGGTCATTTTTGACTTCATTCCTTTCCTTAGAACTCTTAACCAGTCACCATAACCCAGTGATCCTTTCTACCTCTTGACTTTTATTTTTTCATCTATCCACTTCTAGTCATCTCCATGCCACTTACTGTTTAAGGTGCCTTCATCTACCCACTGTACTTCAAGTCGACTCAAATTGTTCCCCTGCATCCACACTCAATACTTTCCAGTCCTTTCTATATAGTGTAATAAAGTAAACACAAACACACATACACACATAATTAGCTTGTGGAAACTGTGAAATTCAAATAAGGTCTATATCTGAGTCAATAATATTGTAACAACATAAATTTGGGGGTTTTTTATACTACACTATGGTTATGTAACATAGCGTCATTAGGGGAAACTGAATAAAAGATACACAAACTTGCTTTATACCATTTTCACGAATACTTGTCTTAAACTACTTCACAATTAAAAATTATTTTTAAAAATACAATTCTAATTATACTTTTTGATTTCAGCTCCACCCCTTCCTAAAACTCTTAAATAACTTCCTTTAAATAAGACCAACATCTTGACATTGGCTTTCAAAAACCCACTCAAGTTCTGGTCTACCTCATGTTTCCTTTCCTTTTTTGGACTTGTACTACAACCATACTAGTCTTCTTTGGACACTCGCTCTTGCTTTGAAAATTCCAAATAAGAAATTCCCTCTGCTCAAAACAGTTGCCTCAAATGGATTTGGTGCTCCTTATCTGCCTGTTCTTCAGACCTCTGCTAAACGTCTGTTCATCACGGAAGTTTTCCCCAGCCACCCTCAACAGATGCATCCCTTAGAACCAAATAAATGTACCACCCTCCTTCAGTTCCCACCACACCCTTTACCTCTCTGTTTATAAAATTCACCTTGAAATTTCTTGTTCAATATCTGCCCTCACCCAAATAATCGATAAACCCAACATGGTTAGGAAATTAATGTCTAGCAAAAAAAAACCACTTGATGAATAAACGAATGAGGAAATATTCTAAACTGCTGCCAAAATCCAAATTTATCATCAATCTTATTATTCCCGAAGGAGGTTCTAGACTACACATACATTGGGATAGTGAGTCATTCTACTTCTCTATAATTAGCAATACTTTTATGATTGTTTATGAAATAAGATTTTAGGATAGTAGTATCAAATATTACAGACTCTGGGAAAAATAGCATGTTATTCCAGTTGTTAGATAAGACCAGAGTGTAGTTCAGCAACGTAACTGTGATATTATCTAAATATCTAGTAAAGGAAATGAACTAAAATTCACATTTCTGTTCTAGAAATAGCTCTTTAGGAAGTGTAAAGATTTATATTCAATTAAGTATATGGCAAAAGAGGAATTACAAAAGGTTGTAGTTCTATTATTTTCCTCACTTGTATTTTGCTATATACGCTTAATTCGTCATATTCCAAGGCAGTTTACAGTGACACAGGGTGCTCAGTCTCCTTGCAAAGTATCTTCAAGTCCACTGTATGTCACAATGAAAACCCCATCACTCCAACAACCTGAAGATTTACAAATACAAGAAATCACCATATAGAGATCCAACCCCTGGTTATAAAAATGAGGAAGCTGACAAGACCAGTTGATTAATGCTACACCCAGGGTCAGAATACAGGCTGTGCGGAATTTAGGTGAGAAAACTCTGCCTACATTTGCACACAGATCTTAGTATTTTCAACAAGTGTATCCATTTGCAAATGTTTCCATCTGGCATATTAAACTCAGGGTTCATTTTTATTGAAGTCTCTAAAAAACAGAAATAATTATTAAATGTAGAAATTATAAGAATGCAATGAAGGTTTTTGATAATGGCCAATGTAAGAAACAGCTGAGTAACACTAAAATTCTGAACTGAGTTTTGAGATCTTTAAGACTTTGAGTTCTTAAGTTTTATTTTCTTATGAGTTCACTTCAAGTTAGACTTCAAATGAAAGATTAGGGAAATAGAAGTCTTGGAAAGCTTTATGTCGAGATCCAGGAATGAATTCATTAGAAAGAAAACAACTATGACACTGCTGATTTTTTTGTTATTCAAGTTAATGTTCTAACAACGTGCTGTCTCTTTCACCTTTTCGATAGTAATTTTTTCACAAAAGACATAATCCATATCTACTCTACCCATTTACACAGTGGTTTTTTTAGTCTCTGAATTATTGTTGATCAAAATTCACATGAGTAAGATTTAATATCCTCCCTTTGATATTAAAATTACATATAAAAGCTTGGAAAGGATAAGTAAATAAAGAAGTAGGCCATCTCTTCTTAATATTAACTCTGCTAAGGTATTAGAAACCAATGCTCTTCACACTGTTGCCCAGAAAGCCAGGCAGCAAATACTCTCATAGCAGAAACCCCACAGGGTGGCCATAGAAAGACAGGTTCGAGTCTCTTTTCTGCTACTTCTTCACTTTTTGGCCATGAGTTCATAATCTGAGTGAGTCTTGGTGATGTCATCTGTAAAATAAGCATAAAAATAACACCTATTTCTAGGGTTTTAGAGAAGCTCTCACTTCAGTAAGTAGGATAATATTGTAGTTTAGGTACAGCTGGAAGTATGGAAGCTGTAAGGGCAAAGCTGATAACAGTCATCACCAAAATGCAGCGGCAGTAGATGAAGGGCAGCAAGAGGAAAGGTGCTCTACTCTGCAAGAGTGGAAGGCTCCTGGGAAGGCCGGGCTGCAGCTGGTGTATTGGCTGGAGGGCTTGGTGCAGACAAGCCAGGAGCTCAGTGGTAACAGGATGTTGCTTTTCCCATCTGTAGGCAGATGCTATTCAGGCAACTAAGAACATCTGCACTCTGACCCTACCACTGTGGATTCTGTTAGAAGAGGATTTATCCATAGAAAAGAGGGATAGATAACTGAAGGTACTTCTGAACATGCACTCTCCCAGGTCTCAAATTTTATTGTAAGGTTCCTCTGAACAGGTTAAAATGCAGGCATGAAAGCTCCAACCGAGACTGGAATTGGGTAGAGCTGGGTGAGTATCCAGCCACCTGCCTTTTTCACGGGCAAGTACCTTAAATTATATACATGCAGATGTCCACAGGCCACAGATGGAGAAACACTTTTCTAGGTTGTCTGTACTCCGTGTCTCTATGAAGTCAGACTGGCAGCGAGTTCTGTCTCTCACAGAATTACTCTAGTTTCTCCAATGGCATGGCCTCAAAAAACTATATTTTAACAATAAACCTGGAGCTTTTAGGAAGGGTTGACATAAGAAACAGCCCTATGATGACAGCATTTGTAAAACGTAAGAAGTTGACTGTTATAATTCTTAATGTCTCTTCACTAAGCTTATTAAATAGATCTTTTACTATAAATTGCCTTAATATTTTAATTTAAAAGCAGGTAAGATATAAGCAACAAATACATATTTAAGTTATATGTTTTCTATATTATATGCATATATATTATAAATAAAAATGTGTGTGCGTGTGTATATATAAAACTCGATATGTATCTCAAATCATTCTGCCTGCTGTCTCTGAAAACCAGAAACCTCTCTGCCTTAGGGTAAGTCCAAACTCAGATGAGCCAAAGCAGAAATTAGAAGAAATAGTAGAAGGTTTTCCCCTTGAATTTAAAAGAACCTATTTCTAATACAACCCTATGCAAGAGAGCTCCAGCTCAATTTTTTCACTTCAAACCCACACATAAATTTCACAGGCAATTTTGATTTTTGTTTATGTCTTGGGCTAAGAGGCAATGGTGGAAAAGTGGGTCCTCTTAAGCTAAATGAAATATTTATTACATATTTGATCACACAATCATTTCTTGGGGAAACTTATTACAGATAAAATTTATATAAGGCATTATTTTGACATAAAAATTCTGCCAGATCTCTCTTCATCCCAACCACACATGAAAATAATTTCAAAGTCTTTTAAGAGAGCCTGCACAGAGTGGGACAGTTTCTAAATACTTAGCTGAGCCTTTCTTATCTTTCACATCTAGTAGGTGCTCAGTGAAAGTTGTTTGCATGAAAAAGGAGTGAAGAACCACATACAATGAACAGCCACCGGGAGACTGACAATTGGTATTAGAGTGTTCATTGTAAAACAAATAGACGGTACCTCATCCTTCCACATGTACCTCCCACTTTAAAAGGTTACACACAAGTTGCATGAACCATGATTTGTAGGTCAATTTTGACAGAAACAGAGAAGTCACTTGCAGTACTGTCATGTAGAGTTTGTTGTGTGAGCTTTTCCATTTTGTATGTGGAAAAATAATTACAGTTCTGATGAAAGGAAACCAAACTTTAACATATCTTGGAACAAGAAATGCAACTGACTATATTTTTTTTGCTGTATGTCTCCCACTCAATCTCCTGGTAAAACACTAAAAATAAAAGCTAAATAGCAATAAACTGGACATACATTTTACTTGAAGAAATAAAGCTGTACATAATACAAGTGAGTTTTATTAAACATTTATTACATGGCATTTTTAAAAGATTTTATTTATTTACTTTTAGAGGGAGGGAAAATGAGGGAGAAAGAAAGGGAGAGAAACATCAATGTGTGGTTGCCTCTCATACACCCCCAACTGGGAACCTGGCCCATGATCCAGGCATGAGTCCTGACTGGGAATCAAATTAGTAACCCTCCGGTTCGCAGGCCCACGCTCAATCCACTGAGCCACACCAGCCAGGGCTCATATGACATTTTTGAAGCAATAAATTTTCAAACCATTTAATCCTTTTGGGGGATAACTAATGTTTTGGTAGATTTTTCTAGCCTCTTAAACACTTACATATCATGGTTTCTGTTTAATTTATTTCCTTGATAATATTAGTCTCCTTTCTACTTTTGATCCTCAAGCATCAAATGATGTTTTTAAGTACAATTGGAAGTTTCCAGAGTTATTTCATATCTGAATTAACCTTTCAAACAAATAAATCAAACATTATTTGTAGATTTCATTCTTTCTTAACATTTGGAGAAAGGTTCAGAATTTCCCCCTAAAAACAGTTAGTCTCTCACCTTTGCTAGCATAACAATATTTTTTTCTTTCCTGAAGAATAAAGAAGCAAGATCATTTTTATAGTTTTGGAATAAAAATAACTACACAAGAATGAATATGGTAGGCTGTCTCATCAACTCTCCAATTCATTTGAGAACCCTCCACAGAAACTTTAAGAATGTCATTTCTAAAAATACACAGCAAATCCCTCACATCCCAAGTGTCACAAAGGAAAGAGAGGAGTGACATCTTATCCCTGCCCTGGAGACGCTACACGCTAGGAGGCAAGACTCTCATGTAATATTTCCACTGTTTGCAAAACTGTGGGTGCATGGGGGCCCATGAATGCCATTTGACTCATAGTTGTATTTGGCCTGCAATGTCATTTTCAAAGAATGAAATAAATCCCTGGTCAGATGTCTCAGTTTTGAAATAAATCCCAACACTGAGGTGCTTGGAGTGTTGCCCTGTACACCAAAAGGCTTCAGGTTCGATTCCCGGTCAGGGCACATGCCCAGGTTGCCGGTTTGACCCCTGGTCTAGGAATGTATGGGAAGCAACCATCAATGTTTCTCTCTCACTTCAATCCCCCGCCCCTCTCTCCTGCCTTCTCTCTTAAAATATGAATAAACATATCCACGGGTGAGGATCTTAAAAATAGAATGAAATAAAGGGCAGTAGGTAAGAAAAATTTTAGGCAATGTTTTAAAGGCATGTATTTCACATTTAAAAAACTAGACTTCCAGATTTTCTTGAACAATGAGTATGACTGGCATTGCTGGGCCCATTTTTTTCAGCAAGCAACGGTCAGCTGTAACTGATTATGAGTTGCTTCCCTTGGAAGGGGCAGGTACCATCTAATTCATTCCAGTTCCCCAACCTGGTGGACTTGACTCAGTTGTAGATCCTACCTGACCCCTGTAGCCACCTAAGTAGGCGCCCTACTTCTGCACGATGTGATGAGCGCTATGCCTGGGATAGCAGTGGAGAGAGAGCAGTCTGGGACAATGAAGCTCACCTCTGGCTCACGTTATAGTCTCTTACTAAGCTGTTAAAAAACAACAATTCCTGTGCCCTACACTAGACCAATCCATTCCAAAGCTCTAGCAGTGGGTTCTAGGCATTAGTAATTTTAATGTTCCCCAGGGGTTTTCAAACAACAGTTGAGAACCCCTGGTCTAGAATGAGGGCCTTCAGATTTTGGCTCACATTTCCCCTAAAATAATTTTTCAAACTATGTTCCTTAACGCATATTTTAAAATTGGTACCCAAAATTTTTGTCATAGTTTAAAGAGTTACAATGAATATAGTTTCTTGAAAGGAGTTAACGTGGACATTTTAAAATAAAACTATTGTATCACTCTTTTATTGCCCACTATTATCCATTTTTAAGTGCATGAATAAGTTCTTACACCTCAGAAATTTCCTAACACTCCTTTTTGTTCTTTATGAAAATATATTTCTTTTATAATTCCCCCACAGAATGTATTTGTTATGCTTGAAAGTATTTTATTGACCACTCTTCCCTTACACTCTCAGACCAATCGATTTTAGAAAAGAACACACATAAAAATTTTGAATTCTGAATATACATATTGGATTTGAGAAGCTGATTTCTTGACATACATCCACACTCCTGTATCTTTTATCCTAGCCTTATATCTCCCAGAAAACAGTCTGAGGAAACAGCTTGTATGAAGGTAATTTCTTCGGAGAATTGGTCCTAAGAAACAGAAGGATGAGAGAAGGAAAGGGGAGAGAGCCAACCCAGTCACTGAGTTAATAACTGCAGCAGGCAATGGGGTTTCATGCCAGTGGGCACCCTCCACGGAGCCATGGAGAATCTGCTTCAGGACCATCTGTGAGAGACACAGAAGAAAATATTTGTCTACTGACACTTACCTTGTATTGGTCTCGGACTCCTCATCACTACCAGTAATTCTCACCCACTTCCAGGTTCACGTAGGTAGGTAGACCTCAGAAGTGGGGTGAGGAAGAGAAAAATAGGTGGGGTGCAGTTGAGATGTGGTGCTATCAGGTTACGCCTGTGCACAGTTGGTTGTTGCAAAAATGGATAATGGTAAAAAAAAAATAAAATGAGCTGAAAGCATGTGAAGATGATCACAGAGCTGTCTAATGTTCTCTTATAAATTCTTGGAGTTTCCTCACTGTCCCAACTGAAGACCATCAATACAGGGAATCAGGAAAAACTTTAAGAAGGTGATGCTAGATATAAGCCTTTAAAAGAAGTAAGATATTGCCAGAAACATGGAGAAAGGTTGTTTCAGACAAAGGGAATAATGTGACCAAAGTTATGAGACATAAAACAGAATGATATATACAGTTCGTTGGTGAAAGTATATATCAAGAGGTAAGGGAGAGAAGGAGAAACTAAGAAATACGGGACTTTTTGTGTTATGCTAAAGAACTGTTTCTTTATTTTGAAGGTTGTGGAGAGACATTGGAGCCTTTTAGGCAGCGGAGTCTCATAGTCAAAGAAAAAGACAACTTATCATAAGATAATTAAGGCCTGGACCACGATTGGGTCTATAATGATGGACAGAGATCCTCTCCATAAATAGAGAGGATACGGAAGAAAACCTTAGGCAAGGAAGCCATAGACATCCCTAGCAGTCATATGGGGTAGAAGGGAGACAAGGTTTAGGATGACTCACAGGCTTCTGACTTGGACAATTGAGTTGATGACTAAGTAGTATAAATACATGTAGTGATTTACTCAAGTTTTAAACAATCTAGATCTCCAATTTTCCTGCTGTTTCCTATGAGTCAGACCATCTGAGCTAAACCATTTTGGTGAGGCCAATCCTTGAAGGCTCTTCTTACAATCACTCCCTCCTGAAGTCTTTCCCACATGCACCCCAAAATATGAGGTCTCTCCAACCTCCACAGCAAGGTGGAGAAAACTATAATGTGTTCAGAAAGGCCTATATTTTGATATCTGGAGCTCTGGTCACACAGAACACAATCTAGTAACTAGAGTTTTCCAGAGTTAGGGACCAAGGTGGCCCTTCCTTCAGAACTAGGGAAGTGATCACAAATCAGTAACCAAAATCCAGGTGAGAGGGAATAGAGATTGGAGAGGATTCAGGCAATGCAGCTACCAAAAGGCACTGAATTCAAAATGCCATGCTGGCCGGGCATGGTGGCGCGCGCCTGTAGTCCCAGCTACTTGGGAGGCTGAGGCAGGAGGATCACTTGAGCCCAGGAGTTCTGGGCTGTAGTGCGCTATGCCCATCAGGTGTCCACACTAAGTTCGGCATCAATATGGTGACCTCCCGGGAGCGGGGGCGACCAGGTTGCCTAAGCAGAGGTGAACCAGCCCAGGTCGGAAACGGAGCAGGTCAAAACTCCCGTGCTGATCAAAATGCCATGCTGGCAAAATAAAATATATGTATGGCTCAAATATGGCTCCTAGTTGTCCAGTTTGCATTATTTGCAGGTATAGATTCATGGAGACCTTTATCACAGCACTCTCCCACATGACCTGCCTGACTTTCTTACTGGACTCTGCCTTTGAAAGTAGCCAGCAGTGAGAGAGATTTGTCACTCAATTTGACTTCCAGATTTTTGCCAGCAAATATTTAGGCATATTTTTGTTTATATTTTCTGCTGTGTTTTCCTGTTTTGAAGGTGATTGTAAAGATAATAAGATGCTGAGTGTGAAAGTATGTCAAAAGCCACAGAGTGCCTACAAAGGTGAAATGTCAATATCATCAAGATAAGTGTGAGATCACCTGAAAAATGCACAGAGACCCTGCTATCCTAAAATGTGGGAGTCAAGATGGCTTCTTGCAGGTCACCATTACCAGTCACTAAGAACAACTCTCCACAAAATATATTGATTTTTATTACATTAGCCTAAGTTTTAATCAAATTAAAGATTTTGCTTCTTAATCCATGTCTATTAGTACTAAACTGGAGATATGAATATTGAAATTTTATTGTTCCTTTTTTACATACTCTACCTTATTAAATAAGCAACAAAAGCTAAATTCTAATGATCACATATTCCATTTCAATTACTGTAAATGTAGAATACATTCCCACAGCAATTGAAAGTATGATTTTTATGGCTGTCTTTCAGACTCTGGAAAACTAGATGGGTTTGATGTGTAACTCTATATTCCCGGCTATATAAGATATTAGGCTTTTCAGCTTAGACTCCACGGCTCAGGGACCGTGTTGCTGCCGTGACTTCTACACATTGTTTATTTCTTCCCTGACTCTGCAAAGTAGGAGATAAAGGCTTAAATGGCTTTACTTTCCCAAAGCAATACCACAAATTCAGAATAGATGAAGTAACTTATGACAACAGACCGTAAATATAAATTCAGATCATCTGAAGTCCCACACAAAGCTACTGATCAAAATAATGAACCTATTTTAAAAATATTAAAATAGCTTTTGATTTCCATGCAAAGTGATCTTAGAGTTCAAAAATGAAAACAGTATACATGTAACTTTAACTAAAATTAAATTAGGGAATTGGGGGAAAAGGAGAGTTACTTTTTAAAATGTAAATTTATTTTCAGGATAAATGTCACACCATTATAGTAAATGGAATACTTGTATTGTGTTTCAGAACAGGAAAATGTAAAAATTAAACAGAATGAAATTTTGAAAAAGATTAAGTAGGAAATTGACNTTAAATGGCTTTACTTTCCCAAAGCAATACCACAAATTCAGAATAGATGAAGTAACTTATGACAACAGACCGTAAATATAAATTCAGATCATCTGAAGTCCCACACAAAGCTACTGATCAAAATAATGAACCTATTTTAAAAATATTAAAATAGCTTTTGATTTCCATGCAAAGTGATCTTAGAGTTCAAAAATGAAAACAGTATACATGTAACTTTAACTAAAATTAAATTAGGGAATTGGGGAAAAAGGAGAGTTACTTTTTAAAATGTAAATTTATTTTCAGGATAAATGTCACACCATTATAGTAAATGGAATACTTGTATTGTGTTTCAGAAAAGGAAAATGTAAAAATTAAACAGAATAAAATTTTGAAAAAGATTAAGTAGGAAATTGACATTCGTACTCATAATTCTAACCAAGGCTTTTTTAAAAATATTTTATTTATTTATCTTTAGAGGGGAAGGGAAGGAGAGAGGGAGAGAAATATCAATGTATGGTTGCCTCTCATGAGTCCCCTGCTGGGAACTGGCCTGCAACCCAGGCATGTGCCCTGACTGGGAATGGAACTCGGATCCTCTGGTTCGCAGGCCCGTGCTCAATCCACTGAGCTACACCAGCCAGGGCCTAACCAAGGCTTTTTAAGTACCATCAAATTTTTAATTTGTAAAGGCAAAGAAAAAATTTAAACACCAATATTTTTAAACTTATATGAACCATGTGTAAGTTGACTTGTATGGTGTGAAAATGAAATATGTTAAAATGCATAAAATACTTGGGGTCAGATGTAAATTTAGTGGAGAGCTTTTCTTGTGACAGAACTAAATGAGCACAATAAATGTTTTTGAATTGTTTTGTCCAAGAGATCAGAAAGTGTAATGACATGCAAACTAGATTGTTCACTAAATAGCAACTTAATTCTTTAATGAAGGCTTCTTGGAATTACCCTAGTTTCTTTTTCTGTAAGCAAACAAAAAGATTATAGCACAAATCGGGGTTAAAACCATATTGTTTTACAGGTTGATGCTATACTGTCATTAATTTTAAAACAAATTTGATACACAAAGTCTTCATAGATGACTGCTTACCATTAGGACAGACCCGCAAGCTGGTAAATAAGAGCAAAGCCTTTAGCATTCTGGCCTCTGGGGGTCAAAGGTATGAAGACTATCCATGGGTCAACCTTCCTCCATCCTCATTCTCATCAATACAAACAGGCAATCAAGAGTCACTTCTAGAACAAGGATGAAGAGCCAGACACACACATCCACATCCACAGCATTTCAGAGACACAGAAATTACCTAAAATAATATTAATAATACAAATCATAATGACATCAAATTTGTATCCACAGAAAAGAAAGTCAAAAGGATATTGCAAAGACAGAAATCGAAGCGAACACAATGAAGAAAAGATAATCAGAGAACAAGTAGGATTTTTTGGCAATTAAATACAGCAGAGAAGCTTCTGATTAAAATGACCGCAGCATGTTTCCAGCCGGGGTTGGGATGGGGAAAGCATGCAAGGAGATATTATGCTTCATTATAAAATTTTCTATTTTTACTGATTTTGCAAACCCTATATATGAATAAAATACTAAAACTTATTTTTAAAGAACATACTTAAACACTGTTGCAGAATTTTATGATTTCACACAACTCTCTGACTTAGGCTGTTGACTTATTTTGTTTTTTGGAAATGGCAATGACTTCAGCTAACGCTCACTAGCTATAGTTTAACAGGTTGGGTTTGTTACTCATTGCACTGGGGAAGAGTGCACTCCCCACAGTACTGTGAGGTGTATCAGTAGGCTAGTGTTCGAAAGAACATTTTATAGGATTTGGGCTTTTCTTAGATAATTTTGCAGAGGTGCTAAGGAAATAAATGGAGGTTCATTCAAGACTGAATATTGTTTGAAATCAAGGGCAATTCCATTACTGGGTATTGCAATAAATCTTACCTACACATTAGAATAAGCCTAAAGTTGCAATTGGTAGAGAAGCCACAGCCATACATTAGTGAGAGAGGTAAATACCTAATATTTTGTTACTTTCACAGTGACCCAGTCTGAAATAGTCTGTGAGATTGTTTGTGTCCAATAGGAGAACGACATGGCTTTTAAATTGTGAGATCACTTTATAAGAACTTTGAAGTCTAGCTATGATGATCAGTTCCTGGGTGTCATGGGATGCTTTATTTTTCCTTTCTTAAAAGAAAACCAAGAATAATATATCCAGTAACGATTATCCATACGTTGTAATTCTGATTTACATGAATTAGGTTATTACACATGAGTTTTCACTCAGGAAATGATGATTTCTTTAGTGATCAGAGACTGAATCTTAATTACATGGATATGTAAGAGTTAATACAGACAGGTAAAGGTCTTTTCTCTTCCCAAAGAGGGTAAGAAATTGCCTAACATCACCCAGCTGTTACCTGGCAGATTTGGGATTGGAACTGGTGTCTGAACAGACGCCTCTTGGTGCTATGCTGAAGGGTCTACAAGTGCCATCCCGGTAACCTGACTGCCTCACTGTGGTGTGGGAGAAGGTCGTGCTGCATAATTTCAATCTGTTCCACTCTATGCCTTTTACATGGGTTTTGCCCTTCGCCACACTTGCAGGAAGGTAGAACTCTATGGATTTAGTCCTAGGGCTTTATAGTTATACCAAAGGGGCCCCAGAAAGAGACTGAAGCATGAAATGCCAAGTGCCACCCTCATTTGATAGGGGAGCAATGTGTCTGCCCCTAGGCTAGGGGCAACGGGTGTTTCTAAAGTTGCTGCCAAAATGTTTAGTGAGAAGATGACACTAAAGGTACAGCAGAAGGTACAACAGACGTTCATACAAAACCAGGAGCAGAGGGATGGCAATGATGAGGGCCTACTCCTGGGGCCTAGTGCCAACAGTGGAGAACACCAAGTACAGTAAGTTAGCAGCGCTCCTGAATACTGTGTCTGTAAGTCTATATCGATCTCAGCCATTAACGGTACCAGTCAGAAAATGAATGGAATATCTTACTATGTACTGACCACTCATGAATCCAACAAACATTGAGGGGGTGGCCACTGAGGATGATGCACAAATAAGCGATGAGATTTGCAAATAAATATCCCTATCCTCAAAGAGTTTTGAGTGTATAAAGGCACCAATCTTGATGTCACATTACCTGTGACATTACCATAGGTTTTTATCAGAGTTGTCACTCACTAACTGGTGGCCTTGGGAAAAATACTTAAAATTTGAAACCCTTGATTTTATCATTTATAAAATGAGAGAAAAAAAATAATACCTTCTGCAGAAGGTTGCTGGGAGAATTAAGTGAGATAAGGCATAACATGTTCTCAGCTCTGAGTGTGGTACTCAATGCCTGTTATCTATTATTATTTGTAATGAACTTCTTCCTTACTGTAGTTATTTAATTAGAGATAGTTTGAACATGCTCCTAAATAGAAGGTGGAAAAGGAATGTGGGCCCAAAGTTATGACTAAATCTATTAGCAAAAATTGTATATAATAACTTGCTTCATCAAAAACCATTTTCAACTATTAGAGAAAAATTATCCATGCCTGTGCAAGGCAGAACAATGCTCCTCAAAGATGTTTACTCTACTTAGAAAATTAGCTGGAAATGTATTTTCTTACATGGCAAACAGGACTTGCAGATGTTATTAAGGGTATGTATCTGGAGATAGAAGTTCACTTTGGAATATCCACTTGGGTCCAATGGAATCACAAGGGTCCTCATATGTACGAGAGGCAAGAGAACCACAGAGTGATGCAATGTAAGGAAAGACTAGATGGGCCATTGCTGGCTTTGAAGATGGAATAGAGTCAAGAGCCACTGAATGTGGTCAGTCTTCAGAAACTGGAAAAGACCAGGAAACAGACAAGCTTTCTCCTAAAGCTTCCAGAAAGGAGCCCAGCTTTGCCTACTTCATTTTAGCCCAGCGAGAACCCCATCAGACTTCTAACCTACAGAACTATAAGATAATAAATTTGTATTGCTTTAAGCCACTATGTTAATAATTCGTGAGAGCAGTAACAGGAAATTACAAAAATGTTTCTTGGCTTGATTTGCAAAAAGACTAAGGGTCATTTAGTACATGTGTAGCATTTTTGCTCATAAAAAAACAACAGCAGTTCAGTAAAGATTCTGCCTGGTCTATTATATATTTATGTCCAATATAACCAAGTTTGTTACAGAAGTTTAAACCAAAGAACATTACATTTGATGGGCATTGCAAACCACCTACTACAAACTTCTCACTACATGCTTGAGAACTTCCTTGAATTTATAGAGATGGCAAACAACTAACAAAGAAGAATAAAAAAATGCAGTGGGAAAATTATTTGAATATGTTTCAAAGGATGGCAGAGAAGAAAAAAATTGTATATGGCTCCCACAGAAAATAGTGGTAGATGTAAAGATTGACTTCAGGACTTTAAACATCCTTTTGTACACCCTTTCCCATTTATTGTGATTTTAGCAATACCAGAAAAATCTGAATCTCTACCCCTTCAGCAACCTGACCCCCCCTCAATAGTTATATAATTTGTCATTGTCTAGCTTAAGGCAATTTTCGCTATTAAAATGGAAGTAATCTTAGGAGAGGTACATAAACTCACCACTTTATTATTTACATTAAGATATAAATAAGGTTCTCAATTCTAGAGAGTAAGTTCCACTACTCTGTTCCACAACTTTCATAAAAATAAAAATGCTCCAAACTTTTTTCAAAGGTTAAAAAAAAATTTTAACAAACCTTCTAAAGGAAACTTGTTTCAGTTAGGCCTTATTGACAAATATACTGGGACTTGTCCGACACTTGGGACCTGTATTCATTTGTAAACTTTCATGTCCAAGTTCATGATTATTCCTTCCCTTTAATAGCTTCCTACCTGCAAATGGATACTTTCTTCTCTACGAATGGACATAAATTACAACTTTTCTAGATTATTGATAAATATAAGTCAGTCAATATAAACCCAAAAATCTTATTTAAAATTCCAAAAACCTCTAAATTTAATTTAAAATATCTTTTTGAACATCTTAAAATACAACAACATGAACTTACTATAAAATGGAAAGATATGCCTTCTAGTGAAGTTAAAATTGTCATTATATTTTTAGGCCATGTCACTACATTTTTAGAGAGATCATTTTGGAATAATGTCTAAAATCAAAACAGGAAGTAAACAGTGTCATTTAATTAGAGTAGAAAGTGGTTCTATAGTTTTTTGGGTTTTGCCAAAACATTCTCTATCAAAATATGAGTTTTCTGAGACTAATGAGTAATTCTCTTTCCTTGATAAGCATATTTAACTGTATG
This sequence comes from Sturnira hondurensis, assembly GCF_014824575.4. Classification (NCBI taxonomy): domain Eukaryota; kingdom Metazoa; phylum Chordata; class Mammalia; order Chiroptera; family Phyllostomidae; genus Sturnira; species Sturnira hondurensis. The sequence continues at coordinate 3,834,544 of NW_028089315.1, forward strand.
TATGTCTATACCATGAATATAAAATTTGTATTTTTGATACTCCAAATTTTTTTCAAGATTTAATTGGGTATTCTAGATAGTCAGGAAGGTTTATCTAAATATTTTTAAAATTATGATTTATAAAATGAATTTATACTTTCAGGCAAAAGTACAAAAGAGTGAAAAATTACAAAGGTAGACAATATTTAAAGATTATAAATAATTCCTTTAGTTTTATATCACTCACTAAAAATTTAACTTAATTTTACTTTACCTAAGACATAAGTTGGTATAAGTGACCTATGCCGATGAAAAGGTCAGCATGCCCTCTGTGCTAAAAATAATATGGATTTTGCAAGTGAGCTTGCAAAAGTAACCTTGAGCAAAGCAACCCATATTTAATTCTAAGGCATAGCTTAGGATTTCATACAGCTTTTTAAAATTTTATCTAAAATGTAATAGCCACACATTCAGTTACTAAGAGACCAGTCTCCAAAACAATTTGAAGCTTATCACTCAGAACCAATAACACGTTATTGCTTCTTCCTTCAATTAACCTAGTTTGTCCATGCCATGATGCTTTAGGGCAAGCTAAGCCATACATAAGCACAACAGATACAGTCATTTACTACAAATGAAATGGAGTACTAAGCAGAAGCAATGAGAACAGTGGTAGCCTACCGAAGGCAGACACAAGAATCAGATCTGAGTTCTACTCAAGATACTATCTCTAGGCAAGTTGCTTCACTTTTTGAGTCTCCAAATCCTCCTTTAAAAGCCAATGCTAACAATAATACTTATCCCATGGGGCTAGTGTCAAAATTATAGAGAAAAAGCCATGTAAAACATTTAGTACAGTTTGGCACAGATAAAAGTGCTCAATAAAAGCTCTCTGTAATGATAATAAACAGAGCTATTATTAGCATCTGTAATACTTCCTTAAGAACTTCAGCTAGTTAGAAACTCACTGGTTACAAACATCACTTTTAGTATCCCACTGTTGACTGGAAGCCTCCCCATATGTAAACAGTCAATTAACACATATTTTGTATGTTATATGTGTTACATACTGCACTCTTAACAACAGAGTAAGCTAGAGAAAAGAAAATGTTATCAAGAAAAAAGAAAAACATGTTCATACATTTTATGTGTTTATGACATACTTAGCTTTTTCTTAATTTTTTGATATCTCTTAGGTGACATCTGCAATTGTCAGGTATCTTCAAATTGTCAAATTTGCCAAGAATCATTAAATTGTGGCAAATTTCAAAAAAATTTTCTCTATATTAAAAAAAAATCTATGTGTAAGCAGACCAGCATAGTTCAAACCCATGTCGTTCAAGGGTCAACTGTACTTCCCTTCCCCTCACCCAAAACCTCTGACACCTGCAATGAGCAATGAGCAGTCATTGAGCTTTTAAAGAAAAGTCCCCAGTGACAAAGACGTCACTACTTTTAAGAGGCAGCCCACTGTCAGCCACAAAAGTTAGGGTGGTTGTTAAAAAGTCACTGGGATCTCCATAAAAAGAAGCATACAGATGTTCCTGACTCATTTTGGAAGTGGAAGGATATCAAAGAAAGTAACTTGAAAACACAGCCATATCTCATCATTCCTCCACTGAGAGCTGCCATTGGTTTCTTTAAGGAATCAGGAAGGTACTTTACACGACCGCAGTCCCGTTACGAAGCATCAAGACTTGGTTCTGCTACAGTAAAGCAGCGCCTCCATTAGAACCCTGTCTTGTCTCCCTTATCTATAAAATCAAAAGAATAACACTAGCTAGTTTCTAATTGTTAAGAGAATTACATGAGATCATCCATGTAAAACACTTAGCACACAGTTCCAGGACCAAAGGAAACATTCAACAAATGGCAGCAAGCACCAGCAATCAATATCCGTGAGGTCCCAGCAACATGCTCGGAACAGAGTGTACATTCCAAAAATGTAATTATTACTCATTAGGCCATTTGTTTCATTATCCAAAACCTCGATCATCGCTTGCCAAAAATACAGCTCAACAAGTACTAACATAGTAAGAGCAAGGAAATTGGTTAAAATGCTGACATAGTAGGACAGGAATACAACACCATAGAGACCTTCTGGGTATGAAGAAACATTTCACTATACCAGGACAACAGAAGTGTGATGGGACCCATTGCACGATCAGATCTTTGACTGCTTTATAACAGAGATAAAGACACACACTGTGTTGGAGTGGTCCAGGTTGTCTACAATTAGGCTACAAGGCAACCAAAGCTGGGGAATTTCATGAGGTCTTTTATTATCCATTACAGTACAGAAATATTAGTTCTTCAAAACCGACTCCATAATAATGGGAAGCAGAACAAAGAGCCACACACAGGTTAACTCAAACAAGAAATAAGCTGTCAAGTGTGCTTCTCCACTCTTTCTCAGATCTAGCCACTCTCCTCCTTTTATGATTCCACAGCCTCCACCATCCCTGTAACCTCAGGCCTCCGGTAACTTACCAGATCCTCCAGCCCCCCATCCTTACTCATCCTCTGCCAAGATGCTAAGTGGTGGAACAGTCTTCCTCAGTACCAATTCCATCAAGCCATTGTCTACTTTAGGAACTCCTTGAGGTCCATATTTCTCATCTCATCAGGTCTCATCTCCCTGGTCTGGCCTTCCAGCTTCTCCTTAATCGTTTCCCGCTGGCCTTTTACTACTACTTGAATTCAGTCAGTTTCAGTTTTTCTTCTTCCAAGGCTAGCTCAGAATTTAATTTCTAAGAAATACTGTGTAAACCTTTTACTGTTCATCCTCTCACCTTCAGCTTTTCTGCATTCTGTTTGTATCATGTAACGTTCCCCTCCTTTTATGTGGCTTTAATTCTCGTGATGTATAAATATTGTTTATCCTAAACATACCGGAATGCCCTTTCAGGACCAGCCCATGTACTTCATTTTGTACAAAAGTCCAGCAGGCAGTGACTTGAGGGACTGAAGAGTTCCAATTCTCTCTGGAGTTTATAGTAATGTTCTACTTTGTCTGAGTGAGCCTAAAATCGTCCTTGTTCTCTGTTTGGTTTTTCCTCTGCAGGAGGCAAAGAACAAGTGGTTGAAACAATTTAGAGGGGCAGAGAGACTTTATGCCTTGACAATATATTGTAGGATAACAGGATAATGTCTCATATTAATATAGCCATTTATCATTCACAAATTGATCTTACATTTGCTATTTAATTCGAGCCTCAAAAAGTCATCTAAATTACCTACTTCTCCCAGTTAGCTGCCAATTAACAGAAGTGAGAAAGAACTCCAGATCTGTTGCGGACAAGCCAGGTACTCCCCCCTCCACTACACCAGAGGTTCCCTCCTTCCCCCAACCTGCAAACCTGCTCGGCCTATTCTGCCACCCACAGCCTCGCCTTGCCTTCCTTTCACTACTATTTACCCAACTCTTCTCTGTACTTGCACTATCACAACTATTAAAAGGGAATTTTGGTAGCGCTTTATTATTCTTATAAGTTAATTTCAAGCATTAATTTCATTAGGATTGAACTTCTATGCCCCACCTTCCCCCATTCGGGCTAGAAACGACAGTGGCCACTAATCTCTCTCTCTCACACACATTCTCTCAAATTTGGTTTTTCATAATTTTTAAAGTAGTGCTAATTATAATATCTCCCATTCTTTAAATATATGCTTCTCGGTACTTTGCACACAGTCTACCAGTAAATACTCACTGAATGAGTCAAAACAAATATTCAGAGAAGTTTTACTTTCCATTAGCCTAACAGCAGTAAATGCATTTTAGTGGTAAATCCTTAAACACTGAATTTAATTGTCCACGTACTTGAGCTCTAAGTCATTTGTGGAAACAAATAAAATGTTTGAGTATGTTTTATCGAATCTTTCAATCTATTTCAGTTACTATTCAATTGGAAAGAATAAAGCAGTCAAAAATAAATAAACCATTTAAATCTGCCTCTTCTTTTATTCTCAGGAAAATCAGAATATTTTATATTTTAATGACCCTCTAGAACACCAACCAGACTTCTTCTATTCCTTTTTCAAAGTATTTCTGGTCCGCTAAAGACTTGCAAAAAAGAGGGTCATTTATAACCCCTTCCGCCAGTCCATGAGCCCCTCCCCATCCTGAACAAGCAACGTCGGACACACACAGGGGGAGCTGACTGCTCCAATCAATCAATGCAGCTGACCAGTTCTTCACTGTCTCCCTTTAGGAAATCGGGAATGAAGCATCGCTTAAAAAAATCAATGTGGCCCATCTGGGCTGCCGCCAAAGGCAAGATTTCATTCTTTTTTGTGGCAGTAGTATTCCATACGTACCACAGCTTTTTTTACCCACTCATCTGTTGTTGGGTGCTTGGGTTGCTGCTGTATCTTGGCTATTGTAAATAATGCTGCAACGAACATAGGGATGTGGATATTATTTCAAATTGTTGGGCCTAGAGGGTATTATGCTAAATGAAATAAATCAGAAAGACACATACCATATGATTTCATGTATATGTGGAACCTAAAGAACAAAATAAACAAACAAAATAGAAACAGACTCACAGATACAGAGAACAGGCTGACAATTGTTAGAGGGGAGGGGCTTGGGAGGCAGTGAAAAGGCTAAAGGGATTCGGCGGTACAGACTGGTAGTTACAGACTAATCAGAGAGATGTAGATTACAGAATGCGGAACAAAGTCGCTAATATTTTGATAACTACGTGAGGGGTCAGGTGGGTACTTGAAACATCAGGGACCACTCTGTAAGGTACATGCTTTTCTAAGCACATTGCTGTACATCTGAAACTAATTATCGAATAATATGGAGTGTAAACTGTAATTAAAAACTGTTCAAAAAGCAATGCGGCTGTTACTATTCTTTATCGCAGAGAAAAACGCCATCTCCCTTCATTCTAAAAAAAAAAAAAAAACTCCCAAGAAAAAGTGTGCAATCTCCCGGTCTTTCATGTGAGATGTCCTTTCGCATATCTAACCTAAATCAAGTCACACAGGAGCAACATACAGTGTTGAAGGAAGTTTGCCTAGAGTGCAGTCTTCACTTTGAAAGACAGGGAATACAGATGAATACAGGTTTTAACGCTACATACTGGAGGATGTTGAATTATAGTTGAACAAATATTTTAAACCTAAATACTGGAGGATGTTGAATCAGAGACTATTTGGGGCTAGAAAGTTAATTAACTAAGCTATAAGTATGGGGCAGGGCGGGAGACAGTTTTAAGTAAGTGATCAGAGCAGCCTCTGTTTTACACTTTAAGGCTGTTTCTAAAGGGCTCCACTGGAAACCCTCCTCCCCTCAATGCCTCTCTGTGTTGAGTGTGAAGCTCATAGGTGCAACCTCAACTGCTACTATGGAAATAGCTCCTTTCAATGGGAGAGAGTTATGTTTGGCAAAAATGACTTTTTTTTTACTGAAGCTTTCCTTTTTTCCTTCTTTTTTTACTGTTTTGAAATAGAATGTTCAAAATATTCCTACTGCTGTGGCTGGTTTATGTTCTTAAAACAGTTTCTACTTATAATGTGCTAATGTAATTTCACTATGCAAATTGCAAGCTCTAATTTTTTTATGTTTTCAATAGGATCTCCCTTAGAAAAACCCATTGCTCTCTAGGTATATGTGGATAAAGTTTTGAAAATCATCTCATTAACAGTTTTCACTGGATGATTTTCTTTCCTGGGAGGGGGAGAACCTGTCAAGCAGAGTGATAAGGAAGTGGGAAGGGAGGATTGGGGGTTATCTGTGGTTGGTTTCATAGTTGGGATAGCAACCATAGTTAATGCCCTGCATAACACAATGCTGTCCTTACAAGCAACTGAAAGCTTTAAAGGAATAGAAAAGCACAACACATTAGGCACTGCGGCAGCCTCGAGGGTCAGAAAAACTAGCTCCTTTTCCTACCTGTGCCACTGATGGGCTGTGTTGTTGAGTCAGTCCCTTAACTTCTCTGGACCTCATTCACTAGGACGGACCAGTACCCGTGTCTGTCTCACTTCAAAGGCAATACCTCTTTCCAACACAGTGTCCTGCGTATTGCAGTTTACATCATGAAAATCCTATGGGTATTTGATCATTGATGAGAAAAGGGGGAAGCTGGCACAGAAGTCTAAAATCATTCTTCTGTGTCATCAATTGATGAGAGATTTTGGTAGCTGCTGAACCAAAATGAAGCTTTCTTACTGCCCAGATAAATTCAATAGAGCTTTTGCAATTTCTGATTCCAATCTCTGCTGACTACAGCCTGGTATTTATTGAATGACACCATAGTATGCTGGCAGTATTTTTTAAAAAATCAATCCATGTACCATGTCAACCTCGCACAGATTCATATGAATTTGGAAAGTGTCAACTCCTTAACCTGCTTGACATCGAAATCAGATCACTGAGGAGCTAAATATGCTTACGAGTGAACTAAAAGAGATTGCGAATTTGAAATATTGTATTTAGTTCTCTAATTCCATCTCATTCCAATTTTCCTTATGTACAGCAACAATTAAATATCTAGGCAAAGTAAACTGGTCTGGCACTTTAATCACCGAATCTATTTTCAGAATTCATCCAGAGCTGGTTCAAGCCTCATATGTCACAACAGTTTTCTAAATTTTAGCTAGCAACATCCCTGGAAAATGTGCTTATGAATTTAATGAAAAGAAAAAGAGGAGAGCTATCTTCGGAAACTCATCAGGATGATAAAACACAATGATATTTTAGATTTTACACACAGTTACTTTATACACACACACATTCCTTTTAAGTGGAAGATCTATTTTGAGGTTGTGATTTTTCTTCTTTGTTAAATAGAAAAGGCAGAATACATATAACTATTTCAACAACCTACATCTTTATTCCTTTTTTAAAACCTAAGGCTTTTTTTCTGCTGAGATATTGTATAACTAGTATCTATGGTAAAGTTTGGTTATACAGGACTCAAGCATCAGTTTCCTAGGAAACCAGCAAATGTTTTAAATGTATCAAATGTAAAAGGTCTAGTGTTTGCCACTGTGATACAACGATGATTTGGGACCTCCACTGTCAGAGACCCTTCATCAAGGAAAAATTACTGTAATACAATCAATTACTACGTGGGAAAGGCTCTAGTCTGGTATTATACAAAAAAAAAAAACAAAACCCACACAGCTGTAGTTAACCTACTTCCTGTCATACAAACCACCCTCCATCCATAAAACAATGCTTTCTACACAAAATAAATAAAACCACAGCAATCCAATTTGGCTCTGTAGGTACCACATTGTGATAGCAGACGAAAACATGGTAAGACACAGTAACACATGCCAATCTTATTCTGGGCATGTAGTATAGCTTTACAAGAAAAAGCTTCAGATCAGAAGGAGAGAAATAAAAGAACTGGCCTCTTCCATAGACTCTGCAATTTTCTGCTCTGACTTTATCATAAAGCTTTGTAAATCTCTCTTTAAAGAATACAGGCGAAAGGATTTATTGAGCAAAGTACAAAATTATTGGCTTTCAGGTAATGTTGAGCTTCCTCCATCCATTGATTTGCCCAACCGTCAAGGTTCTCCCTCTTATCCACCTACTCATTCAGTGTCAGTCAACCAACACTGTAGGTTGCTTGGCCCCTTTCCTATCAGTCACCTTCCCATCTCTGCTTCGACAGTTCCAAGTTAAAACATCCTTATCTTTTCCTATCTAGTCTCACTCCCTTAAACACCTGCCACACTTCAGGCCTCCCTATAGCTACAGATTAGTCTCCTTCAAAAGCAAGAGTTAACAGTCCTTTCCAAAACCATTCAATGGTTCTTCACTGCCTGCCTATTCCAAATCATCAATTCTTTAGTGACCTACAGAACTATTCACAACTGGGCCCAGTTCTGTTTCCAAATTCCCCCCAGTCATCACCCTCATCAACTCTGTACTTTAGCAGAACTTAAACATTCAAGATAATATTCATGATTCCCCAAAGGACTACATGGCTTTGTCCCGCATCACCTTTCCTTAGAGTTGAAGCGTACTTGTAAAACCACCCACACATGACAAAACTCCCCCTTTCCCATATGCTATTACCAGATAGTTAGAAGGTCCACATGGAGATGAATGAATTGCGCATATAACAGCTATGAAAATCCACTTCTGTTTGCCCTACCTCATCCCCATCTAGGAGAAGCTAGTCTCATCCCTTACGTGGATTCTGCAGATGGGCCCCTGGCTTCCAGTCTCATCCTCTCCCCATGGTTTACTCTTCATTTAGCCTACAGAATGACCCATTTTAGCAGCTTTATGTATAACTGATACGCAATAAACTGCACCTATTTGAAATATGCAATATACAATACATACAACGAACAATTTAGTAAGTTTTGACATGTGTATACACCCCTGAAAACAGCACCACCACAAACAAGATAATCAACACATCTACCACATTCAAGCGTTTCTTCATGACAGTTTGTAAACGCTTTCAACTATCCTTCACCCACCCTGGGCAATGACTGATTTGTTCTCTGTCACCACAGTTTGCATTTTCTAGACTTTTATAGAAATGGAATAATATAGTATATACTCTTTGTGTCTGTCTTCTTTTACCGGCACATTTTAAGATTTATTCATGTTGCAGCGGTTGTCACAAGTTTATTGCTCTTTATCACTGAGTATAATCCATTGGATGACATACCACAATTTGATTTTCCATTCACCTGTGGAAGGACATTCACATTTTTTACAGTTTCTTGCTATTACAAATGAGGTGTCCTGGAACATTCATGTGCAAGGCTTAGCACAAATATGTTTTCTTTTTCTTGGGTAATTGCCTAGGAATAGAATGGGTGGGTCATACGGAACACATACATTTAACATTTAAAAAAACTGTCTAAACATGTTCCAAGCATTTGTAGCATTTTATACTTTGGCCAGCAGTGTAGGAGAGTTCTAGCTCCTCTACACTTGGTATGGTCAGCTATGAATATTAACCATTCTAAATATAATAATAGCACATGTGATTTTAATTCATATTTTCCAAATTACTAATGATGTTGAGCATTTGCTCATATGCTGACATCCCATCTATATGTCCTCTTTGGTAAAGTGTCTGTTTCCATTTTGCCCATTTTTTTAATTAGGTTGTTTGTTTCCTTATTTTAAAATTTTGAGTTTCCTTTTTTATTCTGCATGTAAGTCCTTAATTAGCATATTCTTTGCAAATATATTCTCTGCAAATATATTCTCCCAGCTTATTCTCTTTTTGTTCTCTTTTAAAGGCAGTTTTTAATTTAATGAAATCCAATTTATTGATTTTCTCTTTTGTAGACTGTGTTTTGGTGTCATATCTACGAATTCCTTGTCTTTTCTAACCCAAAGGGAGAAAGATTTTACCTAAAATGTTCTAAAAGTTTTATAGTTTTTGGTTTGACATTCAGACAAATGGTGCATTTTTGACTTTTTATATAAGAGATATGGATCATATTTTTGCAGATGGATATCCAATTGTAACCTGTCTATATTTCTGCCAAACCCATACTATTCTGACACTATAGCTTTATAGTAAGTCTTAAAATAGCATTATTCCACCAAAATTGTCTTCTTTTTAAAAGTTGTTCTGGCTATTTTGACATCAATATAAATGCTTAAATCAGTTTGTCAATTTCCACAAAAAAAATGCCTGCTAGAATGCTGATTATTATTGCCTTGAAATTATATATCAAATTGGATAGTTAACAACTTAATATTATAAATGACACATGAGTACATTATCATTCCGAATTTATTTTTCTAAAATTGATCACAGAAATTTGTAGTTTTCAGTCTATAGGTCTTTCACATCTTTTTTCAAGTTTACCTTAAGTAGTTCATATTTTTACGGCATTTTAAAAGTTATTTTATTTAAATTTGTATTACATAAATATATAGAAATACAATGTATTTTGTATATTGATGTATCTTGCACCTTGTTTGACTCACTTCTCAGTTCTAGTAGCTTCTCTGTAGATCCCATCACATTTTCTACATAGATAATAACATTGCCTGAAAATAAAGACATTATATTTCATTCTTTTCAATATGGAAGTCTGTTTTTTATTTTTCTTACATTACTGCATTGGCTAGTACCCCCAGTATAATGTCAAATAGAAGTAAAGAGAGGAAGCATTCTCATCTTGCTCCTAATCACAGGAGAAAAACTTGGGAAGTAACTACTCCTTTTTAACTTTCTAGAAAAACTTGTATAGAACTGGCACTATTTCCTGTTTAAATGTTTGCGGGGAATGCAACAGTAAAGCACTCTGGGCCAAGAGTTTTCTTTATACATTTTTAACAACAAATTAAATGTCCCTAATCAATATACTGCTGTTCATGGTATCTTTTTTTTAATTTATTGAACTTTGGTAGTATGAGTGTTTCAAGTAATTTATCTCTTTCATATACACTCTAAGATTTATTAGCACAAAGTTGTGCACAAACATTTTTATTATTATCTTTTTAAGAGCTATAGATTTTATAGAATGCCTATCTCAATCCTGACATTGGTAATTTGCATCCTCTCCCTCTTTACTTTCCTGATTAAATCTGGTTAGAAGTTCATCAATTTTGTTGATGATATCAAATAACCAATTTGGGCTGCATTTATTTTCTTTTTTTCATATATATATATATATATATATATATATATATATATATATTATTGATTATANAGCTGTCCTCTTGGTTTGCTTTTGTTTAAGGTGTGGTTGTTAATAACTGTGAGTTTGCTGTCCTTTCACTGTTCATATTTTTCATCTTCTTTTTCTTATGTAAGTCCCTTTAGCATTTCATATAATAAGGGCTTGGTGATGATGAACTCCTTGACCTTGACCTTATCTGAGAAGCACTTTATCTGTCCTTCCATTCTAAATGAAAGTTTTGCTGGATAAAGCAATCTTGGCTGTAGGTTTTTGGATTTCATGACTTGGAATACTTCTTTCCAGCCCCTTCTTGCCTGTAAGGTCTCTTTTGAGAAATCCGCTGATAGTCTGGCAAAGGAAACAGACTTCCAGGAAATCTAGGAAGCTCAGAGAGTCCCAAAGAAGTTGGACCCAAGAAGGAACACACCAAGGCACATCATAATTACATTAGCCAAGATTAAAAGGAAGGAGAAAATCCTAGAAGCAGCAAGAGATAAGGGGACAGTGACCTGCATTTATTTTCTTTATTGTTTTTACTATTTTCTATTTCACTGATTTTCAATCTGATCTTTATTGTTTCCTCTTCTCCTTTCTTGCGGTTTATTCTGCTTTATTTCTTAGTTTCTTGATGTAAAAATTTAATACTTTTAAACTTGAAAGCATATAACATCAAGTCCCACTGATAAAATGCTCCTAATGTTTGTTTTTGCCAAAAAAAAAATAAATCCAGGCTCTTCCCCTCCCTAGACCCACAGGAGCTGCCATTTACCCATAATTCTTTGACCTCATCTCCCATTGCCCTCCCACTAACCCACTGTGCTCCAGACCTACTGCCTCCCCTACACACCACACTCATTTCTGTCTTCCAGCCTTTGTACTTGTCCTTTCTTCTCCCTGAAACTTTTCTCTCAGATCTTCACCTTACTGCCACCTTCTTAGTAGTGCAATTTCAGACGCTCTTTCAAAGAGGCTTTCTAATCTAAAGTAGCCCACTACCACATCATCCTCAGTCATTTATATAAAACCTTTCAAGGCACTTTTACTACTTTGCTTTATTTATTGGCTTGCGGTTTTCTTTGTTTTGTTTCGCCTTTGCTTTTGTTTTGGTCTATCTCTCCAGTTTCCGTGGGCTTTTGTCTGCTCACCATTGTATCCCTAACACTTTACCCATTGTGAAGCACATAGTTGGTGCTCAGTAAACAACTGGTGAGTAAATTAACACCCAGGCAATTAACCTCAGCCTGGCCAGTGGCTCAGCTGGTTGGAGCATCATCCTGCACATCAGAAGTTTGAGGGTTCGATTCCCTGTCAGAGCACATACCTAGGTTGTGGGTTCAATTTCTGGTCGGAGAGCATATGGTAGGAAACCAACCACTGCTTCTCTCTCATATTGATGTTTCTCACTCTCTCTCTCTTCCTTCCTCTCTCTCTAAAATCAATAAACATCCACATGTGAGGATTTTTTAAAGCCTTTTCATAAAAGAAATTATTCTCTCTTTTGTCTCCACCGTTAAAGTTTGTATGCGGTGATATGGTCAGACTACAACTAAAAGACTTTTATTCCATTTCTGGGCTTCATTCTACACGCCCTCCAAAAGTAGCAAGGCCCTTCCTTACCTGTGGGCTCACGCTCGTCTTATGTCTGGCCCCAGAGTGGGGCTCTAATTACTGTCTCCACAACCGAAGAAAGGCAAAGACCTAAGCGAATCCAAGTGTGACTGATGTGGACTTTTTCTCCCCTTCCAGGAAACATACTGAGTTCTTAGGAAATGCTTGTCCACGAAGCTGAGTAAGATGTAAATCCAGGCTGAAATTTCATGAGGGAGTTTGTTAGAATTTCTCAGTCCAGCAAAAAAAAAAAATGTTCAGTCATATAAAGCTGTGAACATGTTTTTCTAGCTGAACCACCCTCTCTTCAATGATCTGTTCTCCCCAGAGTTGTAATGCTAATCTGAGAATTTAAGTGCCAGGCACAGAACCATGTGTTTAAACCTGGATAAGCTAATTTAATTGCAAAAATCCTGTGATGTGTCTGTTATCATTGTTGTCATTTTACAATGAGGAAACTGAGGTTCAGAAATGCTTCATAATGTGTGAATTTAACATTGGCTGAGTTGGGAACTCTCTACCCAGTTATCTTATTCCAGTGGCTGTACCCAATCATTACTTTTTTTAGGAACTTTATGGGGTAACATAGGCTAATAGAATAATGCACTTCAAGTGTCCATTTCTATGATACACGCTCTGCGCATTGCATTGTGTGCCCACCGCCCCAAGTCAAATCATCTTCCACACGCTTGGCCCCTTTAACCCGCGCTTCCCTGCCCCCTTCCCTCTGGTCACCATCGTACTGTTGCCTATGCCTATGAATTCCAGTATTATATCCCATCTATGAGTGAAATCACATGGTTCTTAGCTTTTCCTGACTGATTTGTTTTGCATACTGTTATATTCTCAAGGTCCATCCACCATGTCGCAAATGGCAGTACTTGATCTTTTCCTATGGCCGAGTAGGATTCCACGGTACATGTACACCACCCCTTCATTACCCAGTCCTCTATCGAAGGTCATGTCAGTTGTCCCCATGTTTCAACTGCATCCTTTGACAGAGTGAAAACCTTTCTGGAGGAGAGTTCACTGACTTGCTCATTGCTATTTTTTTGTCCTGTCTCTCATAACATAAAATCCTGTAAATATTTATTAAATTAAATTGGCTGTCACACCAAATCATATGTTCATAAGGTATGTTTTAACTTATCATTCAGGTAAATAGCATAGCGCACTAAATCTTGTATATCCCCAGGTGTAACTTGGTTAATGTTTAGGGCTCTGTCTGCACTAAAATAATAAGACAAAACTGAGTGACACTTTCAATAAAACTGACTGACCTTGTAATTATATATTGTCAGATCCAGAACCAATTTTTATACTTTTTTCTATATGAGATGAAAATAGATTTAAAATGTCTAATTGTAAGTAATTTCTACATTTAGGATGACTGTTGAATATCAGTGTCACTCATTTCTTTTATAATTACAAAGCCTTTGAAAACTTGAGAAAATTACCCAGAATAACAGTCATCCATAGAGCCACAAGTCAATTTTAGTAGATGCTAACATTTTGCAAATTTGAGTTAGTTCTCTCTTCCCCTTTCTCTCTCAATCTTTCTGAGTCAAAAAGAATTTGATATAGTAAAAGCCTTACTTTGCATACCTATTACCTCCTTCCTTCTTCATATAATATCACATAGCTGAGACTGGAGATCATTCTGATGAAGACTTATAATTGCGCTGAATATAAAAGTATCCATAACCAATAACTAGCATACTCTGTTTAGAGGTTTTACATAAATGGCATCATATTGTACATATCCTTTTGCAACATCTTTCTTCACTCTAAAATGTGTTTCAAATTCATCCATAAATTACCATTGAATAAATTTCAATTAAATAAAACCCAACATGTGCTTTTCAAAAAGGAAGGAGTGCAGCTTTATTCAAAAGCATCGAAAATACCCTCCCAAGGCTTTCTGCTTCCTCTCAGGGTCTTATCGTAGTTATGCAACTACCCTTTGTCATTCATCACTCCTCCAGTAACGTCTTTAAGTATCATGAAATGTTTTAACTTGGATTTCATTTTTAGCCAAGTTATACATGAAGATGATTAAAGAGTCTAATCCTTCTACAAGGCTCGTTACCACAGCGGTTTCCTACTCTAGATTCCATTTGGTTTTGGTTCCTAGAATCGACCACTTTTAAAGACTTTGTTAGATCTTTCTTTTTGTCCATATATCTAACAAATTTATATTTCTCCTTTTTTTCAGTTTAGGAATTTCCTATTCATTTCTTACTACGGAAGAAAAATGATTCGGCCTTCTTTCCTCTTCCTCCCACCCCCACCATATACACACACACACACATTTCCCCTTTACCTCGTCTTCTCAACATTGTAAAACACTGTGTGTCAGATCATTGCAGAATGATTGCATTGCCCTGACCATATAAATTCTCCCAGCACAGCTAACTTGTGTAGTGCGTCCTGAGTACTTCTTTTCGAACAGCATTGTGTTTTCTGATTATTAACAGCTGTTTTGTGTGGCATGTGTGTTCATTTCTTTTTTAGGTAATCCACATTTTATGTATTTCATCCTAGGTATCTCCCCTAGGTATGCAAATCTCCTCTCAATGTATTCATACCTATTATGCCATCACATTCACGTATAAGAATCCCCACCAAAGACGGTGGGTAGCCTTGCTTGTCAAAATTAGTCATTTGTTTAAGCTTGGTACACCCCTTTCATCATGGGTCTCCCTGCCACATTAACCTGAGAATTCCCATCGCCTCACTCTTGGGAATCACACTTTCTTCATCTTCTTCTTTGTCAGTAGAGCACATCCTCCAGTACCAGCTAAAAAAGGGTATGTGTATAGGAGGAAAATTTTTTGATACTTCAACTATCTGAAATGTCTTTGGTCTATAATCATAATCAGTGGTGATTTGCCTGAGTATAGAATTCTACACTGAAGAATCATTTCACTTTTGAATATGAAGGTATTACTCAACTTCTTTTATCTCAAAGAAATATTAAATCATTCTGATTCCTGATCCTTTGGGTAGAAATCTATTCCCACTCACTTCCAAAAGCCTGCATAATAAAACTTCTGATCAAATGCCTTCATTAGTGGGTCTAATTTGTCACTGCATTGTGCTTTTATGGGACTTCACAACATGGAAACTCGCTTCCTTCGGTTCTGGGAAGTTTTCTTAATTTTTCATTAATGATCCCCTCCCAGGAATCTTCCCTCTTTCTCTTTAATCTCCTGGATAGATCTACCAGTTTTCTAACATTTTGCTACTTGCCAGTTCATTGCCATTTGTTCAGTTTCTAGAAGATTTTCTCAGTTCCAACTCTTGAGTTTTTCACTCTGGTACATTTTTTTATTTCGTTTACAAAACTTGATTTTGTGTTCTGACTTTTTTTCTTGTTTCATTCATTCAATATCTTCTCTTACTTCTCTAAAGGTTTTATGTTTATAAAAATGTCCTCTCCTTGCATAAAGCCTGTCTCCCTCATGTCACTCTTTTCTGTGGGGAGTGCATGTGTATGTGTGTGTTTCTCTTGCACACTATAAGCTTTACTCAAATCTCTTGTGAGCCCTGATGGATATTTAAGTGTGGGCCATTGACTGTGTGTATTAGAAGCTCTGTCTGTGCCCAGGGAAGGGCTTGTTGACCACGGCCCTCGCCACAGGGTGATCTAGCTAGTGTGTTTTTTTTCTAGATTCTTAATATCAAAATATTTAGAGTCTGTGTCCTCCTGTCCTTTTCCTCTTCAGCTTGTCCAAATAACCCAGAGAAGATGCTTTCAGCCTCCAACCACCAGGAGGGAGTATGTCTAGCTACCAAAGTACAGGGAGCTGGATGGGACAAAAACACTGAGATATTTCTAAATTCAGTTGTAGACTTCCACACATTCCTACTGTTTTTTTCTGCCCTCAACTCCACCTGGTTTCTCGAGGTCCAGAGACCCTTTGTTTTAAACTTGCAAATAAGCATCCAACCTTCTCCTGCCAGTATGAGGAAGGGGTTGTTCCAGTGGTTTAGAGAAGCTGACCTGTCCCACTCACACGGGTCAAATACAAAATTTTTAGAAAATATCATGCCAGGGGTTAAACACAATCATTATTAAAATCAAATCATATAAATATGCAATTAAATAATCATATCAAAACAGGTAAATATCTAAAACTCATCATGTTCTAGCTAATTTACTGTTATCATACTTGACATATCAGATTTTACAGGAAGAATACTATATAAAGATGTCTGCTATACGATACTTTTTTAAGGACACTAGAACAGTATACTATACAATACTATTGAACCACAACTCCTCCCAACTCTGCAATCAGTAATGTCTTACTAGGAGGTGGAAACTAGCCGTGGTATGAGTCTCTACACCAAAGACGCTATACATCACAAGCTTTTTTGAGAACAGGTCATTAAACATTTGCCAGCACACCACTGGACCGATACCCCAATTTCTTAAAGTCAAATAGGAGATCAGGAGGTCTTACTACTTTGTAAACACATTTTATCCAATTTTAGTCCTTTTAGTTCCACATTCACCACAGATGCCAAGGGAACAGTGCCCCAGTTCCTACACCTCCTGAAACGGAACAAGGAAAAAACAGTTCTTTTTCGGCTTTCTCCAATTTCAGTTTTCTTTGGTCTACTAAATCAGAAGTCTCTCTCCCATCCCTTTTCAGCTTTTCAAATGCTCTCCCGGTGATCTATTCTCTCTGTCCTTATGGAATTGAGCATTTAAAATATATATATTCTTACTATTATTTTGGTGAATTTGGGGAAGGAATGGAAATATACGTTATCTGTTTAATCTTTCATCTTTAACTGACAATCATGCAATATGCTAAAATGATAGAAAATTTTAAGTAACTTTTAGAAGTATATTTTTTTCCAAAAGCCTATTATAAACCCCTTGAATAAAGGGACAAGTATTCTGGTATCCATCTTTGGGGAGCTTACTGGTCCTCTGGACGTACCATAACGCAAGGATGCAGACTGAGTGGTTTAAACAACAGAAATTTACTCCTCACAGTTGTGGAGGTTGGGAAGTCCAAGATCAAGGTGCTGTCAATTTGTTTCTAGCGAGAGCTCTTCCTGCATAATCAATGGCCACTTTCTCTCAGGGTCCCCATGTGACGGGGAGATAGAGAAGAAGAAGAGAGCTATTTAGTGTCTCTTTTTATAAGGACACTAAATCTATCAAAGCAGAGACACTCCTAATAACCTCATTTAAATTTACTGTAATTACCTCCTTATGGACTCTTTCTCCACATACATTCACATAGTGAGGAGAGGTTAGTGGGTAGGGCTTCAACATATAAATTTTGGGAGGATACAAATATTTGGTGCAAAACAGAGAAAAACATCAGGCTACAGAACTGAGCCAAGATTTATTTCCTTGGCCAAAACATCTTCACCTTCATGTTGGATGAAAACCAATTTGTGACTACAGTCACAGAAAGAACAGTCACTAGTCTCAGAATCATACTTTGTACGCAGTTCCCGGAGCTTATTTAAGCAATACCTCTCAGCACTGAACTAAACTCAAGAAGTTTACTTGCAATGTCTGTAACCACTCCTATAGAATTCTTTCTCGTTGACTCCACTTTCTTCTCTATGCCTTTCTGGCCACAATCTGGTTAACAAACTCATTGACCTCTTCCTCCATCAGTTCCAAGGTCTGAAAGATTTCTTCCCTGACAGTATTTAGTGGAGTGTGGCTTTTAGGGAATGCATTTTGTCTGATAGGAACATACATGTTAAGTAAGGGCTACACTTACTGACAGTCATGGCTGTAGCAAGTTTGGACAATCTTGATACTGTGTCAACCAACAAAACAAAGTACTTGTACTTTATTTAGTATGATACATTGGAGAAGTTATAGAATTTGGAATGGAAAATACAAAGGACTCAGCAGGGAACAAAATGAGATATGAATATCTCATGGAACTTGAATTTCAATGACTGAGCATGATTTCTTAAGTCATTGCTATATCTAAAACATTAGACATTCGCAAACTTTTCCAGAACACTCCTGTATAAACTTCCAGGGTTTGCAGCATCATACGAAGGCTAGACTTGACATTGAGAATTTTCAATTTCCTAATACATCCCTATTTTCTTATTTAATCAAAATGTAATTTGAAAAAACACATCAGAACTGAAGGCATACATTTTCTTATTGAAAGGGCTCATGGTGAACCCAATACAACAGATGAATTATACTCACAGCAAAGCACAACATAATAAAATTTTAGTACATTGGAGACAAAGAGAACACCCAACAGGTTTCCAGAGAAATGAATATATTCTAATGACAGTTTTTGTTTTTTATTAGCGGTATCTAGCAGAGTAGAGTGCCTGGCACAAAAATAAATGTTTGTCATAGAAATGAACTCCTCACTCACGTTATCCCACAGAGTGCCAGACCAAAGACGCATGAATGCAGACCATCCATCTCTACTCTGCGGCTAAGACACTCTCCTCGGGTTAAGTATTTAGAGGAAGAGACATTTTTTTTCCAGAAGATGAGGACCATAAATTGTAGTTAGATTCCAAGGAAGTCCACAAACATGTCCTTCACATTTATATAACGACGTCATTATGTACCAAAAACTAGAGAATGTCTAACACTGTTGCAATGCTAGTTATTGAAATGGTACATATATAAAATCTTGAATGCTGCAATGTGAGGCAAAGCCAATTTAATATTACTACCAGCAACTATGTCAAATCATAAAATGAGTGGTTCTGTCTACCATATAATGTGTGAAAGTGATTTCTCCATTCCCTACCCATCTCCAACCCCACCCTTTTCCTGACCTTCCTGCGGAGTGGGGGTGTAGGTCGATGTAAGGCTCAGACGTGGGGTGAGCCGCAAAGGACTGCCCTAAGTTGTGGTCCCCAGAAGCAGATCCTGAGAAAAGAATTCCCGTGCAAGAAATACATTAAGGAAATGCTCCCATAAAAGCAGCCAAGCAATACAATGTCCAGAGAAGTTCCACAGAGCACAGCAACAAAACTCCGGAAGAAAAATGGAATCTCTGGGAAGCAAGGGAGCCAGGCTGCCACAATCTGATGCCTGTCAGTCACTGGCATGGTTTGCCCTGGGGTGATGGAAACGCCCAGGCCCTGCCAGTCCTCTGCCAACCCTTGAAAGACAGCTAGTGGTCCAAGGAAAGTCCTCCAAAGAAAAGCCACAGACAGGCCTTCATTAGCAGGTTTAAAGGGCGGGGGGGTGGGGTGGGAGGAGGCAGAGCACAGAGATTGTGAAAGGGAGCCAAGAGGGTCTAGGTGGAGCGTGGATGCTACCTGACTCAAAAATTTCAAAGAACAGAGTTTAAAGAATTAGCATGTTCATTATCATTTTGGCCTTTCCCCCCTCTGATTATCTCAAAAATTAGGTACCCTGCCTAACCACAGAGGGATGCTTCCTTTACCAAGTCATTCCTGCTTCTAAAAAAAAAAGGCTGACACAGGCCCGCATTTTCTCAAATGTGTCCTTTCACCCTGAGGAGTGTCTATACCAGCTCACTTGGCCTCCATCCCAGCTCACCCAACCGGTGGGTGCAGAGCTGGGCTTGAGCACTCTGCCATTCCCTCGCCTTCCCAGAGTCACTGGGACCCCAGGGACACTGGAAAGGTGAGAGAATGTGTTTAGCTACAGGTCTTTATTTAATCTACCCAGCTACCCTCTGAGGTCAGTGCTATTGCTAAACACGTTTTATGGGTGTGGAAACCAAGACACAGATAATTGGAGGAACTTGCCCAAGAACATACAATGAGGAAGTCGTGGAGCCTGAATGCAGACACTGTCAGGCCCTCAGCAGCCACGCTAACCATTATGCTATACTGCCTCTCCTAACAATCTGAGACGGGCGATGTTTCTTGGTATTTTTCAAAAAAAGAAATTAACAGTCATGAGATTAAAATGTATTTGCTTATGTTCATATAGCAATCATGGGCACAGTGAGAACCTGAACTGAGGTTAGAGGACCCCAGAGCCCCATGCTCTTCCCACGATATTTCCCAGGAAAAGCAAGTTGGCTTTCCCCCAGCCAGCCCAGGGTGGAGCAGATCCAGGGAGCTTCCTCACTCCTCACCTCTCATGATTCACCCAGGAGCCAAGGCATTCAAAGTCAAAAGAGAAAAGGCCTCAGGGAGAAGAGAGTCTCTGTCCCTCCCTGCCTATGGACCTTCCAGAAAGATTAGTGCAGAACTCAACCTGAGCATATGTCCATCGGCAGGACGGTCTGGTCAAGGAACTGCTCTGAGTGAAGAGGAGGTACTGGAGCACTCAGAGGAAGAACAAGAACTCTGGACAAAGAGGAGATCCACCCAGAAAGAAGGTGAACGTTAGCAAGCAGAAGAAAGCAGGATTGAGAATCTGTCCCCAAGTGAACTGGAAACTGTGACACCGCCAGCCCTGGGAAGCAGGAAAAATGCTCCGACCATGGCCTGCATGCTTTCCTCCGACACATGCCCTGGCTGCAGGAAAGTCAGAATTGGGGTGACTGGCCTGCAGCATCAGGAGTATTCACAGCAGGTTGTGGGTCAGCCAGAACAGACAGCAGAGAATACACCAC
Organism: Sturnira hondurensis; assembly: GCF_014824575.4. Taxonomy (NCBI): domain Eukaryota; kingdom Metazoa; phylum Chordata; class Mammalia; order Chiroptera; family Phyllostomidae; genus Sturnira; species Sturnira hondurensis. The sequence goes on from NW_028089315.1 coordinate 3,855,330, forward strand.
CCAACACTTAGCAACGGTGAGACCTGGCATCAGAGGGAGACCACTAGAGTTACCAGAAGGCCAGTTATGGAACCTGGGCTAGCGCGTCCAGCTCGGGGTAGAGGAAGGGGAACAGAATCCTCCTCCTAAGACAACTAGGTTGCCAGCGAGGCTGGTGCACTGTCGACATTTGGGGACAGATACTTCTTTGTTGTGGAGACTGTCCTGTGCATCGTAGGATGTTTAGCAGCATCCCTGGCATCTACTCTCCCTCTAGTTGTGACAAACAAAATGCCTCCAGACATTGCCTAATGTCCCACCAGGGGCAAAGCCACTTCCAGGTGACAGCCATTGGTTTAATCAAAGGATGGAGAGACCCAGCATCTGATTACTGCTTTCTATGGACCAGGTGCTATTATAAATGCTTTGGAAATATAATCTTGTGTAATTCTTTAGCACTGATATGAGAGGGACAATTGCTGCCTCTGTGTTAAGATGAGAAGCTGAAGGCACAGAGATATTAAGCAACTTCCCTAAAGTAACATAGCACAAAATTGGCACAGCTGAGATTCTATCTGGGAGGTCTACTTCCAGAGTAACTGTGCTGTGCCTCATTTTATGAATGAGAAACCCGAGGTGCAGAAAGGTAAGGGTACAATCGGCAGTGCAGATTTGAACTCAGGTTTCTCTGACTTCACAGCCCAACCAGTCACCACATTGTACTGGTTCTCCAGTTTCTGCCAGAGTGGGACCAGCAGGAATGTTGACTAGGCTATGACCTAGCAACTGCCATTCATAGTGTCTAAGTAAGAGCTTAGTGTCTAAGTAAGAGCCCAGGCTTACTCTCCAGTCTATGGACAAATACAAAGGGTTAATCTCTCCAGCTTCAATGATTAGAATAACGCGGGATAAGGGACCAGGAGCTCATACGAGCACAGAGCCTGGGATCTGTTTGCAATCCCTGCCTTTCCTTCTTTAACCTTCTCCTCTTTCCCGTTCCCTCCAACTCAATCTCTCCCAGGCTTCCGCCCCTCAATTTTATGTAACTTAAAAAAATCGACTAAATTTACTAAATAAGATGATGCATTGCTTACTTCTAACTCTTATATAATGATATCACACATCCTTCTAAAAATTAGATAATATTTAACTCTGGGCACAAATCATAAAAGCCCACAATTAAAACATTGCATGTCTAATTATCAAAAAAGGAGAAGGGGCAAAAACGTCACATCTGAAGTTTTCCAGATGCTAAATAGCCTGCCAAAAGCCCTGAATTTGTCTTGTCTTAAATCAGTTGCCTTCACTATAAAGAACTCTGTGTCTACTTAAATGTGAATTTCTCTAGTATGCTTCAAACCCTTCATTTACCAAAATAGGGGCACCTACGAATCTTGCCCAGAAGATGCGTAAATCTGTGAAATGCTCAGGCAGACAGCAAGGTGACTTGCTTTGACTCAGGAAGCGATTCCTCAGGCACCGAGCAGCTCTTCTACGCAGGCGAGTCTGTCTGAAAGCAGCAAAGCCCTGCGTGCCGGCTGGCTCCTATCAGAGAATTCCCTGGAAGTTGCACTGAAAATAACTGAAATTGCAGTTAACTATACTATTTCCCTCCGTGAATAAGGCGGAATAAAATTGGGGCTGTTAATTTTAAATGAAATTGCTTATTTTATTCTTGAAGGCAACTAAGGAAACAGGGAATTACAACACACCGCTGGCGGTGCCCAAGTAAATAAGGCCCCCAACTTGAACCTCAGAAAGTGTGCGTTACCAGCAACCACTTTGGTATTTGATTACAAAAACACGGAGAACCAAACTGTTTGATGACAACATTTTGGGGAGCTGATATAGGAAACAGAAACTGCTAGAAAACTGCCTTGACATCTGCAACAACTGTGATCTCCAAGAACAGTAATTTAGCAACATCTAGAAATTAGAAGTCAGCATGGGAAATAAGAGAGCATATGTCTCCTGCGTCTGAGCTTCGCTGCTTCCCAGTGATGTCACCCTGGATCGCAAACTCTCTGGACCTCTTTTCACCATTTGTTCAATGAAGGGGGTGCACTAAGCAATCTTCAGGGGCTCTTTATTTTTAGATTTAAGTTAGCACTAAGGGACAGTGCTCTGTATTCAAAAGATCCAGGAGAGTGAGTCAACCAGACCTGGGCTCAAATCTCATTTCATTTGCATACAGTTCTGTGAGCTTGATCAAGTTGCTTACCCTCTGTGAGTTTTAAGTGCCTCAACCATTAATTGATGACTAACACAGCTTTTGAAAAAAAATCTGAGGTGGAAATGTCGGCTCCCTTTGTAGACTATACTGGCCCAAACTCTTAATGTGGATTAATTTAAAACCAAACACTCTAAAAACCAAAGTCTTGTCAGTTTATAGAAAACTTACTTTTTTACACAGCCTAACCTGAAGCGATCATGAAAAAGTCTGTAGTTTTTATTTTTTCTATTTAGTTACTTCAATATTCATATGTTTTGCTGAAGAAATACAGATATGTTTGTTTCTCAAGTGCTGCCCTAGATTCCACAGGATGTCACCGACTCCATTCTATGCCTACGTTTTCATGCTGCAGTTCGGAAACCTGGGGGAGAATCTGGATTCCAAAGCACATTGGGACCCAAGGATTTCAGCTGAGAATTATAAACCTGTATTATAGTACAGATTTTAACTGCTTCGCAACAAAGTATGAGGGTAATTTTATGGAAAAAGGAGTTCCCATATTTCAATTTTTGGAAAATTCTACTTATTATTTAAAGCTCCAAACCAAACATTAATAATTCAACAAACACATAAAAATCAGAACATGGAGAACACTGATATATTCCATTATGTTTTCTAATTGCTAATACTACACTTTAATACTCTGTCCCAGTTCACCTGTTTATCTCTCCCTAAGCACAGCCTCACTGCACACTGTTGGAAGCTGAGATCTATGAAAAGAATGAGAGAAGAAAGTGAAAAAATTGTAACACAATGTGAGTACTTCCTACGCCCCAGATAGTACGCTAATCTCTTTACATTCGTATTTGTAACATAATGTCGATACAAGCCCTGTCCCTGTAGTTTACAATCTAGGTCGGGATAGACATGTTTCATTCATTGTTCATAGGTGAGCCTCTGTGAAAACCAAAAACAGAAAAGTAGTAAATAATGTCAGATGATGTACTACGAAGAAAGAAACCATGGCAAGGGAACAAAATAGAAAATATTTGAGGTGAAAGTGACCATACTCTCTCTGCTCAGAGACAGTACTTTCGAGGACGCATTGTAGCACCTAAGTGTGTTCACATGTACATGTGCACAGGTGTGTCTATAAAGGAATAATGAATGAAACAGAGTTGATATTAAGAACTGAGGGGAAGCAGAGTTTGCCACCCCAAAATATGCTTTTGGGATCTTGGTTATCTAAAGCTGGTTACTTTCAAGAAACAGAAGACTCAGGAAGAAAGCCTGACCTGCCCCCTAACTGTCTAAAAGAACTAGATGGAAGACCAGCTCCAGGAATAGATACCGTCATGGGTAACTACAGTTTACTGTGAACTACGTATGATATGAAGGAACCCAGCAAGGCTCACTTGGTCGAAGTCCTCTCTGTATCTCACTGATGAAGATGGCCCAGCAGACATTTATTTAGCACCTATTTGCTTTTCTATCTGCAGGGAAATTGCCTTCCTGCCCTCTCAAGTCCCAAACAACAGCCCCCCCTCCTTTAGCCCAGGTTGGAGTATAAGCCTCAACTGCATGATTTATCATCCTCTGGTCACAAATACTGACGGAACCCTTGCACGTATATATGTAATACATTTTGTCATTCTCTCCTGGTGACCTGACTCATGTTAATTTGATTATTAGTCCAGCCAGAAAAATTTAGAAATGTAGGAGGAAAATTATTATGTTTTCTTCCCCTGTCCAGTTTCAAAAAAAAAACAAAAAACAGACCTAGAAGAATTCAAACCCTAAGGGTATTCCAAAAGAGAAATCATTACAGACTGATGTGGGCAGAGATGACTCCATGTAGGTAAAAAGCCAGTAAGACTTGAATAAAAGGGGATATTCCCATTGGTAGCAGAATGCATGCAAAGAGGGTCCTAACTATGAATCCCTGCTCCTATGCACTGGGATGAACTGCCTTCAATCATATTTGTAGTACCATCTGACACAGTTAGTTCTAAATCCCCCATCCTATTATTTCATGGGTTCTCACACTTCAGGCACATCAGAATCACCTGGAGGGACTGTTAAAACATAGGTTGCTGGGTTCTCACACAAGGTTGCTGTTTCAGTGAGTTGGGATGATATTTCTTACATATCTGCATTTCTAACAAGTTTCCAAGTGACCCTGCTGCTCCTAACCCAGGGAACCACTGAGGTCTTTGTATCTATTACGCTCTTCCCACCATCCTGTATTCTGCAAATGAGCAAAACATGTAAGAACAGTGCCAACCTGCTCAATGACTTATGAAGTGTTTTGAAAATCCTGTTGTATCATTCACATTTTAATGAAATTGTTCTAAACCCTTATATATGAATGTATGTACAATATGGGTATCTATAACATTTTAATTTCCCAGTTGCTTCCTATGTACATATTTATCAAAACTGGTTTGCCTATACAAGCATCACTCTTTTTATCATCACTTAAGAAAATTCCAACTAGTACAACAGAATTTTTCCAACCACTTGCGGGACTAAAGTTTGAATCTGTAGTTTACTGCAAACATGTGAAATACTTTATCATCTCTGAAATCCCTTTTATTGATCCCCAGTGAAACCTCAAAGTAAAATTTTCCTTCATTCTCTCAAATTGAAACTTCGTTCCTGGTGCCTATAACAATGAGAAAGAAAACTAACAGGGCCACCTCATTTTACTGCTGAGTGAGCAACAGTTTGGGGAAGTGTCTCAATCGGCTCGTAACCCAGAAGCCTTTGCACCAGACAGCACTGACTGGCAGCAGTGCAAAGGCTTCTGGTGCATAGAGCCAGCCAGGGTCCTCCCTGAGAGAAACCAGAGTCAGCCGAGGTCACCTCCCTCCGTTATGCCCCAATGGGGTCAGGCCCACCTGTACTAGTGGTCACGTTGTCTTGTTCATCTGGCACAAGAACCCATTAGAATTCTTTCTTTTGAAAAGGTTCTACAACCACGAGAGTTTTATTAAAATCACCCACCTTCTTCACGAAACACTACCTCAGGCACATGTAGGTAACTGAAATTTCTCCCTTCCTCTCAAACCTTGTAAAGTTCCTTTCTCTTATATTTCTCTCCTATACACTTGTCCATTCCTTTATTTCACCAACCAGATGCCTCCCCTGTCTTTGCCTGTCTCACTTCACAAATAGCTCCTTAATCAATTCTGTATTCCCTCAGGGACTGTTGCTTATCTCTAACACACTCTTCTTGTACTGCTCCTTAGCAGAATAATCCTGGGAAGCTAAAGTGGCAAGTGAGAGGGTAACTTCAAGGATATATGTGAGTGCTGAGGAAAAAAGGAAAGAGTTGGGAAGTTGGAGAAAGGAATAAGCCACACACAGCCTTCTCACCGCCACACCTCTCAGTGTAGCAACCGAATACGTAGAGTTGGACGAGTCACTTCATTTCTCCGAGTTCGCGTCACTTCTGTTTGTTGCTTCAAAGAAGCAAACACTCTCTACCTTTCCAAACTAATATGAAGATTAGAAAAATATCTGCATTAACCCCCCAGTAGAATGCTTTAAACACAGTAAACATTTCCTAAATGGCAATCTGCTACTATTATTGTTATTACTATTAATCATGTCATTACCACACTGACACATTGGATCTAGGTACAAAGCTACATTGCTCGGTTTCTGCATTACTCCAAAAACAACAAAAAAATAGCCAGTTGAACTCTTCTGACAAGAATGAAATTTGACGTTTAATGTAGCAACAAATGTCCTGGGTCTAAATACAATCTGAACATTCTAAATCTCAATCTTCACATTGAATAAACTGTAAGTTGATGTGACACAGTTATTTCAAGTGAGCTGAAAAAAATCTGAAAGCTAAGATACTTATTTACATGAAATGCACAGAAAGGGTAAATTTATAAAGACAGGAAACAGATCAGTGATTTCCTAGGGCAGGGGTGGAGTCTGAATTGACAGCAAATGGGCCCCAGGTAATTTGGGGGGTAATAGAAATGTTCTAAAATTGGATTATGGTCATAGTTGCATGACTCCATGAATTTTCTAAAAATTATTATACTGCACATGTATAAACCCTGAGTGAATTTTATGGTACATAAATTATACCTCAATAAAGCTATTAAGATGATCTTTTTTGTAATATACAACACATTTCAAAATAAACTAGTATTTTTATTTTTATGCTAAAGCTTTCCATTATCAACTCATCACCATGGCTGTCAAGAATCTGTCCAAGACTACTGACGTGTTCCTCCACAGGCCAACAGGGCTATTATCACTACTCTCACCCACAATCACATTGTTTTTGAAAAGACATCTGGAGATATAGTACCAAAGACAGTAAGAGAGAACATTTATAGGCAAAGGTTGTATTTTGCATCTGATGGTTTCTCAGCCTGGACAACAAATATTCACGTCCTGAATGAATGGCTTTCAAATAGAAATCCATTATCAGTGCATAACTTTTATGCAGACATTTCAGGAAACAGAAACAGCACTTTATTCTAAATACTTGTGATTGATTAAAAATCAAATTGTTAAAAGTAGTGGGTCTTCAACAATGTACAGTATTCCAGAGCAGCAGTACCAACTTCTACATGTTTGATGGCCCTTGTGTGTTAAAAATGAAGGTTAAAGACAACATCACTACCACTGTACATAATATATATCTCCTAAGAATAACACCAAGTATTCTTCCTGTCTTGACAGCAAAGACAGCTAGCTTGCTCTTCCTTCTGGTACTACTACAACTATTTTCATTATGATTTCCCAATATAATTTAAATACATAAATCTCAGTTCAAACTTGGCCAATCCATTCTTTGCTTCTCTGTAGACCTGCAGTTTGCTCACTGATGAAATAAACTGCATTATTATGGGATTTCACACTGGCTTCTGTTTGCCCTTCCTTGCCCACAGTTGGCCCACAGAGACATCACATAGAATTCTTGCTGTCAATCCACTTTCCTCTGAATAAAACCTAGCAAAGTCAAGTTGACTTGCATTGGTCTCTCCTCTAGTACCTTGTCATTACCGAAACTCTCTCTACCTCAAACTCTTCAGTTTGTTTGAGAGATGGCTATAGCATCTTCATAATGGACTTTGGTGTAATAAGCTCAATTAAAATGACGATATAATGGTAATTCCAATAGCTTATGTCTTATATTCTTCATACTATTCACATCCGGAGCTTGTGAGGGGACTCACAAACATGATTTCTAATCAAGGCATAGGTTTTGATCTCCATTTTCAATGAAAAAAAAATTGAAGCTCAGACAAATTCAATGTCACACACCTACTAAGAAGTAAAAGAGCAACTGACTCAGAGCTCGTGCCCCTACCCAGTGTACACTATGTTCTGAGCCTTTCCACTTGTGTTTCCCTGCTGAATGCACTGCTGAGCCACAGGACTCAATGGGTTCTCAAGGCAAATCTTCTGAATGCACTGGCACTGCGCACAGTTTGGACAGGGGGATGGAATGAATCTGATGACCTATGACATTTACAGTGCTGTCACCAAGAGCTGTCGGACTGGGGTTGTGTTAGCTCACCCCTTTGATCCTTAATAATTGTTTCTGTGAAAGGGAGATGATCCATTCTCCTTTATTCACTCAGATATCGTGAGGCAAAAATGAGATCACAAGCACATTCAGGTTTCTAGCTAATGCATATAAGTTGGTATCAAGCCCCATTCTGCTAGACACAAGATTACAGTTGCACTGGTAGAGAGGCCTTCTAGGAAAATAACCTCAGACATTCACAGAAGCAAATGATCAGATGGAAAAAAATTTTCTAGGAATGAGTATTCCCAGTTCCATTCTAAAAAGCTAAAAGACAATATGCCAAACAAATATTAGCCTTTAAATGCTCCCTGTCTTATTTTGGTTAATTCTGAGGCAAGAATTAACCAAAATAATTTAAAGAATTAATTTGATGGTGTCTACCATCCCACAAAATTAAGATCTATCTGAATTGTTGCATAGTCAAAATTAGCCAGCTATTGTTTTCAGCTTGACAGGATTTTGTTAAGTGAAATTCCTGGTTGCATCTGTAAAAGAAATTAAGAATTTGAAAAGATGATCCTCTAACTATTTCCATTAATTCCATGCTTATATTCTGAGCAATCAACCCACTTACTCTTCCAATTTATAAGGTTCTATGTTACAGAGCTTGAGACCAGATATGTATTTAAGTTAGAGAACAAGTATGCTTCCAGGGAAAGATCACATAGAATTATGGATTATTCAAAAGGGCCTTTTCAACACTATGTAATTCCAGGTTTCCCAGTGAAAAACTCAAATGTCTTCGAAGACAAGGCAGGTAAAACAAACAAAGGGCATGAGCTTGATAACACAGTAGGAAGCATCAGGGGCTGTGGTGAACTTGAGGAACACAGGGAATCTCACAATGGTGGGCCAAGGCATTCAAGTTCAAAAGTTGGTAAAACACTCTGTCTGCCAAACTGCACATGCCGCCAAGTTCTACTGAGCCCAGGGACAGAAGTTTACCCCTTAAAACTATTTTTAATTTAAAAGATGAAGCACCCAAGGGCAAAAAAAATAAATGAAAGGCTTCATCTTGTCCTTACCCTGACAAAGAATTTTTAAGGGCTCTATCATCCCTATTCTGGGCTCCCAGATTACATGGAGCAAAAACGATACTGGCTGTGCTTTCATGTTTCATGGAATTTACCATCTTTTGGAGGATGTTGATGTTAGTCAAGCAATGACCAACTTACAGAAATTCAAACTTTGATGGACATGAAGAAGAAAAAAGTACACAGGATTATAAAGTCAGATACCAAAACCTGGAAACATGACTCCAGCCTGGGTTTACTTCCAATTCGTGTTGGAAGAGCCCCTGAAAAGCCAGTACCCTGTTTAAGTATATATTCTAAAGCAACAAAATTTAAAATGAAGACTTAACTCAAAAGGGATAAGCAGAGACTAATTAAAATTTTTAATCAAACAAAACAAAATATGCAAGTACAGAATGGGGAAATCTTACAAGTACAATACAGGAAAAAACGCTGTAGGCGTGAGCAGCTGTTTTTGATAATACTTTGAATATAGCAGAAATACAGTGTTATTTTCAGAAGAACCACCATGCTACTCAGGTGTGCTAGTCTCTAAAAGGCAATGCACCTATGGCCATCACAGGCAGATGGGTATATGCATACCAAAATATGGGTGTAAGAAAACTTTCCCAAGAGTACATAAAAGAAACAAAATTGTAAAAGAAAAGAGAAACTAGAAAGTCTGTTTAAAAAAACAGTTATCGGGATAATCAGCTAAGCCCACAGAGAACAAGCAGGGGCGCTAGGGAAGTCCTCTGTCTGAGAGCTTTTGCCCACTGTTCTATTTTGAGCAAGTTGTTTAACTTCTCTGTGCCCCATGTTCTCCATCTGAAAAATAAGTTTAAATGGGATGATGGTGTTTATTTTTTCTGAGGGAGCATATGCAGCATATAATAAGAGAAATATTTTTAGTAATCATTATCATCATAATCATCATCACTAATTGACAGGAAAGACAAAGCTAAAACATAACAATTACCGCCTTCACTTTGTAAAGGATTTCTGTGAAGAATGAGAAACACTTTCTTCTAGGACCAGAAAGAAAGAAAAAAAAAGGTGAGCCCAGTTTGAGCAAGAGACATTTTTTAATATTAGGTTCTTCCCTTACAGGATGAGAAGGAAATGGACTGAACTATCAAAAGAAGTTGTGAAATCTCGTAAGGAAAGTCAAGAAGGAATAGACCAGGGGCAGGGGGTGGACCTGCCATGGATGATTTAAAAACTCACTAGTAACTGTTCACCGAGATATTATTTAATAACCGCTCAGCTCACCTAGAAGAGAATGCCACTCTTGCCAAGGCAAATAAATGTACACTTGAGTTATTTTCCATCCATCACACTGACAGTAGCCCCCAGGAACGCAGAAGATGGAGCACAGCTCTGTGATGACACATGACTGACACGGCACAGAACTTCAGTGGTGGTGCCAAATGACAAGCCCCAGCTGAGAAAGGGTCACCTGAGAAAGGTGGCCGCCTCTGTGATGAGCAGTGTTTGTTCTATATGTTAGGATGAAGGTTCTGGGCATGTTGTTTTGCTTTATTCTCCTCTCTGCAGATCTCGCACTATCGTCACCAAAATATTTCAGTACACGTTCTTTTGGTTTCTTCATTTCTGAGGATATAGAAGGGTGACTCTGCATGGCTTCAAATAAGCATGATTATATCATAGATAAAATGTAAGTTAGTGGAAACAATAGAATACACTTCAAACAACAGAATTTTCTGAAATAATTTTTCAAAGTTACTCATAAACATGTAAAAATACTCAAATACACATATGTAATTCTTCTAAGTGCCTGAATTCTCCACTTCTGAAAGTTTTTTCTTGAATTATTATTATTTCAAAAGCCATAGACTATATATATACTCTTTAAGTAGTTCTCTGTCAAAGAACCCCACTTTTTTTAGGCTAGGCATTTCCCACCAAAGCTCAAAGAGAAGGGGAATGAATGTGGTAATACCTTCAGCAGAGCAAAGAAAAGGCAAAAGGTAGATGAATACATGAAGCATGCAAAGAGGTGACAAAAAGTTAATAAAAGATGCTCTGTACACAGTGGTGGTTTTATTCATTGGCCATTCCTTTTCATGAGGACTGTTTCAAAATAATATCCACTTAGTTGCATGCCATTCGGTGCTACACGAACAAGGAATCATTTAGTTCTTGTTTCCTGTTTTCAACAGAATATAGTCTCCATGCTTGTAATGATAAAACATCTGGAGGGCAGAGTAAGACAGATTATAAATTTTCATGTAAAATTTTCCTTTTATGAAGAACAACAAAAAGTCTGAAATGAGATTTGTGAAGAAAAATAACTATTTCCTAATCAAGGCTATCACTATAAACACAAAGTCAAAGCACAGTTCCTCCCGCAAAATGCTAAAGCTTTTCAGACCTATAACAAGAACCATTATTCATACAACTGTATGATGGAGCTCAGCACTATATCTTTATAAAGGTAAGTATTAAATGAATGACTAGGAACTTCAAGCAAGTCTTTCATTTTGCATTGTGCCATACCTTATGCAGGAAGGGGGAAGAGCAGGTGTCCCTCGAACAATTCAGAACTGAAAAAGATCTATTAAATAAAATCGATTTACCCAAAATAAAGAGGGAATCACTGAATGGACCTTCCAGCCAAAAGCTACTCTTACTTTTCTGTCTGCCGACCTCATTTTCTGAGCTTTCGTACCCTCGGACAGTTCCCAAATAAGGCGATAGCAGTGGCCGAGAGTGAGGACTGTGATACAAATAGTGTTTCCATGCCTTTTAGCACATGCTACGGACACTCCAGGGCTTATTCCAATGCCTTTTTTCTCACTCTTCCCACTTGACATAATGAGTTGCCATCACAGGCCAAGCAAAATAGTACCTGTCACTTTCTGATGTTTCATATTCCTCTGGAAAGGATATGGTGACACTCTGTCAAGCTAGCGTAGGTCTAATATAAGGCCATCTTTTCTGCCTTGCCATAAAATAGAATGCGTTACTCAGTCGCCAATGATTGAGGCAAAGTACGTCTTATGGAGACGGAAGTGTGGAAGTGTGCTAGTTTGTCCAGCGTGCTGGCCAACCACCTGTGGACACAGCAGAGAATGGAAGATCCACACTCCAGTCCATCAGTAGCATTAACTCCAGAGGGGCAAATTCAGAATTCCTACTTTTCTTTCTTGTCATGGCCATCTTTTTTTCTTTCCTCTCACTCCAGATTTAGAAGCACTGTGAAAGCCATAATTCACTGATAGAGCTGGACCGTTAAGATGATATAGAGCACAGGCAGAAAAGGGATGTTTTTCTCTTACATTATCTCACTATCCCTTGGTCTAAATCTGGTGGAAGCTTCACATCATCATATTACAACTGTTTCAGAAACTAGCACAAGTATTTGGCTTCACCGAGGTGTATTTTTCATCACTGACATTTAATACAAGTAACCAAATTAAATTGACTGGCTGATACTATAATTATTTCATGTCCAAAGACATTCAGTGCTACTCCTAAAGAGCAGGTATGGTCTAGAAGCAAGAAAGCTGAACATTAGAAGGTCAATACCATTAGGACAACTGCTTTTGACACATATTAATAATTAAAGTCATCACTTCCCCTTTTGCTGGGCTTAAGTTACTCCACTCCTATAAAAAGTCAGTAAAATTACATCTGTCTGAAAGTAAAGCTGGAGACGTTTAATTAGCATTTATGATCTTTAGACAGGCAAAGGTAATTAATTTTTTTAATTTGATGCGGACAACAATAGTATATGCTGGCACTAAATTGTCACAGGTTTTTTTCTATACTAATGCCCATCCTTTCGTATACTGGATTACAAGAACTCTCCGAAGCAGTGTCCTAACCCCAACTCCTGCCCATCATACTGACTAACGGCTAAGCCACATCAGTGAACACATGCTTTTGTTCACGTTTATTGATTACTGCTAACGCCTCTTATCCTTCCCATTTAGGCCCAATAACCAAATGCAGCACATGAAGCTGGATTCATAACAAAAGTGTTTACCTTCCTCACGATTGACTTCCCTGCGTAATTCATGCCCCCAATCTTCTCGGCAGCCTTACTACATCACTCCCCTCTAACATGCTATCTGTCAGCTGAATACAATTTCATATTTTAGAAGGAGGAGGGAAGCGATGTGAGAGCTTCTCGCTGACTCCCATTCTGAGGAGAGTCATTTTACCAAAAAGTATGTGCAATTATATTAGCTATTTTCATTGCTTATATCAAATGGTGTGTTGGCTGATGCTCAACTGAGAAGAAAATGATTAAATTTACAAAAGTAAACAAGGTCCTATCAGGAGACAGTTAGAACATCTTGAGGAGTTTTTAACACTGTTAGGGGAAAGGGCAAGAAAGAGACACAAAGAGCTGGCAATGGGGCAGCAGCAGCGGGTGGGAGCTCCCAGCCCTGCCAGGAGCCTTCCCCAGGCATAGATGGAGACTGAGGGTCTTATCTCAGACCTTCCACCCGCCAGCAGTGTCCCCAGATCTATTCGCTCCAACCAAACCACCCAGAAAAGAGGCTGAGAGCTTGACGTGTTCCCTCTGCTTTCTCTGAAGCCTCCTTGGAAAGTACTCCTCAGCCTGATCTCAGGCTGTTTGCCTTAAAAGGATAAAATATCTGTAGAAAAAAAAAAACACTGTAGCTGGCTGCAGAGACATCACATACCAGAAGGAAAGGCACTACAAGCTCAGTACTATTCCAAGAGGACTCATCATCGTCTCACCTTCATATATTTCGATTTCATAGAAGCAACTGGAGCCTGAGGAAACAGTCCTATTGGCTAACAAGGTAGCCGCCCCAGTGAGAGTGAAAAACAAACTTGAGAGGATGGCTGATCCTAATGTGTCATATGTGAACAGTGGCCAGGATTCATGGCTGGCAGGGAAGAGGAAACATAGTTACACATCGAATGGGGCTGCTGGCAATCTGCATGCTCCAGGTCAGTGCAGGTAACCCCAGAGATCAAGGTGAAGGGGCAGGTGCAGATGCTATGAGGAGAGAGGGGTTGGAGCTGCCTGGCCCCACTGCAAGCAGGGGATTGGGGTTGCTACAAGGGACCAAGGAAAGTGCTTTCCCGAAGAACAGGAACACAAACAACCTGTAGTAACTGAAGTGATTGCTCTATCAAAAAGGTTCTCACTCCTGCCTGCATATTAGAATCTCCTCAGGAGCTAAATCAATATACCTACACCACAGGTCCACCCCACAGCAATGGACTAGAGTCTCTGGAAGTGATGCCCCAGGAAAAATATTTTTCAACATTTCCTAGAGGGACATCCCTACATTCTAATATGCAGTCAAGGTTGAGAACCAGTGGGTTAGGCAAGGTAATGATTACTCCTTTGGGAGAATAAACAATGACACATTTACAAAATAGGATACACCTATAACAGGGGTGCTTTTGCAAGACTTTAGTGCTAAAAAATTTTAGGCAATAGAAACAATTCTCTTTAAGTGGAAAGTTTATCCTGGCCCTTTGTATAATAACACGCACACACACCATTGCCTTCTTATCAGACTGGTTCCCAAATTTTGCTGCACACTGATGTCATCTGAGGAGCCCTTTAAAAAATACTGATGGCTGGCTTCCTCCCCCAGAAATTCTAATTTTAATTGGTTTGGGGTAAAACCTAAGAGCTCCCCAGATGAGGCTAATGGGCAGCAAAATTTGGAAACCACTGTCCTATCTTATTTTTTCCACTTCTTCCTAAGTACTTCACTTTCCATTTAATTACTGGTGAACAGGTCCACTCCCCTGAGAACAGCCTCTATGGGTGATTCATTCGGTTTTTGTGCCATTGCCTAATCTCCTTTGGGAAGCAAGAGAGCCTCATGGCTAAGGAGAACAGCTTTGGAGTTCAAATTCAGAGTCAGCCCCTTACAAAGCGTGTGACCTTGAGCAACTTTCTGCACATTGCACTCTGAGCTCCAGGGACCAGCACCCTGGTGCTGTGAAATGGGGATACTCTGCAGGCTTCCTCACATGGCTGTTCGATGAAAACAACCACCTACAGAAAGCACAAGAAACAGTGCCTGGCACAGAGTAAGTGCTCAGTAAATGTTATCCATTATGATAATGAAAGCCGCGCCATTCTGACCCTTTCTTTCAGAAACAGTGACACACCGCCGCGGCCACCGACTTGCTCTCCTCATTCTTCTGACTGCCCCATTCTACCAAGCCCTGCCCAGAATCAGACTACAGGATATTTGAAAGGAACAATATGAGGCCTTCAAGACAAGCAGTGGCCTAAAGGGCAATAATGGTTTTCTACCAAAATCCCAGTAAGGCTCCCATACCCAGAGGAGGCAAGACTTTGATACACTCTAATCTGAGGGTCTCCTCTCTGGGGCTGTCTTCCCCCACAAAGTACTCTCCAACTTGCAAACTCCGTTCCAATCCTCTTGCCTGTTTATTCCTTTACAAAGCCCACGACTCCCTTCCAACTTCTTTGCAAACATGGCATAGCTTTAACAATCCTCACCTTGTTTGATGAGTATTGCCCCGTCTCTGCCCCCTCCACACACACCTCTTCTCCCCATTCTACTCTCCTACTTCTTTTGCAGAAATGAATCCATTCAGAAACAAGACACTTCTGAAGTATCGTACTAGTTCCACCTTTTGTTAAACATATGTTTTGTGTAGCTACAGTCTTTGTGCTATTGTTTATATTTACACGACAGTTTTCGAGGAAGAACATTTCTCTGCTCTTACAAAGAGAATTATACCTAGAGAGTTCGAACAGGCCGCACATACTGAACTGCCCAGGAAACAGATTCGAAGGCAGTGCCAAGGAAAGCGGTCGCGATAGAAGATGGGGAAGGGAGAGAAGTGGCGTCAGAAGGCTGTGCGCGAGGACGGGCTGCCAGGGAAGGGGTGGCCGTCAGTGCCAGCTCAACAGTTCAGATTAGGATTCAAAACGCCACAGATGTGATCGCATAATGAGCTGGTGAGCACACTGCTGCCTGCAGCATGTGCTTATTTATTTAGCACATTGTCTTGGGTTCTTCAAGCATGGAAGGTTCGAGTCAAAGGGTCTGAATGCCGGCAGCAGGTCTGGTTCCCAGGGATGGGCAGCAGTACCTAGGGTAGAGATGGCAGAAAGAGCAGCAGACCAGCATTGGCACTGGTTGCTAGGATACCATGGAGACCCTCCATTGCTAGGCAGACCGGGGAAAAAATGTTTCCATATGCCTTATAACCTGCAAACAGCAACAGCAGAAACATCATCTGCCTTCTTCTACCCTTCCCCATTAGGAATCCAAACCCAACTCTTCAGTGAATTAACAACTAGCATGAGCTAGGAAATGGGGCCCCATAGAGCAAGGAAACTGGTCCTTTATATTCTCAGGCAGTCTCTGGAGCTATTCTCTTTAAGGGCTTGTCAGTATTCTCGTTCTAAGCCCCCTTCGCAGGGCACACCACTCGACTGTGCTTCAAAACATTAGGGTTTTAGCAACCTGTTCTCAAACGTTTTTTTTTATAAAAGCTTCCACAACTTCCAATTCACCGCATAGACTGTAATGGCAAATTAACAAGAAGCTTAAATAGGAAAGTGTATTAGAATAAGGTTAAACTGGAATTTAACTCTTCCACAAAAACAAGAAAGTGATTTTTAAAAGTCAACTCCAGGTTCAGGTCCCATGTCCCATCGGCCTAGGAATGTGAGGAATCTGTAATGCTAGTCTGTGGCATAAAATTCGATTATTTTCGATGGGAACAGTTTGAGGGGAGTGGAAAGGAGCTTGTGTTCTAGTAAGAGTGGAACTGGGTTTCTCTAAGAGTCTGAATCATCTGCAGACTGGTTATATTTAATACCCTTACCTAGCTGGAACAGTAATGTCTATTATCAGGACTGTGCTGGGGGGGTGGGGAGGGCGGGGTTGGACTGACATTCCGAGGTTCAGAGCTTTACTAATGGGTAATAATTAGTCCTCTGGTAAAACACACACACACGCACACATACATAATTCTCGATTATTCTAAACACAGGCAGAAATGCCTTCTAATCTACTTTGTAAAATAGAAACTAAGGTTCTGATTCTTTCTGGCCTAAGCCTGCTTTCCCGCAGTCCCCACGATGGTGTCTGGTATAGCCACCGGTTGCCGTCACCCCCCAGAGGGGCCCTCTGGTTCCTGTGCCGTCGGTGCCTCGGATGCTGGTCCTCTCCGTCCCGACCCCACCCTCTAGTCTCATCACCACTACATGGAGGCCATCCTCCAAATACCTATGTACTTTAAACATCTGCATTTCCACAAGAGTTTCTGATACCATAAAATTAAATGAGCTGAGTTATATTTGCTAACTGTCTTAAATATTTCCTCTGTGACTTGCCTTACTCTGCTTTCTAGAATATCCACTTGTGCGGTGTTGTTACCCCTTCGTTAACTCCTTGATGGCACTATTTATTTATCTCTCACCTCTAATGCCTGATAGCAGCCTGTACACGGCACATGCAAGTACTGAACTGAGCTACAGGGTGCACTTGAAATTCAATCGCTGCCTTTGAAGAAATCTATGCTTTAATATGATGCCACCTATTACGATACTAAAGTGCTAGAATTCTCTCAACTTCCTACAAAATTTAACATGCAGCCTGTAGGAGGATTCCATTTCTCCTGAGATACACTAGCATCAAGGTTTAAAAGCTCATAGAAGATCCTGTGAATGCCTCCCTAAAAACAAGAAAATATGTCTTTTTATCCTCCGCTCTTCCACAGCTCTTCGCAATCAGAAAGTAAAGCATAACAAAACGTCATTGTCCTCTGACATGCATCTATCTCTGGAGTGAAAAGCAACAGCTTAACAAGAACACAGAGACACTAACAACTTCTGTAAAGAACTCTAGTCTGTGGAGCCCAACTGAGGAGACACGCAACCCTGTGCCGGCAAAAACAAAAAGGATTTCAGAACATTCACTCTGGGGAAAGGGCTGAGACCTAATAGCAGATGTTGAACGTGTTAACCTACTATGGACATTTTTGTCATTTTAAGGGTTTACTTACTATATTTCAAAGTATACAGACTAGTAGCTTTATATTCTCAAGTAGTTATTTGGTAGCAGTGGAACACAGACTCCAACGTGCTATATCAGGTCTTTGCTTCACATTCATAACCAAAAGTGTGCACAAGGGCTGTTTCCATACAGGTGTTAACGAGACAAACAAGCAAGTCACAAATGCGCTCCCCCTCCCAGGTGCAACAGGCTGTCTGCTGGAAACCGACCAAGTCTTTCCCCCAATTTCCATTTCAATGGGGAGAATTTCAAACCAAAAGTAAGTAAGTTTTCAATTTATGTTATTTCTAAATGATCAAAAATCACTAAACACAGAAGCTTCAAAGATTATCCTAGAAGGCAGCCTCAGCAAGCAAAAGGGAAACCAACATATTTCCATTCATCGGGTAATTGAGCAGAACAGTTAACTGCATCTAATGGAAAGAAAACAGAAAACTAACATAAAAATCAATTGTATACTATTCAGATGGTTTCATTTTAACTTGAATTCATGATAACCTGGGTGTAAGTTTAAGAAAGACAACTAAATTTAAGTTTCACAAAAGGTGAAATATAAAGACAAACACTTGTTGACACTAAGTCTGTATAATCAATCTATCGTGAAAGAAATCAAATTTCAAACCCACGTTCTTCACTTTGGCAAGTTTTCTGAATTCTTTGTGGAGTTACCTTGTATAATCACGCCAATGACATTACAATAATCACTTTGCATACAATATATCTCTCTTTCTCTTGAGATGCACACTGTGTCACTTAAGCTGATTTTATTCTAGTTTTCTTTATGTAAGTGTGAAAAAAGAACAGATGTTTTTCCAAAATTATTTAAGCTTGGAAGACATGCTATCATTTTCTTCAAAGTAATGCTCAGAATCACCAGAACCATTGTGGTGATACCTTAGTAGCTGACTTCTTCAAAGCACAAGTTAGTTATTAAATAAATATCAAAACGCACAGCATTGTTGAATAGGTAAAATGTTGATGATGACAGAATTATTTGTCACACTCATTTCGTTTCCCACTATGGGCTTTAAGAAAATCTAGTTGTTCTTCATGTGAAACACTAACAAACTTGTAAAACTGCAGCTCATTCCTTACTGCCTAGATTCCTTTAGGTCTTAGTTATCAGCTAACTTGATCATGCTTCATTATGAAACCTATCAATAATGGTGTTTTTTATAAAAGTGGAGTTTGCTCTGTGTTGCTCCAAAGTCCTGAAAATACTAACAGGAGATCCTATAGAATGCTTAAAGGGGCAGAGAACTGTCTTTGAATTATGTTTTCATTACGTGAACCTTGGCCCAGGAGAGATGGCCACGGGCCAGGCTGGCTAAGATGGGCCAGCTCATCAGGACTGCAAATTAATTTACCAGAGAAAGCTGAGTTGGACCCACATCATTCAGATTTCTAAGGCAGATCTAAGTCTACTGAACTATTAGGGCAACTTGGTGTAGTCAGAATGTCAACAATGTTTATTCTTACTGTTTCTTCATCAGCCTCTCTCAGAATAAAAACTCATAAAGCCAAACCTGATAACAGCACATGCTTTATGGGAACCAAAAGTATGGGTACAACTCTAAGTTTTCAAAAGTATAACTAATACGTACTCTCAGCTTCCCCAAATACAATAAACACACATGCAAATCATCAACTATTTACTCCTCCTCATATTAGTTCCTTGTGTTTATGAAGTAAAGTGTTCCAAGGGACCGTGTATTATTATGTAACACCTCGTCCAGCCAATGTGATGTAGTTAGGAATAGAGTGTCAAAATGCTTCACTTGATCAATTATGTCATTATCTATTAATTGAGAATACCATTTGTTCGGGTGCTCATTCTATATTCACCTCAAGTTCCTGTCACTTTAGGCTCTGTGAGAACTCTGAGTTGAGTGGTGTATAGCAAGTTTCATTCAATTTTCCCACCCAAGTGGTGAAGCCCACTGACACCAGAACTGCATAGTTCCCCCAAATGCTCCAGCGGTCCCAGAGTGCTTGCATCAGAATCCAGGAATAAGGCAAACAAGAGTGTGTACACTGACAATACAGGTAATACTTCTCTGTACTTGCTCCTAGAGACGGGCAACCTCTTGGAAGAAGGAGGTGCCCCATTAGTAACCGTATGCAAATTCCTTAAGGGAAAGAAGCNCGTGAGAACTCTGAGTTGAGTGGTGTATAGCAAGTTTCATTCAATTTTCCCACCCAAGTGGTGAAGCCCACTGACACCAGAACTGCATAGTTCCCCCAAATGCTCCAGCGGTCCCAGAATGCTTGCATCAGAATCCAGGAATAAGGCAAACAAGAGTGTGTACACTGACAATACAGGTAGTACTTCTCTGTACTTGCTCCTAGAGACGGGCAACCTCTTGGAAGAAGGAGGTGCCCCATTAGTAACCGTATGCAAATTCCTTAAGGGAAAGAAGCAATGTTCTCCCTCAGATGTTATGAAAAGATTTTTTAAGAAATCAACAGATTAGGCTTCCATTTGTGGACTGCAAATGTCATCCAATTCAGGAAATCAAAAAATCGTCCCTTTTACATGCGCATTTGCTTATTTTTGACACTTCGATGATGACAGATCATCAGGTTTGAAGGGTACTGGCCTGAACTGCCAGCATGCACAGAAGCCAGGGACAGCCACGGAAAGCATGGGAAGTAAGGGTGATAGCAGACGCATTTCATTTCAAGTCTGATGAGCCTGCATTTAGGATTTTACGGCCCGGCAGCTTTGCCAAGGCATTTGGGAGATGGAGCTTTTTATTCCGCTTCTCGCACTCACTCACACACACACACAGTCGGACACATACCTGGGGAGCATTCAAACTCTCTGTACGAGAGGTGGTGTATATGAATGTATACTGTATATATTTTTTAAAATAGCTTGACATCCGACAAAGACATGAAGGCAACGTAGGTACAGTGAGTCTGGCTCTAGAAACGTGCACAACCCCGCAAGTTGCGCCCGTTAAAATGAAACATTTCTGAAGGATGAGGACAGACATGGCAAGCGGGAGGGCGGGGGCTGACAGACAATACAGAGACCCGCAGCTCCCCACCGACAGGGTGCCACATGGCCCCGGAGCGTAACCCCTGCTTACTGTGGGCTCTTGGGGTAGAAGGGCAGGGTCACATGGCTGAGATCCTGGATGTCGAAGGCTGTGGGCTCAGCGGAGATCGCCTGCCGTTTGGTGCGCGGCTCTCCCTGCAAGGTGCTCGCGCTCTGCTTCTGCGCCTGCTGGGTGGCCGGCCGGATCACCGAGCGGTACTTGTCCAGCTCATTCTGCAGCTTCTGGATCAGTTCGTCCTTCTGATCCAACTCCAGCTCCAGCTCGTCGATGAGAGCATCCCGCTGCCTCAGCTCCTCGATCTTCTCCTGGAGCGCATACTGTAAATCCCGCAGGGTGCCCATGCTCCTCCGGGCTGCCGGGGGTTCCTTCCAGATGCTGCTCCACGTCTTGGGGCTTCCTCCCCTCTCTGATCAACTTTCCCCAAAGTCGCCGCTGCCTCTGGAGTGCAAAAGCTTCCTACTTGAGACCAAAGCCAACCCTGGCTTCTGAGCATGCCCAGTCCGCCGGCTCCAGCCACCCAGAGTTTCAGTGCAGATTTCACTTCGTGGGGCTGATGGAGAGGCTGAGTGTGCGGATGAGCAAAACGGCAGGTCCAACCCGGGATCCAAACCTGAGATGAGGTGGGCGCCACAGGGGAGAGGGAGGGAGTTGAAGAGCTGGGGGCGTGGTGGCAGGGGAGCAGGAGAAGTGGACGTGGATGACGCTCCCAGGCAGCGGTTGGTCTGCCCGGGTCTCTTGCGCTGGGCGCCAGAGGAAGCCAGCGGTGCGTGTGGGGAGCCTGATAACCCTCTGGGGCTACGCTGGAGGATGTGCAGGCGGAGCGAGGCGGGAGCGCCACTTTGGGGGTGGGGGGTGAATGAGAAAGGACAGCAAGGACCCGCGCAAACTGGGGAGATGTCAGCTGGCTCCACAGCAGACCAGCCTTGAGGACGGCAGACTACAATCCTGGCCGCGAGGGGATAGCGCGCTCTGCATCTTAAAAGCTCTGAGTTCTGGAGGTATCTTGACCCGCAGCCTCACCAAGAAAAGCTCCCGAGCCTTGTGTCTGAACTCTCTTTTTCCCAAAGCCACCTTTCCCACCAGGGGCGCAGCACACAGGTGGCTAACGCTTAAATAAACTTGCCCCTTCCGAGATAAGAGCCACTCTGTGCCTGGGAGGGATCCCCAGAACACACAGGTGCCTTTACGGAAGGGAGGGGGAAGGGGGTCTTGTGACTGTCCCCTCTAAGCCTTGTCACTCTCCTTCTTCTGTTCCTGCTCATTGTTCCCCTTTCTACCTCTTCCAAACTCAGGTTAATGAACTCTTTTCAGGGTAAAGGCCAGATGGGTTCGGGCCCTAGAAGGCCACTGAGCTTCTCCACTGTCCTCTCACGTGAGCTAGTGTCTACAGAATTGTTTGTGGGTGAGAAAAATCATTGCTGAGCTCTAAAGAGATCATCCTAAAATTGCACCATACCTTTAACAATATTTCTTGCCTGACAACCAAGCTGTCATGTCCGGACCCTCCCACTCAAATAGCAAGACACAAACTTTGAAAAGACACCAGACTCAAAGAGAAGGGAGCTATTCCACCCTGCCTCACCCACCCCCACCCTTATCCCTGCTCACTCCGTATTTCCTAAACTGATGACATTTAAGTAGCATACTTTCTGTTTAAGGTTAATTCCATCATCACTGGAACGCATGTTTAGAATCTCCAAATATTTACTGAATACCTAAATTTCTAATATTCATCTACATCTTCACCACCTCATCCAACTTTGTAGCATCTTTATTAGCAACCCTCTAATTACTATTGTTAGGCACTGAATGATATAAACCTCAATGCTCTATTTGGCCATTCCTTAACAATAAAACAAAGTAAATGGCTAATAGTTTAAAATTGAATCGTAATCCAGAGCTAGTCACTGGAATCGGAATTTATTCAAGGATACATATTAGTCTAAAAAAAAAGAAAAAAACTTGCTTACTTTTACTTTTGAATACACTTTTTTTTTCTATCTAAGCTAAGAAAAGACGAAGAAAGGAAGGAAAGGAAGAAAGGATAAAGGAAGGAAGGAAGGAAGGAAGGAAGGAAGGAAGGAAGGGAGGGGCTAGCAAGCAGCAAATTAGCCAGCTCTCTGATTTAAGGTGATTTAAAGAGGTGTAAATGGCAAAGGATATACAATCCTAAACATTCTTCCACACAAATTATGATCCAATTTTCTTAGTACACATGACATAAGACACTTCTTCTGTTCTCCAACATGGACATATAAAAGACATAACTGCCAAAACATTTTCATTTCTAATCCACAAAACACATGTAACCTATGCATATTGACAACAGGAAATAATAACTTCTGGACTATTGTTGTCTTAATTAAAACTGAACCAAGCAGAAGTACTATAGCATTGCATAACTGACACTATTCTAGAAGAGCTTCTGTGGTATTTTCTTTCTCCCAGGCAAAGGGCCAACTTTTTATCTTTCTAACCTATGGGAATTCTTTAATTCCATGGGAAAATGTTTAAAACTAAATGACTTTTTCCTATCAACCTATTATAGGGGTCCTCAAGGCCCAGAGTTTAGGTCTAAAAATATATCAGAAGCAACATAGAAGGAATATCACTAGATAACTGCTAAGCAGGGTTATATTTTAAGGTTCTTTTGAGGTTTCAATGGGGTTACTTGAAGTTTTTGAGCAGCACAAAGTAGAGAAGAATCTTCTTCATTTGTAGAAAGCCTGTCTACATGTACAAATGAAAATAGAAATGAAAGCATTTTTTTTCTCCCCAAAAATTACACTTCAACTAAAAAATATTCAGGTGTTTTAAAGAAAAAGTGAGGGTATTTTTTACACTAAGTTATATTATTTTTTCACTACTTAAGCTATCATATCTACATGCAACCATAAGATATATCCATGTGACATTTTCATCTTAAATGGAAGTCTTGTGATACAAAATATATTTCATGATGAATCTCCTCCTGAAAGTCAGGACACTGCTGTAATAAATGCAAAGAAAGCAAACAGCCGAGAAGAAATTATTATTACAATCGACTTATACAGTAAAAGATGTTCAAAGTATAAGAATGTACTTGGTTATATTCGCCTATATTATGAAAAAAATAATTTTCCCTTAAATACTTAATAATTACATATCCAAAACCCAGAATTCTAGGATATTCTGTTCTTGAAGTCAAAATAAAGATTTAATTAAGTTTTTCAATCAAGTTCTCAACTGGTTCTTTAGATCTCAAGGGACCTGATTTTCCATCTTGACTTTCTGCATGATTACAATATTTTCTTAAACATCTTTTGCATCATACTTGGCAAATGTAGGAATCAATTTTATCTGAAAAGCCAAAGTCCTGCGGTTCAATTTCCACAGGCAAATTTTACTATGTGTTTCACAGTAAACTTAATTAGCTAAATTTTAAGACTAGAGCTCAGGCACCAGCCTCATTTCTGCTCATTTAGAAGGGGTGCCCTAAATCCAGAAAACCATGGGGTGGAATGACCTACACCGAGCTTTCCCACTGCCCGTCTGGACGAAGTCCTGATGCTAGATGCTAAAACAGAGAACAATGCAGGTTTGAAAGAACCGAGCTCACACTCTAGAATTCCAGAGTCGACTCTCAACCTACTCCTCAGCAGTCTCTCTTTGCCATAACTGTAAGAGAAGCGAAGTTCTGCCAGTAGCCAGACCACGCCATGGCATGCTGATGTTCTTCAATTTTGCATGCAACCCTCATGAATGACAGTAAGTATTGAATGCCTTCCTTAATAAAAATCTCAGAATTGTTTAATAAAGTACTCAATCATGCAGCTATATCACAATACTAGGTACCAAAAAAAACTGTAGAATTTATAATCATTCACTAAAATTATAATTTGCCTGAAAGGAACTGCGATCATTTTGTCACCCAGTTGCCACTGCCACTGATACAACATTTCATAGAAAAGTGCTAAGTTTGAGATTTCTTCTGCCATTTCGTGTGCATATTTTGAACTGCAAGAAACAAACTAACCATCAACAACAACAACAACAAAAATACCTAAGCTTTTCAGGTGATGGAAGCCACCCATCAGAGAAAATCTGTAGCAGTAACAAGTACCCCTATGAATCTAGACATGAAAGTTACTATTACTGATAGACATACTGGTTTGCTCCAAATTGCTAACCCTAATCAAGATCACAATAAGAATAATTAACTTCCTTTGAACTCTTAATGCATGGCAGGCACCCTCCATGTAACCCTACTAGTTGGACATCATTATGACTTCCATTTACATTTGAGAAAACAGAGGCACAAAAAATCACTCACCTAATAAATGGCAAAACTTGGATTCAAGTCCAGACTATTTGATGCGGAGCTCAGTCCCTTACCCCCACAGCCCTATTGCCTTCTGCAGGAATTTCAGCTGTTGTTCCTCTCTTGGTTGTGGACCCACAGAGGTAAGAGTGTCTTTACCATTAACTAGCCTGACGGTGGGGCTCAGGAAGTGAAAGGAGGAGAAATTTGGAAAATTCTGCAAGAGCAGGAAAAAGATTTTTTTTTTTAAGTTTCTTTCCCTAAAATGGTCTTCACTCCAGTACCATTTCCTGCAGGTTTAGGATGACCATCTGTATCCATGTGTCTGAGGTTGTCCTGGTTTTAATACTAAAATCTTTTGGGACTGTCCTGGTTTTAAAACTGAAGTCATAGGTACCCCATGGTTCTGGACAATCCAGGACAGTTGGTCACCTTAACTAATTCAGGATTGCTGAGCCTCTCTATTATAAATATTTTCACATTTTGCTTTCAAAGTTACTGATAGAATAGTAAAGCCAAGGAATATATATAACAAAAATATATATTATTTTAGGCACATTACAACCCATTTATGCATTTGTTTGTGTAAATATATTTTAGGAAAGCAATCATCCTATTCAAAAGTCTAATAATACACAAGGAACTGTCTTTGGACTGTAAAGAAGAGTGAATCAAACAACAGAATTTTAATTACACTTTGATGAGTCAGACAAGGATTCAAGGCTCTCTTTTAGTTAATTGTAATAGAAATCTGGAGTTTATACACATTGGCTTCCTCCAGACTAAGCACAGTGTTTCAGGCATCTACATGTTCAACTCTTACAGAATTATAATATTCTTATGACTGTGTTTTGTAGATGGACTCAGCCATCAGGAATGCATATTAAAATAAATAGAAGTAAAAATTCTAATGGTTGGGCTATTTTGAAGCCATACTACTGAGCATGATATATTCTCTATGGAAAAGAAAAAAAAACACAAACCATTAATGATGAAAAACTTACTGCAGAGACTTGGAAAGTAATAGTGCATTGTACCATAATTGCTAATGTGCTTAGAGTTTAATACCAAATTAGTGTCATGCCTAATATTAGTTGAAATGAATTCTTATCGTCCACAGCTTCAAATGATGGTACGTTATCGTTGGGCCTCAGCCTAAACCGGTGCACAAAGAAATCCACGCACTAACTAACAAAAAAAACATGTCCTTGTGCTGTTAGAGAGCTTCCTGTCCCCGAAGACCAGAAGAAATAAAAGGTTTCTAAGAAGAAAAATATTAGGTTTTCCGTATTTTTTTCACCAAAGGAAATGCATAAAATGGAATTTGAACTATTTTTCTCACAAAATATTATTTTACTGCATTTTAAGCTCAGTGAATACATACATGAGTGTGAACATCGTTATATCTCTGAATGTCATTAATAAATTACAGTTCGTCAGTTCCATTTCAGTGAATCTTCTGGTATATTAAAGCACATTATTTCCTAAGTTAATGCATCGGTATTTTCCATAAAATATTCAAAAACATTTACAAAGGTAATTTTGCTTTTGAAAATGGATTTGATACTGTGTGGCTTATAAGAGACTAGCTCTGGAGTCAATTATCTTTTGTTGCTGCTTTTATATTAAATAGCTTTTGACAGATGATATAACTTACCATTTTCCCCTACATGTTGTGTAATCAAAATGGAAAGTGAAAAATAAAACTACATTTTGCTAGTGAGCTTACTAAAATTAGAAAGGTGGGAAAGTTCTGAGGACATAAGAAAACAACAACATGGAATACGGAGTACACTGCATTTTTGTCAGTAAATAAAATGAATGAATTGGGCAGGAGAAGTAAGGCAAGACATTTACACTGTGTGAATGTCAGAGGTTTGGAGGGAAGGCGAGGCTGCAGGAAAAAAGCAAAGTAGGGAAACACACAGGGATCTTCGTGTTCATTAAGTTAATGGGCAAGTAAATATCACCTAAGTTCAAATTGAGTTAACTCTGATATTATGACTTTTATAGAATAATCATGAGATGGAAATCCAGAACTCCATTTCTAACAATAACCAGAGGAAGCAATCAGATAGTAAAGGAAATGAATATCATGCTACAGCCAAGATATGGTACCTGATGCTTATGAAAGCATTACCCTTGGAGCATTGATTGGCAGAGCTTCAGGCTGGGGCCCACAAGATGCGTATACTTACTATGCCTTTAAAACCAGCTGTTAAATTATCGGTCACCTTTGCCCAACACACACTTTTAGGAAATTTTCAAAATTTCTCCCTTGTCCAGATTGGATTTTTTCCAAATTCATACTTTAAAGTATAGGCATTTATCTTATAGTTAAGAATACTTTAAATATCAGTGGTTCACATTTAAACTTAAAAAACATATATACAAGCATCCATGTGATAAACAAGTTGCCAAAAACAGCAATATATCAAGTATCATGTGGTTTTAATGCCCCATGTGAATAAATATAAATTATGAGGGACTTTCACACTCTTTGGTATTAGATGGAATATTTAGTGTCTGTCCTGAGTCACTGTGTTATGTAAGAATGTTTGTATTCAAAGATCAGCATTAATTTAAGAAGTTATGGAAAATCCATCTAATTTTTCTATAGATGATAGTACAGCCAAAATCTTAACCATGTAGATTCCTTGGAAAAGTATCTAAGTTAATACAAATTTTAAGTGGAAAAAAATGGCAGAGAGATTTTCAAAACACTTATTTGTGGAATATTAAAAGCAATTGTGGCTGTTAGGAACATAGGAACATAGACAACTTAGTGCAAATCACTTATTTTCACTTTGCAATTTCCACTGCTCAGAACATCTATCAGTACACAGCGAGACCATCTATCTGTCAGTACACATTCTCCTGGCAGTCACAGAGCTGAAACCTAGCTAATGTCACAGCATCTCCACTTGCACTTCGCTATTTAATTTATTTTCTGCTACTCTCACGGGCACTCCCAAACACAGCATTAAAGGGCCAATAGCAACATTTGCCCTCCCCACCTCCTGGGGGAAAAAGAGCAAAGGTGTCCTTACTCTTTAGTCATGACAGATATTACAAAATTTTGAGCCAGGATGGACCACAGAGATTATGTGGTTCAACATTCTAACCGTTAAAGAAACTTAAAGACCAAGGTAGAGGGGAGTTTAGAACCCAAGTCTCCCAATTCTCAGGATAGTGTCCTTAAAGCTACATTATTCTTTCACTTGGTATTTCATTATTTCTGATTTGGTTCACATGCAAATCCAACCTCATATCTCTTAGTGATTAATAGTTGTTAAAAGCCAACTCAGAACACTAATTTGCTGCAGAGAACAAAACATATGAAAAAGTCTTTGAAATGCCCGATTAGTCCTATTATGCCTCTTCCTATGCCTGTGGATGGAAAAGTAAATGGAAATTTTCTTGCTGCCCTGGGATCTATATGCAGGGTGTGGGTGTGTGTGCCTCCCATCAACCTTCCTTTATGTCGGAGTGAATGAGGGCCCATGGGGTGGGTGGGCCCCAAGTCTTTCCTATTATACCTTATTGACAAAGATCTAAGTGGGGAAACAGAGGAAACCATCTTGCTCACTTTTCCCTCTCTTTAGATACAGCAGCTCAGGTTTCCTCACATTACAGGGTTTTGAAAGCCCTTCAAATATCAAAGACAACTGTCACCAAAACAGGAAAAATTTGCCTCTGGATTATAGTGATCAAAAGGTAGCACCCTGACTCTCACAGAGAACTCTCTCAGAATTCAAATGGTGATACTTTCTTGATTCCCTAGATTCATGTAATTTGTCTTCAACCATTTGACTAACTTAAAATATAAAAACTTTATGCCAAAGGTAACTATATACTTTATATTTTCTAATGGAGTACTCTCCACAATTTGCAAAAGACTAAAAAACAGTGAAGATGTATTTCCAAATGCATCGGCAAAGCATTTAGATTTTTACTACATTAATATTTTCTCTAAATAATTTTGTATTTTAATATTCTAAGTTTATGTTCCTTTAATCACAAATACATGTATCTACAAAGCAAATTGCCAATATGAATATATTACATAATTTTCATAATTCTGGCATCATGAACTATCCAACTGTGAGGAATTGAAAACATGGATGAAGACAAATAACCAAGAAAAAGAAGCATATGGTTCTGGCTGGTACAACAGCCAAGCTCAGTGGTCAAAGCACAGCTTTGCCAGCAGCCCCGTAACTCTGAGACCTCGCAACCAGAGGTCTACCAGAGTAGGTCTACCAGACTAGGTAGGTACAGTGCACTGTAGCGTACACTGCATTTCATCACAGTGTAAACTACCAAACACCAGTTTCTTAAAATGCTGATCAGTGTAACAAAAGAGGGTTCCTTGATCGAAAGCATTTGGCAGACACTGAGAAAAGTTGAATAAAACAGATCTCTTTCTGCATCATTTCTCAGAACTTCTTATTTTCATTATGCATTATGAATCTCTAAAATACCTGGTAAATATTTACGGTTGGCTTAAAGAACTAGACTGTCATCTCATACTCTGAGTATTTATGCCTCTCAATCATTTACAAATGATTCATTACAAACTGCAAGCACCTACCCGACTTGTGAAATTCCTTATCGTGCACATTTACATGCACAACAACGTCAGGGACAGAAACACACAGTACTGCCAACCACCAGTCTCTCTCCTTCAGAACCACCATTTACCCAGCCTGTGGCCCCAGCCAACGACGTGTCAGGAAACCAGGAGCACAGGAAAAATGTGGTGCTTAGAGGAAAGACTCATGTCGCCATTTGACTCATCATTATATTTTCTCTCTTTAAAATTAAGCTGGGTCACGTGATTGCTGCTCAGGTTAAAAAAGTATTCAAAGGAAGATCACAATGGGACTGAAATCAGGACACTGGCCTTTTTAGTCCTTTCAAATCTTCAGCCCCCAAGCAATTTGAACACTTCAGTGCTTCTCCACTGGTGATTCTCTCTGTCCACAAACCCCTCCCCCAACGCCTTTCACTGCTCTCACATCCCAAGCCCATCACTCACCCATCACCATCCTTTCATCCTTCCAGTCCTCACCTCAGTGAACTCATTCTCCAGTCCTCCCCTCAAATACCACTGTTTCTGATAATCCTTCTGAATCATGCCCATGGTATGTTCCCTCATAACAGCACTTACTGTGATTTATAATTATATATCGTTTGCAAGAATATTTTATTACATAACTGTTATGCATTAGATGGCAAACTCCACGAAAACAAGAAACTATGTCGATTCTGTCCACCAATACCTAGAAAAAATAGGCCCGCCCTATAATTGGTTAAGTTCATTGAATAAATGAAAGTAGGACTAAATGAATTCAAGAAATACTTAATATCTCAACACACCACTATCAATAAATGGGCAGAAAAATTGTCCCTTTCTCACTCTTCTTCCCCATCACCAGATCCAACCCACAAGCTGAACTAAATATCCTTTGATGCCATACGGAGATGGGCTTCAGAAATGAACCCGCACTTGGGTGTCGTTCAGAAAGGCGGGTATCAGGAGCCCTAGCAACCTCAGCGTGACTTCGGTGAAGGGGCTGATACCCCCCATCCCAGGTCTCAGGGAGGAAGCCTGCAAGTCACCTGTCTCACCAGGTTTTAAAGGACACTGATTTTCCGGGAAGTTATGTGTGCTCTCTGTGGTCCTTGGGCAAGTAGCTCAAAGTTGGTCCAACCCTTAAAACCATCCTGCTGGGTAAAACCTTTGAAACTAAAATATTGTGATGAAATCAATCTGACATCTGTGTTAGATACAGGTTACAGTCAATACAGGTAATGAATTTCTCTGCAACTGGATACAAAAGGTGGCAGAAAATAGGGTGATTTTTCTGAAAATGAATGTTTTAGCTTCCTGTAACTCTGCATGTTCTTTCGATATATAATCAACCACATACATCGCAGGCTCAATTTAAAAATGTGTGTTTGTGTTCCAGCGAACACAACAACGATACACACAGCACTCTCTGAAAACCACGGCTGCCTATGTAAGACCAACGACTGTGTTTTCAATCTGTTACCTAGAAATATTTCTAGGAAATAATATTTCTTAATACTCACCCACCTTTTCAGGTTACATGTAGACAATCTACTCTTTTAAAGACGTTTTAACTTGCCATGACCTCAGAATCTTTCTTACTTTCAGCCTTATAACAATTGTCCACAGAGTTCACTGCTCCCTCCTACACCACTGGCAGCATCTAACAAAACAGCAGTACTGCAAACTTTCTTTCATTTCTTCACACATTCTAGCTACTCCTTCAAAAAGCTGAGTGTTCCTGTTGGAGGTGGCCTGGTTTTAACAGTCCTTCTTAATACATTTTTAAAGATTATTCATGTCTTGGCATGCTGTTTTGAAAGCAAATGCTTTTTAGAAAGGTACTCATAAGGTATACCAATAATTGTTAACTAGTATGTACCTGTGTCCTACCTGACTGCTTCATTTACGATAGCTTTGCAAGTTCAGATTGAAACATTCAAAGAGCAAATGTATCTCCAAAAGTACTTTTCATACAATTATTTAATCCCTAAAGTAGATATCCTTTTCTCTTCTCCTGTTCTTCCTTCTGTCCTTTCGATAGATCAGAATAGGCCCCTCAAAGAAAACCATAAGCTTCATACTACATTAAGCGGCACAAAGTGCTAACCTTTGGGAGTTGGCCACAATCTAAATGTTCAACAGTTGTACGATGAAATCAAAGACTGAGGTGTGTAGTTTACTAATGCAGAAAAGGAATATTTCTCAGATATGCATTTCCTACAATTTCAAAAAGTCAGCTAGAAGGTTTCCTAAATTCTTCAAATTCACTGCACTTGAATGTAAATTTCGTGATAAAGGTAAGTTCTGTGAAACTTAACAAAAACCTAAGCCAAAACTTGTCCTATGAAAAAAATAAAAGGAAACCCCTCGTATGGAAGAGAGTCAAATTTGGAGATGAAGGTTCAAATCCCTGGACACATACACCCCACAAATGTCTATCAGTGAAGCTTTATGCTGTGATAATATAATTCAGCGTCTGGGTCTAAGTGGAAATCTGCATTTCTGATATGCAGCTGCCTCAAAGTTTGGGATCTTTAATAAAACTAAAATGTTAATAGCTACTTAAAGGTAAAAACTCTCTTGACGTGGCACCACTTATTTCTAGTGGTTCTTATTTATATCTTTTCCTCTTAAGAAAAAGGATTCTCATGTTGCACTTATCAATGTACATAATCCTCTCAGAAGCAGTTTTTCCCGAGGAAAAATATATATGATTAATAGTAATTCAACTTTATCTGAGAAAATATCTCATTGAAATATGTACGGTTTTCTACACACAGAAAACATATTCCTTATTTTTTTCAGTTAAAATATTTTTAGAATATGCTAATTGAGATTTAAAATTGTCATTTTTAAGTACAAGTTTAAAAAATATTATGATTGTGAAATTTACCCTTCTCCTTTACAAAGCTTATTCTATCTTAAATACACATCCATAGTCGACAGTTTAGCGAACAGTACATTCTTCAAATTTGTCTCTCGGCTACTCATTTCTAAGGGCTAAATACAGAACTAAAGGTCCAATGGCGCCCTCTGCTGTTCTCTTTCGTATCGAGCAAAGCACTGTGTTTGTTCGACACATTCATTGCAAAAGTAACAGCTCAATTATATTGGCTTCCTTCTGACATTAATTAGCAGATCCTCCAGATGTTAAACTCGATTGATTAGTATTTCTTTAGTAATACAAGTGAAAACTCAACATTTATATAGGTACTAAGACTAAACTAATGTAGAAAACCTGACTTAGGGTACTTGACACATAATAGTGTCTATCAACTTACTGATAATAAAGGGCACTGTTGATAACCTTTTTAAGACTGTCTCACCAAGGAAGAAATCAAGTTTTTCAAGCCAACAATTAGCAAACTCTTCTAACAGAACATAAAGTTTACCCATTTACTTCAAGTTAGACATTAAAATAAGCATTAATGTTTCTCTAAATCTGTACTTTGAAGCTTGAAAAAATTAGTTTGGAGTTCCTCCTACTACTGTCAACACTTAAAATACTATTATACATCATGGTGGAGTGAGAAGATCCCTTTGTATTTCTCCTTAAATTTATAACCAGCTGGACAAGGATAATCCAACAAAGTTACCTCTGCTCCACACACAAACACACCTGAGAAATCCAAGCACTGGTAAGTCTGAACGTGGGCGTATTGGAACAAGTAAGGGAGGTGGGACAGGGGGAAGGACGGGGGGAAGGACAGGGGGAAGGACGGGGCCAGTTTTGCACCTAACGCAACTCCATGTAATACGGTAGCGATGAGTCAGGCAGGCTGCAGCCCTCAAACTAGGGCCTGGAAGAGGGGAAGATTGGGAAAGGCAGCATCTATGTTGGGGGTTAAGAGCAGCAGAAGCAGTGTCTTCCTGGAGAAGCCAACATCCTCCCCCACCCCACTGCTGCAGAGCCATCTTCCCCCACCCCCACTGCTGCAGGAGCCTAGAAGCTGTCAAACAGCAGAGTGGCTCCAGTGGCCAAGTAACAAAGAGGCAGCCCTGAGGACTCATGAGCCAGGCTCCCCCCACCCGCGTGGAGGTGCCCCAGACCAAGGCAGCTTGGGCACAGTGGGAACACCCACTGCCTTGGCGGGTACGAGGCAGCCTCCGCGCCTGAAGCAACACCCCTGACACTGTGATTGTGGAGACAGCAGCACAGTAAGAAA
The DNA here is from genome assembly GCF_014824575.4 of Sturnira hondurensis. Classification (NCBI taxonomy): domain Eukaryota; kingdom Metazoa; phylum Chordata; class Mammalia; order Chiroptera; family Phyllostomidae; genus Sturnira; species Sturnira hondurensis. The sequence goes on from NW_028089315.1 coordinate 3,889,200, forward strand.
AACAAAAAAACAAAAACTTGTGTTATATCACCATCTAATGGAAAATAATAGAAAGGGCTCTAATTATCAATCTGCTGAATGATTAAGACTAAAACAGTATCGAAACAAAAGATGAATTCACTACCTCAAATGTAGAGGTAGTGAACTACCTCAAAATAGGCAGAGAAACAATCAAGTACCACGAATAAACAAAGGAACGCCGTTACAGAGAAAGAAAATGAAAAGTCTCCGGAAACAAAACTCAAAGTCATGGAAGTCTGATTTCAGCAGCAGAGAATTCAAGATTTCGGTTACAAAGAAACACAATGAGATACAAGAAAACTCAGGAAGACAGTGCAATGAGCTCAGGAATAAAGTTATTGAAGGAGAACTATACCCAGGAGACTGAAATTATTTTTTAAAAATGAAACAAATTCTGGAACTGAAGAACTCACTAAATAAGATGATGAATGCAGAGGTGTCCAACTTTTTGGCGTCTCTGGGCCACACTGAAAGAAGAGCCTTCTTGGGCCACACATTAAATACATTGTAACATGTAATCACACAAAAAAAAATCTCATAGTGTTTTAAGTAAATTTACGATTTTGTGTTGGGCTGCATTCGTAGCCATTCTGGGAAGGATGCATGGGCCACAGGTTGGACACCCCTGCAAGAATACTGGAAATACAGCTGACCAGATGGAAGACAGAATTAGCAAGCTCAAAGAGAGAAATCTAGAAACGGTGAGGTGGAAGAAGAGAAAGACCTAAAAAATAAATGAAAGAACTCTACAAGAACAATCTTACTCCATTAGTAAGAGCAAAAAAAAAAAGGATAATGGGCATCCCTGGAAGAGAAAAGAAGGAGAAGAGAATGGAGAACCTATTCAAAAAAATAACTNAAATTTACGATTTTGTGTTGGGCTGCATTCATAGCCATTCTGGGAAGGATGCATGGGCCACAGGTTGGACACCCCTGCAAGAATACTGGAAATACAGCTGACCAGATGGAAGACAGAATTAGCAAGCTCAAAGAGAGAAATCTAGAAATGGTGAGCTGGAAGAAAAGAAAGACCTAAAAAATAAATGAAAGAACTCTACAAGAACAATCTTACTCCATTAGTAAGAGCAAAAAAAAAAAAAAAAAGAGAATAATGGGCATCCCTGGAAGAGAAAAGAAGGAGAAGAGAATGGAGAACCTATTCAAAAAAATAACTGATGAGGATTTCTGAAACCTATGGAAAAAGTTCAACAATCACATACAAGAAGCTAACAGAACACCTAATGTTCTCGACACAAAAAGGCCTCCTCCAAAACACACAATATTAAAACTGCCAAAAGTTAATGATCAGGAAAGAATTCTTAAGAGAGCCAGAAAAGAGAAGATAGTACCACACAAAAGAAATCCCATCAGATTATCAGCAGATTTCTCAGGAGAAACCCTACAAGCCAAGAAAGAATGGAATAATATACCCGAAATATTGATAAACCAAAACTATCAGCCAAGAGTAATATATCCATCAAAATTACCCTGTAAATATAAAGGAAAAACAAAGACTTTTCCAGACAAACAGACGTGGAGAGACTTTGCCATAACATCTGCATTACGAGAAATCTTTGAAGGAGCTCTTTCCACCCAAAACAAAAAGTCAGAAGGATACAAAGCTGAGTACAGTGACGGACAAAGAGAAGCATGAAACTGAAAGTCAATTTTAAGAAGGGTATTAAATACTTAATTATAACATAAAAGTTAAAGGACAAGATAATTAACTGGCCTACAGGGAGAAATTGAGAAGTATATGATAATGGTATCTCTAATGTACAACTCACTTCAAGGAATAGATCATACAGACAGGAAGTCAACGAGGAAATGCTGGCCTTAAATGGCCCATTACATGAGATGAATTTTATGGATGGATTTTATAGAATTCTGGGTGGAATCTGTCATTCCACCCCCGAATGACAAACTGCACAGTCTTCTCAAGTGCACATGGAATATTCTGAAGGACAGATATGTGGACACATAAAACAAGTCTTGATAAACTTAAGAAGAATAAAATCACACCAAACATCCTCTCTGACCACAATGATGTGAAACTGGAAGTCGACAAGAAGAAAGCTGAAAAAAATCACAACTCTGTGAAGATTAAACATGCTATTAAACAACTTTCGGGTCAAAGAAGAAATAAGAGAAGAAGTAGTTAAAAAAAAAAAAAAAAAAACAAGTCAAAAGATAGAGAGAGAGGAACAAAGAAGAAAACACAACACCAGAGGGTAGAGGACGTAGTCAAAGCGGAAGGCACTACAAGGAATTTTATAGCAATGCTGCTCTAACTCTAGGAACAGGAAAAAAACCCACACAAGCTAACATTACACCTTCAGAAACTAGAAAAAGAACAAACAAAGCCCAACTGCGGTGAATAAAAGAAATACTCAAAATCAGAATGAAAATAAATAAAATACAGAATAAATGACAACCAAGAAATAATGAAACAAAGAACCAGTTCCTTGAAAAGACAAGCACAACTGATAAACCTCTAGGAAGACTTACATGCATTCACTAATTAAAAAGAAGAGAAGACTCAAATAGAGAAGAATGAGTACTTCATTACAATGAAGTATTCACTGTTACAATGAATACTTCAGAAATACAAAAAACCACCCTGGCTGGTGTAGCTCAGTGGATTGAGCGCGGGCCTGCTAACCACACGATCGCCGTTCGATTCCCAGTCAGGGCACATGCCTGGGTTGCAGGCCAGTTCCCGGCAGGGGACACACCGGAGGCAACCATACATTGATATTTCTCTCTCTCTCCTTCCTTTCCCCTCTAAAAATAAATAAATAAAATCTTAAAAAAAAAAGAAATACAAAAAACCATACAGGAATATTAGAAAGGCTATATACCACCAAATTTGGCAGTCTAGAAGAAATGGACAAATTCTTAGAATACAACCTTTCTAGATAGAATCATGAAAAATTGGAAAACCTAAATAAACTGATCACTATTAAAGAAATCTAAACAAGAATCCAAAACCTCACAAAAGAAAAAGTCCAGGACCAGATGGCTTCATTGGTGAATTCTACCAGCCATTCAGACTTAATATCTATCCTTCTCAAAGTCTTCCAAAAACTTCAAGAGGAGTGAACACTTCCTAACTCATTTTACAAAGCCAGCGTTACCCTGGTACCAAAACCAGGCAAGGATGTCACACACACTCACACAACACACACACACACAAATTACAGGTCAATATCTTTGATGAATATGGATGCAAAAATTCTCAACAAAATACTATTAGATCAAGTACAACAACACATTGAAAGGATCACACACCACGATCAAGTGTGATTTATTTCAAGATTCCGGGATGGTTCAACTTCTGAAAATCAATTAATGTGATGTAATACATTAAAAAAATAAAAGATAAAAATCATACAGTCATATGAATATATACAGAAAAAGCATATGACAAGACCAATATCCATTTATGATTAAACTCTAGGTAAAATGGGTACAGAAATAGCCCTGGCTGGTGTAGCTCAGTGGATTAAGCACAGGCCTGTGAACCACACGATTGAGGTTCGATTTCCAGTCAGGGTACATGCCTGGGTTGCAGGCCAGTTCCCAGCAGGGGACTCACGAGAGGCAACCATACATTGATGTTTCTCTCCTTCTCTCCTTCCCTTCCCCTTTGAAGATAAATAAATAAAATATTTTAAAAATGGGTACAGAAATAAAGCACCTCAATATAATAAAGGCCATATATGACAAACCCTCAAATAATACTACACCCAATGGTAAAAAATGAAAGCTTTCCTCTAAGATCAGGAACAAGATAAAATAAAGCTTCTAAAATATAACATAGGAAAGCATATCCACTAATTTAGAACAGGTAAGGATGTCTTAAACAAGAAACAAAAAGCACTCACAAAAACGAAAAAATTCATGAAATTAAGCACATTAGAATTAGGAAATTATTTTGATCAAAATGCACTACTGAGGTAGGTACATGTCATTACACATTTGTCAAAACTCATAGAATGGACAACACCAGTAGTGAATTCTCATGTAATCTGCAGACTTTGGGTGATAGGGGTATGTTCATGTAGGCTCACAAGTTGTAACAAATGCCCACGCTAGTGTAGGCTTTTGATAGCAGGGGAGGCTGTGTATATGTGAGGTCGGGGATTTATAGGAAATCTCTGTATTTTGCACTGAATTTTCCTGTGAAACTAAAACTTCTCTAAAACATAAAGTCTAGTGTTTAGAAAAACACACTATTAAGAGAGTCAAAAGGCAAACTACAAAATGGAAACAGAGATTTGTAATATAAACTCAATAAACAGAAACATTTTCTCAAATCATATCTGGAATTTCTAATATTCAGAAGACAGACAATCCCATAGAGACATGGGCAATAATTGAAAACTTCAAGTATTGTAACAAAAGAACATATTCAAATAGCTAATAAACATGTGAAATTGTTCAATTTCATTAATTTAACGGCAAAATGTAAATTAAATATAATGAGATAACACTACACACCTACCCAAATGGCTAATTTTTCAAAATCACAACAAAAAAATGTCAGAGACCTTGTAAAACAATGTCAATTTCAGACATTACTAGAATGGGAATATAAATTGGTACAGCCGCTTGGTAAAACTGGTCATTTCTACCTAAACTGAAGATATGAATACCGCATTTTCTAGAAACTCCAATCTTAGAGATCTTCCCAGGAGAAACACATACATATCATCACTAAATGACGTCTGCAAGAACATCTGTAGAAACACTACTTATACCAAAACTGGCAACCACACAAGTGCCCATCAGCATTGGAATAGATAAATAGAATCTGCATTCAGAAAATGGAATGTAATAGAAGACAATAAGTAAATATTTCTACAAACAACGACAGCAATAAAACGCATGAACAATATCCAGCACAATAAACCAGACATAAAGATACATATTATATGGTTTCATTTTGATAAAAATCAAAATGAACAAAAAAATAGTAAAGATGGTGAAAGGTTACTTTGGGGGCGGAAAGCGGGCAGGGCACAGAGGGGACTTCTGAGGTTCTGGGGCGGCCCTGTTTCTCCATCTGAGCGGGGGTTACGCTAGTGTGTGGGCAGACAGCTCATTGCACTGTAAACTCACGGCTTATGCACTTTCCTACCTGTGTGTTATAGCATTAAAAAAGCTTAAAACAAAAACCTCTAGTTTGTTAACACCAACAATGGGAAAAATGTACTGCCTATGATTTTACATATCTACAAAGTGCAAAGGTGTCTTAGATCAGTGATTGTCAACCCCGTGATCTCATGGCACACATACACTAATGAGTAAAATTTGGCAGCACACAAAACATGTGTGTTTGCCAATCTGACAAAAATAGGCGTAATTTTGGTAGCTTCACACTGACTGGCTATTGTGTTTCCTATTTTAGTTTTTTGGGTTTTTTTTGACTGTCTAAAGGAAAAGAGGTCAGTGCCCCCAACTAAAGAGTCAGGTATTGCAAGTTTTAAAAATTCTTGTGGCACACGGTTGAAAATCAGTCTTTGATGATCGAAGGCTCCAAATACATCCTACTATCAAATCTTTATACTATATAACTAATTGTTAGATTTCTGAACAAAAATAGATTAGATATACACTCTACCCTGAAAAATGATAGGTACAGCATTATTTAGGTACACCGACATCAAACCATGATGTTTTGTGTGTGTATGTGTACACACACATGTGAACACATATATACATGTCCGTATACATTTAATACATTCTAGATTACAAATACTCTTGATTCAATATAAAATTAACATTTCAATTAAAAATTACTAAATATGTATACCTTATGTGTAATTTTCATGCATATCTATCAATACCTACCTATCTACTGGGTCTGGCAGAAGACAGACCTGCTTGAGTGTGGTTGGTAGGGGAATAATACAGGCGTAATAATTTATAGTTTTAATTTAAACATCTCACCTAAATTGTCATACGGTGTACTTGAGTGTGATATTATGTCACAGAATTACATGCTTATGATTTTGTAATGAGAGATTTTGTAATAAAAAGAGGCATTATTTTTGCCAGGCCACACACATACACACAAGCATGCACACACACACACACACACAATTTTGTCAACAAACTAGGAAAACACCACCTTGGGCAGAAACATATCTTAAGAATTGAAGTAAAACAGGAAAAGGCTCCCTCTGACATTGGTGCAGAAGGATAGAGCGGGATCTGAACAAGTGGAGGAAGATGAGATGTTTTGAGGGGTGGAGAGGAAAAGCATAATCAAAGGCACAGCACGAGGAAACCAGACATGGAGTCAGGGGTTCATGGATCAGAGGGCTCCAGAGAGCAGAAAAGGGAGGGGTGAAAGCTGGGAAGGTGGATGAGGCCCAACTAAAGCAAATCCCGCAACACCAAAACGACTAACATAGACTATGTTCTCTCAGGAACGGAAGGCAGCTACAATGTTAAGCTAAGAGGTCACATGGTCAGAGTTGTGATTTAGGAAATTTAATCCAAGAACATCATGTTAAATGAACTGAATACTGAGAAAAAGACTCGTTAGCTACCTGCTGCTGCCATACAATATAGGCCTAATCAAGATAACAAGATAGAGGTTGGGGAAGAGAAGACACAGCCAACCTACACTATTGAAAACATCCCACACTCCTCAGTATCAGCACTAATTGCTCCTATAATTCACAAGTATTCTCCACTAATCATTTTGTAAACTGTTCTCTGTGAACTGCAAATAGAGATCAAGTACCTCTGTAACCAGGTGCAACTTACTAAGAAAGTTAATTCTTTTTATTGAGTATTATTTCTGGGCATGACCAATCTGGAAGAGTGCTTCTCTTCCAAACGCTGCCTTGCCTGCAATCCCACTAAATACAAACCCCATTGTAAAGTGCTTTCCTGACTATTGCTGCCCCTTCATATCCACTTAGGCCCATATCAGCCTAGAGAAAAGCACTTCGGTTGCATTTTAAATCATCCCCACAAAGGAGTTGTCCACCCTGACTTCCCCAACCCTGATTTTGCAAAGCAATTTGGGGAGGCACTATAAAAATGAAAAATTCTAGGAAGAGCAATCCTAATCCAGACACTGACCATTGATGAAGATTCACAGGGCCACATCAAATGCCACTGCTGAGATACTTAATAATTAGAAAAGGGAACCAACAAAGTGTTCCATTCATGCTGCTGTTGGTAGGCACGTGTGTTAGGCTCTCAAAACCAAGCTATGGTTCAGAAGACAGGGGCTAATTGAGAGAAGGGGATCAGAATAACTCATGCAAATAATCATTCACATTAGTACTAAGTATTTGACACTTCTTACTTATAGTAGTGTGTTATGAGTGTGCAGTACTGAGCTGAGTGCTTTTCATAGGTAATCACAAGCCTCTCAAATCAAGGAGGTGGGTATGTTTGTTATTATCTGCATTTTAAAGGTGAGAACACTGAGAACGACTGACATTTAAGTGACGTATCAAAGGCCATAGAGCAGTTGAGAATGAAAAGCTGGGATTCAAACTCAGGAAGTCTGGACTCCAGAGACACACTACTTATGATGATGCTCCAATAATTGTAATAATGATGGTCATACTAAGTGATTAAAATAATAATTTCTAAGTCAGCTTCATTTGTGAGGACATGAGTGGCTTCCCCAGAGTTTTGAATACAGCTTTTTGGAGGAGGGCATCTACTTCATGACTTGCATCAACTACTTAAACTAATTATATAACTAGACAGCATCAACCTCTCTACCAACAGTTAATTTTTAGTCTAAATAAGTGCCAACCTTAGACATTTTAAAAACAATAAATCATTTTATTATTTTATACTTTATTCAAAATTATTTTAGCTACTTTTATAACTGTCTTGATGCCTTCCATGGAATCATATATTAAAAACAGAATGGGAACATATTCCTCAAAGCTAGAATTATCCATGGACTCCTTTTATTTTTCCTATGAAAATTTAGTGGAGAAATTTAAGTGTGTGTATGTGTGGTTTAGTTCACGATGAGGCTTAGTTCAAAATGAGAAAATTTCTCAGGATCAGGACTTATTATCAAAAGTTAAAGCTCAGACGGTCAAAACAAATTATTTCCAGTTAGGGAAAAGAAACTTTAAAAATGCCTGTTTATGAATATTCTTTTTCTAAAAAGTATTTAAACATAGTTACATCATTTTTACTGTACTTAGCTTTGGAAACTGTAAATTGGACTCAACATAAAACAGAGTACACTAAAGAAGCAGTTATAAATAACTTCATTTCACCAAGAGTCTGAGAAGAGTCAGCTGCCAACACCCAAACCCACAAACCACCAACCTTTCCAAACTCAGTTCCACAATGTCTCAATATATTCAAAAGCAAAAAAAAAAAAAATTGACATGAACTACTGAACACTACAATGATGTGTGGTCCTCCACTTAAAAAAGTTAGACTATTATCTTATTTTTTCCTATACATTGCTCACATTTTAATCCCAAAACTTTAACTGTTTTCTTTTTTAAAAAGAAAGGTATTTTTAATGTTACCTCTAAAGGGTAAAATCTACTCACAATATTACTAAAAGAAATAAAAAAGCCCATACATAAACACATTGGCAGTTATTGTGAGATTAAAAATACGTACTTCGGAAGATAAGAATGGTCCAAGATATCACAAAAATTAAGATACCACAGTGATGAAAACAATGAGAAAGGGCCAATTATACAGATTCCATGTGTCCCCAATTTGCTATGGCAAATCTACTTCCTAAAGGTCTGCCTTATAGTCACATTATGTGACTCTAATTTAATTTTTTTTGGATAGTATACACCCCAACACACACACACCGTTACATGGACAAAATAATTACTGCTTGGAATTAGGAGGTGGAGTGGGGAGGTGAATGATTAAAAAAACCCTACACTTTAATCATTTTAAATATCTACTAGTTATTCAAAAAGTCATTAGAAGCTTTCCAATCTAATAGCTCAAACTTTTTATCTACCCAATGCCGGACAAAACAGTAAAAACACTGTGGGAAATTAACTGGTTCAGTGACAAAGCTCTTTTCAAAGGGAAAACTTCTAGCTTGAAAATAGAAATATTATTGACTGAGCATTCAATGGTACAACTGATTTCATATCAGGAAAGAATCTCTAGTAGTTATTTATTCTCTACCGTTTGGGTTACTACAAATTCATTCCACTTGAACACAGCTGTATATTTACTAAATCTAAACCAATGTGGAGTACAGAAAAAGAACAGAGTGTAAGGCTGGATGAAAATAAAACAAATAGGCACATTTTGTATCCGAAATCATTTTTTAAGGTGATGATGTGGGCTCTCAGTTTAGCAACCTCAGTTTTTCAGGTTGGCAAAGAAAGAATTCAGAGCCAAGAACTTTTAATGCAAGAGGAAGTTTATTTAGGACAGAAAGAGGAGAAGTGAGCCAGCTGGGCTATGTGAATTCAGGAAACAAGTTACCAAGGCAAAAGAAGGGCCCTTGGAGAGAAAAAAAGCAAAAATATGCACCTTAAAAAAGAATAGGGGAAAGGCATGGGTTTGCCCTAGTGAGAGAGTGTAGGGACTGGGTCCTTTGCCTGAAGAGTTTTTATCTGTTTTCTAAAGGCAAGAATTTTAGGAAAGGTCTCAGGAAGTATCTCAATACAACAGTCATTGGCTTTCCAGGTGTGTCCTTTCAGAGTCGTGGTCTCTATTGACTGGTCAATGCTAGGGTGGAAGGTCATTAGTCATTGCAGCTGGTCCTGGTATCAGCCATAGTGTTGCTTTGTCTGGTTTTGCCATTTTTTCTGGTCCTGAAGTTGAAACAAAAGTGAGGCCTGGATATTATCTCTAGCTTGACAAAAACTCTGTCTCTGTGGTCAAGAGGCTCGAGGATTTGTTCCTAAGAATACCTGATGCTGAGCAGAACTTCATTGTCTTAATGCTTAAGGCAATGGCTGTGCAAGGGAGAAGGAGACACGTGAGTCAGGGTGCTGGATGGGGCCCGTGAGTCAGCCATCTGTCTCAGTTTCCCCATTCCACTTGTGCTGTAGACCTCTCTGCCTGGTTCTAGGAATTGTACCTGGGCCCCTTGTGGCTAAGGGCGAGTGAGGACCTTTGGAATATGAGCGCAGGAGACAAAGCTTGTCTCTGGTAGCAAATGCTGCCTCAGTTTTCTCCCTGCCCCCAAAGCATGGTCAGACGGGTAAGACCCCTCAGAGGAGGGACAACGTACGCCAGACACGATCACTTGGGAGGCCATTATGGAAGGACTCAGGTGGCTGCAACAAAGAGGGAGCAATGGACTCTCGGCCCCTGGCTTTGACAAAGCCCAAGTCCCCATATTCTCTGGGAGAAGTGCTTCCTGGCTCTAATCCCCTTAAGCCTGAATACTTGATGGGGAGGGGTCCAGCTCCTTGCCTTGCTAGAGTGTGTCCTGGGGAAAAATCTGGCATCACAAAGACTTTCTGATAAACCTGTGAAATCTGCTCTGCTAAGAGTGCTTTCATTCATATGTTAAGGGTTTGAGCAGAAAACCCTAAAACTGTTCCTGACAGACTCTGACTCATACTAAGCCCTCAGATTTCTTTGAAATGTTATCTACTGTTTGATCCTTGCTGCCCTGTATTCCTGTGTATTACAACCCAATAAAAGGCCCTGGAGGAGGGGGCTCAACACCTTTTTCCCCTGAGAAACTGGCCACTGCTCACGGCCTTTTTCCTCTGGGAAACTGGCCACCTCTCCTCCCCAAGCAGATCACATCATGTCTCAGTCTTGTTTACTTTCATCCATGGCAGCTGGGGGGACTTGCGAGGAAAGTCACCCCTACACACTTACCAAGGAATTTTCCTAGCTTCTTACTCTCCTTCCTCAATTTCCCTACTTTTAATATTTTTTTCAGGAGCTTTCTTCTGAAAGTATGAGTAAAAAAAAGGCAAAAAAATTATTTGTGCACATATGTTTATGTATTCAGGAAAAGAATATTCAAACTGGGCATCAGTCCATGGGAAAGCCTGTGCAACACAATCCGGCCCACCAAATACACTGCCCATTCATTAATAAGAAAATTCCAGGTTAGATTCTTGCCAAGAGTTGTCTTTCTTTTCCAAAAATTATCTTTGGCTGTATTTTGGTATATTTGATTTACTGCCCTCAATGCATAAAAAAAATAAAAGAACTATTGTCAAATGTTAGCAATTGGAATTTGTCTGAACTCAGGTGAAAGAGTGAAAGAAATATAAATCTATTCACTGAAATCGTTTTAATAATATAATTTATAAAATGTACTAACTGCCTTATATTTTTATTGTGCCATAAAATTCATATTGATTTTGGTATAAATCATTTTCAAAATATTCTTCAAAGAAATATTATTCGATAAATTTTATATCTTACTTTTATTTCTAATAGTAGTAACTTGCATTTTAGGTACTGATTTCTATTTATCAAGATATTTTCATTTCAATTAATTTACTCAAATGGGATAATTAGGGTTATTACAAATTTGTAGTGTTATCATCCTAGATGGATTGTTTTAGGCCTTGGGAATGTGGTAATTCGTGGTTCATATGTAAAGGTCTTAAAAAGTACAATTTTATAGTGTTGGTTAAAATATATTGTTTTTGATGTAAGAGGTTAAAGGGAGATAAAAAGCTAATATATTCTGGGGAATGATAAAAGAAGTAGATTCTTAATTTTTTTAGAATAGAGAGTTTTCAACAAAGATCCTAAAACCCCACAGAAACCCAGAAACAGGGTTTTTTTTAGGCCAGTTACAACTAAACAAGAATATACATGTTCTAACAGATCTGTTGCAATCATAGGAGTATGTTTCTACCACCTTATTTTGAGGTGGTAGAAAGATCTTTGAATGATGGACACAAATATGACTGACAAATAGGAAAGCGAGGAATGTATTTAAAATCGAGTGATGAAATGTGTTAGTTACTGATCCAGGAGAGAACGTGGAGAAAACTATAAACATTTTATCCTGTTGGGATGAAAAACAAGTAATATGTAGGAAAAGTGAGAGCATTTGAGTTGGGGGAACCAATGGCAAAGGACCTCCCATGACCTGAATTTAATAGCAGATAAGGAAACTGGAATTTTCTGTATGTTTTTGTAAATGGAGATGATATGCTTAACTGAAACCTAATTTTAGGAAATCTATAATATATTACCATGTGTCCAAAATAGACTACCCATGCCACACATACAGTTACTTTTAAATTTTATTTTAGTGTCCATAAAGCAAGAATTATATTATTACAAAAAATCAAATGTTAAATACACTAAAATGGACCATATTAAAAAACCCATGCCCATTGTAGTCAGTAGTTCTCTTTTAACAGGGCATGGACACTGTGGCACTGAGGGGTAAAACGTATGACAGAGAAGATAATGGGGTTTTTTAAATTATTTTTATCACCAGCAGCAGCAGCAACAAAAAGAGACATTTAAACACTTTTTTCAGAGTGGCTTAGAGCTTAACAGTTAAATCAAACTGATGCACATTCTAACCATCTAGAGACTCAGTATTTACAGGAGCCAAATGCCTTTAAATGAGCATCACTGTCAGAGAAGTAGGGGAATGAGAAAGATTGACAGGAATGGAAGCAATGAAGCCTTACTCTGACACTCTGCATTTAAGGTTAAGGTTCTCCATTAGCCTAAAATTTAAATTATGACACTACACGATGTTATTCACACTCCAGTGACAGTTATGGGCATTAATTTGGGCACGTTCTTAAATGGGTTTGAGAAAAGCAGTGTTTATGAAGGATACACATCAACACACAGTCTCTCCTTTTCCAGGCACATGGTAAAGTGACATTTCCCGACCTCCCTGACCTCAGACACAGTCATGCAACTCCACGCCACCCATAAAACTGACCGGACACATCATGTCTCTGGGCAGAGACATTTAACGGGCCGTGTGGGACAGGGTCGCTCTCTCCCCCCTGGCAATGGCAGTGAGGGAATCATCCAGACAGAGCATCTACCAGTTTGGGTTCATGAGAGAAGCTCCAGAAAACCCACAATGGGCAAGTGTAAACGAAAATCGATCTTTACTGTTGTAAGTCACTGAGAATTTGGGACTGTCTGCTACCACACCCTAAGCCTCACCAACATGCACGGCAACGGCGCTGCAAACTCCTTTTTTTGAACAAGCCACGGAACTTTCTCGCCTCTTCGCTTTGACGTTACTTCCTCACCTCAGCTACCCCGTGAAAGCAGCACATGTACCACTGAAGTAAATTAATTACCACTGTTGGCCCCTTGTCTAGTGGAGATTATTAGTCTCCTTTGGCAAGTAGTGATTTATACGGATGACACATCTAATTACATGCTCAGGCTTTTAGCCCCTTGAACAAAAGACTAACCAGTAGATCCCAGCTAAATTAAGGAAAGCAACCTTTTTCACAGAAAAGCCACATGAAGTTCAATCCCCTTTGGGGCAGCAGATGTTGTTGTGCCATTAATTTGACTCGCAGACCATATGAGCAAAGATTTATTTAAGACATTGAGACACTGATAAAGAATTAATCAGGGAAGAGAAACGAGCCTACGACATGGAAAACAGCAGAACTGAGGCAGGACTGGGGGACCTTTTATGATTACATGAGTATTTTGTCTAATAGAAATTTAGAAGGAAGATACAGTTGAGCAATTGAACTATGGCTCCTAAAACACATACATGTGTATGAGGAAGGGAGACAAGGAAGAAGGGGAGGAGAGGGGAGGAAAGAAAGGGAAATGAAAATGAGGATAGAAGAAAAGACAGGGGGAGAGAAGAAACAGAGAGAGAGAGAGAATGACTTGTTAGAGTTCTAGCCCAACCCACGGAGATGATGAGGAAGGATGAGGCCACTCAGTTATTTACACAGAAATCACTAAGGTTCTCTTTATGAGTAACAGGGTACATGGACTCAGTGAAGTGCAGCATATGGCTCTAGGTGCTTCTGTGAACAAGATAAATCTGCAAACTCCATCTGGCCCATGAGCCAGACACACTCCACCCCTTAGTCACCTTTCCAGAAAACTGACACAGGCTACCCATCCACAAACCAAGGCTAAGCAATTAGCATCATGGACTTTACCTGATATGCCAGGCACTGGGCTAAGTGCTTTGCATAAATTAACCCATTTGCTCTTCATAAATACCCCACGAGTAAACACAAGGAAGGCTTGTGTTTTAGGCTTACAGCCGTTAAGAAACTTGCTTGAAGGTCAAAGTAAGTGGTCAAAGTAATCCCAGAGTTGGGATTCCAGGCCAGTTGCCACCAGCCCTTTAAGTGAATATCCCAAACCACGGTCCTTGGGGCTTTCACCTACAGAGAGTATCCACTTGAAGACTGAGAAGTGACCACCAAGAAGGAAACGCCCTACATTCTACATGGGAAAAAAACACATTTCTTTCCTTTTCACTGTTTTCCTTACTTAAATATTATGGTCTGGTTTCCCAGAAAGAGTATTATATTGTTATCCCGTTTTATCAAAAATGTCAGAAAAAGAACATGGGTATTTCTGGTTGAGTTCCGAGCGCCGACTCATCCCATGAGCATCTGCTCCATCCAAGCAGTCTGACATTTCCAACGAAAGCACATTCCGAGCACGCTCCAGCATGAGGACTGCCAACTACAGGCATGCAGCGTCTGACAGTAATAAGAACGTTTAATATTCCCCCAACCGTCTTCCTCGCAGTCTACGAAGACCCCGACAAGCCTAATCACAGTCTGTGCTGTCTGGCAAGGTTGACACATGCATTCCACCCAAGGGTTTGGACTGCCCAAAATGCCACAGGTCAAATACTGAAATCTTTCTCATTTCCGCTGGTCTGACGGCCCCACAGTGTGCAGCGAACCTCGCAGCAGCATCTCCTTAAGACCTGTGGTCTTTCTGCAAAAACAACCGCTAAAGCTGTGCGAAGTGAAGGTACGCTGCCAAGGCAAAACTCATTTTTCTTTCCCAGGAAAGATTGAGCCCAAATTCTTGGACGATAACCTGATTTTCGTCCTGATACTACCCCAGGCTTTCTTCAGAGTCAAACAGAGTTTTTTGTTTGGCATCCTTTATCAACAGAATGCTCAACACTGCCTTCTGAGTTAGATTCTTCTCCAAATTTCTCTCTTCTGTCAAGGGAGGCACTGCAGGACAGTCTGGTATTTCAGATTCAAAACTTCTGCCTTCTGCCATCAAGAGTCCACATTCGTAATGAGCAGTCCCTGCCTTCGGGGCTTTAGACAGAGGACCCCCCAAAGCAATTCAGTGAGATATCTAGAAGGTACTTAATTGGTTTGTTAAAAGTATTCAAACCACCGTTGGCGAAGATAAGTACAAAACAATACTGAGAGCTTAATTCCACCAAGGTTCCTTTGTAAGTGACTGCTACACATGGGGAGGTACCATCTCATGCTCTTTTATTCTGCGAACTTGTGGCCTTCAGTGCTTGCATGCCCGACACTGGGTTTATGTGCTGACGCTACCACCCTCAGGAAAGCTTAGTGTCTGCCTCTAAATACACTGCTGAATAAAAGAATACAGTTAGTTCTTAGGTGGTCATATGGTGTTTTACAACTTTCCAACATTAGAAATATGTTTTTATATAGACTTTTTCAAGTCTTAAATGTGGAAAAAAATGTAAAGTATAAATGCATTGATCTTAAATTATAAGTAAATTAGTCTGCAAGAGAAGGATTTGTCACTTCTAGCATATTGATTTAATAGAAATACTGCATACTTTAAAATTATAAAGACTGCTGTAATATAGGAAAGATATTATGACATGATATGTAGTTGAAAACAGATAGTGATGGAGTTTCGTAGAGCTAGCAGGCACGTCTGTGGAAGCGGACATGTCTGTATGGACAAGGGCAGGAAAAAACACAGAAAACAGAAACAGCTCCTTCACAGCCGTTAGACTGATGACCTTCAAATTGTTCTTTTACAGTGGTTCAAAACTAAGAATTTTCTGACACATGTGTACATAATTTAAATAAAAGGTTGTCTAATAGTATTTGATTTACGTGTCCCAAATCATATTTCTGGCAGTTCCCAAGCACGACCCAGAAGGATTTTTGGATCACCGCTGTAAATTTTACTGTTATTTTACCAAGCAATAAAAATAAGTAAAAGTAAACATATTAAAAGCGTTTTAAGAGAAAATTTTCTTCCAAGAATAAAAATATCTATTTTTAAAAACATACATTCCTTTCCCCAGGAAGAGCTACCAAGAAAATGCACTAAAATATCAGAGCTCAGCCTAATAATTTCCTCAAATGTTTCTTTAGAAGGAAGTCAGCTAAATCCATCCCCAGCCATTTGGCTTCCAGAATTCCTTTTATTTTTTAATGTCATAATAACCACCTACTCAAATTTAATCTAGTACTCAAAAATCTTTCCTTGAAATAAAACAATTAGGGTGTTCTTACGGGTATTGTTTTGGAGGAGAGTGGGATGCATAGAAGCAGCCACAGAAGGGCACTCACTCACTCCAATCCCTACCCAGCCCAGCACCTGGGGGGGGGGGGCGGGGGGCGTGCAGCAGGGACAGGCCGGCATCTGTCAGTGACTGACCCAATACGCCACAGCACAACTTAGCTAAAAGAGCGAGTCTGTAAGCTATTTGTGGTGGAGAATAAAGCCCTCCTGCTCTCTAGCTTCTCCACTGAAAGATTTCGTTTCCTTTGTACTATTTGAGCTCTGAGAAATAAAGTCTAAGGTTAGGTTTTCACTGCAACAGATGCTACCAATGACAGGAGGAAGAGCCTACGAGTGCTCGGGTTGTTCCAGCGTGTAGTCTTACTGCCACCTACAACCGCCCCCCATGCTTCCTTCCATGTTTAATCAGAGGGCTTATCCCATTTGGGGAAATTCTGGCATCCACGGGAATGTATTCACCAAAACTCTTCTGGGAAATCAAGGTCTTCCATTAACTCATCCGCATGGCCTGCTCACAATCCAGGTGCAACACATTGCTTCACACAGAGTCTAGCAAAGGTAAGGACCCCAACCCATAACGGCATCTGGGAGACCCAGAATGCCTACTGAAAGAAAGGTGCGGGATGTGAGAGCATGCCAATCTCCCTGCTAAGGAGAATGAAGTCATGGAGGAGAAACCTTCGTCACTTCCTCCATTTCAACTGTGTCACTTTCGGCAAGTTATTAACATCTCCATACCTCGGCTTTATCAGTTATAAAAGGGAGATAGTAATAGTATTTTCTCCATAGGGTTGTTAGGAGAATTAAATGAGTTACCATATTTAAAATGCTTTGTGAAACATACGGTACAGAGTAAAGCTTGGTGAGTATCACTCTGCACCTACTGTAGCAGGTTGCATATGATTGATTGGGGCTACTTCCGGAGCTCTGATCACTGGGAGTGGATGCTCTCAGGCATCAGAGGCTCTCTGCATATGCTACCGATTTCATATGATTGCCTTTGCTGTCCTTTCCCCAGGGAAATGGAAATAGTCATTCATTTACTCATCCAGCAAAACGTCAATCAGTCCCAGATTGCACTCTTGGTACTGTGCTGTGGGATAAAGTAAACAAAAAAGATGTTGACTTTATTCTCAAGCAGTTTCTGGTGTCGATGGTCAGATAGGTGGTTAAGCAGCCAATCACAACACAGTGGGAGAAGTGCTTATAGTAAGAAAAATACCAAGGCCTGTGTTGGTCTGCCTCCTACAGTATAGGGGACAAAACCAGAAATTGGCATAGCGTAAAAGCGCTACACTAGGGCTAAGTACATAGTGCCATGGAAGCTGAGTCGGGTGGCAGGGGTGGGGGGGCTGAGTCAGGGAACATTTTCCACAGGAAATAACATGACACCTGAAGAACAATGGGTCTGTGTGCTTGTGTGTTCACAGGAATAGTCAAATTCATCACAAATATCCTATGAGATAGTTACTTGTATACGTACTGGAGACACCCACAGACACCCCACTCCAGATCATCGGTACTATTCCCCTGCTGTTGCAGCTGTGGGTGCTGACAGATCTCCACTGAGTCCGGATTCAGGACTTGCCTCCAGCTGAAGAGAGCGGCCTCACCCAAAGTCACCTCACTCCTCAAGAGCTGCCACATCCAATGACTGGTCAATGAGACAGCATAAGGGCTTGGTCCCCCTGACCCTATTCCAGGCACTCTCAAGGGCCATCCTAGGTCTGGTAGGAGGCTGGCATTTACTGTGATTAAAAAACAGCTGATGTCTTGTTCTACCAAAGCCTGTTTTCTTCTTCCCTCTATAGACGTTAACCCTGAGAGCACTCCCCACTAAGGTTTTCATGTGCAATTCTGGGACAACATTCCCTTTGTACCAGGGAATGGTACAAAGAAAACCAGTCTTTGGAAGGTTAAGTAACTTGTTGAGGATGAGACAGCACAGCTCATTCGGAAAAATGAGCATAGCTCAGTTTGGCTGAAACCCAAAATGTGAAGGTAAAGATAAACCAAGTCTTGAAACGCATAATAAGTCACAATAAAAGAGTCAGGGCTTTATCTAGATACAGTGGGAAGTATTAAAAGTGTTCAGAGTGAGCCCTGGCTGGTGTAGCTCAGTGGATTGAGCGCAGGCCTGCAAACCAGATGATCAAGGTTCAATTCCCAGTCAGGGCACATGTCTGGGTTGCAGGCCAGTTCCCAGCAGGGGACTCACGAGAGGCAACCACACATTGATATTTCCTTCTCTACTTCCCTTCTCCTCTAAAGATAAATAAATAAAATTTTTAAAAAAATTTTTAAAAAGAAGTGTTCAGAGTGAGAGGGACCATTAAGGGCTTTGGCATGAGAAATTAGCTATTGTAAGCTAACTTTTAATGGTGAAAGCATTTTATTACCAGGGAGGGGTTGCCAGGACTTTAATCTAACCCATTACTACTTAGTGCTTTTCTATGGGTCAAAGTATTAGGAGGGATTACAATTATTGTAAGAAAGAGAACACCTCAGGGGTAGAGAGCAACCATGAGCTCCTGACAAAATGAGCTGAGTTGAGTGGTGTGTGTGAAATGGGGAAGCCTACTGCAGTTCACTGGCTCTAGAGACACAAGGAAGCTCTAACTCCGATGAGGGGTTGCCTCCTTTCCTCTCTTGCTGCCTCATTCAAAAACAGAGGTGCCTTCATTGTAAGTGAGCTGAAGGGCTTGAAAATCATTGGGCTTGAAGACTAAACTTAGTGCCTGTACTTGAGACTGTACATGCTCAAGGTATTGTGTTAAAAGTATTAGCTTGTCCAAAGAAAATTAACATAGGTGGCATCCCTCCCTGCATCCCTGTTCTTACCCATGTGGCTTTGCAGTTCCTCCCATTAAAGGCTGAGAGTACTTTTCTGACCCCTGATTTTGGATACAGCCATTTGACTTGACTTGGCCAATTCAATGTTAGTAGATACAACGGAATACACTTAGCAGCCAGAAATGTTGAATTAAAGGAAAATATTTAAGCTCATGAATCAGAAAAACATTAATGCAGTGGCTTTTCACCATTGAGCATGTCTTACACCCCTTAGAGGATAAGATTAAAGTTAATTGTACTTTCCTTCAAAAAGTTTTGAAGGAAAACTTTGCATGTCAAGGAAAAATTTAATTATTTTAAAGATGAAGACAGAATTCATTTAGAGGAAGTCAAGATTATTTGCTTAGCAAAAGCAAAAGCATGAATGTAAAAACGACAGAATGCAGAGTGTAGACTGAAACAAAATCATGAAAGAACAAAATCTGTCTGCAAAATGAAACAAGATTACTTATACTGGCATTTGAGAAAGTAGGGAGAAATGAGTACAGCCAGTAAGATCTCAGGTGGTAGGGACTCCCGAGAAAAAACAGCCAATAACAAACAGCTAATGATTGCAATAACAAGGTTTAAAAAAAATAACAAGTCTAGAGTATTTGGTTTTAAATTACCCAAATCTTTAATAAAATTTTACTACTACTTACCCAGCTCTATATTAATTGTACTCTGGACCTAGTTTTTAAAAAGGTGAGTGAAGAATTTTTAAAAAATCTGAATACTCTGCATTAGAATTTGATGTGTGTGGAAATGCAACAACAGATGAAGAAATAGAGCTGATTGAGAGAATGCTAGGTTAAAGGATAAGGCAGCCTCAACAAACTAGGTTTGGAGACACCCAGAACATGAACAATTTATTCAGTTAGTTCAAGGAACTCCAGGGAACTCAGCCAAAGGTCCCAAGGGAAGAGCCACCATCCTAACGGGATTGAATTCATACCTGTTTACCCAGACAACACCTACTGGTCCTACTACATGCTCTGCTAGAGTGAAAGATCAGCTCTTCAGCACCAACTCTCAGCAAGCAAACTCATTATTCTTCCCTGAGAATAACATACACAATAAATTCTGAAAAAAACACAATATGATGCCAAGATACTAAATATAAAATCCAATGTGAGCATACGTTTTATGTGTTCCCTGTAATCCCCTACTGTCCATGGTGCCAGGATACTGTTTGACACAAATTAGGTCAATGCTTATGACTATTTTTAGACTAATTATAAGGTTAAATGGGATTTGTAAAAATTTTAGAATGCACCCAAAAAGGTGTCTTAAAATACAAAAAAAAAAAGTCTGAGACTGAAATAAATGAAAAACACTGGGATCATTTTCAAAACACAGACAACTAATTAAACTTGACATACGACTGTTAGAACCCCTTCTGTTGAATTTCTTGATGTCTCCTAGCTGAAAGCAAACTCTAGTAACACTACCAACCATTTTTATTTCTGCTGAAAAGGATGCCATAAATATGTACAAGTGGGCAATAAAATGCTGGTAAGATCCTTGCAACACACTTGAACACCCTCATTCGTCCTAGTAACTTCAAACAAAGTTGTGATTTGAAAATTGAGAGTTTCTGATTGTTAACTGCAACCAGCTCACTAAACTAAGCACTGTGTGTAGAGTAAGAATCCTAACAATAAAAATCTTTTGACCCAGCAATCCCACTGCTAGGATTATATCCTAAGAACCCTGAAACACCAACCCAAAAGAACCTATGCACCCCAATGTTCATAGAAGCACAATTCATAATATCCAAGTGCTGGAAGCAACCTAGGTGCCCATTAGTAAATGAATGGATCCAAAAACTATGCTACATTTACACAATGAAATTCTATGCAGCAGAAAGAAAGAAGGAACTCCTACTCTTTGCAACAGCATGGATGGAACTGGAAAGCATTATGCTGAGTGAAATAAGCCAGGTGGTGAAAGACAAACACCATATGATATCACCTTTAACAAGAACCTAATCAACAAAACAAACAAACAAGCAAAATATAAACAAAGACACTGAAATAGAGACATAGGCTGACAGGGACCAGAGGGGAGAGGGGAGGAAATTTCACGGGAAAAGGGGAAGGGTTTGCAGGAACAAGTATAAAGGACACATGGACAAAACCGGGGGGGGAGGGGGGAGGTGGAAACAGGAGGGAGGTGAGGAGGGCTTGGGGGGTGGCTGGGATGGGGGTAAAAGGCAGAAAACTGTACTTAAACAACAATTAAAATTTAAAAAAATTTAGTAAATACCTGTTTTTATTATAGCCTATAAGCAGAAACAGGCCTGAATATCTCCATTTGTCAGCTGGCAACTTCTTAACCAACTGGATAAAAAGGACCTGGGGTCTGGCCTGAAACTTAGCAACTCAGAAATAAAAACACTCATGGAATTGAAAAACAATAAAATCAGAAATTTCTCACGACTGTTAGGTTCACAAACTTCTGATTACGACAAAGTTAGTGGTAAAAAGCTCTCTCGTTACATTTCTGAAGCATGGAGCCACTTGACTCACTGCCTTTGACAGAATACTTTCTAAACACAGTAAAATAACGTGGGTCTAAAAACCCTTTTAACTTTTTCATAGAGCTCCTACTGCTATGGGTAAAAGGCCCTCTCTCACACGTGGGGTTTTCAATTATTTTATTTGCATATATTACTGGTTTGATTTTCCACTTACTAAACTAACTCACAAGTCAGAGTCATTCAAGACATACGTAAACAAACATAGAAATAAATGGCTTTCTTGTTACACAGAATTTAGAATGTGTTTATGTTACCTGAAGCCATTTCTTTCTTTATTTCAAGAATTCGTTCTCTCTACTGTTTTGACTGGGGAAAGGAGAATCATGATTCATATAGTCCAGAGTGGAATGTAAGTCCCTCCTTCATAAATCCTACTTCTCAGAGCTACTGAGCACGGTGTTTGCAACGAGGTAGAAAAAGTCGCGGGCAAATCATAAGCTCTCTATAAATATTAGTCCCTTCCTTTCCTACTACTGTGTGCCAGACACAGGCTTGGAATTGGATTC
Organism: Sturnira hondurensis; assembly: GCF_014824575.4. NCBI lineage: Eukaryota > Metazoa > Chordata > Mammalia > Chiroptera > Phyllostomidae > Sturnira > Sturnira hondurensis. The sequence goes on from NW_028089315.1 coordinate 3,911,532, forward strand.
TTTGAACATAATTTTGGCAGTCCTAGGAGAGAATACGCACACCCCCATTAACTTAATCCCCCATAAATTAAGAAACGTTCTGTTTTCCTTCGCGTCGCTTCCAAGCATTCTATTCTAAAGGTCAGTGGGAAGAACTGAAGCTCCTGATAGAGAGCTTCAAGGGCAAAGAAGAGTCAAAAGAAAAATTTTCGCTCCCTTTTCTAGACGCTCTTTCTCCATCCCTCAGCTTCCAGCCCCAGGGTGCTCTCCACCTTGCCGGGCTCAGGCTTTCTACCCGCCCTTCCTCTAGGATCATATCCCAGATACACCCAGCTCCAAACAACAGACCTTTAGAGAACTTTCCAAATGGATCTTTTAGCATTATCAGACGAACATAATACCTTTCCTACATTTATTCAACACATATACAGGGTGGGGAAAAGTAAGTGTACAGTCGTGAGTAGGCAAACACAGTTCATTCTTGTACTACTATTTGTTAATTATTGTATTACTTTCCACGTGAACCTACTTTTGCCCCACCCTGTACATTGAGCCCACCTTTATGAGCCAAGCAGTACTGGAGAAACTAAGGTTGAAATGCTGAAACTAGACGGGGCCTCTGTTCTCATGGCAGGGACAGCCTGCTGGAAAAACGGAGAGCAAACAGATCACCAGGCAATTATCCAGGTAGAATACATAGGTGGGAGAGAGACTAGAACAAGCTGAGTATACCGTATTATGTCGGCATATCAGCAAGGATGAGTGGGCTGCAAGCGGCATGTCCAGCAATATTCAAATGGTGATTTTTATAATAAATGAAATATAACCTAAATGCTCCAGAATAAACATTAGATAACTTGTACTACATTAATTGAAAAGAACACTTCAAATAAATGGTTACATAGTAAATATCAATTGTATGTGGTATCATAAAAAAGCAGCCCACCAAAAAGGTTTACTGTATTATTTCATTTTTTTTGTTCAAAACAAAAGTGTGCACGCACAGACAAATCATAGAAAGATATATAACAAAATGTTAGTGGCATTTGCTACTTATAATCACCCTGGGTAGCACGATTATAAGTGATTTCACTTTTCTAAAACTTGCCAGTAGTTTCTAAATAATCCACAAGGAGCATACAGTAATTTTGAAAGTTTGGAAAAAACATTTTATTCAAAATTCTTTCAAAGCATTTATCTGAGCAACTCACATTGATAAAATGCCTGCTTTGTGTAAAGGGCTGTGCCAAGTGCTAAAGCCACGTAAAGTTAACACTGGATACCCTGGAGCAGCTCCCAGCACCGCAATGCAGAGGACTAGTAAATACCCACAAGTCGGGTACTGCCCAGGTATTATGTTATTAAAGCCTAAGTATTTGCCCCAAAACTGATTTTGTCTGACCACTACAACAAAGACAACAAAAAGATTTCATGCTGCCCTTGACTTTTGTGACTCACAAATGGTGAAGCGACGAGATGTTGAGATTACTCTTCTGCTACCTCCTGTTCTAAGCAAGATCTGTAATTGTCAGGAAACTGTTAAACTTGTCAAATACACTGTGATAACCAGAGGTGGAAGTAAACTGCAGGCAGGTCAAGGTAAGGTTGCCCTGCTCATGACCAAGAGAACCGGGGTGTGACTCCGGGAGTTCTGAGCCCAGAACGCAATCCCCTGACCACTGTGTTTTGCTGTACCCCTTTTATGACCATTAGCACTGTTTCTGTCCCCTTCCCGCCACATATCTATTTTCAGAATTTCAAATAAGAGTAAGCCATCATATAGTACCAATGTTAAAGAGAAAATGTTGGAGAGAAAGGCCTAAGGGCAGGATTGGTGTCCTCAGCATTCAGCACAGGCTCGGGACACAGGGATGCCCCATCAGTAATTTACTATATTAAAGATCTAGAAAACAGGTCCATTTTTGAGGCTCCCATGCCCAACATCAGCTATTTTTTCAACAGTTCCCTCTTCTAAAAGGTAAATGCAAGATGGGAAAAGTTCTATTTAACTAGGGATTTAATCTATATTTTTCTAAATTTTGTATAGCAATTTTATAGTAATCCTAAAGGTACATATACAACATATCATATATTTTTTTATTTGGTTGTTTATGAAAAATGATACAAACTCTAAGTACAAAGCCCTTCAGTTAACATACACAGCAGTTAAGATTTCTTTTTTTAACATTTTATTTATTTATTTTTAGAGAGGGGAAGGGAGGGAGAAAGAGAGGCAAAGAAATATCAATGTGTAGTCTGTCTCTTGTCTCTTGTGTGCCCCCTACTGGGGACCTGGCTTGCAACCCAGGCATGTGCCCTGACTGGGAATCAAACTGGTGACCCTTTGGTTCACTGGCCAGCATTCAATTCACTGAGCCACATGAGCCAGGGCAGCTTTTTTTTAATTGGGCTAGATTTTATTGTTAATAACAAAGCAATTTTATGAAATGTGGACAAAACTAAATTACCATCAAATAGCTATACGAATTAAGGTTTCACAAAAAAGTTGTGGACAATGGCAGAACTGCTTGTACAGATTGTGAAGTGCATGATAATATTGTGTCATAATTAGATTAAAATAAATCACAACAAACTACTCATTATTCGTTGCCTGTGGAACAGAGATATTGAGTTACTTCCATTAGTTCCTATCCTGATGCCTTCTCCAACTTAACCACTCCTCTGAGAGAAAGGGTCACGGTTTCGAACCCAGCTGAAAAACTAATTAAAGTATAAAGCAATTTATCATGTGCCTTAACGCCTACAACCATGAAAAGAGCTACTATATAATAAGCCTATTTAAAATAAATGAACACTTTTAATTTCCAAAAGAGATTTTTCACATATTTCCCTTACTAATAATTGCATCTCTTTTCTTATTATATTTGAATTCTAGTCATTGTCTAGAAGCATCGCATTGCTTCTGCTGTGAGGCAATTCTGGACTCTATAAAACATTCGAAGTTAATTAAAGAGGAAAGGTTCCTTCAAAAGATTTAAATCTTAAAAGGGACATCAGGGGCACTGGCTGGTGTGGCTCAATGGATCGAGTACTGGCCAGTGGACTGAAAGGTTGCCAGTTCAATTCCCAGTCAGGGCACATGCTGGGGCTGGGGGCCAGATCCCTGCTTGGGAGTGTAAGAGGCAACCAATCACTGTTTCCCTCACACATCATGTTTCTCTCCCTCTTGATTTTCTTCCTTTCTCCTCTAAAAATAAATAAGTAAAATCATTTTTTTCAAAGGGACATTGGGAACCACAAAAATGAATGAATTAATTCGAAATAAGAGCAAACATGAGAGAGTATAATGAAATAGAATGCTTTAAATATGAGTTAGGGACATTTGCTTTTTTCCCCTTTCTCCATATAGTCAATTAGATTAGAATAAAAATGGTATTTATCTGCAAGCATAACTCTATGCATGACAGATATTTTCTGCAGCAATTTTCATTATCGCTATTTGGAAGCCACACCAGTATGAGACACGTGGTTTGAAACAATTCTTCACTCTGAAATGTGTCCAGAGGACTGTGGGGTGGATACAACACATATTCACATCCTCCATTGTGCAAGGCAGAGTCCAAAATTGGCCAACTTCAATGTCCTGCACCCTGATATGGAGGATGGAACTTACTTTTCTCCTTCAATAACAAGGATAAAGCAAAGCACTGTAAGTAAGGGTGTGCTCGTGTCATCCGACTGACTTCAAATTCTGGCTCCATCCCTTATTACTCCCATGTTTCCGTTGAAGAGGAAAAACTAATGGCTGGCACATTAGCTTTTAATAAATATTTGCTGTTTGCTGCCGTTGCTGTTGTTATTATTAATGAGGAGTGCCAATACAAAAATGAAAATGGGGTGCCAGTTTTGGGAGGATATGCTGAAATATTAGCTCTTTAAAGCAAGAACAGCTCATCCAAAAGGATATCCTATAAGCCACTGAACATAGGATACGGAGACTCAAAACAGAGGACCGGAGTAAACTTAGACAGAGGGGATTGTAAGCTTTGAGAATGATGAGCATGCTAAGAGGGAATATAAGAGAAAGATATGGAAGTTAAGGGGCAGGAAGAGGAGGTAAAAAAACAGAGTGATTAGGCAAGTAATTATGAACTGTAATGGAAGTAATTCACCTCAGAATAAGCACACACACACACATTTAGAGGAGTATGCACACTATAAAGAACACATGCATTTATCTCCACTACCTCTACAAATAAAATCTTTTAAATTGACAGTGCAAATATTTAAGAATCAACTAGGGCAAAGAAGATGAGAGAGGAAATAAAAGTAGATGAGAGCTGTCAGCAGAGTTTTGGCACTAAAAATCGGAGAAGCAGCAGAACAGAAAAGACCAATACTGAGTACAGGCAGAACTGAGAGGCAGGGGTTGGAGATGGCAGGCAGGCACAGCCCCGCCCAGCCTGTTGACTCTCTGCTCAGCTCCAAGAGACTGGAATGTTCTCAGCAGACACTGAAGAGTTGACACCTCTAGTTTCCAGCTCAACTTCGCTCCAGTGAAGCCCACCAATTCTGTTTTTTTCCCATGCACAGAATCCAACCAGCTCTGAAATTAAGTTGTTTTGCATAAATAATATTCTGTATTGCTTTCTAACTTATTTATTATAAAAGACTCCTCAACATTCCTTTAGGCTCTCTTGTTCATTTGAGAAAATATCTAAAATCATCAGGTTAATTTATATATTAGTTCAAGGTATAACAGTGCATGTTTTCCAGCTTAGCATTCCTGTAATTTTATATTCGTATGATGAGATGTGCAACTAACACTTATGTGGCATACTCCTTTGTTTACAGGGGATAAATCCATAGGCTGGTATCCAACAGGCCTCCACTCTGACTTCTGGCTTGGGCTGTGTGATCCTGAGTAAGTCACTCAGCTTCTCTCAGCTCTGGTTTACCTACAAAACTGGGTTGCTGTACGTACTCTGCAGGGCTGATAAAATAAGATGTTGCAAGTAGATAGAAAAAAACAATATGCTTGATGCAAAGTAGCCACTTGGTAAACATTAGTTACCTTCTTTCCCATTCTTTCCCACCCACCTCCTGCCTTCCACTCCATCCGATGTTAACACAGATTTAGCAGCTACAGCTGACCCATTTTACACACAGGATAAATGTGACTTGAGGTAAGAAGAGCCCAGGGAATCAACTCTAACCACCGTCTACTCATCCCTTATGAATCCCAATCTAGCAGCGAGGAATTGGAAAGATGCCGGACTGAACTCTGAAGGGAACATGCAGGAGGCTCATCAGTGACTAATTTTGAGAATGGAAACAGAGTCAAGGCTGACCCTTCTCAGAGGAGAGGCCGTCTAGGGACCAGGTGACCCTGAATCCTTTCCCATCAGGAAAGTCTCCAGTTGGTGAACAGGTGAAAATCAACAGGTCAAATGGGACCCTCTGAAACTGAATGACAGTGCCCCTGAAAATTGTCACATTTCTTTCTTTGGTTGTGGAGAGTGAGTTGCCTTAGGAAATGTTTTCTGTCATAAGGACCTTAAGCAAACTTAAAAGGGAAAGGGTTTTTTTTGAAAGAAGTCTGATCCTTTGAATCACTTCCTTCTCTGATTTTGAAATGTCATTACCGTTCATGCAGTCCCATGCAGCCGAAAGTAGGAGGCCATGTGATAACTGTTCATATGTTTAGGCTGTCATAACCCTTTTTAAAGGGTTTAATAAAGCACTATTATTTTTTTGAAAGAGAAAAGTCTCTTTTTGAGAGATGTAATTTATGGACAATTTATCCCAAGACTTCCCAAGACACTACACAGGGTCTGGCAGAAGTATGCTTGATTGAGTGTAGTTGGTAGGGTAATAATGTGGGTGTAATCATTTCTAGTTTCAATTTGAACATTTCACCTAAAATTTTATCCAGTGTGCTCGAGGGTGATGTTGTTATGTTACAGAATTACATGCTTGTGATTTTGTAATAAAAGATTTTGTAATAAAGAGGGATGAGTTTGTGTCGACCCTGTACATTATCACTGGTGTTCATTTGACCCCAAAGATAGTGTTCAACTTAACTATTTGTCCAACATTTAATACTGAACATCTGTAAGGGGAGCACCATAGAAGGTAAGTGTACTAAACGCACTGAGTGACTTACATTTCTGTTTTTTCCAACAATAAAAAATTAATATTTGTTGGCTGCTTTCTCTGTCAGGACACCATTAATTCCATCACAGGCAGAATCCTAAAGAATCTGCAAAACAGTCTTAGGAGACAGCAACTTATCACAGGTGACACCACAATAGGAGAATCCTGGTTTGAACTAGGGAATCTAACTTCTGAGTGAGCTCATGTTCCTACGTTTGCATGTTTCACAATCCCACCAAAGCCATAATTTCCTAGGTCCTCATGAGAAATTTATACAATGGGGAGAGTTTGTTTCCACACAAACAAACAATCATAGAATAAATATGAAGAACTCATCCATGGTCACACCCTCTTCACGTCACATCACCGTCAGGACTGGAATCCAGCGCCCTCGGATGACTACTGCTTCAGCAGAGTCTCCCACAGCGGAATCCAAGGAGCACATGCTGACGTACCTCTAAAGTCTCATAGGTCTTATGACTTCTGACATTCTGGCATAAGAAATATGCCAAAAGAAGGAAACGGAAGAGCTGACTTCTTTTAAAAATAGTTACAGGCTAATTATAAGGGTTGTTAAACCCTGGGGCTGAGACCTTTCTCGAATATAAAGCATTAGACAAAGATGAGGAGCTGCTTTCCAGAGCAGCAGACACTGATCTGATGACACAGCCCCTGTTAGAAGGACCTCATTTCTGTGATGCCAGATGAATAATACCTGAGTGACCACCGTGCCGTGTGATGGATGTCGGTGCAGTAGAGTGACCTTGACCACCCCCAGCCCCACCCCCCCGTTACTGAACTCTTACCATGAAGTTTGAGTCTTCATTCTCTTAGCCATTGTTTTGAAGCAAATTCACCCAAAGTGAAAAGGCAGTTTGTGTTTTTTGTAACCTCACACTGCAAATGTAACATCTGACACCAGGACTGAAAGACAAAAACGGCTATATTTGGTGTCTGTCCGTTTCTACACAGCTGTCTGTGGATGAAGGGAGCAGGAGGAAAGGAAGTGATAGTCTTTGAGAGGACCGCTGGTATTAATCCATTATTTTTAAATAAAAATTTGATTAGAACACAGATAGGAACCTACTGATGGGGCTTTGAAACACGATTAAATTTAGCAAGGCGAATTAGTTCAGGTGACTTGTTAAAGTACAAGTTTATGGTCTGTAATAATAACATGGAGCCGGAAATAGCTCCAAAAATGACAAACAAAGCAGACATATTTCTAAAGTAAAACCACCCTGCGTGGCTTTGTCAGCCTTGCAGGCAGGAGTTTCTCACTTATTTCAACCAAGGAGCTTGAACCTGTCCTCAGAGTGATCTGGTATTTTCCTTGCTCTTCTCAACAGTTTTCTACACTTCCTCATCTCTTTGTCCTTCCTTCTGCTCCACCCATCTGAATTCTTTCTTCTGCCTTGTCTCCAGGCTCTTCTCCTCACAATAAGCTTAAGCAGATCAGTATAATTTTGTTGTTGTTTCTTATTGTTCATCTTTTTTTTAAGTTCTAGGCTTTCATTGAGAATACAGCCAAATGCAATCAACAGATGATTACTGGCTGACTTACAGGTAGGCCCAAGCAGAAACAGTGCCATTCAACTCTGCTGCATCGCTGGCTTTGGAATCACTGGACTCAAACATAAGAAAAGCTCATTTTATGTTCTCTGATATTGAATTTTTTCACTGCATAATGGGAAGCCAGGAGGAAAATAACTTGAAGTTTCCTCAAAGATAGTTCTCATTTGGAACTCTAGCATTTTAATAAATTAGTGTATCTGACTGTTAAGCCAGGATTTTTTTAAATGAAAAATATGGAGCACTGGAGCTCTTTGTCTTTTCAAATATCCATCAGCTTTCTCTTAGCGGCTTTAAATAACAGAAATAAGGTCACTGGAATAAAGCTGCTCCTGGAGAAAAGAGGTCTCTCACTCTGTGTCAGCCCTGTCTTAGCATGTTTATCTGTGATAAATGCCCGGTCTTTGTCTAGCATTGTCTACCACAGAGAAATACATTATGTAATTATTATAACCAAGGGATCATTTCTTTTCAGCATGATATTTTAAAGAATGAATGGCTGTCAAAAATAAGCTGACAGTGAGGACAATTAAGCAGTTTTGCTCTTGTGATGCATACAAGAACCTAAGGACCTTAAGAAGTAAAATAAGCTGGTAATGAATAATCACTTCCCAGTTGGTATGGTGCCATCCTAATCTGGTGGATTGAGTAATCTGTAAAAATGTGAAGATTATTCTCCTGTCAAATGGACAGGAGACTACTTAAGGAGACCTAGTAAAAACTGGGATTCTGTTTACCTTTTTAAAGCTTTATTTGCTTTAGCCTAGGGAAGCATTGAAAACAGCAAGATTTAATAATAATCTTGATATGATCACTTTAATTTCTAGTAGAAAGTACTGCTGCATATTAAATTTTAGATACCTCAATAAAAATTAAGTTAATATTAACAAAAAAATAAAGGTCTACAAAAGGAACGTGAACAAGAGTGAGTACCAAACTTGATGGTGTAATAATTTTATTCAGAAAACTGCCCAGGGGCCTATAAGCAGGCCAGACAAATGGCCAGTCCCTTGAAAAAGCCATGGAACACGAACTTTCACCAAGAGCAGCAGGCCGACGTGCCTTTGGGAAGTGCAATGGAACAGAGAGCACCTCGTTCTTCCCCTGAAACACACGGGATCAGTGAGATGCTAAGCCTGCTAATGAGAACCTCTGTGGCATTTGAATTTGTCAACCGTGTCACTGACAGAGGGCTGTGTCACTGACAGAGGGCTGTGTCACTGACAGAGAGCTCTGGTGCGCAACCTGTGTGGGTGGCCAGCCACACAGGACCCACTGGCTTAATGGTCTGCCCCTGCCATCTCGAAACTCTCCATTCATGAGCACTGGGTCCCACAGTTGCTCTTAATCCTCACCCAAGGATTTGAGAGAGAGAGGAAGGGGGAGAGAGAAAAAAAAAAAAAGAAAGAGAGAGACGTTGGTGAGAGAAACATTGACTGGTTGCCTTCTGTATATGCATCAACTGGGGATCAGACCTGCGACCTAGGTGTGTGCCCTGATCGGGATTGAACCCACAACCTTTCGGCATATGGGACAGTGCTCCAACCAGCTGAGCCATGAAGCCAGGGCAGGGTCCCACAATTTATGTAGCCAGTCCACCCTATTTAATTCCTCACCATCACCGACAACTATTGCAAGGATGTCACCGCTGGGATGAGCTGTACCTTTAAGTCAGTATCTGAAGTTATCCACAGCCAGTTGACCTGACTTGGAAAAATGAAAAGAAAAAAAAGAAAACAGAGATCAGATTTAAGCCACACCTCAGCACAGACTCAAAGCAAGACAGGGTGGGCCAATAACTGTCATTTGGTGCCTGTGTTAGCATAAAGGAGAAACTAGGTTGGCGGATGGGCATTAGGTTCCACACCCTACCAGTCCAGCTGATTTAATCCATTGGGTACAAGGGCTTTACAGTGCTCAAGGTGGGTAGCCTCTCAGGTAGGGGCTCCATGTTTACAGTGACATAAACACATATTTTTCAAATTACTTCATCACTCAGCCTCAATTTCCTCATCAGAAAGTTATCTGTCATCATGTTATTGTAAAAACTGAGATAGAATCTAAAAGAAATATAGAGAACTTAGCACAATCTTAATAGACATGAACAGTTTCATCACGCATGCAGGGAAATGGTATATCCTGCTGGTGAGCCAGGCAATGGAGAGGAAATAAGCGTCTGTCCTATATAACCCTGACCCCCAATATAATAAGCCAGGCATAACTGCCTATAATTTTGGCTTCAACAAAAATATTGATTATTCAAATACAGATTCATTTTTAAAAGTACATATTATTGTCCTGGACAGATGGCTCAGTTGGTTGGAGCATCAACCCATACATCAAAAGGCAGCAGGTTCAGTTCCGGGTCAAGGCACATGCCAAGGTTGCAGGTTCGATTCCCAGCTGGGGCACCTATGAGAGTCAACTGATCAGTGTTTCTCACACCGATGTTCCTTATTCTTCCTCTCCTTCTCTACAAAAATCAATAATAAAATATCTTTGGGTGAGGATTAAATAAATAAACAAACAAAGTATAAATACTGAGTTTTGACCAATACTAAAGAAGATCCTGGTTTAGATTTAGAAGTACTTCCTTTACGTGTAAATGAAAATTGATATTACGTTGTACACCAAGCATGCTTGAGCAATTCGGGCTGCTTGGGCATCTGAAGTTCTGATAGAGGGGATTGTATTTGATCAATGGAGATGTTAAGATTTGAATATCGTCTATCATCCTAATATGATAGAAATGCCAGTGTCAATTAAAATGGCATAAATGTTTCCACATTCAAAGTATAATGCTTACAACATGTAATATTGGCCTGAAAATCTTTGGAATAGCAGACTCTCTGACAGTTCTGAATGTTCTTGGAAAAATTTTAAGTGGAAATTATTTTGTGCTATGTGGCTTTGTTTGTTTTCCTCTGAGCACTACTGGGGGATAGAAACTATAAGGATAGTTTGGTAAGCGCCAGAGGAAAATCTTTGGCTTAAATTCAAATTGGAACTATGAAAAATAATGAAGTTTGAGAGCCCACACAAAATGCCCAAGCTTTGCATTATTTTTCTTTCTAGCCTGCTTTTTGTATGAAATAAGTGATCAAAGCATACAACTCCCTGTGATTTGATTTACTAGAAACCATCTCTGTGAATTCACTCGGTAAAAGACAAGTCAGTAAGGATCGTATTAGTGCCCAGGTCATGATTGCCTCTAGTTTTCCAGGTTTCATCTCTGCTTTGTAAGTCTGGCCTTTGACACAATTATTGGACCAAACTTCTCAGTGCTTTATAGATAAATCCCACTGGAAATGTCACCATGGAGAAGGCTACAGCTTTCCTTACATCCTTACCTAAGGGTTGTGTAGCAGTTATAAAAGGCATTGTGCTGAGGCTGAATTTTTTAATCTTCACCAGATAATATGTTTATTAATTTTTAGAGAGAGAGGAAGGGGGGATAGAGAGACAGAGAAAAATCTATGAGAGAGAGAGAGCAATATTGATCATTTGCCTCCCGCACACACCCCGACTAGGGGGTCAAATCCACAACGTAGGTGTTTGCCCTGCCGGGAATTGAACCTGCAACCTTTTGGTGTATGGGATGATGCTCCAACTGACTGAGCCACCCAGCCAGGGTCAGGCTGTACATCTTATATGGCAAATTGCTGAGACTCCTTTAGTATATGATGTTTCATTCTGGTAGAAGAACTGTTAAAACCATGAAGTGTTTGAACTATTATGGCATTAGAGAAAATCTAGTCTTACTTTCTAGTTTGACAAAGTGGAAAATGAGGTCCACAAAATTTATAGTTTCCTTCCACTCTTCTGGGTTGCATACAACCCAGAATGACAGCATGAATATTCAAATCCAGATCCTTTATCTTCTGTCAAACGCCCCGGCTACTTAGGCTGCCCCACCAGTTATATGAATGCATACTTAGGGATACTCGGTTTTTAAGTCTTAACCTATCCAAATTGATCTCAGCATATATGTTAAACCCTATATTTGCCCTTGGGTCAATCCATTTATAGCACTATATTTGTTACTCAGAGTAAGAGTGAACAAGAATAACTTTTGTTTTAATTGATTTACATTTGAGGCAAAAATGAATTCAAATAGCAAAGGGTGAATGGTCTTACACAGTGTTCACTCCTCAAATGTCAAGCCCAGCTCACCTGGGCTCAGAGGAGGTTTACATTAAAAGGCTGAGTGCAGAGTGTCTGCCAGACACTCTCTTGCAATCTTTGGTGAAATCCCATTATCCTAGGTACCCAAGAGGAAGTAGAGGGATGGGAAGACCTTGTAGAGGCAGCAAAACGAAAAGAGACTTTCTCACGCCCAGAAGAGAAGGGGAAGTCAGTCAGGTTGTCCCAAGGGGAAAGGGGTCTTCACAAGGCTGAGCAGCTGTGCCCTGAGGAAGAAATGTCCAGAAGTGAGAACTGCTTAGGAGCCGAAACCCAGACAGGGGGCTCTAGCCCTAAGAGTGACCCCCAAACAGCAGAGCCACCAGACCTGAGGTCTCCTTGTAAACTGGTGCAGTGGGTATCTCCGCAATGACAAGGTCGTCGATTACTGATGGCTGGGAGGACCTCTCCAATGTTTGGCTGATAGTCAAGATCCTAGAACCTTTGAACTCCAATAATGACTAGGACGGATCCCAACAGAGGCTCAAGGTCAGACGTGTACCAATTTAGTGAAAACATAGAGATGTGTTTCTTGAATATCTGAGTTTGTAGAATAAGTTTCATATCCATATCCAAAAGCCAGGCTTTTAAACAAAAGAGCTGCTAAAAATATTAGCAGATCTTCTGTTAAAAAAGAAAAAAAGATTTTATTGTGACAGAAGATCTACAGGCAATTAGATAAGGATAAAGAGAAACGATTTTATGTTTTATCTATTCCTTGCTGTCTGCCAAATATGGCAAAAAAAGAAAGACTTCCAACCAAGGCACTTGACTAAACTGGCAAGAATTTGTCCTGCCTTTTTGGAAAAATGGGTCAAAATTATTAACTGACAATATAATTGTGATAGAGAGACATTTGAATAAACAAACAGGGCAGTTTCCTACATTTGGAAGCAAGTTCTAGCAGAAGTTATATTTGCTGAGAAACGTTATGGGAACCAAGAGGCTGGGCGAGCCTTTGGTAAAACTGTGAAGGAGGTGAAGTTCGTCACCAGGACCTAATTCCCTGGAATTCTTCCTCCATGTCTGATTCCCATCAGCTGCTCTGACCCCATGGTGATGCTGTCCCCATGTGATTGCTTCAGACCTTGTTTTTCTTCCTTCTGTATCACAATTTACCTCTTCTTCCAGGACCCCACAAACAATCTGAATACACAATAAACCTTTTCCAATAATTTCTGGTCTTGATTTAATATGCTCAACCATAAAATGTACATTTTATAGGGATCTACAATAAAACAAATAAATAAGCCCACGGGAAAATGTCCATTTTGTTATAGGGTCTTCCTGTTTTAACTTGGCTGTGTGCACAAACACACAGGGAAGAATTTCAACAAGAAGTGTGGAAACACAAGAAACACCTAATTAAACAAAGATATGGTCTGTGAACTCCAAAGATGCTCTCATCAGCACACCCCATCTCTCATGCTCTTATTACAAAGTGCCATCGGCACCCCCCCATCAAGAGATGGGGGATCTAAGCTTCTGCTTGGTGTTTTGGGGTGCTATCCCTTTGGCACCCAGCCACCACGCTGTGAGAGGTGGCTCATGCCTCTTTCAGTGAGAGGGCCACCTCTGGGTGCTCCAGCACCAGCCACAGCTAAGGAGCAGTCAGAATCAGGCACCGGCTGCCCGCTGTGTGGGTCCGCCAGGCCTCAATGATTCCAGCTCCTCGCTGATGATACACGGCTAGAGATGATCTACAGTGCAGATTTGTGAGTGGAATAAGTGTTGTGGTTATTCTTGAGTCATTTGTTTTGGAGTTTTTAAAAAACGCAGTCATCTATCACTGTAGTTAACACCCTCCAACTTCAACATATGGGTGATTGTCCAATCTTCCTCTCTGTTTGAATGGCCTTCCTAGATTTAAAAACTTTTACAGAGTAAACATTTATGAAGGTTTGTAAAATGATAGAAGAGTCTTAAATCTCACTTAAAGTTTATTTGTTCCCAGCATGGTACTGGAAATGGTAGTTCCTCCTGTTAGACACTGGGAAAAGCCTCCTTCCAGACGTGAGGGTGGTTTGGAATGAAAACTAATTGGGGAACATGGATGTCACTACCCCTAAGAGAGGGTGTTAAATCATTCTGACACAGTGACGTTTTTAATATTAAGGGCACAGAGAGAATGCTGAGGACTTCTTACCTTGAAGAGATAAGCCATAACTGAGTCTGAAAGAGCTACAGATGCAGAGATACCAAAATCACTTCCTAACGTCCCTGCTGAAGTGGGAGAGTCCTCCTGGGCGCTGAGGGCAGGCGGCCCAGAGGCTGGAGACACAAGGCCACCAGATAAACCTGGTGGCAGGTTTCCTACATTATGGAGCAGAGAAGTAAAACATTTTTATAGTAAAATTAACATCAACATGTTCTGGATTAGAAAACAAAATTCATGAAAATTTATAAGAAAAACAAGGACCCTCCAAAAAAAGTCCTGAAGCAGACTGCTTTGATTTATGTTCTAGACTCTGGGATACTTTTTAAAATTCTATCTTTATCATGTTGCATGATTCCTCTACATTTTACTTATAATTCTAGTTAGCCACTCAAACTATCGTTGGAAGAATAGACTGCATCTTACAATTAGTTACGCCTTATACTTAGAATCTTGAACATTGACTTTATCACCTTTTTTATCTAGTCTATGGTTTTATTTGAGGAACTCTCCTGGGAAAATGGTGATTCAGAATATATTATCCAATAAGTAGCGATGGAAAATAACGCTAAGTTTCAAACCCCATGTATACAAATAAATTGCTCTCCCTCAGTTTATTCCTTTTTATTTATTGATTTTAGAGAGAAAGGAGAAGGGAGGGAGGGGGAGAGAGAAAGACAGAGAGATAAGCATCGATTTGTTGTTCCACTTTCGTGTTCTTTCATTGGTTGCTTCTCATACACGCCCTGACCGGGGATGGAACCCACAACCTTGGTGTATCAGGATGGCACTCTAACCCACTGAGCTACCCAGCCAGGACTATCCTTCGTTTTAACTTTATATTTCAAAGCTACATAGTAGCACCTGGCACTAATTCTAGGCATACTCAGACATCTGGCACTTCTCTAACAGCACTGGTTTGTACGGTTCTTGGTGGACTTCAGTGCTGAAGGCGGTTCTGCTTGTTCAATTCAACGAACACAACAGTTTTGTGCCAGGAGGGAATCTTTTCCACTCCGGCCCTTTCTATACCGCCAAAGCCCCCGAACACAATCAGGTAAGAAGACTGCCATGATGGGCAAGTTGCTGATACTCCCTCTGGCCGAAGTGGACTGACACTGGGATTGATTTCTGAGGCACTTTTCAGTCCCCGGAAACTCTGAGAACAAAAGGCCAACAATAATCCTTTGAAATGACTGCTAAGGAAGAAAGGGAGAGAATCCAACCCATAGACAAGGTTTAAGACACTGCTAAGGATAACAACCATAAAACATACCTAATTGGAAGATATTATTCACTCTTCTAACTGTAGGTTGAATAATCAACCAGAGTTATCGGCAACATGTGGGGAAATCTAACAAGACCAGGAGGACTAAATTTGAGAGAGGGCTTACTGATGAGAATGAGGGGGTTCCGTCAAAACTTGGGTGCTAGGGACGCGTGAGAGGCAGCAGAAGGAAAAGCCTGCGTGATACTGCGATGTGAATCGGGAAAATCGTTCACACCCTACATGTGCTCTGACACGATCGTTCCCAGGGGATTTTCTTAGAGGAAAACAATCCCGATTGATATTAAGTGTTCTGTGTAGAAAACGAAAATTGAAGCAGGAGACTCTACAGAGACAGGCTGCATGGCACAACTATGGGAAATGCTGATTTTTTTTTTTACCGAATTTTAGAAGTTTCTTTAAAGCAATTATTTCTCAGAGTCCTTACTACACAAACACACGCTGTATATTTCCACGACGGGAATATGACATCTAGAGTTCCCAACTAGAACTTATTTCCAATCGATAAAATGAGATCTTTCCAAACACATTTTGGATAATGCTGTTCTAAATCAAAGCAGAGATTATGAGCTGTCGACAGTGAATCTTGAAATTTTAATTTTAGAAGGAATGATCTCACAGGGTTCACTGATTCTTGATGGGGTAGAAAACACAGCTAGATCATTTCAATGAAAGCATACATCTTCCTGCGCTGATAAAAGAGGTCAGAGATAAGCAATAACAAATGGACTCCAGGAAAGGGCGCAGAGGGAGGATAGAAAGTTATGTGAGCAAAACAAAAGTAGCCATCACGGTGACATCATTGTGGAAAAACTCTCCAGGTTCCACAGCCAGCTGGCGAATAACCTCAGCTCTTGCGGCTGTGACGCAGAAAAATGGCCTAACAGGCACAGGGGCATCGAAAGGTCGATTTCTCTTTCCAGTGTATGGACACGCACTGGATAAATCATTACTAAATTACGTGTTTCTCAAGTGTGGTCCATAGTCCCAGCGGCTTCCCTGGTATTTTGCAGGTTGATTTTTTTTTTAAGCCCAGCTATCTTTAGTTTTTACAGGTAAGTGAGCCAACTCCATAGCTGTATTTAACAGAGGACATGGTTAAGAGTTATGTACTAGCAACTTACCAGGTAAATTACAGAAGAAAATGTGCTATTCGTTTGGCAACTTCGGAAAGCTCAGTTGCACGTGCAACATGTAGACACTCAGAGTTTCCATGAGTTTCTGCAAGGCACACTGCAGAATGCTGCCTTGCCTCGGTCATGGTTTTCAACTGTGCCTGTTTTTTTAAATTACAAATTACTGTCATCCTGAGGGCATCATCACTGTGAATCTCATTTGTGATGGGTTGTTTTGTTAATCCTACAATGATGCCTATATAACTATAACTAGACATTAAGGCATAATTTTCCATTATTACTTTCTAGAACATATATGAAATGTGGTTCAAGTACAGATCATCTATAACCCTGTTGCTATTGCAAATACATAAATAGTACTTACCACTCAAGCCACCCATTAAATTTTAATTGATTATAATACTTCATTGTGATAAGCAGCCTATAAATTGTTAGCTGAACAACTTGCAGCATAATACCTAGATTAGTATATCAAAATGTACAGGATTATTGTTAGTTCATTTATATTACATAAAATCATGAGTACAGCCTCATACTGCAATACTTTATTTTATTCTTTTTCAATTCTTTCATAGTACTGTACTCTTCTTCCATTAGAAAAAGTGAGTATTTGGGGGGAAGAGGGGTAAATGAGCTGAATTTGTAAAATTTTTTGATCATCACATTCTTAAGAGATACAAGAAACATTGCGTGGGAACTTTTAGACTGGGCTTACCCCTGGCCTCCTCTATGAGTATACACAGCAGCAAAACAAACTTCAGAGTCGCACTAAGCTTTTCACTTTCTGGTGTTTACAATAACAAGCAAAGTAAGACTCTGGGTTATCAATTCACAACCATTTCACCATGAAGGATCCCTTTTGTAATATTTATTCATGAATCCTATTGTCTGGAAGTATTTTGCCCTACAAAATACATTTCCTAAATAAAAATTAATTTGCTTATTTCCCCATTTCAATAATCAACCAAATAGGTGATTACCAATCAGAGTTTCTGATGTGGAAGAAAAAAACAGATTAGTACACTGGGAGGATTTGATCTAAGGCCTCTATATTTCAGTCACGAGTCAACTTATTATAAGTTTTAAATATTGAAACGGAATTCTTAATAGATCTCTATTCTCTAGAGATCCAAGTAATACCAGATTGGAAATAATTGCCCTGAACTTTGTAGAAAAGCATCAAAAATAATCTATATGGAATAAGTGAGGTATGGTTCCACTCTCAGTGCCTAATGGAAATGAATATACTGGCCTACACATCAGGAGACCCGAATTTACCTCTCTCTCCTTTGGTGTCTTCATTTTTAAAAATTGCTGATGGCTAACCTTAAAGAGGCCGCATAGTATAATATACTGTTTATGACCATGGCCGCTAAAGAGAGATCACCTGGATTTGAATCCTAACTCCGCAAAAGCCATCATAATCACACTGTTGTAAACCCATGAGAGGAGAAAAGTCTTGAGAGCAAGCCGAGAAAAAGAAGACATGTTGCATACAAAGAAACAAGTACAAAAATGATCACAGACTTCGTGTCAAAAAAAAAAAAAAAAGCCAGAAGGCAGTGTGGTGACACTTTTAAAATGTTAAAAGAAAAAAGAAGCCAACATGGAATTCTACGTCCATCAAAAGAATACCCTTCAAAAACAAAGGGGAAATAAAGATACGTTTCTCATTTGGAGAGAAATCTGATGCCCATAACAACTCCTATTAAATTAGTTAATATAGATATAAAATACTCTGGACAGTATTATAGCTATATATTAAAAATAAATATAAAATAAGCAACTGCGGGTTTTCCAACTCTTTCATTTCATCTGGTGATCTAAAAATGGTGACTTAAAATGACATATTTCCCCACTAAAAGAGAGTAGATTGTTAGACCCCTCAGAGAGGACTAGAGGTCAGAACAACTGCCGGCTTTACGGCTGAGTCATACCAACCATGTACCTATCTCAGCCAAACCAGGCTGCTTTAATGAAGTACCACGGACTAGGGGGTTTACAAGCAACAGAAATTTATTCCCCACAGTTCTGGAGGCTGGTTGTCCAGGATCAGGGTACTAGCTGGGTCGGGTTCTGGTGAGAGCCTTCTCCTGGGCTGCGAACGCCAGCCAGTTTCATTGTATCCTCACACGGAAGAAAGAGAGCTAGTAGCTTGTTGGCCTCTTTCATAAGGATAGTAATACCCATTCATGAGGTCTCTACCCTACTGACCTAATTACCTCCTGAAGGACTAGTGTCCATTCAACTAGAAGCCAAACTCTTTAAGAGTATGAAAATACAACTCAGTATAATACTGTACCGTGTTCTCAGTGCTTTGACTAAGAATATCTCATACTGTATTTTAAGCCATAGACAAATCACTTTCACACACAGCACATCATTTTATTTTAATGAAGTTTTAAGTATTTAACTTTCTCATTCAATAAATAATTATTGGAACTCTTCTCCGTGGCAGTTTGGGGGACTCAGTGAGAAAAAAGACACGATACTTCTCCTCTGGTTCTTTGGAGACAGAATGCAGGAGACAGACTTGTCAACAGGCAGAGGATCAAATCCCCATCACTACTGTGTGGATGAACATCGGTGCTTTGGGAGCATATAGGAGGGCCAGCCAATTCCAGCGCTGAGGGATCGAGGAAGACTTTTTGGGGGAGATGCACTTGAACAGTATTCTAAACAACAGCAAAAACAGTTTAGTCAGGAATGCCTGGGGGCTCAAAATGTTCAATAGGGAGAGTTTATTGCAGGATCCTGAGCCAGTCATTTGATCAGTCTGAGCTTCAGGATTCTCATCTTTAAAATAGAGATAATACTTCCTTCACTGAGCTGTGGTTAGAATTACCGAAATGAAGTAAGAGAGAACTACTTTAAGAACTGGGAAGTCCTATATAGAGGTAATACACAAACACTGGCAACAGGCATCACCCACTGGCCTTTGAACTGCTTTAGGAAAGAACTGATGCTCAGAAAAAGGAGAGAGGCAAAGTAGCCCTGTCCATTCACTACGGAGGTCGGAAATGAATCTTCAGTTAATCATTCTAGCCTGAAATATGCACTACATTTCTGTCAGCAAAAATAATCATTTTAATCAATCATAGTAACGGTCACATAAACAAGCAAGACAGAGCCACTGGCTGAGAAAAAGGACAGGGAATATAACATTTAAATCTCACAGATAAAAGAGAACTGCCCAAGCGTTTAATGCAGGGCAGCTGGCCCGTTCATCCTGAACCTACATTCCTGTCCTCTTGCCAATCACTGCGCATTCAATAAAAGACAGATCTTAAATGTGTCTTGAATTGAAATTCATTATTTCACGGACACTTTAGGTCCTGCGCACACATATGTGGAAATACCTGTTGCCTACATGACAAGCTCCTGCAGATGGCTTTCCTGAATTGTGTCCCCTGCAAGGACAAATGCTCTCTCTTCTCCAAGTCCCCTTACTGCTCCCAAGGCAGGCTTCGATCACCGCGGTTACACGGCTATGAAAAGACTCTCTTTAGTGAGCTTTCTCCATCTGTTTCTGCGAATTCCTCACCAACTCTATCTGGCTGAGTTTCCTCCCCTGAGGACTTAGCCCAGTGCCTGGAATACTGCAGGCACACATTTAAATATTTCCTGCGCTAGGCTGACCCAGGAGAGAGCTGAGAGTGGGGTCTTAAGAAATGTTGGCTTGACTTTAGAGATAAGGGGAAACTCTCATACTAACCTACAGATGAAACGGGTATTTGAATGACGAAATGAAATGCTTGATATAGAACAGTCTTAGATAACAGCACAGTATGCTGAACATAGTAGGCATTCAATAAATATTTGATATATATAGAGAGAGATACATATTTGATGCATATATAGAGAGAAATAGGCTTAGTAATTCAGAACTCTTGCAAGAGCCTGGGAAAACAATTTAACTGCAGTCTGGACATTCTTTCACAATTAAGTAAAGACATTATTGTACTTAGAAACATTTTCAGTAAGGGTTACCACAAAAAAATTTTTTATTTAGCCCAAGACCCTGTTCCATAGTAACACAGGTATGGCTTTCTAGCAGGATTGTTTAGCAGTCATTTTGCAAAGTAGTGAACACACATGGTGGGAAATCACAGAGAGTTCCTGTAATAATCAAAAACATTTCTGCTCTGAGAAGTAAAACACCAGCCTTACCCCATGTCCCTTGAAAAACAGGAGGAACAGAAGGGAAATATTTCAACCCAGTCTCTGTACTTTATTTCTAGCCCAGGGCCACACTGAAGTCACGCTGTAGTACAGAGTGGGTGAGAACTGCAGGATTAAACACGTAATTGTGAGGTCACAGATCAGCTTTCCGGGTCCTTCATCTCCCCCCCAGCCCCCACTGCCCTTGGCACCACGTGCAGTGAGACCAAACACTGAACTGCGCCTTACTGCGCATGGGGCGTCACCACTGGTGGCGAGTGCCACTGTGACTTGCAGTTTCAAAAAAAATGTTTTCAAGATCATTTCTCCCCACAGATGCCCTATTACTTACGGCTGGGATTTGATTACTATCAGTGCTCTTTTAAGGAATGATTCACCTCACTGCCAAGCTACAGCAGACAACTCCGGTTCATAAAAATAAAGATTGTATCATCTTACACCGGCTGATATGATAAGACACTGACACTACCCCCTGGGGCATCTCAAACAGTGAAAAAGAGAAGGCCAGCACCCGGCAGTGGCTCCCATGAGGCAGCAATGCCCTCCTCCAGCAGCAGTAATCAACAAGCCTAAAGCCCCAGCGTGCTTCTACCAGAGAGCAACATCAAGGGCTTAAAAGGAGAACCAAATGCAATGGGGTGAGGAGATGCAGCACAACTGAGCACAGAGCCTGCAGAAACCCAATTAACATGCATTAGCCACGTTCACGGTCAAAAGGCAATGTTTTCCATCCCTCCAAGGCTTTTAAAAAGTGCCTCAAATTTCCTTTTTTTATTTCTAAAGAACCCCCACACTTTGTTCCTAGATATTGGATTTTATTATTATTATTTTCCCCTTTATTGTTATACTTTATTATTATTATTATTAAAGTATGCTTAAAAACAGCATATTTTAAGGCTGTTTTTGTAGCCCAGAAAGCATGTTACAATCATTTAGTTTAAAATAAATACTGCTCAGTTGTTGAGTAGCCTCCCTACATTGTTGTTAAATGACTAAAATCACCTAAAGGAACGACTCTGGCCAAAGAATAGGCTGCCTTTTTATAACTTGACCTGTTTTGTTGTGGATGATACATTTAAAACTTTAAGTAGTTGCACCCATTTCTTTATTCGATTAACATCACTGGTTCTTGTTTAAAGTTTTACAAAAGGGTTCAAACTGAAACACCCTTCAATGGTTTTACCTTCCTAAAATAAAATCCAGGGCCCTGGCTGGTGTAGCTCAGTGGATTGAGCAAGGGCCTACAAACCAGAGGATCGCAGTTCGATTCCCAGTCAGGGCACGTGCTTGGGTTGCAGGCCAGTTCCTGGCAGGGGACACACGATACATTGTGTGTCCCCGGCAGAGGCAACCATACATAGGTATTTCTCTCCCTCTCTCCTTCCCTTCCCCTCTAAAGATAAATAAATTTAAATTTTTTTAAAAAAAGTAACATTGACTTGCCCTGGCTGGCATAGCTCAGTGGATTGAGTGCGGGCCTGCGAACCAGACGATCACGGTTCGATTCCCAGTCAGGGTACATGCCTGGGTTGCAGGCCGGTTCCCTGCAGGCCAACTCCCAGCAGGGGACACACAAAAGGCAACCATACATTGATGTTTCTCTCCCTCTCCTTCCCCTCTAAAAATAAATAAATAAATAAAATCTTTAAAAAAAAAGTAACATTGGCTTATAGAAAAAATTGCATTTCTATTAAAAATAAATAAATAATAAAATTAAAATAAAATCCAAACCCCTTCCCAGGGCTCCCAAGTCAGGTGTTGGCAGTAGAAGCAGCAGCAGAAGCCGTAGTGACGTCTATGGTTCAAAGCATTTTCCATATACTCACTCATTTAATCCTCACAACTACTCAAGGAGGCAGAGAAGTACTTTCGGCAACCAATTCTGCAGGTGAGACGGCAAGACGAGACAAAGTGATGGAACTCAAACCCGGGCTCTCTGGCTCCTTGGTCCACGTTCTCATCTCTAACCTCTACTGCCTCCTACAGGAATGAACCCCTCCGCGTTTCTGGAAACTCACCGCATGCCACACTCGCAGTCACCCCCTGGATTCCAGCTACATGGCCCGTCTTCCTGGGCCTCGGACACGCCGACATCTTCTCCCACGTCTTCACACATGTCCTTGCTTCCGTCTAAAATGCTCTTCCCATTCTTGGAACAATTTGCTCATCCTTCACACATGTCCTTGCTTCCGTCTAAAATGCTCTTCCCATTCTTGGAACAATTTGCTCATCCGTGACGTCTACGTTTAAATGCTACCTCTTAAGAGTTTCCATCTTTAACTATCCCATCGAAAATAAACTCCCTCTTCTCCCTTTCATTTTTCTGCTCTATCGCCTTTATTACCTTCTTAGTATTCACTACAATTTGAAATTCTACTTTTTATGTGTTCCCTGATTTATGGTTTGCCTTGGTAGACCAAGGGCTACCAATGTTTGAGGCCACGGCATCCCTGGGGCCTAGGTCATGACTAGGCATTCAGTAAATAATTACTTGCTGAAGTAATTAACTGATTGATTAATTGATGGTCTCTCAATAGGTTTTAAAATGTGCGCTTTAATTCTAAATAAAGCCTAACGGTACCTTCTCAGCCAGTCACTGGCTGTGCCCACGTGGACAGTTGAAATGGATGGTTTGGAAGGGAGGCATTAAATTATCTGGTTGTGGAAGCGTTCGATCGCAGAGGTCATGACCACTTCGTATGGTGGTACAGAAGGGACTCAAGTACGGAACAGAAAAATACACATATATCACTAAAGAGTTAATTTGCAGCCTTGAACATGATTCTACTTTTTTCAAGGCTAGTTGTCCACAAACCTCTCCTGAACACCCCCACTGCGGTTCCTCCCAAAGTGACTCAGTGCGAACCCTCAGGAAGCTTCATTACAAAGACCGGCCCTGTCCTGAGCTGGAAACTGACGCCTCATCACTTGCAATCATTTGTCTTCGTTCCACCTGGCAAAACCACAAAGAATCTATGAAATACACAAATAACTTTAGTCCAATACGCAACTAACTGCCCCTGTTAAAGTAAAGTACTCAGGCTGGAGCACAACGCTGCTGGTAGAAACAAACAGTTCGGCGTAAGGCAAAAACAGAACACCCTCCTTTGGTAGTGTTACACTTTTCCTTAAGTGGCCGTAACTCCTTTATTGAATAAAACAAAATAAAAATAAATAGAATAAAAAATTTAAAATATGTTCATGTATTTATATACATGAACCACCTCTCCAGGTTAACTCATAGAATACTTACAGACACGCCCTAAATCTTTTCAAAAATGCTCCCCGGGGGTCACTTCCAACAGTAAAATTTATTTCATGGTTCCTTCCAGGGAGATATTTTTCCATCAACCCCCCATTACACATCTTTTGTCTAGTCTGTGGTCTCAATTAAAGGTGGGCGTTTCCCCCAGGAAACAACAGGCAGGGTCTGCAGACATTTCTGGCTGCTCTGACTGGTAGTGAGGCGAGGCACTGTGGGCGTCCAGGAGAGACCCAGAGGCTGCGCCACACCCCACCCTGCACAGGACCTCTTCCCACGCCCCACGTACCAGACCTATGATGTCATCCCATTTATTTAGTTTTTCCTCTGTTTCCCTTGCTTGGGGAGATAGATCCAAAAAATAAACAAATCAGCCTATATCAGGCTAAAGAGGTTTTACACAGCAAAGGAAATCACCAACAAAACGAAAAGACAACTCCCTGAATGGGAGAACATACTCATCAATGATACATCTTATAAGGGGTTGAGATCCCAAATCTAGAAAGAGCTCATATGACTCAACACCAAAACAACAAACAATCCAATTTAAAAATGGGCAAAGGACCTGAATAGACACATCTCCATAGACAACATACTGATGGCCAATGACATATGAAAAGATGCTCAACGTCACTAATCATCAGAGCAATGCAAATTAACACCACAATGAGACCTTACCTCCCATCTGTCAGCATGGCTACCAATAAATCAACATACCACAAGTTTTGGTGAACCTGTGGAGAAAAGGGAACCCTCACACACTGTTGTAGGAATGCAGATTGACGCAGCCACTGTGGAAAGCAGGATGGAGTGACTTCAAAAAACTAAAATTGGAACTGCCTTATGACTCAGCTATTCCACTTCTGTGGCTTTATCCAAAGAAATCCAAAACACTAATTTGAAAGGATATTTAATTTGAAAGAACAGTTGCACCTCTATGTTCATTGCAGCATTATTTACAATAGCCAAGATCAGGAAGCAGCCCAAGTGTCCAACAGTAGATGAGTTATCAAAAAAAAAAAAAAAAAAAAAAACGTGGTGCATTTATACATTGAAATGCTACTTCACTATAAATAAGAAAGAAATCTTACCTTTTGTGACAGCATGGATGGACCTGGAGAGCATTATGCTATGTGAAATAAGCCAGTGAAAGAAATAAAAATACCATAGGATTCCACTCATGTGGACTCTAATGAACAAAATGAACTAACAGGCAAACCGGAGGCAGACTCAGAGCAGGCTGACAGCTGTTACAGGTGGGCAGGTTGGCAGGTGGAAGGTTTGAGCAAAAAATATAAAACACTAAGAGAAAAAACTTATGGACAGGGACAAGAGTGTGGTGGTTGCCCAGTGGGATGGAGGGTTGGGGGAAAGGGGAAGAGGGTAGAGGAGGAATAAATGGTGATGGGCAGAGACTTGATTTGGGGTGGTGAACACAAAATCCAGTGTATAGATGATGTGTGGTAGAAATGTGTACCTGAAACCTGTATAATTTTGTTAACCAGTGGTGCCCCCTCCCAAAACAAAGGAATTTTCAGATGCAAATGACAATGGTTCCAAGTTCCAAGGTAAGAAACATTTTTACCCCAGTGGTACTGCCCCCTTGTGGGAACTTTGGAGCTTTGCAGGGTACTCTCTGGTTACCTCCTGCAATCTACAGAGTACCGCATGTTGGAGAATTATTCTACAACCCAAGGCAGCTTACAAATTTCTCATTGGCCATTCATGCAGCAGCGAAGTTTGTACATAATTCTCTAAGCCTAGAACCTAAATTTCTTTTACATGTAAACACAATATTTATTTTTGTGTGGTCTTATATTAAGTTTATTGTGAATGCAACTGCCATGTAAACTAGATACTTTCCTCTGTAAGAAATTTTACAGAGAGTTGTTCATCCATTTGGACAGTTGTGCCACTTGACAGAAATACCACTAGTGGAGTGACCAACACACCAAGGTATGTTTGCACTGGTTATATAAAACGATTCTAGGAAGAGGTGGAAGCACTTGACATCTTCAGCTCAACTTAGCCATAGTCCTTTTCACGTGGTCACCTCCAGCTGGGACAACCCAAGCACACACTTATTGAACCCACATATTGTTTGATCATGCATTATCTTCTCTTCTTTTATGGTTAAATTATTGCTGCATTACTATGTACGCACAATTATGTGTGTATATGGGCTATATTATCTATGATTTCCATTTCGGGATAATCGGGGAGCATTAAGAAATATTTACGGTGACAGAGAGCATCGGGTGTAGATGGATTGTAACTCACTGTTCTTGCCCATCGTGAACTCTGGGGAACTTGATTCTGTCTTCCAATAAAATTACCAACCCTTACAGCACCTTGCCTTCTGCAGGTTTGAGTGAGATGCCGTTGATATCTTTACCCAAATAATTAATAAAGACACTTAGTGCAGAGTCAATGACAAATGTTAGTAAAATTCACTTTTCTGCCTTTGCTCTTTGGAACTCCACACCTACCTTTAAAACTACCTTTATAGAACTGCGTACAAAAAATGGCCCTCAAAAATTCCCACAAAAAAGTGCCCATTCACCTTTCCCAATGGACCACTCCTTTGCAGACTGCTCTGCCCCCTGTTGAAGGCACTTCCATATTTCCAGTAAAGTTTCTATAACACGAAACGGCCCTCTGAATTATTCCTAAAATACCTTCCATCAGTGAGAAGACAAACTTTCTTTTACCAAATCTGATGGTAGATGGACAGAAAGCAAACAAAGCAAAGGAATATACGGTCTCGAGGAGAATGGAGGGCAGAGGCTGCCCCCTGGGCTATGCAAGTGTTCTGGTATGTGTTCTTCCCAAAGGGCTTCCTTCAGTAAGCAAGCACTGGATGTCATTTAATGTTCTGTACCTTCAAGGAGCCTAAGATCATTCCCAGAAATCGGGGTTCCTTGAAGCATCTCGGATGAGTAGTATTTGAGAATTAAATACACTCAAAGGGAAATATACCATGCGACCATAAAGTTTAAAACTATATTTTAGAGCTTTTCTAAATTAGTTTGTATTTGACATGGTTTGCATGAATGTGACAAAGAAAAATTGTCTGTATCGTAATATGTCTATTTGATGTTCATTCCACTTATCTCTTATAACCCTAAAGAAACAATTTACCAAAATTATAGGGAAGTAAAGTGCTGAAATTACAGCATAAAAGTCACTTCCACCCTAAAATTACAGGTAAGAAAGCAGCAGTCTACAGAAATGAAAATCACTAGTTGTCTCTCATTTTAAGCTCAATTTTGCTCCCATGCAAATCTTTATAAAACTCATACCACAAAAACAACAGAAACAAAACCACCAAAGATCTGTGACATTTCACAGAACCACAGGGGTCTAATACTTTCATCTGAACCAGAGAACTGTCAATAAACACTTTATCAATTGATAACTTTTTCTGAAAAGGTGGGCAGCTACAAACAGCAGGTGGGAGGGCCTCTATAAAACCTCACATCATTACATACATAGGTCTTCCACCCCTGACCCCATCCAAAACCTGTTTCCAGAGGGCCCAGTGCACTTCAGAAGCCATAGCTTTATGTCTTGGGTTTGAAAAAAGATTTTGTTTAAACACATATGGCATGGTGTATTGAGTTGAAAACTGCCCCCTGCCCGCACCACGGATGTCTATGCGGGCCGTGTGAATGTGCTCTTGTGTGGAAATAGGATCTCTTCAGATGTGATCAAGACGAGGCCATCCTAGGTGAGGATAGGCCCTAAATTTAATGACTTTGTTCCTATAAGAAAAGGGAAGTTTGGACAAAGACACCCACTCAGGGGAAAAAACATGTAAAGGAAGGCAGAGATCGGAGTGATACACCTACAAGCCCATGAACACCGAAGATTTCAGGCAGCTAGAAGCTAGGACGAGAGGAGGAAGGGTCCTCCCCTAGAGTCTACAGAGAGAGCATGGTGCTGCTGACACCTTGAGTTCAAACTCAGTCTCCAGACCTGGGAGAAAATACATTTCTATTGTTTGTAGTAATGAGCTCCAGCAGCCCTGGGAAGCGAATGCATTCGATTACCCTCCATAAGTGATACGTTTACAGGGAAATTTCTCCAGGGTGGTCTGGTAGGTTTCCCGGTACCAAATTTCCTAAATCCAGTAAGTCCGAATCCCTGTGGGTGGAACCTAGGGACCTTCACTGTAACCCACAGTCCCCACCAAATGTTTACATGCACTGTGATGTAAGAAGTGCTGGGCATCTGCATGATCTAAGGACCTGCCCCTAGCCACTTCCCTCGTATCTGTCCTAGGCACCTGCTGTGACAGCTACTTCACACACTGTGAGGGCCCTACAACCAAGCAGTGCTGGACCAGCCAGCCTCTGCATAAGTCGCTTCATGTATTTGGACAGTTTTCTCGTCTATGCATGTCCTGCCTGGAGTCCCCAGGAGAAGATGTGGATTGTTGAGAAGGGCAAACGGAGCATGCACAGAAGTGCCTTGCACGGAGTTACCGGCAAATGCTGAATTCGCACTTCTTACTTTCTCGCTGCAGCCGAACTAAAACCCTCCTGGATCGCACTTGTCCTCCGGGGACAAATTTGACTTTGTTTCTGGAACACCACTACGAAAACCGCCAAAGCAAGGGCTATCAGTTACTTGATGCTCCTGACGGATCTTCTACATAACATCAGTTAGTTTTAGGTGGGCTTTTATCCGTTTCACAGGCAGGACACTGAATTTCAAACAGGTGAAGCAACTTTACCAAACTATTAGAGACATTACAGCTGTGTGCACTCGCCGTTCAGAAGGGACCTCAGAGTGTTTCCTCTGGGCGTTCCTAGATAGCAAGTTCATCTTACAATGCAATCCATGTGAATACATCAGTGTCCGATTGCACTTCATATGCATAGAAAACCTGAATGGCCAAAAAAGGGGAGGAGCAGGAAGGAGCCAGAGAAAAATCTTTGATTAATCCCTGGCTGTCTGAGGACCTGAAAATCAGCAGCATCCCGCAATGAATAGGACTCCCCAGGTGATTTATATGCAATTTAGCTTGTGAAGCCCCGGATTTATTCAGCTCAGAGAGCAGACTGCTGCGGAGGGGGCCTTAACACTGATAAATCAAGTACAAGAGTGGCAAGTGTCTAATGTGATGAGGTAGTGAGGAAGGGGATGTGAAATTTGCAGGGGGAAAAAACTGAAACTATACCATGGGAGAAAAATAAAGACAGGAAAATAAGTCCTAAAAACAGCCTAGGTCAGAATATCACCTGTGATTCAGGAAACAACTGAAAATAGGGTCAGAGCTCCTTGGATGACCAGAAGGAGAAACAAAGATGGAGTCAGCAATATCAGGATAACGTGCATCGCACACTCAGTGAAGGAAGTCAGAATCAGCGAATAAGAACCATAAGAAATAATACATATTAAATGACCATGTGAGGCAGTACACCAACTCTGTTTCTTGTGTGAGCTCATTTAACCTCAGTGACCTCATGAGGTTTTTGATCATTGAAGAGGCTGATGTTTGGATGTACTTTTACATGGTAGTGGCAGGCTAGTAAGACCAGAACTGCTGTCTACTTGTTTTATTTATTCATTTATTCGGCTTAATTCTCTCACTTTTCACCCAGTCTCCCAATTCTCCTCCCCTCTAGCAGCTGTCAGCCTACTTCTTGTGTCTAAGAGTCGGTCTCTCTTTCACTTGTTAGTTCAGTGTGTTCATTAGATTCCACATACGAGTGAAATCATATGGTATTTGTCTTTCCCTGACTGGCTTATTACACTTATCGAAATGCTCTCCTGATCCATCCACACTGTCAAAAGAGGTAAGAGTTCCCTCTTTTTTATGGCTGAGTAGTATTCCATTGTGTAAATGTACCACAGCTTTTTTATTCACCCATTTACTGATGGGCATTTCAGGTTGTTTCCTCATCTTGGCAATTGTAAATCAAGCTGCCGTGAACACAGGGGTGCAGATATTCTTTTGAACCAGTATTTAGGGTTTCTTGGGATATAGCCCCACAAGTAGAATCATTAATAAAGCAGTTTCATTTTTAGTTTGATTTTTTTTTGAGGTAACTGCATACTATTTTCCATAGCGGCTACACCCATCTGCATCCCCTTTTCTCTGAATCCTCGCCAACACTTGCTATTTGTTGATTTATGGATGATAGCTATTTGGACAGGGGTGTGACAATATCTAATTGTGGTTTTAATTTGCATTTCTTATATGTCTATTCATCATCTGTATGTCCTCTTTGGAGAAGTATCTATGTCTGCTCAGGTCCTTTGCCCATTTTTCACAAGGACTGTTTGTTTTGGTGTTGAGTTGCATAGGTTCCTTCTAAATTTTGGGTATTAACCCCTTATCATTGGCTAATATGTTCTCCAATTCAGTGAGTTGTCTTTTCATTTTATTGGCTTCTTCTGCTGTGTAAAAACTTTCTAGTTTGATGTAGTCTCATTTGTTTATTTTTTTTGTTTCCCTTGCCCGAGAAAACATAATCAGAAAAAAACATTACTATGAGAAACATCTGAGATTTTACTTCCTGTGTTTTTTTAAAAGATTTTATTTATTTTTGGAGAGAGGAGAAGGGAAGAAGAAAAAAAGGGAGAGAAACATCCATGTGTGGTTGCCTCTTGTACATGCCCCACTGGGGACCTGGCCTACAACCCAGGCGAGGGATGTGCCCTGACTGGGAATCAAACCAGCAATGCTTTGGTTTGCAGGCAGGCACTCAATCCACTGAGCTACACCAACCAGGGCTTCTTCCTGTTTTCTTCTAGGATTTTTATGGTTTTGAGACTTACATTTAAGTCTTTTATACATTTTGAGTTTATTTTTGTGTGTGGTATAAGGAGATGGTCTAGTTTCTTTTTTTTTCATGTATCTAATTTTCCCAATGACATTTAGAACTTTACACTCACATCATCTTTTCTCATTCCACAAGCATGTAGGAAATATGTCCTATACACAAGCTTTAGGGGCAGGAATTATCATTATTCCTATTTTATAGACACAGAAACTAAAGCTTAGAGAGATGAAGTAATTCATCTCAACTCACACAGCCCGTGTGAACAGGAGGAGCCAGAGTTCAACCTTGGGTCTGTGACTCTAAAGACTATTGTTCTAATAATCTTGATACATTCTCTACAAAACTGGCTAAAATTTCTGAGATTATTCTTTCTACGATACAAAAAGTGTTTCACTTATTGGCCTCAACTTCATGATTGAACACCTTTAACATGACAGAATTCTGATCCCAATAAATGTTTGCGAAGTTACCTTTCAGTAAATTTAGCCCAATATCATCACAATGGTCAAAAAAAAGGAAAGAAAACACTACGAGAGGTTATCATCCTATAAAAAGCAAGCTCCACTGAGCAGTTCCAATACCATATATGTCCAAATCTTCCCACTAGTCCTTAAAAAACAAAAATGTAGCAGAGAGACTTGGAATTTGTTATTTTCCCAAGTGGGAGCAAGTTCCTCAGAATCCTTCGACTATCAAAAATGTCTTTGAAAAACAAATCATTGTGATTTTTGAAGAAAGACTTTAGTTACTTAATAGCATTATATACAATTTCACCATTACTTCCAAAATCACATTTTAGAAATTCAAGAGTCTTATTCAACTTAAAAAAGAAATGAAACCAAAAGCACAATATGGACTTTCTAAATCTGAAAAGCAAAAGGGCTTGTAAACATCACTTCAAGAAGTATTCTCACGAAAGCAACTCAAGTGTAAAAAAAAAGAATTGTCCACATGTTGCTGCTATGATTACATTTGTTTTTAATTCTGTCTTTAACATAAAAAATCCACTTTTTCAATGCCCCCAGCATTCTTCTATTTTTAAAAGAAAGTGTTAGAGGCTGTTTCTCTCACCTAGAAAGTACATGCATAATCACATAAACTAAAAAGGTCACCCTGGAAATGAACGGCACTTCGACCTCTGTCTCTCAGTTTTGGGAGTTTACTCCACATGTAAATAAAAAACCATGAGAAAATGGGTACAAGGATATTAGTCGCAGCATTGTTTATGCTTACAAAAAAACCCAAATAACAGCAATATCAATGAGCTGGAGTAGATGAATACTATGGGATCGTACGTGGCTACTGCGAAGACCAATATGGACTGATCTGGAAGGAATCCTGTGAGCTATTATTCATGAAAAAAATAGCAGGATGCTACGGAGTATTGTAGAATAATTCCCTTCCAGTTAAACAACAACAACAACAACAAAACCCTCCAATTGACAGAGAAGTTCTCTTTATAGGAAGTTTTGCATAAACATACAGAAAGGTTAACAGTAGCTCCCTACTAGAGGACAGGCAGGGAGGATCTGCCAGAAAAGATGATTAAATTTGACTGTGTGACAACCAGCATGAATTACTTTGGCAATTAAAACAATCAAGGAACTAGATATGGCCCCAGGACAGATTAAAATCAGCAAATCTGAGATGTAATATGTTCTCTTAAGTATCAAAAAGGTGTCCAGATTGTACCATGCTGAGTAGGAAGGCAAAGCCACACAAAAGGAAACATTTCCCCTGACCTGTTTACTACGGAGAACCCGGGAGAGTCCACAGCCTGTCTCATTTGGCGTGGACGTCCCGGAGCCAGTCTGTACGGCTAGATAACCAGAAGGTTTCCAGGCAGGATGCTTCAAACCCTGCCTCTGCCCTTCAGGGATAAACCAGAAAGATCAGAGAAAGCAGTAATAATTCTACTATTACTGCCCCTTGCTTCACCGTGTCACAGGGAGGCGAGATTTTCCTTTTCGGTCTTGCAGTCAACAGAAAGCATCCGACATCCAATTTACCCTTGATCCTGTCTCGCCATCTCAGGCTGGATTACCTTTCTTTTTTCCTAACCTAGTAAAAATATAAAGTACTGTAACCTGAAGCATTTTTATAGACTGAGAACTTCAAATGAATATATCCCAGAGTTTCAAAACATTTTTTTACAAAGGCAATTCATTCTCAGATGGGGTATCCAAATGCATTCTGTTTTAAACTTTCTCCATTTTCCATCTTGCTTGTTTATCTGGGCACCATCTGACACGATGTCTGAACAAAGAGACCAATTTAAGAGGCCAAGTGATTGCATTAATTCAGAACTGACTTCTCTTTACCCACAGTCCCACTTCATTTTTGGCATTGACCCTTGGTTGCTGGGACAAGCCAAAATGAGAACATTTCTCCTCCGTGTTAAATCACAAACGCCATCAGCAAGGCGACTTCACTTCCAGTCCCCTGGGGGGTTCACACCAGAGGGGTCACAGACAGAATGAAACAGCCATTCACAAGAAGCCTGAATGGCACTTTCCAAGGAAATACTGCTTTAAACACATATGGTTGGTTAGATGACCTGCAATTTAAACCCTAAAACTGTTGAAAGGCAGTGATATTGACAGCATCCCATAAAACACTCTTCTTTTGAAAACAATTAGATGTACGCAAATAACTATTAACTACATCGCTAAACATTTTTTTGTAAGAAGAACATCAGAGTAACTACCAAAGACAATATTAAGACTTACTTAATTATATTCTAAAGTCACAAAATGATCAAGGAGATCAAACAATCTACTAGAAGCTATTACAAGTTCCTTTGAATAGCTCCTCTAACTTTTTCTCATAATAAATAACTTTTAGTTTTTTATCTGGGAGAGGGAGTGAGTAGGAAGCCATTTCCATTACTATTCTCTGTCCTCGTATATATATTTTTACTACTATTAACTTTCCACTGTTTTTCTCTGCCAAGTGTGAGTCCAGAGGTTTCCTCGCGGGGCTTTTAGGAATTTCCCGAAGACCCAGAGGGATGGTCAAAGCACACTCTTCTTTTCTCTTTCCTTACAGAACACTGCACTTGGGCTTTCCAAACACAATCCCCCAAATTACTACTAATTGGAAAAACAAAATACCATGTGAATTCAATGATACACTTTCCAGACGCTTGAACCCTAAGATTATGAAAGTTACGTTTGAGAACAGACTCTAAAATTCAACTGAAGGCCAGTTCAAACGCCTAGTTCTACAATGGTTAAATATTACGCTCCTGCTGCCATCTTGTGGCCATTGTTGAAATCTCTCTTCTCCCAACCGCCCCCGCCCCCCATTTCCCTTCTCCGTTCCCCCTTTTCCCTTTTCACACCTCCCCTCTTACCCTGTATCTTCTGGACGGTGCCAAAATATTAAAAACTTACGAACTCCCTTTTTAAGTAGGAAGACAAAATGCAGTACGCTCCGAAAGAAAAAGAGATGGTTGCGAATTCTTCCTCCTGCCTGTAAAGGAGAACTCCTTTCTCCTTAACATTTTTCTCATTTATACACAGAACCATTCTTCTAACGACATTTTTAAAAACTCTCTGTCCCTGTTCAGATTAATCTACTGTATTCCTTCAAGCAAAGGGAATATAGATTATAGGAAAATAAATTTGTATTTTATAAAAGACTTCCCCTTCCAAACTTTTTCCAAGTTGTATTTTTACAATGAAAGAAAAAAAAGCGTAGGTATGTCTGGCTACAAAATGCCACACTATCACCCTTCAGAGCCACAGGCACGGACTGTCAGGATGTAAGGAAGAACTCTGGGGAAGGGAGGAGACACACTCGGGGAAACAGGGAAACAGGAGCTAGCTCCCCAGCAGCCCCAGGCTGGGTGGAGACAAGCAGCCCAGCATCCCTCCACCATGTCCTGGCTGTCCTGTTCACAGGACATTCTGGCATGGCACAGAATTCGTAAATCTGAAAGGAAATTAGCTGGTTTTCTGCTCTCCTAAAATGGTTAACTCTTAGCCAGACCGATTTATCATCAGAGGAAGAATGCATGTTATAAAAGCCACCATTTCCATCCAACTCTATGCCACACGACTCCAGCTCCTGGGGAGATGTCGAAAGAGCCCAAGAAGCCACGCAGATATAGATACAGCGTACAGAGACAACCAGTCAGCCAGAACTCAGTCTTCCAAAACATGGTGAGCAAGACAACGAACATGAAAATAACTCATTTCATTCTTTGTTGAAAATGACTTAAAAACAATCTTTCCTCATCTTTATCTGAGTAGTTGTGTTTGCTACACACATCCATACTTTTGTACTTTCCCTTAAAACGGAGCCTTATTCTAAGACATAATAAACATGCAGCACAGATTTGATGTGATTGTCACACATTTTCCTGCAACACTTATTAAAAGTCCTAATTGTTAATATAAATAAATTCATGTGTGGACCATCTAGAAGCATCCCTGATGCTACTAACAAGCCGAACATCCCACTTCGGGAAATATTGCTCCGAGGTATGTGTGCTGAGTAGAATGCAGTGCACCTAACAACCGTATTTCTAAATGCACAGCAGTAAGAGTCATAAGGTCACCACTTGGATTGTTTTAGAGCCACAGTTCAGACCGGGGGTTCTCAGACATTCTTCCTGCAGTGACTCACGAGATGGATGCTGTTCCCATGTGCAACACACTCTTGTGAAAAGACAAGAGCGTCTGTGGATTACATGCAACTTCCTGCCATAGATCTGTAATCCTACCAGTCAAGAAAGGGCACTGGAATGCGAGCAAAAGCTGGCCCTTGGGGGATGCCGGCAAATGCACTCAACCTTATTTTCTACGAAACAAATCATTCGCAACTTTTGATGTTTAAATTCTTATTTACTCATGTGAACCTCACAACTGATCGAATATACACCCCTGTGTGTCACGACACCACAGCTAAAATCTGCCAGAGAAGGACACAGGATATTGTATTGAACATCGGACAGTGATCTTCTCTAAGCAGCGACTCAAGGGAAGGTGAATTGGCTTTATTCTCTAAAAGATTCCTTTTTTAAAAGAAAATGTTGGTTAATGCATTCTAGTTGCATGCCGCTCTTACCCATTCTCTAAAAATGACCATGTGCGAAGAGAAAAGGATGGGAAGCTGAGGTTTTTATTTGGTTGGAATTTTTACTGTAAACAGACCTGGTTTCTAGCCAGGGGTTTACAACCTAAGACATAACAAAATTTTCTATTTTGAGAAATTTTAGCATCTGTTGCTCAGTTCCTTGGTGACTGTGTGAGGCACGAAACTAGCCTTAGCCACACCACGCGGGCAATGAGAAATAGCAAGAAAAATATGAACATTTACCCAAAGGCTTTAGATTTGCTCATTAGACAGTAACTGTATCCCATGGTTGAAGAACCAGGCCTACTAATATTTGTAAGAGGAAAACATACGAGTATTTTTGATTCCCATAAAGTTTATCAGCAGCACATCTGCAATATTAGAGGTCGGGATGCTCAGCTAAAGACACATCCAAGGATTTAAAACACACTCGGAAGCACTCTCTAAATTGCACTAGAAAAAAAAAGGTCAGCTTGAATTAGCAGCAAGCCTGAGAGAATAATTAAAGAATGCAGTTGTATAATCTTTATCACAAGTGAAAACCTCAAACTAAGTCCTAATAAGGTCTCTACAGAAGAAGTCTTATCGGATTTGCCTGAGTAAACATACAAACAGTGCATGTATGTGACCGCCTTGCACAACCAAGTGCCACCAGCGTCTTCGTACGCGTCACATCAACCTAAATCAACTCCCAACGCCAGCATATTAACGACTTAGGGCTCATTCCCAAACATACGTCAGATCAATATGCACTTAGAAAAGATTGAACATGCAGCCAGCACGTGGGGCAAGACAAATTACAGAAAGGATTTTTAAACTTTCTAGTCAATATAAACCTTTATCTTCTAAGGCGGTAGGGGTTTCTATTATATTGCCATGTAAGAAGCAATACAAAAAGATTTGAAATAAAAGCAACATAAGTATACTGAAGTCTGAGATCCACCAATAATGTTTATTGAGTAGTGCAGAGTATGTTTTTTTTTAAAAAAGGAATGTATGGTTTCATAGCAATAAATAGATTAGTTCTACTTCAGTCTTTATATGTGAAAATAATTCTATTTCAAGGTATACTTCTGAAACTATCCATTTTTCACTGAGCAAATATTTTAAACCATTGTGTATTTTCAACATGAACAATTAATAAATCATTACGTTTAAAACTTTAGGAAATTGAATTGGTGTGATCTCTGAAATACCTAGAGACATGAATGACCGTCCAAGGTGGGAGGAATACCTTGAGCAAGGACTCTGTTCTGTGTTTGCTGTTTCATGACGTTTGCAGGTCACACTGATCGGGCAGGAGTGACCGATGTCACACTGGAACAGAGGAGCACTGGAACCCCAAGGAGAGAGACGCCACGCAGGCCAAGAACACGGAGAGGGAGGTGAAGAACGGTCACTGGGTGAGCACTGAAGGTGGCACTCCAGCCAGGAGCAGCCAGGCCGGTTCTGCTGCCAGTGCCCGGGCTGAGAGGCGACAGTGGCCGCGTGCCCAGTGCCAAGCACCAGCACTTGGCAGACTGCAAGGTGCCAAGATCCATTTCACAGTAACAGCCCGAGCGGTAAATCCTCCTTTTCACGGGGAACTGACCTGGGCTAACCTGGAGGAGTCCCACAGTGATAACTGCTCTAAGGAGTGTAAAATCATAAAATAAATGAATGAAATGAGGTAGAAATGTGTGTGTGTATGTGCATGTATATATATGCACACCCATACATACACACATTACTCCCACAGATAAACATATGCATACAGGTAGGGCCTCTCCTCTCTTCAGGAGCCCCGCAGCAGAGCACACCAACGAAGCTGGACTCAAGGTCCATATTTCTGTTTGACGCTTCTCCAACTTCTGAGCTTTCCCTTTTGTGAAACAGGATACGCCGTGCCTGGTCTATCTCAGAGCTCACAGTAATTTCCGAGAGCCACAAGAATCCTAGATAACACAGGGTCCTGAACTCCGATAAGCAAATGCTCAACGGCAAATGAAAATCATTATTCATACTTCGAGCAACTATGAAATCACCTGAAAATCTTATCACCAGACAGGGTTTTAATGCATTCTCAGCGTCTCCTACACAGTGCGATGAGAGGCACTGAGTCAACAAAGGGGGAAGAGATGGGGCATCTTCTTGTTTTTTCAGGCCTGTTGGACATAGTTTCATGAGGGTCAGTCAGATCCCTAATGAGTACATGCTTCAATATAAATGCTCAACCTAAACTTTCAATCCATGATTCAACTAGAATACATGTTTAAACATGTACGTGATTCCAGACCTGAACAAACCCCCAAGCAAAGGGTCCATGTCCTAAGCGATAAGTGTAAACAGATGATAAATTGAAGACATCAATTCAGCGACTCGGGAACAGATGCGAAATTAAGAAATCTAACCAATCTTCCCATTTCTGAGATCCTTGTAAAGGCACTTCACTAATTACTTGCTCAGTGTTGTCATCACTAAAAGCAGGGTCCCCTCCCCCCAGTTAAGCTTTCACTGAAAGTAGATGCGACACGTTTGTGCTCAGAACTTAAAGTACACGTGGCAAGACACGAGGCTTTCGACAAGCCGTCCTACCCCTCTCTCCTCTTCAACCTGCCTCCCCTAAACTCTTATCCCAAGTATTATCCACCCGCGGAAACTAAGTGAATGTCCTCCCTGTGAAGTTCCTGTTAAAACATCACTATGTTAATTGAGAAAGGATAACTTGGTTAACATATTGATATACTGTCACTCAGTAATAAATTCCTTTTGATTGTTAACTTGGTAGGAATGAAGGGATTAGCAGACGGGATCTGCAAGGCAAAAGGCAAAGGGTACAGTGAATGTACCCAAAAGAGGCAACCAAGACCATGTTCACAACTGTACTATCCATCAGCCTTGCCTGTGATATGACACTGAGCTGGAGAAGTTAGCTGGCTTAAGAGGGAAGATTTCAGAAAGATTGGCAGCCGACAATCCAAAGAGCAGGACAGCCTGCAAAATTTCTCACCTGGCTCAGGTCCATATGTTGGATGCGAGAGCTCATTGGTCACTTGCTCATGAGGTCAGTTTAGTGGTGCTTCTACAACGTGTGTTTTTTTTTAACTCTATTTTAACGTAGGGGAGGTTCATTTCTTCCTATGGAAAGGATTCACCAGCCACTAAAATGAAACTGGCCCAATTTCAAAGCTGTGCAGGGTAGCAGTTTGGAACTTGGCCTCTAAAAAACTGCAAGATTTGGGTTTGAAACTTAGAGCATTTGCTGGCTGCACGTAATGACTTCTAGCCTCAGATTCCTCTTGTGAAAAGCGTATGTCATTTAGCACTGTTCCGAGAAAACAGTGCGTTCCTGTAGATAAAGAGCTTAGCATTGTGCTACAATTGCTAAGGTCAGCTATCTTTATTGTTGTTGTCATTGCTGTTTTAAATTATTGTGTATTTTCTATATGAACAATTACTGGACTAAGCCCAGAAGTCAGCTGATAGCCACCTGTTTCATGAAGGTACTTACATTAAAATCAGGCCAAATCCTTTGATTTAGTCTGCATGATAACCAGAGTTGAATCAAATCAGAAATAAAAAAGGCAATGAGTTTTCTGGGACATTCATCCCAAAGCATTCACATCCCAGTGGAAGGAAGTTCAAGTTACAAATAATGAATTTACATCATTAAGAATCAAGGGATTTGTGACAAGAATAGCTGAAATGGCTTTGAAATATAATCTTTTATGCCTGTAACGGATTAATATTGATTCCAGCTTTTGCTTAAGCCAACTTAAAAAAAAAAAACCATGTGCTAAGGGGACAACCAAAATAAGGAATGTACGCATGCACCAAAAACTCAAGGAAAGACTTAGGATATTAGGCCATTTTTAATGAGGAATATATACATGCAGGGCATCAATAGTTCATAGCAAACCCTGTAAAATACTTGGAGTTAGTTGGCAAAAAGTGATATACCGAGTTAAAAATATCATCATTATCTCCAAAACAGCCTGCCTTTTTTCCATGAAAATCAATTGATCCCTACTGGTCATTTTTAAAGGGACTAAATCTGAGCACTGGAATAAGTCAAATGTTTTCTCTTTAAACATGATCATCACAGGGTACACTTGATACTTAGGCCAAGAGCTCAGGCCTTCCCTTTCCCTGGTATAATTTCCATCTAAGCATTCCTTAGACACTTAGATCATTCTCAATGGGGATTGTGCCTTCTACCCTCTGTGGACACGTGGGAACCCGGTTAATTGTACTGACTTGATTACAATAGTTGGTGAATTCTCCCATTTCCTTCCACTGCAATAAATGCTTAAGATAATTTTGCCACCTAGTATGTGAATATTTTACATTGCAATCATTTTCTAACACAGTGACTACAGGCAAAAATGATTTTATCATTCTGGAATATCATCCAATTCAATTCCATTAATTTCAAAATATGTTTCTTTTCTTGTTAGTATAAAAACTGGGCATCCTGTAAAGTTGGAAACAAACCTGTGGCCTAAATAGCTATCATTCAAATCACAGAGCCACTGCAACTGACTGTCAGCTTTGCGATGAAGCAGCCGCTTTCGGCCTGGGTAAGAAGGGCATCGCTTTCACAAAGGATGCACGAGGTGCTGGAATATCTACTCCCCGCATGTGAATATCTAAACATTAGAAAACACACTTTTGTTTTGAAAGCACCTTGTGTGCTGTTAACTGTTGTATATACAACAGTTGACACTTTTAAACACTTTTTAAATTATTTCCTTCCTTGGCCAGAAAATAAGGGGTCTCTCAGATGATAATTAAGTTAGTACTGTCTCTTTAAGTGTTAGGATGAGTACTTAACGCCAATGGTTACTATCCCCATATATTATACCTGTCAAAATTCTTTACACTCTAATGAGTCAGCTTGCTGAAAATACACCCCACGCTTCCATTTGAAAGTGTAAAACTAAGTGCCCAGTAGGAAAAAGTTTACCCTCTGTCCCAGCATAACTAACTCATCAAGGAGAAGAAGTAAGGAAAACTCCGGCAACTCACTTTAGACACAAACTTGTGCCTGACCTCTACTGTGCATAATCCATTTTTAAGATGAATGTTCTCATCCCGAACACGAATATGCTGGGGAGTGGGAGAAAGGGATACAAAAAGGAGGGCAGGACAATGTGTACATCTGAAAGATTGCCCACTCCCTCCCAGTACACACAAAAAACCCTCCCCTCGTTCCTAGAGAGGTTTCCTGTCAAGGACAGTTGGAGTGCCTCTTGGAGAGCCAGCTCCTGAGTGAGAGTGGACTCTGCGAGGGCTTCCCTCTGTCCTCTCCAGACCTCGGTGGACTCTCTGTGCTGTGCAGGGGTGCCTGGTTCCTCTCTGAGGGGCACAGCCTGAACACAGAGGACTGAAATTTCAAAAATGTGATAAAGCCCCAGCCCATCATCCCTGGGAGGCCAGCAGCTGCCGGGTGACCGCTGATGAAGTGGCTTCTTAAAGAGGTGGGCAGATTGATTCCAGCTGGTGTGCACGGGGCAGGGCAGCGGCCCCGGAATGTGCAGCCTAGCTGAGGCAAGACACTGCAGCAGCTTCCCAACCAAGGGCAAGGCCAAATAGTAGCTCTGTTTGCAGCCTTGGCCTGAAGGAGGAAGAATACCAGTGTTCCATCTGATAGGAACTTTCAAGGCAGCCTGGGCCAAAAAGGTGACATGTGGACTGTCATTTTGTAAGTGAAGTGTCACTCAGGAAATCCAAAAGCTGTCCCTTACAACATCTGTTCAGAAGGGGCCCACAGTTCCTAAGAGTTTCTAAGGCAAATCCTTTCTGCCCAATCTCTGTTTTTCTCCCTCACACACTCCCAGCTCCCAGCCGGCTTCCCCTGCTCCACACAAACACAGTAATCAATACACAAGAGAAACAGAAAAGGAAGAGGTGTGGGGACACTAAGAGTGTCCCCAATAAGAGTCCTGTATGGAAGGGAGACCCAACAAGAGGACATGCTCTTTGGAAGTGCTGGTCTCAGAGTCAGAGAATTAAGGGGGAGGTACTTACTTAGGGGTCCCCTGAGCCCCAAACCCAGACACCAAGTGATCTAAGAAAAGAGAGGGGGTAAGAGGTAGGCGGGCATAAAGACATGCCTAATGGAATATTCAATATCCTGCAAAATGCACTTTGAGCCATGCACTTCCACAGACTAAAAGCCAGTAATGGGCTTTGGAGTCTGCACTTCCTCTCCCTAATGTCCAGAGGCGCTTTAATGCTGCAGCCAATCGATCGGCCTTCTCCGGTGGCTAGTGGAGTGCAAAAGCTTCCTACTTGTGGCCAGATCTCCAGACCTCCTCTGCACAAGGCACAAGCGACACAGAACTTTGAACTGACAATCTCTGGCTCCTAAAGTTCGCAATATGAGGAAGGGGAGGATCCTGGAGGAACCCGGAGGAACTGCCAGCCCTCCTTCATCCTATCAAAAGTAAGACAAACTAGGAAGGGGCAATATCCGCCCAGGGACAGGGCTGACCAGTAGCACCAAACCTGCTTCAGGTGCAAGGTCACCAAGCTGCCTCCAAATCCAGACCTGCCAGACCAAGGCGTGGCACTTCTGGAAGGGACACAAAACAAACCAAACGAACATCCAGAAAGTAGGGTTTCTTTGCAGTTTCTTGCTGACATCACAGCTGCCTGGAAAGAGACCCTGTAAACCCCACCCCCACACCTCCATTCTGGGGGACAAATCCCCAAAGGGGAGAGGAGTCACAGTCCCGCCTCCTGCTTCCACTGCCCTTGCACCCTTCCCTCAAGGCCTGGGCTCTGGACAAGTTCAGTCCCTAAATTGAACCCAATCTCTCCAGCTTCCTTTCACCCCTCCTCAGGAGGCTCTGGCGGCCCCACTGAGCATGCCCCATGGCCTGGGTCTTGGGGTCGCCTCGGGGAAGCTGTCCACACCCCAGGATGGGCAGGGCTCTGTCCCGGGGTGGGTTCCCCCACTGGGGTGCCAGGGGTGCACAAAGGAGAGGCAGCATGAGTGCAGCTGGGTGCTGAGTGACCAAGTTAGCGGGCGCAAGAAAACTTTCCTTGGTCCTCCCCACCCCCCACGCCACTGGGGCGCGTCTCCCGGAGGAGCTCGCCTTTCCCAGCCCGGCAGAGTTGAGCACAGCACGTGATGGGCAGAAATAAAAATAAACACTTCCCATTCCCCGGCCGCAGGGGCCACCCCCACTCCGTGCACGCAGAAGAGCAGCCCTGGGCTGACCAGCCCCCGCTCCTGCAGCAGGGCCCCCAGACCCCGAGCCTCCGCCCGGGACCGGCATCCGGGCCCACCCACTGGCGTGGTGGCCTTCTCTCTGGCCCGCGGCGTCCTGGCGCCTACCTTTCAGATTTGGTGAACTTCCGGAATGCCTGTCGGAGGTCGTGGAAGGACCTGTACGTCTGCGGCTCAGCCGAGATACCCTGCGCCCGGGTGGTCCGGGGGCCGATGTGGGTCGAGGGCACGGGCAGCACCGACTGGCATTTGTGGAGCTTCCTCTTCAGCTCCTGAATTTCCTCCTCCTTCTCTGACAGCCGCTTCTCTAGCTCTTTGATCCTCTCCTCCTTGAGCATGAGAATCTTGGCAAAGTCTTCCTCCAGCTCGCTCATTTTTTTTTTCCCTGAGCCCCTCCGCAAAACTTTTTCTCCAGCGGTAGCAGCGGCTGAGACGACAGCCGGGCGAGGCGAGCGCAGAGTGAGTGAGTGAATGGGTCGCTAAGTACCGGCGCGCAGCAGAGTGCTGGCCCTAATGCCGCGCCGCCGGGAGCCGCTTTCTTCGATCCACTTCTGCTGAATGGACGAAACGCACCGAGGGAAGGATGAGAAGTCTAAAAGCGATGGAGCGGAGAGGCAGAGTGCTAATCCCCAGCCTCTCCAGGGAATAGGTGATTATCTTTCATTGAGAAACCAATTAGAGCTGCCCTCCCTCCCCTGAGACCCCCTCCCTCATCCCCCTTTCCCAATCACTCCGTGAGAACACCGCTCGCGCCACCCCACCGACAGCCTGGTTTCTAGCTTGGGAGGGCTGGAACAGAGAGCCTGATCTCACCCCATCACACAATAATCACTCTTCCATGCTGTATGGTACCAAGGGAAAGGGGTGGGGTGGGGGTAGAAGGGGGGAGCTTTATGCCACTTGATCCTTGAAATAGCAACAATTACCATGTGATCCGACAGATGACGCAGCGCTTGTAACTGGAGCCTAAAGGATGAGTGTGTGTTCATAAATATTAAACTAACTTTAGACACTAATCTGCATAAATCTACCTTTGTTTTCACCTTTTTCTTCTCTTCTGCCCTGGATGATAAGGGTGGGTGCATGCATATGTTTCTTACTGGGAAGTCCTCTGGCTGTGACCCCAACTAATAAGAATGACAGGGCAATAGCAGTTCCAGGGTGTTTTTTGGCGTAAAATTTTTACTGGAAATAGTGAACTAAAATTGTTGGTGGGGAAGTTGGATGAATATACATATGGTAATGAGCCAAATGTTTACAAGAAAAGAGAAAGGCCATGCGTTAGTTGTAAGATTCTTAGAGTCTGGATTTTATTTCATCTGCTACAGTTAAAGGTTGTATATGAGCTTCCCAATTACATCACGGCATGGCCCTGGTTCTGAAGTGGTGGACGCAGGGCTGAACTACTGGCTTACCCTCCTGGTCCCAAGTTTGGGGGAAAATAGCTCCGGAAAGCGGATCTCCCCCTCACCTGTGCATCCATCACCTCACCCAACACTAATGAGATGTTTCTCCCCATTTGAGCCTGAGTACTTGGTAATTCCTACACTTTACATTTTTTTTTATGTATATGGCATTGGGAACATTTTTCATGACATAAATCACTATTTAAGAGTTTCAGTAAGTGGGAGAAACATTTCTTCAGGTTATAATTAACAAATTAGTAAAAAATGTTTAAAGGAAAAATACATATCCAAACTAATATACTAAATTGTTCTCTCTGAAATAGTAACTTTCCCTAAAAAGACAGATGAATGTATAATCACCAGCTACTTATTTAAAAAAAAAGTCTTTATGCCTTGTCTGAAATACCTCCATAAAGAAGAAGCAGGCACATACTTGTTTGTAAATAAATCTTAACATATTTTTTTATTCTGGTGTTTTCTTTATTATCTATGTTAGTGGTACTCATCTGATTATTTTAAA
Organism: Sturnira hondurensis; assembly: GCF_014824575.4. NCBI lineage: Eukaryota > Metazoa > Chordata > Mammalia > Chiroptera > Phyllostomidae > Sturnira > Sturnira hondurensis. The sequence continues at coordinate 3,956,423 of NW_028089315.1, forward strand.
TTAGAAACATTTCAAACTGTATCTTAATTTCTTCATGGCACTAGGTGATCAAGTCTGGCTTTGTCTACTCATCTATGAGAGAGGGCTCTCTGTTTTCTTGATGGTTACCATTCTGTTCCTCCCATATGTGAATAACTCATATGTGAACCTCCCATATCATCCTTTTAGAAACACTCAAAATAATTGACATTTAAAAATAATGCATTAGAAAAATAGTTTTATCACGTTCAGTCATCTAGGCATAGGTTCAACTTTCTGGAAGAGATACAGACTTTGAATGACACTTAGTTTTTTCCAAGTCTCACACTATCTTAAATGAAAATATTATTCAAATATATATCTCACGTTTATTTAAAAAAGAAACATTTAGACTAAGATTACACATACACACCCACCTCAAAACCCTAAATTCATTCATATCTTACAAAATTAATCTTGTTTTTGAATAGGTCATTTTTAACTTAAGTTAATGTTGACACCTGACATTAACTTTTGACCACTGCCTTAAGAAATACTTAAAGTACAAGGAACACTTAGAAAAGACAGCCTTGTAGAAGAATATACCTTGAATTATTTAAAATCATAGCATTTTAGTGCTGAAAGCAACTTTAAAGAGGTAACCCAAGATGTTCATATTATAAAAGAGGAAAGTGAGATCCTGAAAGGTCAAGTCCAGGATCACCCAAAGGCAGAAGTTTGAATCCAAAATTGCCCGTGGAGGTCACTCTCCCTACCATGCTGCTCCTAGTCCGAAACCTGGTAATCTGGAAATCCTACATTTCTGACCATCTAGTCAAAGATGTGACTTTCCCCTTTGTAGTTTGCATCGGTAAGTCTCGACTATCAAAACAATTTATAAATTCCTTTTTTTTTTCCTTAAAGGAGAAGGTCGCCATCTAGTGCCCTTGGAGAACTTTGCTAAATAAAAATCTTAATCATAAAGAGGTGAGATAACATCCTTAAATAACCTGTAAGAGTCTTTTCATGTCCTATATCTGAGACACATAAAGAAAACAAGCAAAATTTTGTGTGATGCTAAAACATTTTTTAAAAAATTTAAAACCTTTAAAATAGTTTAGCCCCTGGGTAATGGTGACAGGGATGGCGGACATTTACTGCGTGTTTAATAGGTGCTGGCACAGGCTAAACCCTTTACGTGACTGAGTGGCTTTAATCCTCACGGTGAGTCCATAAAATGGGTAGTGTTATTCATTCCCATTGTGCAGATGGAGAAACTGATGCTCAGTCAGATAAGGTGATTTGCCCATGACCATAGTGTCCCGATGTGACCCCGGCTGCCTTCGTCGCCATGCAGCACTGCTTCCACCCAAAACGCACACAAACGCCGCCCTCTCCGTCAGCCCAATGACATGCAAACTGAAAGTTCTTTGTTAATTAGGACACAGTAAATTTAAAGTCCCATATAAACCCTTATCAGCCTCTACGTGTCTGGCTTCTCAGTAATCAATCTCTTCCCAAAGGTGTTTTCCTTATGATACTTTCCTTATAATAATAGTGTATATCATATAATTTAGTTTTTTAAAAAGTACAGGTACCTTCAAGTGTTAGGATGGTGCCTTCCATCCACCATAAGGAACACTTTTTTAAAGAATGCCAAGGTTATAGGTCCAATCCATGGTCAGAGAACATCCGTGACTCAACCAATGAATACATAAATGGATACAACAAATCAACATTTCTCTCTCTCTCCCTATTTCTCTTTCTTTCTCCCTCTCCACCCCCACTTCCTCTCTCTCCAAAATCAATCAATAAATTTAAAATATGAAAAAACCTGAAATTCCTGTTCTTCAATCCAGGTCATTGTCATAAATTTTTTTAAAATAATAAAACTGACTAAAACTCAGTCCACTTTTATTGTTGCTATATACCAGGAATTCTAAACAGTGTCAGTGGTAAAACGCTCCTCCCCTCAAAAGTATTTTGTTGATCTAAGTTCAGGCAATTCCCGCATTTGCTGTTGAGCGGGGGGGATCATTCCCGTTGCCCCACTCCCGGATCAACATTGACCTTGGTGCACATTAAGGGAATCCAACGCAAAAAGGAAAAGAAAATCAAGTCATAATGCAGATGAGCAAGGAGAAAAATTTCAAACCATCTCTCTGTTTTTAATGCCTTATATGCCAACATTTTTCTTGGTTACAAAAATGACAAGTATTTGTGGAAAACTGCATGCAATACATTTTCCATCAAGGGATACAATTGGTGAACAAAGAGTACTGGACTTGGAAGCAAAAAATATACACATATGTCTCAGCTCTATCACTTCCTCGGTGGTGTGCTTTGGGCAAATCTCAAAACTTCATTAAGAGTCATTTTCCTCATTTGAAAAATGGACAGTGGAAGTCACCTGGGGTTCATTTCATCTTCACCACCTTCAGTGATTCTGTAGCATTCTGCTTTCCCTGTGACCCAATGTTGAAATTATCAGTCCGTTCTTACAGATAACATTCATTCATGAGCCTCAGCCAAGTTGAAAACGTTAAGGAAGAGTTAAGATGGAGTCTGCTTGGTCCTATAAAGATTACAGTGAACTTTGTGACTAACAGAAGCTTGGAGCATTTTCAATTAATTCTACATCATACTGGATGTGGCTTCAACATTGTTACCTAAACCATGCTCCCATGACCATAAAGTGTGGTCACACGGGCAAGATAAAAGCTTTACATCCTGAGACACACACATCTATGTTAACCACTGCACAGAACATGAAAAATAGCAAAGTTAAAGTCACCTCAGCTAAACAAACTTCCAAGTTAGTCAGTTTCCATTTACTTAAGTTATACAATGAATCAGTTTTTTTTTAAAAAAATATGCCCCCAAAGTAAGACATACATAGATGCTTTTCCTGGTGGTGTAAATGAACTTCTTTCTCATGATGCAGCAAGACCATTGCTTTTTGTGATTTTCTGGGATATCTATCTACAGGTTTGAAAAAAATTCTTCCCAGAAACTATGAAAAATAAAACCAACAGTACTTGAATATTGTAGAAACCAAAATCTGCAGTATATTAAAAACCTTGGACCTAGAATATGGAGACAGAGATGCTGCAGGACTTCAGGCAAATAATTTTATTTCCTGGAGCCTCAGTTTTCCCAACTATAAAGTGGAGATATGAGTGCCCTGGCTGCTGTGGCTCAGTGGATTGAGTGCCAGCCTGCAAAACAAAGGGTCGCTGGTTTGATTCCCAGCCAGGGCACATGCCTGGGTTGCCAGCCAGGTCCCCAGTAGGGGGCGTGCAAGAGGAAACCACACCTTAATGTTTCCCTCCCTTTCTTTCTCTCTCCCTTCTCCTCTCTCTAAAAATAAGTAAACAAAATCTTAAAGTGAAGATATGAGTAATAAAGATGAAAACAAGTAATAAAGATATGAGAGATGAAAACAAGATGTTGTTATTTAAATATGACCCTACATAAACAAACCTAAATAAAATGATAATGCATCCCTACTTTGATTCTCAGCAGGAAAGAAACCCAGCAGAGGGCAGAGCAGACAGTCTTGTTGCTGCTGCTGCTGCTGCTGGTAATATTTATATACATGCACCTTCTCCAGTTGTTAAACACTAGTCAAGGTACTGCTGTGAAATTATTTTTGCAAATGTAATGAAGTGTCAAGTCACTTTGTTTACTTTCAAGTAAAATCATCTAGGTGGGCCTGGCCTAATCAGGTGAACCTTTAAAAGCGATTGGTCTCTATCTGAACAGCAGCTTGCTACATGTGACAGGAATTTGACGTGAGGGAGATTCCCTATCGCTGCACCTTTGAAGACATGAGGGGCAACATGACAAAGGATGCAGGTGGAGTCTAGGCGCTGTAAGGGGGCTCTGACTGACCGGCAGCAATAAATAGGGACTTCTGTCCTACCACTGCAAGAACTGAGTCTTGTCACAACCATAAGAGATTGAGAGAGAGCCCAGAGCTCCCGAGGAGAAAGCAGAATGGTGGGCATCTTGATGTCAGCCTTATAGGACCTTGAGCAGAGGGTCCAGCCGTGCTACATCCAGAATTAGATCCAGGATTGTGAAACAACAAATAAGTGCTGTTTTAAGTCTCTCAGTTTGTGGAAACTGGTTAGGAAACATGATAAAACTAATGAATTGCTTGACTACCATTAAAAATGTTCATTAAAATGCCAGATCTAGTTTTACTACTCTTAGATGCCTGACTTTTTAAAAGAGTCATTTTTAGTGAAACTGCTTTAGTGCAGTTCAAAAATGGATACTTGGGGACATAAAAAGTTGTTATAAATTATAAATTGCTTCAAGCAAACTGATGACAATTTGAATAGTCTTCTAAGTATGGTAAACTCCCTTCCATAAAAAACATATATGTTTATAGCTGTGTCTTATCATGACTGAAATGTAGATCCTCCCGACCACAGGTTCTAGAGAGGATTGGAACCATTCATGAGTTTGCGTTACTTACAGGGTAGAAACATTACTGTAGCTTACCTTGTACAGTGACCTAGCTCTATGACCTCGGACAAATGTTCCACCTGCTGAGCCTTAGTTTTCTTATCTGTAAAATAGCAGTTCTTTTATAGTACAATGTGTTTGGCTCTGAGAATACATTTAAATAATCTTGTATTTTCCTTAATTAGCTGGATATTTCCATAGTCATCCATGGAAATTAGATGTCTCTACATGCCACTGCCTTCCAGGCTCAGGAACTAATTAAATATTTGAGAAGAGTGGTGGGGAAGGAATACAGATCCTCTTCCGACTTCAGTTTTTTATTTGATTTGACTTGATGTTTTGGTTTGATTTTTAATATGAGAGAAACTGGATTCATCTACTTGGAATATCTTTTTATAAATTATAAAATTTAGAAGATAGATATGTAGAATTCAAACAACACAAAAGGATACTCAGTGAAAGTTAAGTCTCCCTCGCATCTCTGGTCCTCAGCTACCCAGACCCCCTTTATGGAGAGAACCATTTACTATTGCCAGGAACAGCGTCAGCCTCATTAAATATTATATTCATATAGCAGCACAGCTATATATAAATACACATTTTTATACAAATTTGACACAACAGACTCACTATCTGGTTTGGATGTGAGCCTGCTGCCTAACTCAGTGTTATTATTTCCTGACTCCCAGATCATTGTCCCAATGCCACATGATACAAGTGTCCCATTTGGCGCTGCCAGGCCCTGTAGCGAGGCAGAGACGCTGCATGTAGAGAGTGTACACCCCCCTTCATTGACAGTGTTCACAGCTCTTCTCAACCTTAAAACATGGGCATTTGTTGCTTGACTCAGTATTTCAGTCACAACCACAGCATGGTGTGATATTGAAAGAGCAAGTCAAACATTATTGTATGTGTATGTTTATTAAGGAAGTCTATGTAAAGATAAAATCACCTCTGGTCCTAAATCTCACTACCTGCTTTTTGTTGATAGGGACGTTCATCTGTGCTTATCTGCTGTTATTTCAAATTAGCAGCACCCATGTAAAAAGGGCTGACAAGCCATCACTTAGGTATAAGGAACACTATATTTTAACAGTCTCTCAACTCTAATCGTCGTGATGTTTTGGGTGTCTAATCAAAACTGCATAGCTAGCTCAATAGTTTATTTGCTGTTTCTGATTTGATGAGGACACTTTTATTTGGATATTATTTTCTCAAAATATCTAGTCATTCATTATAAAACACAAAACTTGTTTTTATAGCTGTAAAAAAATAGTTTCACTGGACCCATGGTATTCCAGGAGAAATAAAGCTCCCATATTCACAGGTACCATCTCCTAGGGCCACACCGATCACATTTTCCCATCTGTGCTAAATAGGGCTCCGTTTGGCAGCCCTAGTAAAAGTGGGAAGGTGGAAGAAACACTTGAAACGTTCCCATAATAATTTTAAATAATTGCATTCATTACAATGAAAAGTCTACCTCGGCACCGAAAATTACTTTGGCTCAGCAGAATTCTCCCCTCTCCACGCAGCCCTTTCAGGCACCCGCAGTCTGCAGAGAGCCAAGAGGCAGCAGAAAGACAGAGGATATTGAGCTGAGACACAGTACCCTCCACCCTTCATTCAAGACTTCATCCAATAATGGGAGATCATTTTACAGTGCAGAGACAAGCAGACATTACTCAGCCTGCGGCTGAAATCTGCAGTAAGAAGCCCTGCCAGGAATACCTTAGTGTAACATGAGGTGGTACTGTGTGTGTGTGTGTGTGTGTGTGTGTGTTTCAGTCGTAGTATATTTCTTCTAAATCATTTTCTCTAGTTGGAGTATGTCAGTAAATAAAAATAAACTCTTCCTTTAAAAATGTCTCCATTCTGAACATTTGGATATTTTAATGGTAAGAATGAGTGATACTTGTTCTTAATATCACTTGGAGAGTATTATGCTAACTGAAATAAGCCAGTGAGAGAAAGACAAGTACCATATGATTTCACTCGTATGTGGAATCTAATGAACAAACTGAACTAGCAAGGAAAATGGGGGCAGACTCATAGATGGAATGAAGGATGACAGCTGTTAGAGAGATGGGCAGTGGGGGTGGGTGGTGAGGCAGGGGGTTGGGTGAAAAAGGTGACGGGATTTTTTAAAAAGCCTCTCAGACACAGACAACAGTACGGTGATTCCAGAGGGAAAGGAATGTAGGGGCAGTAAAAGAGGGTAAAGGGGGGATAAATGGTGATGGAAGAAGACTTGACTTGGGGTGGTAAAAACACAATACAATACAGATAATAGATTATAGAATCATACACCTGAAACCTATACACTTTATTAGCCAATGTCATCCCAATAAGTTCAATTTAAAAAGAACAAATGGGAAATTCACAAGTTGCTGGGGACTGGGCTCTAGCACATTTTTATCAGTCAGGCAGGGATCAAACTCTAGGATGTTATCATGAGTCAGAAGTGACATCTTCCTCCCCTTCATGGCCAGACAAATGGATTTACCTTTTATGCAAATTTCAAATTAGCATGCTAGGAAAGATGCAGGAGAAGGGCCATTTATGACAGGAATATTTGTTTTATTAAGAAAGCTATTATGGATCTGGCATTCCTTCTTTGACATGAAAATTAAAAATAAATGTTTGTGTAACCTGAGCAGATGTACTAGTTGTCATTCATTCAACAGATATTTTTGCTCACTTTTATATGAGTCCCAGGCCGTCTGCTACACCCTGAGAGGGTGTGTGGGGGTGGGGGTGAGGAGTCCGGGGAGAGAGAGAGAGAGAGAGAGAAATAAAGTTGCTTAGAAGAAAGCTAAAATTACCAAACAACCACTTTGACATGCCTACTTTGTTGAAACCAGTCTTAACTTGCCAAATTAAGGAATCAGTTGACTTTCTATGATCTAGTTTACCAAAGTTGAAGTCTTAACTTGCCAAATTAAGGAATCAGTTGACTTTCTATGATCTAGTTTACCAAAGTTGAATTAAAGAGGAGTCTCTCTTTTTCTATCTACACCTGAGGATATATTTATTGATGAAAGAGAGAGAAAGAAACATTGATTAGCTACCTGCCCTATGTACCCTGACCAGGGATGGAACCCACAACTTTTTTTGGTGCACAGGACAATGCTCCAACCTACTAAGCCACCTGGCCAGGGTAGGAGGAGTCTTTTTTAATAGTATATGGGCAATCCCTTTGAATGAATTCTTCTATGAGCGTGTCCTCTGCCAGCCACAGGCAATTGTTTGGACAAGGCGCCACCAGTGGAGCTGGTATGGGCCAGACACGGCCACGTGGTTGCTAGAAAGTACAAGTGCAGGGCCTCTCCGAAGGCCTCCCCAGTGACAGATTTCTATCCAAGGAGGCACTGAGGATTTTATAAAATGGTATCACAGGGAAATTTTACAGTAAGTGACATGGGAGACTCCAAAGTTGATATCTGAAAACAGCCAAGTACTGCCAAGTACGCCAATAAAGTGGTACTATGGTCTTCTCACTGTGTTTTACGTTCATTTTAAATCAGCCTCCTTTCCTCACTTCTCCTATAAAAACTACTTTTTTTCTTGTGGTTGTGAAAATTCATTCACCAGAAAATTATTGGTTAAAATAATTAAATTGCAAAGAACATAGCAGTGCATACATCTTTTCTAATAATGGGGTTCAAATATTTTGGTTAGATACCCAGAAGAGCAATTGCTAGGTCACATAGTAACTCAATTTTTAATTTTTTGAAGAGCCTCCCTACTGTTTTCCACAGTTACTGCACCCATTTGCACTCCCACCAGCAGGGGATGAACCTTCCTTCACTACAGCAATATTCATGGGGGCCAAGACACGGAAATAACCAGTGTCCTTCAACAGATGATTGGATGAAGATGTGGTACATGCTGGACTGGCAAAAAAGTTTGTTTTTCCCATGAGATAGTTCTAGTAGTGCTTAGTACTCTTTGACATCAGTTGAAACAATTCTGTTAGATTGTACTGTGGCAGTTGTTATGTCAGCATGCACTTAAAAAATAAACATCAATTGCAGCATACTTATACAATGAAATACTATGCAGCAGAAAGAAAGAAGGGACCCCTACCCTTTGTGACAGCATGGATGAAACTGGACAGCATTATGCTAAGTGAAATAAGCCAGCAGTGAAAGACAAATAACATATGAATCTCACTTGTAAGTGGAACCTAATCAACAAAACAAACAGGTGAGCAAAACAGAACTAGAGACATGCAAATAAAAAATGAACTGACAGTGACCATAGGGATCAGGGAGAGGTGGATAGCAGGGGGAAGAAGGGGAAGGATCAAGGAATATGGATAAAGGACCCATGGACAAAGACAAGGTGGGGGGGAGGGTTGAACGTGGGAGGTGGGGGTGGGTAGGGCAGGGGAGAGTAATAGGGGGAAATGGGGATAACTATAATTGAACAACAATAAGAAAAATTTAAAACATAAAATAAAACTTGTTCCAAGCCTGAAAAAAGCCCTTAAAATTGGCAAATTTTTGCGTAGCCATTTTAATATTGAAGATGGAAGAAAATAAGCAACATCTTTGGCTATTATGCTTTATCATTTCAAGAAGGTAAAAACTCAACTGAGACACAAAAAATAAACAGATTTGTGCAGTGTATGGAGAAGATTCTATGACAGATCAAACGTGTCAAAAGTGGTCTGTGAAGTTTCCTGCTGGAGATTTCTCGAGCATGCTGGAGGATACTCCACAGCTGGGCAGACCAGTGGAACTCAACAGCGATCAAACTGAGACGCTAATTGAGAACGATCAACAGTATATCGTGCAGAGATAGCCAACATACTGAAAATGTCCGAATCAGTTAAGTTGTTGGTAAAATTAAAAATGTGTCTTTTATTTTATGGAAAAAACTAAACAAACTTTTCAACCAACCCAATATATAAAAAAGAATGTTGTTACTCAGCTATAAGAAAAGATAAAATACTGCCATTTGCAAAACCATGAATGATCTTGAGACTGCTATTCTAAGTGAAATAAGTCAGTTAGAAAAAGTTAAGAATTATATGACTTTGCTCCTATGTTTGTAACAAGTGAACAAACAAGACAAACAAAACCTCACAGTCAATAGAGGGAAGCGAGCTGGGTTGAGTAAAGGAGGTCAAAATATGATGATGGGAGATTTGACTTTGGGGGTGGGCACACAGTGCGATGTATAGCTGAAATATCATAGAATCGGACACCTGAAACCTATATAATTTTATTAATCAATGTTGCCCCAATAAATTTAATTTACAAATAATTAAATTGCTTAAAGAAACAGAATACCCTGACAGAACTAACCTTGAAAACTCATATATGTATACTTGTTTAACAGAAAAGCTTAGCATACATTTGAATTATCATTATGCAATTTTTAGAGAACAAAAAATCCATTTTACTTTATAAAAATTAAATCACTTATCCAATGAAAACAAAATTACTAAATAGTTAATATACTGTATAATAGAGAATGCTTACTAGCCTGTAGAATTTGAGTAAGCAGTTTTTCAACAGCTACTGTTATTGAGACACTGTATGCAAGAGATTACAAATAAAATATTGAACAAGGAAAAAAGAGATTACAAAAATATTAGAGAAGGATTATAGGCATAAAAACTATAAAACATAAGAATAATTTTAATAGTAAACAGTGGTTACTGTGGTTACTTTATACTTAGAAAACTAAGAGCAGAATGATTAATCAAAACTTTCTATGGAATTTTTGGAAACTGAATATGATATATCTTCCCAGATAGTTTGCCTATAAATTCAATGCAATTCCAAAAAGACAGTGGATCAAAAATCTGTGGTACAATGGAATATTAGTTGGCCATTAAAAAGAATGAAATCTTACCATTTGAGACAGTATGTATGGACCTAGAGGGTATTATGCTAAATTAATTAAGTCAGTCACAGAAAGACAAATACTGCATAATTTCACTTATATGTGGAGTCTAAAAAACAATATATATGAATAAACAAAATAGAAACAGACTCAAAAATAGAGAACAGACTGATGTTTGCAGAGTGGAGGGGAGTGGGGAATTGGGTGAAAAAGGTGAAGGGATTGAGTACAGATTGGTAGCTACAAAATAGTCATGGGAATATAAACTATAGCATAGGGAATATAGTCAGTAATACTGTAATAACAATGTATGGTGCCAGATGGGTACTGGAAATATCTGGGGGAACACTTTATAAAGTATATGATTATCTAACCACTATTCTGTACATCTGAAACTAATACAAAGCAATATTGAATATAAACTGTAGTTTAAAATGTTTGTTAAAAAATGTATTTTTAAATAGAAGTTAATGAGTTGGTTTTTTTAATTTATTAAAAAATGTTACAAATAATCTAAAATATTTGAAAAACAATAAAAATTGTGCTCCTTTCCTCCCAACCATTAAGTGTATTATGAAGCTATAGTAATTATATAAATGTTATGAGTAATTTAAAAAATGAACCAATGAAAACAGTTTAGAAGACCCAGATCTGTATGAAAATACAGATGACCCCTGAACAATGAAGGGGCTCAGGTTAGGGATGTCAAATTCCCATGCATTTGAAAATTCACTTACAACTTTTGGCTCCCCCAAAACTTAATACTGATAGCCTACTATTGACTGGAAGCTTTACCAATAGCATAAACTGTCGATTAACACATCATGTTATCTGAAGTATATATTCTGTTCTTACAATAAAGTAAGCTAGAAAAAATGTTTAAAAATCATAAGGAAGAGAAAGTACATTTACAGTATTTATTTTTAAAAACCTGTGGGTAGCCCTGGCTGGTGTAGCTCAGTGGATTGAGCGCGGGCCTGCAAACCACACAATCGAGGTTCGATTCCCAGTCAGGGCACATGCCTGGGTTGCAGGCCAGTTCCCAGCAGGGGACTCATGGGAGACAACCATACATTGATATTTCTCTCCTTTTCTCCTTCCCTTCCCCTCTAAAGATAAATAAATAAAATCTTTAAAAAAAAAACAACCTGGGCGTAAATGGACCTGCACAGTTTAAACACATGCTGTTCAAGGGCCAACTCCATATTTTACTATGAAAGTTACATTTCATATTACTGCAGAGAAACCTAACATTAACAGGTTAGGAGAAAAAATGTATGTAGTATATAGTTTAAATATATGGTGTATCTATATGTTCAAATACAGTATATTTACAAAATATTTTCCCACTTTTTAAGCATAGTAATATATATATATATATATATCATAAAATGTACCATTTTAACTATTTTTAAGCAGTATAGCTCAGTGACGCTAACTACCCTCACACTGTTGTGCCACCAGCACCAGCCAGCTCCAGAACTACTTCATCTTCCCAGACTGAAACTGTTCACAGTTACTCCTCGTTCCTCCCTCTCTCCAGCACCTAGCAAACGCCACTCTACTTTCTGTGTCTATAAACCACTGTGTCTTTGACCACTCCAGATACCTGTAAGTGAAATCATACAGTATTTTTCCTGTGCGATTGGCTTAGCATAATGTCCCCAAGGTTCCTCTATGTTGTAGCATTTGTCAGAATTCTCTCCCTATTTAAGGCTTAGTAATATTTCATTGTATGTGTAAACCACAATTTGTTTGTGCATTCATTTGTTGATAGAAATTCGGGTTGCTTTCACCTTTTGGCTATTGGGAATAAGGCGTCTACCTACTAATATCTGTTAAAGTCTCTGCTTTCAATTTTTTCATTCCAGAAGTGGAATTGCTTAGTCATATGGTCATTCTCTGTTTAATCATAGATAATGTCTTATAAAAACATAAAGTAGGTATCCATAACAGGCAAAAAAACTCCTAAAAACCAATAAAAAATACCAAAATCCCAATACAGAATGACAAAAACAAAAATTTTCATCTTTACTAAGAACATTTATTTTTGCCTATCAAATTGGCAAAATTTAAGTGATTGATAATACTCCATATTGGGCTCTCTCAAATACTCATGAAATCATAAGTTGTTCAAGTCTTGTAGCAAGTAATTCAGCAATAGCTACCTGAGTTTGAAGTATATGTTTGCTTTTACTAGGCAATGTTACCTCTAAAAATTAAACTTATTAAAATGATTAGTTGGACATACCATGATTATTTTTGCTGTTAGTGAAAGAGGAAAAAAACTAGATAAATGAGTGATTAAATAATGGATGATATAGTCACATTATGATATGCCGTGTAGCTATCAGAAAAGCAGTGAGGTAGACCTGTAGGAAGATCTCTAAGATATCAGTGGGGAAAGCTAGCAAAAAAATCTGGTTTTATTTATATTACCGATTTTACATCATATATGTAAAACACACACACATCATTTATATCAAACTGTTAGTAGTTTTTACCTTGGGAGAGGAAAGGCAAAGTGAGGAGTGAGGGAGCTGTCATGTTTTATAGGACACCCACCATTTAAACTTTTTACAGTGAGACTGTGTTAATGTATGTGCTTACAATGTAAGTGAGGACTAATCTAGATATGATAAGTTGCACTTACTTAAATTGCCTGATCTAGTGAGTTTTGACAGATCCATACAGTCATAAAAATCATCACCTCAATTAAGATAATAGTGGATAATTTTTAAATTACTAAACTTCCATCTTTTATACATATAAATATCACAAACAAAATGACTAACCTTTACTGATAAACAGCATCCAGAAAGAGCTGGAAAGCCTTCCTTCCCTTTGCCTGTCCCTTGCCTTCAGCCTTTGTTGACACACAGCACAGACGTCAGCAGCACTAGCCTTCTCGCCGATGGAGTGCGCCGTCCTAGAGAAACTCCATCCTCATATTCGGCCGTTTTACCTAATTGCTTAGGCTACTTCGTATGGTGTTCCCCAGGGGAGTAAAATGCACGGGAAACACTGTGTATTACAGCTTAATGAGTTTTAGTGATAATTTAATCTCCGGCATGAATACATCTGCATATGTATATATATATATATGTATATGTATATGTGTATATATACATGTATACATAGATGCGTGTGTACACAAATAACATATATGGGGTCTGGCTGAAGTAACACCTGCTTGAATGTGGTTGGTAGGGTTATAATATAGTGTAATAATTTATAGTTTTAATTTAAACATTTCACCTAAAATGTCATATGGTATGTTTGAGGGTGATATTGCTATGTTATAGAATTACATGCTTATAATTTTGGGAAAAAAATGATGGCGGTGTTATTTGTGCCAGGGCCTGTGTATCTTCAAAAATATTTCTCAGACATCATCTTCTACACCATGGCTGTTTATCTAGACTGTTTACGAAATAAGAACTAGTGCAATGTCCATATTATGTCAGTCATGTTTTATCCACCTCAGCACTCCTGACTTTGGGGGATGGATAACTGCCTGTTGAGGAGGACTGTCCCCGGCCTCTACCCACCAGACAGAAGTGGCCCTTCTTCGCATCGAGTCATCACCACCACAGGGATATCCAGCATTGCCAGGTGACATTTTCGCACAGTTAACATCCACTTGTATAAATTGATGCCACTGTCAACCATTGGCATCTCTTATGTGAAACATAAATCATGTTTACTCACACTTTTTATTTTAATCTACATTCACTTTTGATAAGCACATGGGAGTAGTAGAGAAGCAAACTGTATAACTTTACCACACTAACTTGACAGTCACATTAAGACATGCTATGCAGCAATCCGATGAGCTAGACTTAGGTACAGAGCCCAGGGCAGCGCTGAGCAGAAAGGCACTACTGCTTGATTCCCTGTGGAGGCTGCCTGTTCTCCACTTCTCGGCCATTCTTGTCCGAGTTTCAAAGAACGAAACTCAGGAACTCCAGTCTTAATACTGCACCTTATTCTTTCTTTGACTTCAAGTTAATTGTCAGAGAACAGAGTAACCAAAGAATTAATAAGCCTTTCACACTAACCTGAAACCTGAGATTTATCACTCAGTGACTGGGTGTGATATTTAATATCTCCTCAAACTCCATTCAGAAAAATGGAAGAATGCCATCAAGTATAGCATAAGCCTGTTTCTTGTTTCCTCTAAGATATTCCTTTGAAGATTTTTTTGAAGAGTAGTATTTCTAAACACTTGACTGTTGCAAAAATGATGTATATTCCGTATGTGGAATTTAACCTCCCTATCTCAAACCCTTTTATTTTACATCAAAATAAATAATGATACACACAGAGGTTTGATAAAGGCATCCTTTTGTAATCTTTGATGAAAAATAGCGGTTACTCGATCATTTATTGTTTCTGTTAATGTAGCTTTAGATTTAATGACACAGCTTAATGAATGGGAGGAGGGCAGGGGCAGGAATCATAGCATCTAGTCACTCTCAGGCTGAAGCAGCAAAGCAAACATCAGCAGTAGACTCTGCTACCCACGAGGGCAGCACTGAAGCACAGTGAGAGGAATACAACTGCAAAAGCTAAGTGGTAACAGACCAGATGACACTGGTGAACTCCTACAGACACTTAAACTACTACAGGAGTTGAGGGAAGGAACCAATGAAAGTCAAGTTATATTGTATAAATTACAGTCACAGGTGGTATAAAGGGGCCAGGGGCTCTAAAACATACTACAGAGGTTGTGAAGAAGGAAGCAACGATCTTCAGTGGAGGCAAGCGGGCAAGGTTTTTAGAGCTGGGCATCAATGAACTAGTATAATTTGGACATCAAGAGGAAGGAATGGGTGGAAACTAGGAGATGAAGAGCCTCAGTGCAGAGGGCAAAGTCTGATGAAAGTACAGAGGAATCGTGCACAGTGAGTCTGGAGAAGAGCAAGCAATCTGGTTTGATTGGCAGAGGTCCTAGAACACCAGCCTAGGAAGTGCAGTGTTTATTTCACAAACTATTACAAATCACCGACGGTGTCGAAAGGAAAAAATGACATAAACGGAGCTAAGAATATGATGAATGTATAGTACCAAAATAAAACCAGAGGCAAGCTAAGCAAGGGAAGTCCCTCAAAACTTTCCCTTAACAGCTCATTCATAGGAAATAAATGTGTATGACATGTTGAGGTGCCAGATACTATCATGAACAGTGCTGTAATCATGGCCACCATTTACTGAGCTCTGGGCTATCTTATGTAGTGCTTCCCTGTGAACTATGTGTTTTTATTTCCATTTTACATGTAAAGAAAGTGCAAATCAAGAGAGCACTGGCCCAAGCCCACATATGTCCACAGTCACATTTTGAACCTACACTGCATTTTTAATTAGTGTAGAGGCAAAAGTTATACTAAAAAAACAATTAGGGAAAAATAAAACTTTTACTGAAGTAATTGCTTCAAAGCAACCATGAACTCTGAATTATCTTTTTAAATGGGCTAAAAGTATTCAAAATAGCCTTGCAAATAATCCTCATTATAGGAAGCTGTTAAGAACAGCTCAGGAAAGCAAATGACAACCATAATATTATTCAAATTAGCACAATGAAGCAGATACATAGTATTTGAGAGAGACTGAGCTGAATTACATCCCAAGAGAAGAAGGGTCACCAGGATGTGAGCCTTGGCATGAGCTTGCTTCCTACACCGCCCCGAATGTTCAGGTGTGGTTCACCTCTTCCAGGGGAAAGAGAAGCTTCTCTAATCTGCCCATAGTAGGTGCTCAGTTTTCATAAGTGGATAAATTAAGAAATAAGTGAATGGCTAATCCTTTCTAAATTAGCTTGCAAAAGGAAATAGCAAAAAGGAATACTCGCAAAATATTTTTTACCCAGATTAAACAATCACACACTTGTTGATTTGATTTCAATCAGAGTGGGTCACAGAAGATATCAGAGGGATGTTTTAGTCTGTGATCTTTTTGGGGCCCACCCCATGTCGCCCCTCAGATGCTCTCACACAGACTCCTTGGGTCCTGGGATATCAGTCAGACTGTTTTTCCTGAGCACATTTTATTCTCCTCACCTGCTGATTCACTCACTTCAGCGCTGAACAACACAATCGAAACCATTCACTGCTGGCTGTGTCCTTAGAAATAGTTCACATCAAAGCAACTTTCTCTGCTCAGCACTACAGTGCTGCAGAGGCTATGCATTTTGCAAGAGCTAAACATAGGTGAGAAAAGGTGTTGGCTTTACCCATCAAAAGTAAAAAAATATATATAAAATGTACCATTATATCACATCATGTCAGCTTCATATATTATTAAATTTAGTGGTTTTATATTGTTAAATTAATGGATATATTGTCGGATGGAAAAACAGATATATAGAGAGAAATAGTACTACTTAATAGATGTAGGAGGAATAATAATAGATTGCCCTTTTGTAATATTCAATGCAATCACTGATTCAGGCAAAGATCAACAAATGCTAAAACCTTTAGATAAAAGGATATTGAGAAACTATGTTTCCACAGTGCCAGGATACTACCCTTCACATTAGTTAATATTTGCAAAAGGGAAAAAGGTACTTTCACAATGAGATCTGGAGTCACCACAATTACCCAGTGGTCAAGGTTAGCACTCTGATACTAGGACAACCTGAAATGAACGTGCTCCTTAATGTCATGCAATAGGAAGTTCACATTGTCATCGCGATGTAATCTTCCAAAAATCTTGAAGCTGAACTCAATCAAGAATCCAGCTCTAACTTCTAATTTATAAAGAAGAGTGTGCTCTATAACAAAAACCAAATCTAATATATTTTTTTAAAAAGAAAGAAAGCAATAAAATCGAGGGGAAATGGAGGTACAAGTTAAACACCGTTGTAAAGTAATATAGAAATTCAGAATAAAATCATTAAAAAAAAAAAGAAATCTGGAAACTTGAAAAATCTATGTTGAAAGGAGAAAAAAAATACCAAAAGCAACCCTGTAACTTTACTGATACTGACCAAAAAAATCAGTTACAAAAAATATTTGAAAATGAATTGGATATTAGAGGATATTAAAGAATGTGTATTAATTTTGAGTGTGGTAAAGGGATTATGATTATGTAGGAGATTTCTACTGAGGTATTAACAGAAGTGTTATGATACCTGGCAACTTACTTTCAAAATTTTCAGACAAAAAATTATATATCTTCATGTGGTGTATAAATATAGCAAAATATAACCAGTTGTTAGATCCAGGTAGTGGGCATAAAGATATAAATTCAACTATTTTATCAGTATATTTGTCAATTTTTATAATAAAAAGTTGAAGAACACTTCTCCTGCATTTATGAAGCCTACCAAAAAAACATATTTATAAAAATGGTATTGCCATGGAAAAAATATTTAGATCTATTACTTCAAAAGTATTTCAAAGTAAGCTTAGTGATTTCCAAACATTGTAAGTTAAATGAGTTATGAGTACTAAACAATCCCAAAAAAGCAGTCATAAAAAACTTTTCAACGCTTTAAGCAAAAATAAAAATCTTTAAGGCAGGATGTGGTATATGTTAGTATATATTCTAAACTGTGAAGTTGAACTTATGAAAGTGCTTATGAGTTTTCTAGAATGAACCTGGCTCCCATTGGATATGAACATATAGCATGCCTCCCAGTCCCCCAGAGTGTGTACATCTCTGTCACATACCTGCTGTCCTCGGAATTTCCAAGGTGTTAATGTAGTATCTACTACATAGTAAACATTTTCTGTGTGCTACATACTGTGAGACTCTCTTTGCAAGCATCATCTCACCTACACCTGCTAATGCCTCCGTGAGTACAGTACTATTGTTATAACCCATTTTACAGGGAATACCTGGGGGTAACTGCGTTGCCTAAGGTCGCATAGCTAGCCTGTGGTCATGCTAGGATGGAGTCTGCGCCCCTCTGACCCTTTCATGACTGTTGATAACTGTGCATCACAGACCCACGTCACTGGGAATGGCCACTAACACCTGGAAACTATTGTTAAAACTATCAGGTAGGGAGGAGATTCTGTGGTCAGTTGGTGAGAAAGGTGATCATTCTGTAGCTGGGGTCTTTTTATCATACCACTTGATTCACATGTTGGGATGCACCTACTCTCTACAGCAGAGAGCTGCCCAGAATTAAAATAGCACAGAGGGAAGTGCAACCCAAATTTAGAGCTGTTCAAAAGCATCCCACTCTGTGTGTTGAGGAAGAGATTGTTCTCCTAAGTGACCAACATTCTGTGACAGACACAAACCATGGCATCAATCTTGTCATTTCCCCGATTACATTATTTAGTGAGTTCCCATAGCCTGCTGTGAAACAGAACACAGTGAAAGCAAAGTAAAGAACTGCCACAAAGGTTGGGATCAAGGTACACAAGCTGTGGCCAAAATCTGCCCCGAGTTTGTTTCTGATGCCACCAAAACTGGCCTTGTCACCCTTGGATGCTGAATGCTCGGCTGCTGGGCTCTACCACCTGTGGTCGGTCAACCCCATGCCACTGGACTCTCAATTCTCGATTTTGTGGCAGACACTGCAAGATCATCACTAACTGATTCTTTCACTTTTGACTTCACAAGGTCTCAATGGGAACTTCTGATTGGCCAAGCATAGGTCGCATTCCCAGTTTTTAGATGCCAGGGAATTCATCTGTTTCCCCCAGCTTAAGCACGGTGTGTGGGTGTATTAGGCAGGTTCTTCAGAGAAACAGAACCAACAGGATGTCTGTCCATCTCCCTCCCCTTCTATGTGCATGTGTATGTGCACATGCACACGTATGTGTAAGCACACATGTATGTGTGTGTATGTGTGTGCGTGTGTGAGTCAGGCAGGTAAAATTCTTCCTTGTTCAGTCTTTTTGTTCTACTCAGGTCTTCAACAAATTGGATGAGGACAACATGCTTTACGTCATCTACCTATTCCGCTTTTAATCTGATCCAAAAACACTGTCATCTAGGATAATGTTTGACCAAATATCTGGATACTTGGTCAAACACGTGACCCACACAAGTTAACACATAAAATTAACCATTACAGTAGACTAAGAGGAGTTTCATTGGTTGCTTTCCAAAATATGCTATTCGTCCAGACACATACCTCATGCATTCTGGCTTCTTTTTTCCCCCCAGAGAATTTCTTTGAGTTTCAGAAAGCCGGGGCGGTGTGTGTGTGTTTGTGTGTGTGTTGTTTCTTTGTTGTGGGACAGAAGTGGTGTTGCCTCAGTTTCAGCTTCACCAAGCCCTCACAGGTCCCAGCTTGGCCACCAGATTTCCAGGCTTCCTGACTATAAACGGCGCAAGCATTCCAAGAGGCCTCTCGGACGTCCCACCTGCTCACCACATTGATTTCTCTTTTTTCTCCCATTTGGTGAGTTCTCTATGTTTGGAGCTCAGCTTGGTAGGTGTGAAAATGTTAACAACTGTGCCTTTTATATGGCATTTTCTGCATAGTGTAACTAAAGTCCTTCAAAATTAGGCTTTGTTGCCAGAAATCTCCATGTTATACTTTTAAAACATTCATTTGTATTTAAAGCAAAGGATAGTAATTTTCACTTTTTCTAATGATAAATATGCTTACTTTTAAAATTAAAATATGTAGGAAAATAGCAAGTAAGTAGCAGAAGAGGTATTAACTCAGACTTGACAACAAATATCACGAGAGAACAGGCCACAGTAAGGCCACAGTAAGTGTGATGATTAAGAAAAAATTACTAGTCTATTATTTAACATTTTCTCTCTTCATCATCTACATATGCACCAAGAGCAGTGCTGTCCACACAGGAATCCTTAGAAAGTTTTCTTCATCAACATTAGACATTTAAATCAACTGTGTTCACCTCAAATCTAATGTGATGTGTGTTATAAGCACAAATACTTGTTTATTGTTTAATGAAAACAAATAATTTATATAAAATTAAAAGCAGGCAAAATTAATCTATGGTGATAACACCAGAATAGTGGTTGCCTGTAGACTGTTAGGTAAATTAGAAGGGGAACGAGAGGACTTGCAGGGGTCCTGTAAATTGTGTTTTATGTCTTGATTGTGGTACTAGATAAATGAGTGAATACAGGTTTCAAAATGCATCTACTAGTTCCATTAATATCTGTGTCACTGTATGTAAATTCTACCTCAATTTAAGGAAATATAATACATAGAGATTTAAAAAATAGCAGTGCTTGTTGTTGGGAATGCAGACAGGTGTGCACTCCGGAAAACAGTATGGAGTTTTCTCAAAAAATCAAAAATGGAACTGCCTTATGACCCAGTAATTCCACTACTGGGTATGTATTTGAAGAACCTGTAACACTAAGTCAAAAGAATATGTGCACCCCTATGTTCATTTCAGTATCATACACAACAGCCAAGCCATGGAAACAACCCAAGGGGCCATCGATGGACAAGTGGACACTAAAGCTATGGTACATATGTGCAATGAATTGTACTCAACCATAAAAAATACAAAATTGTAACATTTGCAACTGTATGGATGGATTAGAGAGTATTATGCTAAGTGAAATAAGTCAGAGAAAGACAAATACCGTATGATTTCACTTATGTGTGGGATCTCAATGAAGAAATAAAGTAGAAACAGACTCATACAGAGAACAGTCTAATGGTTGCCAAAGGTGGGGGAGGTTAGGGGGTTCAGTGAAAATGGTAAAGGGATTGAGAAGTACAGATTGTTAGGTACAAAATAATCATGGGGATGTAAAGTACAGCATGCGATACAGTCAATAATACCATAATACTAAGAATGGTGCCAGCTGGGTACTAAAAGTATCAGTGGGAACACTTTGTAAAGTATGTGATTGTCTAACCACCATGCTAGACATCTGCAACTAATATTAAAAATAATGAATGTAAACTGTAACTGAAAAATAAATTTGAAAATATTTAAATCTGATAATGGTGCTATCCAACAGAATTTTCTGCAATGATGAAAATGTTCTTTTGTGCTGTCTAATATGGTAGCCATCAATGCTGCCACTTGAAATGTTCTTACCAGAGCCAAGGAACTAATTTTTAAGGCTATTTAATTTTAATTGGTTTAAGTTTAAATCAATGTGTTTAAATATATGTGTTTGTATGTGTGTATGTGTGTGTATATATATATATATATATACACATGTATGTATGTGTATGTGGTTAGATGTGTGTATATGTATATGTGTGTATATATGTATACATCTCCATATGTGGCCACCACACTGGCTGCAGAGCTCTAGGTCTCTTTCCCAGATGCATAGCGACACCACCTAAGAAACATTAAAAATATACAAAAGCTCAGACCCCACCCTACAGCAATGACATCAGGATCATAAGTTGCTGTGGTTTAGACATTGTTTTTTGCTTTTTTAAAAAAAACTATGGGGGGCTTATTTTTTCTTTAAAGTTTTATTTTTAATTAAAAAATTAGAAAGACACCGTATACTAGATATAAAACTTAGCCTTATTTCATGGGTAAAAGTCATGGAGAATCTAGTTACTTACTCAAGACCAATGCCCTGGTGGTAAACCTACTTACTGCATGGACCAAAATATTCAGTATGAAATTCTTACGATTTCATTCATTTCACTTGGCTATTCTCAATACAGATGGTGTTGCTTCTCCTTTATCATCTGGTTTTTGCATGAACACTGATACGGGCAGAGCAGAGCTGAAAACGGCCATTCTACAGACGAGGATTCAGAGAGGTTAAATGGTTTTCTACGGGTCACATGGTTGAGTAGGGACAACACTAAAAGTCAGGCCTTTTGGTGGCTAATCCAGTGTTATTTTTATCCACACTGAGACAAACAACTATTAAAGTGAAATGAATTAATACAGTGTTAAGGCTGAAAATTCTTTCCATACTTCTGTTTACATTTAGAGTTCTAAATATGGAGAATGGAAAACACATTTCCAAATCTACCTACGAGTAATGTTTCATAAACAGAACACCACTGTTTAATGTTATATGTTCAGTTAAACTTGATTTTACCCAGTCAAAATTATAAAAACCTGGATTCAACTGAAAGCAAGTAGGTGCAAAACTTTGGGAGTATACTTTGAAAACACATATCAAATGCCATAAACATGGTCACACCTGTTGACCCAATATTACTGAGACTTGGCATCTGTCCTGAGATGCAACAGAAGATTGATTATTCAAAGTGCATAATTAATCATTTTATTACAGAATTACCAACAGACTTGGAGGCACAGTTATATCAAAAACAGGGAAAGAGTCAAATATGTGAAACATCATGCCATCATTTAAAATATCATATTTTAAGAACAGAAATTGTTCACACTAATTGTGAGTGGAAAAATGTATATGAAATTGCATCTAGTATGATACATGATATAGGGATAAAAAAGACTAAAGGCAAAGTTACAGAGGCACAGAATCTCTTATCTATTCTGTGCAAAGCATAAGTTAGAACAACTTTGAAAATAACTCAGCATGTCCCAGAAAACTTAACTAGGAGCCTAATCTTAGACCCAATACTTCCATTATTAGGCAGGCTCCTAAAGCTTTGCTTTGAGTGTATTGTTCAACTGAGTTTTAACAAAGGAGCAACTTTGGAAAATCAATTTAGTGTGTCACAAGTATCACTCTTTCATTTTAAATTCTCATCACCAGAGGATATTTTCTTCATTGCTTTTAGAGGGAGGAAGGAAGAGAGAAAAACATCTACACAAGAGAGAAGCTTCCACCAGTTGCCTCCCATATATGCCTAGACTAGGAATCAGCCTGGGGATCATAGACACCCGTGCCTGGAGGGTTGAACCCACAACCTAGGTACGTGCACTGCTCTGGAATCGAATCCATGACCTTTTAAAGATGGGACCATGCTCCAACCAACTGAGCCACACTGGCCAGGGCTACAGGCTCCATTCTTTTTTAAATAAAATAAATCAGAGTGTATAAATACATAGTATAGTACTGTCTCATAAATTCTTGTTTGTTATATATACACATGTGTTTCAGGGTTGTAACAAAAAATGTATTAACTGAAGTTGACCGTGCTTAAGAGTTTGAAAGCCACGGATTGTGCTAGATAAACTTTTGTATATATGTCCCAAGAATGAAACCTTTCCAGAAGACAAGTACAGAATGTTTGTAATCTCTAGAAACAAACTTTGATATCTGTTAATAGTAAACCAAATTATAGCATATTCATTATGCTTGGTCTCTACCCACTAAATGCCGATAGAGACAGTCATTGTAACAACAATAAAAATGTCCCCAACATTTTCAAATGCCTTTTGGAAGGTGTATCATTCTCTGTCAACAACTCCTGTCTAACACTTTGTAAGCACTTAGGGATTACTTGTCGGATAAACTACTACAGAGATAAATAAAATAGCTGTGGCTGTGCTGGTCAGAATTTATGGTTAGGTGGATTAAATTAGGCTAATTGTGATAAAAGCCTGAGTATTGTGAAGAATTCCATTATTTGCCTAATTTTTGAAGAGTTCTTTATTCACCTATACTTGTAACCATCATTCAGAGAACATTTATTTATTATTTACTATGAATTAGGCTTCTCTATGTACTAAGTGAACTAGAGAAACAAGGTCTTTGGCCTCAAGTAGCTCATCTGCATGAGAGCCATTAACCAGAGAACACGTGGATGGGAGGGTTCACTGCTTTGGTATACTCTTAACCAGTGTTCTTCATGCACAGTTCCATCCCTGTTCTCACCTCGTACTTTTCAGCTGCTCATTGGAGGCAGAAACCAAAGGAACTACCACTTCCAGAATCTCTAGATAAGGGATTGATGCAAACTAAGACATGAAAGCCACCCCATTTTTCTGAAATAAACAGAAATTTATATTTTTCAAATTACACTAATGCCTATACACAGTAAAGTACCATGGACTCAGAAACAGCAGAACTGTGATTATTGATTCATAAATTGCTATATATATATACTAAAGAAACGAAATAACAAACTTAGTGAAAATAGCTAAAAGCCCTTAACCATAATTTGGCAATAATATTAAATAGCCTGACTCCAGGTTGTAATGAAAGAGAAATGTACATAAGGCAAATAAATGCAAAGCATGAGCTACATTTAAAATTCCACCCCCAACAAAAAGATCCCTCTAACTACCCCACACACATACCCGCAAACACACACAAACGCACATAAACATTTATTCACCCTATTAAATTTTGGATGCTATTCTCCACAAACTGTATTTTTGGTAATTACAAAACAACATGAAAAAATGATAGTTTCTTTTATTAAATATTAAGCTGCAAGCTGCTATAGAAGCATGAACAATTTATTTCAGGAATAAAGCATGAAGACACACTTGGAACTTTATGGAAGTCCACGCCACCCCAGATTCACCAAGTTCCACACAGACCTTCTATTCATACGTGAGCTAGGCTGCTATTACTCCAGTTCCCTGAGAAAAGGCACAAAATCCTGAGCCAGGTGTTTTTAAATCCTATTCTTGAAGATAGATTAGCTAGGTATCTTCTCAAACTTCTGGCTCAACATTTTGAAACCACAATAAACTAAAAAGGAAATAGCTCTTCTCTAGTATTTAACTTTTCTTATTTAAATAACTTTATCTATATGATGTGAAATTCAATATCATTAATAATTTATAATGACTATCCAACTTAAACTGGTTTAAACAAAAAGGATAAAGTTGTGAAAATCTATAAGTAAATTTGGCTTCAGGTTTGATTTGGGTCGGGGACTCAAATGGTATCCTCAGATTCAAGTGTCTAATATACCGGTTCTTGCCTTCTTTCTTAGACTCCACGTGGTTAGCAAGATGGCTGCCCACAGCACAGTTTCTTACATTTTCCCCAATACCGTGCAAGTTCTGAACCTGACTTTCATTGGACTGTAGTGTGCCACATGCCAGAGGAGTGCCCTTTCTGACTGCCCAGTCTGAATTACATGTTCATCACTGGAACTAGGGATACAATCAACTCTAGTTGAAGCCCCTCAGCTGAGAGTGAGGTTCTTCTGTGAGATCAGGCTAGCATTAACTAAAAGAAATAAAAGTATATGTTAGGTAGCCAACAAAAGAGCAAGTGTTCTCCATAGCCAATAAACTTATATTTCCCAGCGGAAGTAAGAATTTTCATTTGTAAATAGTGTGTGGTTGTAGAATGAGCTGTGACTTAAAAGTGAAAATAAATTTCTTAGCTCTAATGTTAGCTCAACTGATTTTAGCTATATGACAGGTTTTTGCAGGAGTCAGTATGTAGTGAAAGTGTTTCATTTATGTTTGAGTAAAACTTTATAGTTAAATCTGTCATCATCATCTAACAGGCTTGGAATGTTTCTCTTAGAAAGGCACTTTTCAAATATCTGAATTCCATCAAAGCAATTCCAACAGCAAAGTATATGAACACAACAAAGCAATTGTAGTAAATACCGTGTTTCTTGCCTCTCTCTATCCTGACTGACAGAAACCTACTTTTATTTAAGAAATCCGTGCCACCTCATGTCTTCGTCATCTACCACAACCCTGAAATATTCTGACCCAACTGTCAGAGACAATTCAAGAACATAGGAAAAGAGCACTCTTCTTAACTATCTCACCTCAGAAGTAACACTCATCACTGCTGCTCACATTTCATTGGTCAGAATTAGATACACACTTGACCAGAAGGCAAGAAACTCTAGGAAATATAGTCGAATGATCGACCATTCTTAGGGCCAGCTCTTCCATGGAGGGTAAAGCACACATTTAGCTCTTCCTACCACGTTTACCAAGATAGCAGTCAATGCTAAGATAAACTCTTGTCAGGGGAAAGAAAAGGGGAAGAAATTCTTTAAGTCAAGACCATCCTGTGTCAGTTTCTTAGGGTGGCTGTAACAAATTGTTATGTATCTGATGAAGTAAAAACAACAGAAATATATTCTTCTTCAGTTTTGGAGGCTGGAAGTCTGACATCAACGTGTCAGCCCGGCTGCGCTCCCTCTGCAGTCTCCAGGAGAGAACCCTTCCTAACCCTTCCAGTTCTCACTGACTTCAGGTGTTCCTTGGTGTGCTGTTTCACCCTCCGATTTCTGCTCCCATCCTCATGTGGTCATCATCTCTGTGTCTGTGTCTTCCCCTTTTCTCCGTGTCAGTGTGTTCTCTTTTAAGGACACTTGTTATTGGACTCAGCGTCTACCCTAATCCAATATGATCTCATCAAGATCCTTAGCTTACTTACATCTTCAAAGTCACTTTGTACACACAGAGTCAAATTAACAGATTCTACGTGGACATATCTTTTCAGGGGAAGCCGGGGTGGGAGAGGTCATCATTCAAGCCACAACATGTCTTTTTGAGCCCTAGAATGGTTTAAGTCTAATTATGTTTTCTCCATCTTGGGTAAATAGGAAGAATTTACAGTTTCTTATAACTAAGCTGCTATAAAGCTAGTTCTTCATAAAAAAAAAGGAGCATGGACACAAAACCAAAAGGCATCATTCTTCGAAGACTGTCCACACATGGAAATTAATAACAGCTTTCAATAGCATCTCTTCTGGATTTTATTAATTTATTGCTTTTGTTTATATAAAAAGGGCAGTGGTGAAATATGCAAATGAATGAGAGAGACCTAGGTTCAGATATAAGCTCAGACACTTATTACATATGCAATCTTATTGAACCAACCTTCTTAAACCTCAGCTTTCTCATACATAAAATAGAGAACACTGTATCCCACAAGATGTTTTTAATTACAAGTAATACAAAAAATATGTCTTAACCATAAGAAACGATACTACCTCACGTAATTCGGACTCCAAGGGTAGAGTAACCTAGGGCAACTGGCCTGCATAACTGTTCTCTGATTGCCCTAAATAACCATTCATACCTGCACTTCTGAGATCTGCAGCACTGCCATCAACTTAACATTGGTTCTTCTTATGGTATTATGAATCCATACCCAGACAAGAAAAGAGAGACTATCTCTGCCTATGACTTTTTCTAATGAGGAAGGATGCTTTTCTAATAACTCACGGAACAGTCTTCCCCTGATATATTTTTTGAAGTAAGTCACATGGCCATCAGTCCCCCCTTGGCAAGGTGAACAGAATGACCATGAATGGGTTATAGTCATCTAGTGTAGAACATATGTTGAGGATTCAATCACAAATGTCTAATACAATTATCTACCCCCATTTTTCCAAAAGGATAGCTGGTGAATAAATATATGTATATTTTCTGGCATTTTGAAAGCATTAATATTATAGTAGCCTATATCTATTACAGAAATTTAATCAATAATTGATAATATTTCAATATAGAAAACACATGCCCATTTGGGTGTGTTGGTAAATTCTACCAAACATTTAATGAATAAATTATACAAGTTATCTACAATTTCTTTCAACTATTGTAGCAAAGAAAATACTTCATAATGGATTCTCTAAGGTCAACATCACCCTAACTCTAACACCAAAAAATGGCATTATAAGAGAATTACAGACCAATATCTTTCATGAACACAGATCCCAAATTCCTCAACACAGTATTAGTAAATGAAATCCAACAGTGTACAAGAAGAATTATGCACCATGACCAAATAGGATATACCCCAGGTATGCAAGATTGGTTTAACATTTGAAAATTAATTATTGAAGCAACCTAAGTGTCTGTCAAAAGATGAATGGGTAAAGAAGATGTGGTATATATTACAATCTACTACTCAACCATTAAAAGAATGAAATCTTGCCATTTGTGATAAGAAGAATGGAGCTACAGGGTATTATGCTGAGTGAGCTAAGTCAGAGAAAGACAAATATATGATTTCACTTATATGTGGAATCTAAGAGAAAAAAATAAATGAACAAACAAAACAGAAACAAACTCCTTGTTACAGAGAACAAATTGATGGTTGCCAGATGGTAAAAAGAGTGGAGTGAAAGCTGTGGAGGAATTAAGTACGAAGTGGCAGTTACAAAATAATCATAGGGATATAAAGTACAACATAGGGGATATACTCAATAATATTGTAGTTACTCCGTATGGTGTCAGATGGGTACTAGACTTATCAGGGGGCTCACAAAAGTAAGTTAGACCTTTGCAAAAGGTCTATGCTGTACACCTGAAACTAATATGACATTGCATGTCCATGGAAAAAGTCAATTAATGAGACCCATTACATCAACAGGCTAAAGAAGTACGTTTACAGCATCGTGTCAGTAAACACAGAAAAAGCATTTTACAAAACCCAGCATACATTCATGATTAAAACTTCTAGTAAAGTAAAAATAGAGAAGAATTTTCACAACTCCTTAAGAATAGCTACAAAAAACTACAGTTAACATTATACTTGATAAATGACAAACGCAAAGCTGTCCTGCTAAAATCAGGAACAAGGCAAGGATGTGAGCATTCCCCAGTGCTTTTCAGCATTGCTCTGAAGGTCCTAG
Organism: Sturnira hondurensis; assembly: GCF_014824575.4. Classification (NCBI taxonomy): domain Eukaryota; kingdom Metazoa; phylum Chordata; class Mammalia; order Chiroptera; family Phyllostomidae; genus Sturnira; species Sturnira hondurensis. Next base: position 3,985,104 of record NW_028089315.1, read on the forward strand.
CCAAAAAATAAGGTAAGAAAAGACCATCAGTGCTATACAGATTATTAAGAAAGACAAAATTGTCTTTGATTGCACATGATTGACATGATTGTCTACAGATAAATTTCAAAGGAATCAACACAAAAACTTCTGGAACTAGCAAGCAGTTATATAGCAAACGTGCAGGACTCGAGGTTAATATACAAAAGTCCATCACATTCCTATGGAACAGAAATGAATGAGTGAAACACATTACCATTTATAATAGCACCCCCAAAATGAAATTCTTAGGTATGAATATAGCAAAATATGTACAAGTTCTATATAATTTAAACTATGAAACTCTGATGTATGACATAAAATATCTGTATAAATGGATAGCTATTCCTTGTTTATACATAAGAAGGCTCAGTATCGTCATGATGTCAGTTCTTCCCAAGTTGAACAATACAATCTCCCAGAGAGTCAATACAATCTCTGTCAAAAGAACTTATGACAACATGATTCTAAAGTTAATGTGGAGAGGCAAAAGACTCAGGATAGCCAATGCAATACTGAGAAAAACAAAGGCGGAGGACTGACACACTCAATTTTAAGACTTACCATAAAACTACAGGAATCAAAATAGCATAGTATTGGTGAAGAATAAATAGTTAATTAAACAGAATATAGAGCCCAGATATAGGCCCATCTAAATACAGCCAACCTAATCGTTGACAAAGCAGCAAAGGCAATACAACAACAAAAATAGCCTTTTCAACAAACGGTGCTGGAACAACTGAACAGCCACATGAAAAAATATAGATACAGACTCAATCTTTACACCCATCACAAGAATTAACTCAAAATAGATAATAGTCCTACATGTAAAACACAAGACTATACAATTCCTAGAGGATAACATAGGAGAAAACCTAGATGACCTTGGGTATAATGACAACTTTTAGATACAATACCAAAGTCATGATCCATGAAAGAAATCATTGACAAGCTGGACTTCATTAAAATTAAACACTTCTGCTCTGTGAAAGGCAATATCAAGACAATGAGAAGGCAAACCACAGACTAGGAGAAAATAATTACAAATGACACATGTGATGAAGGACTATTACCCATAATATACAAGGAATTCTTCAAAGAAAATAAATAACCTGATAATAGCAAGAGATCGGAAAAGGTATCTCACCAAACCGATGGTCAGTAAGCATAGGAGATGTTTCACATCATATGTCATCAGGGAAGTACAAACCAGAACAGTAAAATACAATTACATATTATTAGCATGGCCAAAATCCAAAACACTGACACCACCAAATGCTGCTGAGAACGTGAAGACCAGGAGCTCTCATTAATTCTTGGTGGCATGCAAAATGATACAGCTACTTCACAAGATATTTTGGTGGTGTCTTAAAAAAATTAAACATACTTTTATCCAGCAGTTGTATTTCTCAGCATTTACCTAAATAAACGGAAGACATGTCCACACCAAAACCTAACCATGGGTGTTTTACAGCAGCTTTATGCATAATTGCCAAAATTCAGACTCAACCAAAATATTCTTCAGTAGGCGGATCAATAAATAAACCAGGATACAGCCACAGGATGGAATATTATTCAGTGCTAAAAAGTTACCTATGAAGCCACGAAAGGACGCAGAGGAAAGCTAACTGCATATTACTAAGTGAAAGAAGGCAATTCGAACTATATGATTCCAGCTGTCTGAAAAAGCCAAAAATTAAACAGACAGTAAAAAGATCAGTGGTCTCCAAAGTTTAGGGGGAGGGAGGGACAAATAGAGCACTTTGGGGGGCTGAAACTATTCCATATGACACTGCAATGAAGGATCCATGTCCTTATATATCTGTCCAAACCCACTGAACTTATAGCCCCAGAAGTAAATCCTGATGTAACCCATGAACTAAGTGGTGAGGGTGTATCAGTGCAGGTTTATTGGTGGTAACACGTGTACCACTGTGGTGCTGGCTGTCCCTGATGGAAACAGGTATATGTGGGGGGACAAGGAGTATATGGAACTCCCTGTACTTTCCAGTCAATTTTGCTATGAGCCAAGAATTGCCCTAAAAATTAAATTTTGTTATTTTTTAAAATCACAGTGAATTGCAGTAGGTCACATACATAAAGTGTATATTCACAAAAGTATGCAATATTTAATCAGCCTCCAATCAGATTATATAAATCCTATCTTTCCTTTAAATCTTCTCTCAACACTCATCTCTCTCTGTACAACCCTTTAAAATTTATATACGGATATTCTCCTGTATCTAAAATTTTGTATCTGTCAACCACAGAAAGAAAAAAGGTCCTCAAAATTTTTACTATTGTTACAGGTTTTCACATGTGAATGCCTACATTTACCCTTAAACATTATAAGCTGTTCTTTAAAGAATGGCACTATATTTTTTCATTGTTCTTTGTCTTTTTTAAATATATTTTATTAATTATGCCATTACAGTTGTCCCATTCCCCCCCTCAATTCCCCTCCACCCTGCACACCCCCTCCCACCCATTTCCTCCTTTAGTTCATGTCCATGTGTCACAAGTTCTTTAGATTCTACATTTCCCCTACTATTCTTGCCCTCCCCCCCTATTTTCTACTTACCATCTATGCTACTTATTCTCTATACCTTCTCCCCCCTTCTCCTCCTCTCATTCCCTTGTTGCTAACCCTCCATGTGATCTCCATTTCTATGGTTCTGCTCCTGATCTAGCTGTCCTCTTAGTTTGCTTTTGTTTTAGGTTTGGTTGTTAATAACTGTGAGCTTGCTGTCCATTCACTGTTCATATTTTTTAACTCCTTTTTCTTAAATAAGTCCCTTTAACATTTCATATAATAAGGGCTTGGTGATGATGAACTCCTTGAATTTGATCTTATCTGAGAAGCACTTTATCTGCCCTTCCATTCTAAATGAAAGCTTTGCTGGATAGAGCAATCTTGGATGTAGGTCCTTGCCTTTCGTGACTCGAAATACTTCTTTCCAGCCCCTTCTTGCCTGTAAGGTCTCTGTTGAGAAATCAGCTGACAGTCTGATGGGAACTCCTATGTAGGTGACTGTCCCCTTATATCTTGCTGCTTCTAAAATTCTCTCCTTCATTTTAATCTTGGGTAATGTAATTATGATGTGCCTTGGTGTGTTCCTCCTTAGGTCCAACTTCTTTGGGATTCTCTGAGTTTCATGGACTTCCTGGAAGTCTATTTCCCTTGTCAGATTGGGGAACTCTTCTTTATTATTTGTTCAAATAAGTTTTTCACTAGTTGCTCTTACTCTTCCCCTCTGGTACCCCTATAATTCGGATGTTGGAACATTCGAAGATGTCCTGGAGGTTCCTAACCCTCTCCTCATTTTTTAAAATTCTTTTTTCTTCATTCTTTTCTGTTTGGTTGTTTTTTCTTCCTTCTGGTCCACTCCATTGATTTGAGCCCCAGTTTTCTTTACATCACTATTGGTTCCCTGTGCATTTTGCTTTATTTTACATAGTGTAGCCTTCGTTTTTTTCATCTAATTTGTGATTAAAATCTACTAGTAATGTGAGCATCCTGATCACCAGTATTTTGAACTATGCATCCAATCGGTTGGCTATCTCTTTGTCACTTCAAAGTATTGGCTCTGGGGCTTCGGACTGTTCTTCTGCTTGAGCCATAATGTTTTGGTCTGTTCCCGACTGTTGCGTATGATAGGCCGGTCAACCCAGTGGCTGGGTTGTGACTGGGAGGTGAGGTCAGAGAGAAAGCAGTGGTGTTTGTTCCGCTCTCATTTGCATTTCAGTCCCCTCTGCTGCTTCCCACAAGAAAATTGGGCCCTTCTGGTGCTGGTTCCCAGGTGTGTGGGCTTGTGTACATTCTAGGACCCTGTGGGTCTCTCCAAAGAACTCTCCTGTGAGGCTGGGAGCCTGTCCCAGCACTTCAACCTACAAGAGTTTTTTCAATCAGTGCTTTTAGGCTTTAATTCCCATCACTGGGGCCCTGGATTGTGTGGTCTATCTCACTGTCCGTTTTTGTCTGGTTTATCTGTGCGTGAATGTGTGACCATGGTCAGCCAGCCACCTTGCACCTTCACTGAGTCCTCCCATTTCCACCTCACACCTAGGATCTGCCAACTGCTGCCTGCGTGCCTGGGTCAGTCTGGCAGCCACCGCTTTTTCCTGACACGACCCCTCTTCACTGGCCGCCAACTTTGCCCCTCTTACCCATCTGGATGAATGGTTTGTTGTTGTAGAACTTCAGTACAGTTCAATTTTTGTCTGTTTTGGTTGTGTTTTTGTTTCTAAATCTTTGTTGTCCTTAAATTTGGTTGTGTGAGGAGGCAAAGTAGTTCTACCTATGCCTCCATCTTGGCCGGATCTACTTTGTCTTCTTTAACACCTTTAAGTTTGCACAATAAATAAAGAATTATTGTTGTCAGTGAAAAGCTGTTTAAAAGGCCATGTATCTAAACCATTTAAATTCATGTGTGAGGAGCATCTTCCCCTTGGAAGTCATGATGTCAAATCTAAAATAAAATTTTAATTCCTCACCATGCTAAATCTAAATAACACAGCATCCATTTATTTGTTGACAGTGTTTCACACTTACATAAATATTTATATGCACAATGAAAGCCTAAGGTTTTTCCCCCACATTTTGTTTTCCATGCCACATAATCAGTGTAATGGATTAAAGTTTCTAGGAGTAGCATCCAGCTGTTAGGTGCCACGAATATAGTAAGCCACAAAGGTCTATTTGAAGGCAACATATCTGAAAAAGGCTCATCACCTCATCTGTGATAAGTCTTAGAGCCTTTCATTCATTATAATTAGGTTCAACAGCCAAATAAAACTGCTGAACTTAAGCCTGACAACTGAAGGTCATGTTCAAAGTTGGAGAAAGGACATAGCAGAACACATGAGATGGAGTGTCTATAAAAACTTGCCCTTACCCTTTACTTAGTGTCTTAACACACAATCCATGCTTTGGGACTGGTTATTTGTTTCAGTCCAATAGATGCTGAAACAAAATCAACCCAGGCTGGGACAGTCTCTCATTAGGAAGAAAAATGAGCATTTCAAAATTAAAAGTAATCATAATTATGATACTTTATGGAATACCTACAAGCAGTGTTGTCTAAAAATATTTGCAGGGAGTAGGAAAGCTTCCTGCTGAGGACCCAAACCTTTATTATATCAAAGATATTAAAATATATGGCTCTCAATAAACCTAATTTTTGAATTTTGAAAGGGAAATGATCACTTTTATTAGCATACTCTTTCCAGATAAGTCCATGGGACACTTCAAGGCTGTGGGCACTGAGCCTAAACTATTTAATGAATCAAGTGCCCTGTCTATACCAGGTGATTTGCCAAAGTTTCCCCCTTACAACACCCTTTTAGGAATCATCTTATTAATTTTAGAGACAAAGAAACCACTCAAAAAGCTTAATGGAACATCCCCGGGATCATCAGATCAGTAGAGTAGATTCAAGATCTCATTCAGTTAGGCCTCAGGGCCCTTGAGGTTCTGTCTTTCAAGAGAATTTGAGTCTTCACCAACCTCTTTAGCCTGAATTGGTCCCCAGCTTCTAAACAACATTTATTTCAATAGTAAATTCAATAGTAAATTAGTCATCTGCCTCAGGCCTGCCCTATTTTATACACGGGTTTCTAGATTTTGATTAAGTTGTCACATCTCCTCCTAATTTCACTGTAAACAGCCCTTGGGCACACAAAGCTGATCCTCCCACCCTCACAACCCCCTTTCAGCTTATGGCCCGTATGCCTTGTTATAGGGAAGGTAATACAAAAGCACCACACAGCTTTTGCTAACTGTAAATGTTGGGAACTGCCCTGCCTGGTTTCAGAAGCTGTAACCCCCTCCCCTACCCTCCCGCCCATGGCTAAGGCTGAGTGAGCAACCTTGGGACCATAAGCCACTAAGGAGACAAAGCTTATCTCCCTGGCAGGGGTGCTGCATCTGCTCCTTTTACTTCACCCTGCCTGTCCCCCAATGCTTGATTGGTTAGCCAACAATGGGTAAGATTCCTCAAGGGAGGGACAACCTAAGACAGGTACAATCATGGGGGGCAGGGAAGGACTTGGGGGCTACAGAAAAGGGGGGTGATGGACCCTTGCCCCTTGGTTTTGACATAGCCTGAGTCCTCATTCTGTCTGCAAGAAGTCTCCTAATCTCTTGGCTGCCTTACTTCCCCTGCCTGACTTAAGCCTGAAGCAATGACTTAAGCGTGAAACAATGCTGGACGTGGGTGCTGCCCTGTGCTGGAAAGGGCAGGTTCCTTAGGGTGATCAAGCTTAAGAAATAATGAATAAAATCTTAGGAAACCTACTTTGCTAATATCCTCAGTTTAAATAATAAGGGTCCAAGCAGGAAGTGAATTTGTTCCCTAAAGTTTTATGGCCATTAACTATCTGACCCTGACTCAGAATAAGCCCTCAGAGTTCTTTGAATATTATCTATCGCTTAATCATTTCTGCCTGACAATGACTGATGAGCTTTATGTATATACCCCGTATTCCTATGCAAATTGAATCCAATAAAAGCCTGTCAAGGCAAAGGTAAGTGCACCCTCCTCTTGAGAGAGTGGCTAGGCCACTCTGAGACTTGCTCTCCCCTTGAAAGAGAAGCTGTGCTGTCCCATTTCCTCCACAGGACTCGGTAGTCAGTGTGAATTTGCCTTGTATCTCATCCATAATGCTGCAGACACTGCAGGATGGAGTCCACCTCAATAAATGCAAAGTTCAATAAGTGAATGTCAAGTGGAGCCTCAGTTTTCTGTAAACATAATTCTGTCAAGTTAAAAGTAAAATTTTTGTTTGAAAAATTATGTGTATAATAGGTGAAACTATACAGATATAAACATGGTTCTATAAAAGCTACCAAAATAAACCACCCTGTTTGGGTGGAAGGAAGTCATCCCATTAGCCTCTAAAGAGAGATTGCATGGAGGGATAAGAGAAAGATGATCATTTATCTGAAAAACAGAATCATTCTCAGGCAGGTGGGAAGACATGAATTCAAAGAGAATATGTCTGTAAAAGACTTTAGCAAAGGAAAATAGGTGATATCTATTTTTCTCTTTACATTTTTAGCTTGATATGATTTCAGATTCAAAGTAAAATATTACAATAATGGTATAAGGAATTCTATATGTCCTTTTATCCTGTAACCAGATAAGCCAAATGCAAACATTTTACATTATCCCTCTCTTTCTCTTTCATTCCGTCCACCTCATTGTATACACACACAAACACACACACACACACACACATTTCCTCCTCTGAGTTAGAGATTGTGTGGACATAAGAACCTTTTGCCCTAAATATGTTTGTGTATATTTCCTAAAAGCAAGAGCATCTCTTCAACAACTACATTACAATGATTACAATGAGGAAATTAATACAGGTACATATGATTACCTCATTGACAAACCCTACTTATATTTTGCCAGTTGTGCCACTTAAATCCTTCATAGTAAAAGAATGTCCCAGATCATGAGTTACCTTCAGTTAGGACATTTTAACTCTAGAATAGTTTCTCAGTATTTCTCATGTTTTATGACATTGATATTGTTTGAAGACCATCTGTCAGACCAGTGGGTCTCTGCAAGATGCTTTATGGTTTGATTCAGGTTTGCACTTCTGGCCAGAATCAGTGAGTTGTGTTTACCACAAAGCACCATACCAGGCAGTGCATTTATGGTGAATGTTTAACTTAGATCATGAGTTAAGGTGGCAATTGCCAGTTTTTCCTACTATAAAGCTAATTATTTTTCTATTCCTAATCAGTAAACATCTTGCAGGGGACATATAAAGCCACATCAAAATATTACTTTAAGGCCCTGGCTGGTGTAGCTCAGTGGATTGAGCACAGGCCTATGAACCACACAATCGCAGTTCGATTCCCAGCCAGGGCACATGCCTGAGTTGCAGGCCAGTTCCCAGCAGGGGACTCACAAGAGGCAACCATACATTGATATTTCTCTCCTTCTCTTCTTCTCTAAAGATAAATAAATAAAATCTTTTTAAAAATATTACTTTAAATCTCAAAAATTATAAATCAAACATTCCTCCTTTTTGTTCTCAGTATAATAGAAGCCATCTACAATACTGAATGTTCAAGTTAAGAAAAATTCATTGTATCTGGATCATTCATGTGTTTAAAGTCATATTAAATTAGTATATACTATTCTATCTAAAACATGAACTTTTTCTATACATTAAAACAAAAGTTCCCCCATAAGTTAATAGCTACTTGATGAAGGATAAAACATGTCTCTTTATAAAGTTGTTGTTCTTAAAACTATATGTCTGTTCATCCAAAACAATTTACATGCCAACTGATTGTAATTCAGTACAAGGCAAGGTCTGGTAGTATTTTCTAAGAAACGTTTATCTTGAAAAAGTATCCATTGGCACATCTTATTCTACAGCATGAAGTACAATCTAATTGCCTGCAGAAAAATTCAACACTGAATATGGTTCAGAAATGTGACCTTCTGTCGGATAAAGTAGCAAAACACTTGGTTATAGACATGTCTATAGATAGACCCCCTTCAGAAATATTATTATTTAATAAATAAATTTATAAATTTTGCAAAGATCACTGTGTTCCATGGAGAATAGTTTGGAGTAGGAGAAAGAACAGAAACTGGGAGACCACAGAGGGGCCTGCTACAGAAATACAGAGAAAAGATGATAATAACACCATTCAAGACATAATTTAGAGGATTAATCAATAGAAATTGATGCTTATTTTCACATAAGGAGCAAGAATAAGATTCAGAGAGCTGTCAAGACAATCTTCTGGATTAAATTTGAACAACGGTGTGGACAGGTTGTTGTTTACCTAGAGTGGGAGACTAGGGAAGTAGGAGGAGTTTTGCACATGTTGCTTTTCAGGTGCCAATGAGGCAACCCAGCGGATGCACCCAGGAGGCATTTGGGTGTACAAGTGTGGAGCACAGAAAAGAGGTCAGGAACCACTGTGCTAAGTTGGTTCCTGACATTAGCACAGTGGTGCTAAGGTAAAAGGTAATCTTGTACCTTTTATTTTCAACTACCTTACACCAATCGGAAGTTTTTTCCATCCTAAGAACCATCATGTGAAACAGATGAAGTGAGCAAGAACCAGTTTTACAATACAATGCAATACTACTCAGCAATTAAAAGGAATGTTACGTTAGCATATGTCTCATATAAAGTTCATATGCATTATGACAAGTGAAAGAAACCAGAGTCAAAGGTTACATACTGTAACATTCTATCTATGACTTCCTGGAAAAGGCAAAACTGGAGACCAACAACAGATCAGTGGTTGTCAGGGGTGACAAATGAGGGGAGGATTTGACAACAAAGGGGCAGCATGAGGAGACTTTTTTTGAAGGAGAGGTTAATTGTGCTGAATTCCAACTGGTGGTAGTGTTTACAAAGCTCCATGCATTTCTCAAAACTCACAGAACTGTACAACAAGTAAAATGTGAATTTTAATGTATGTTTTTATGCCCATAAAAAGGATTTGAAGCAAGGGAGTATGCTTCAGAAACACCACTCAGCCTCCAGGGTGAAGAACAGATCTGACACATCAAACATTGGAGGCATGAGGTCAGTGTGGGGGCTGATAGATTAGCCTGGTAAGATATAACTGTGGCCTAAGCTAGGGGAGTATCAGTGAGGATGGAGGGAAGCAGACAGGTTGGAGAGACACTATGAGGTGAGAAATGAGATAATGTCCATGCTTTTAACTTGCAAGTGGACAAACAGTGAGATCATTCACCAGGAGACAGCTGGGTATGAAAAAAGATTTTACAGGAAGGGCAGTAGCTCAGTTTAGAATATGTTAAGATTTCTGGCGTAATTTTAAGTTTCTAGGCAGATATTTACACGGTGTCATGGCTAAGGGAAAATACTTGTATTCTATCCAAGTAATGGTGTTGAAGAGTGACATGATCCACTATTTTTATATAACTGACATTTCCAGGAACCAAAAGCAGTTCATAAAAAATGCAAAGTGTATTCTTTCAGTTCACTGAGTTATTCCTCTGGGAGGCATTTCCAGTTTGGAAACTGAAGACTTTGTATATTAATTTGTTGCCCACACAAAGGTGCAAAACTAATGACCAGAGTTTGCATAACAGGGGCAAGTACTTAGCTCCCTACAGTAGCTTGAATCTCTCTCTAGCTCTTGCCAGTTATCAACTTCACTAGGACCAGGCTCTTCTGCCTAAAGAAAAACAGTAAGAAAACCAAGTAGGACATATGTTTTCAGAATTCCTTGAAAACCTTTCTCCAATAATGGGAGCTAAAGTTAATCTTTAATTTTACACCTCAAGGGCAATGAAGAAAAAACATACCTGCCTATGTCATGTATTTCTCAGTAGGCTTAATTATGTTTATGCTACTTAATACTTAAATGACTGATTGGATTTTTGTTCTCATTAGTGCTGAAAAAATTGATCCAGATCCTGCCCTTAAGAGCTAAAAAAATATGAATTTTTCTTGCTATCTCCTCCAACAAAGATAAAAATAAGACATTAAAGCATAGGGGTTCTTGAAGTCTCAGATAACAATACTTACTCCTACACTGTTTTGAGTTTGTTGAATTGCTTCATTTACAGAGATCTGATTGATCTTCAAGAACATCATGTTCCTTAAAATGTGTGTCTATTGTCTCTGCAGAGTTCTTCCCTATCCTTGACACAGATTTGGACATACATCCAAATTCAAAAAGTATCAATTGATTGTGATGTGCAGTAATGAATCTTAAAAGGTTCTTGAGTTTCCTTTATTTTGAGTTGATATTTAAATGCCTTTCTTTTCCCATCTTACAGTCGGCTCCATTCTTCACCCCAACGCCCACACAAGTGATTTCCTTTAGTTCTGTGACTCCATTTTCCTTCCTTCTCAGGTTCCTAAAGGCAGGAAGAGTCTATTATAAATGTTAGAAGTTGAATTAAGTTCTTCGTGGCAGGTGAATTTAGCGTGTCTGGGGAATCCAGCTGCTTCTAAGTGGGATTTAGTGTCTGCCTGCGTGTGAGGGACTGGTGATTTTACTGACCTCTAGGAGAGTTGTCCTTTGTGGGGAAGTAGGGAGAGGAGAACATACTCCAGAGGGGATGATGTGTGTGCAGTAGGCTTATGGCTGAGGAGAGAGGTACAATAAAAGCAAGAACAGGATGACGTGAGTTACCTAGCACTGACCTCAAGACTAGATCTGATCCCTGAAAAAAAGAAAAGTTGTGCAGTAAATTCAATTCGTAATAAATTCCTGAATGATTTTATGAGTCATAGGACCTAAGCAGAGCTACTTCATGGCCAAGGTAACCAAGTTTGTACCTTGATTTAATACCCTAGCAGCTTTTTAAAGACATTATCAAAAATAATTTCAGATAATTCTAAGGAATCCATTCTAAGTAATTAATATTAATAACAATAACAATAATAAGTGGTTGAGTAACATTTAACCTGGTGAAGTCTTGGGAAGGTGAAGAGGACATTTCAGGCAAAGCAGATGGACTAAGCAAAGGCTTAAGAAAGACTTCAATGTTTGAAAGAACCTCAAGTAATTCATTACTGATGGAGCTTGAAGTATAAGAAAGGAAGTAGCAAGGTGTGAATGGGCAGATCTTGTGTCTTGTTGGCAATGTCTACGAGCTGGAGTTCTACCTTGTAAGTTAAGGACTGCTCATGTCAGTCCAGTGGTTGTGTCTTCCTAAAGAGCTGTGTCAGGAGCAGTCTGAGACTGCGATGGACTCATCAGGAATGTAATGATCAGAGGAAGGGAAGAGAGTGATGGCACATATGCCAAGTTCTGGTGTTCCTGCTTTGGCAATGAGAAGCCATTGATAGCTCTTTGCCTCTGGCAGATGTGGCCTCAAATACATGCATTTTTATACTACCAGAATATGTTTATTAAATTTGGCCCATTTTTCTAGATCCTGAGAAACCACTGATTAAAATATGGTGGTATGTTCACAGCATTTGTTGTGTTCCCCTGATTCTACTGAAGCATTCTACCGAGGCTGAAATATATGCTGATTTAGCCAATAACATTGGTCACTTCTGACTCCTGAACAATTGACAGGTATAAGGTTCAACTGAAGCACAACCACCTATACTCCTTAATTGTCTCTTTTCAATGTGTTTGTAGCTTAATAAATATCTCAAAGGTTGCTTTGAGATTGACAAACAGTTAACAAGTCACACTGTAATCTTAGGAGCTAACATCAGGTTCTTTGCAATTCAAGTCAGATAGACTTGACTTCTCCTTTTTCATGATTTTTCTTGGGTTTTCCTGCAACTTTCAAGTCTAGGAAAGATTGCCACTTGAATATATTCAGTAGTAAGCTAGGCAAATTAATAAAGAGACAACTGTATATTATAGAAAGAATACCTTTAATGCTATTACACAAGGCAGATGCCAGGGGAAAGAGAGACCAACTTTGAGATATACCATATGGGTAGTGAGTTGAGCAATGACATATTGAACCATAACAGAATTTAAAAGGAGAAAGTAAGAAGAAACTGATTTAGATTAAAAATATATGGATATTAAATGTGAAACCTTAGTTTATATTATGTAATCATAAAAGGATATATTAAGAAATTGAAGCACTAATCAAAACAACCCTGGCACACAAAAGCCCTGCACCAGACAGCTTCACAGGTGAATTTCACCAAATATTTAGAGAAGAGCTAACTCTTGTCCTTCTCAAACTATTCCAAAAAATTCAAGAAGAAGGAAGACTCCCAAACTCTTTCTATGAGGCTAGTATTATCCTAATTCCAAAACCAGGTAAAGACACAACAAAGAAAAAAAAACTGCAGGCCAATATCAAAGATGAACATAGATGCTAAAATCCTCAACAAAATATTGGCAAACTGCATCCAGCAAAACATTATAAAGATCATACACCATGATCAAGTGGGATTCATCCCAGGGATGCAAAGATAGTATACTATTTGCAAATCCATTAATGTAATACACTACATAAACAAAAGGAAAGACAAAAATCTTATGATCATAAAAATTGATGCTGCAAAAGCATTTCATAATGTACAACACCCATTTATAATAAAAATGCTTAGCAAACTGGGAATAGAGGGAGCATACCTCAACATAATAAAGGCCATACATGGGAAACCTACAGCTAACATTATATTCAATGAGCAAGAACTAAAACCTTTCCCACTAAGATCAGGAACAAGACAAGGATGTCTGCTTTCACCACTTTTATTCAACATAGTGTTGAAAGTTCTAGCCACAGCAATCTGACAAGAAAAATAAATAAAAGACATCCAAACTGAAAAGGAGGAGGTAAAACTGGCATTATTTGTAGATAATATAATAGTGTGCCTAGAAAACCCTATGGGCTCCACCCAAAATCTACTCAACCTCATAAGTAAATTTGGCAAAACAGTGGGGTACAAAGTCAATATTCAGAAATTGAAGGCATTTTTGTATACTGACAATGAAATATCAGAAACAGAAACTAGGGGGAAAATATACCCTAGTTTTTATAGCAACAAAAAAAAATAAAGTACTGAGGCATCAACTTAACCAAGGAAATAGAAGACCCATACTTGGAAAACTGCAGAACACTGAAGAAAGAAATTAGGAAGTACAAACAAATGGAATCATATACCATGTTCATGGATTGGAAGAATCAACATCATTAAAAATGTCCATACTACTCAAAGCAATCTATAGATTCAATGCAATCCCTATTAAAATATCAATGATGTATTTCACAGACTTAGAATAAATATCTCAAAAATGTATATGGTACCAAAAATGACCCCAAATAGCCACAGCAATATTGAGAAAGAAGAACAAAGTAGGAGGGATCACAATATCTGATATCAAACTATATTACAAGTCCACTGTAATCAAAATAGTCTGATACTAACATAAGAACAGACATATATCAATGGATAGAGAGCTCATAAATAAACCCATGTCCCTATGGTCAATTAACATTTGACAAAGAGGGCAGAAGCATAAAATGGAGTACACATAGCCTCCTCAACAAATGGTATTGGGAGTTCTGGAATGGTACATGAAAAAAGTGAAACTAGACCACCAGCAACTTACACCATACACCAGAATAAACTCAAAATGGATAAAACTTAAACGTAAGCCATGACATCATAAAAGTCCTAAAGGAAAACAGAGACAGTAAAATTTTAGACATCCCATGCAGCCATATTTTTGTCGATAGCTCTTTGGTGAAACTGAGCTATCTCAAATGAAATAAAGGAACAAATAAATGGGACTATATCACATTTAAAAGTTTTGCATGGCTAAATAAAACATAATCAAAATAAAAAGGAAACCCCCAAATATTTGCCAAAGATACCTTAGACAAGAGTTTGATCTCCAAAATATATAAAGCATTCATGGTTCAACACCAGGAAGACAAACAATTCAATTAAAAAATGGGCAAAGAACCTGAACAGACAGTTCCCCAAAGAGGACATGCAGAGGGCCCAGAGACATATGAAAGGATGCTCAGCATCACTAGCCATTACAGAGATGCAAATTAAAACCACAATGACATACCACTTCACACCAGTCAGAATGGTCATCATAAACAAATCAACAAACAACAAGTGCTGGCAAGGTTGTGGAGAAAAGGGAACCCTAGTGCACTGTTGGTGGAAATGCAGACTGGCGCAGCCACTGTGGAAAACAGTATAGAATGTCCTCCAAAAAACTAAAAACGGATCTCCCTTTTGACCCAGTGATTCCACCGCTGAGATTATAACCTAAGGATTCTGAAATATCAATTCAAAAGAACCTGTGCACCCCAATGTTCATAGCAGTGTTATTTACAATAGCCAAGTGCTGGAAACAGCCTAACTGCCCATCAGTAAATGAGTGGATTGTAAAATCTATGGTACATTTACACAATGGAACACTACACAGCAGAAAGAGAGGAGGAGCTCCTACATTTCTCAACAGCATGGATGGAAATAGAGAGTCCTACCCTAAGTGAAATAAGCCAGGCAGCAAAAGACAAACACCATATCATCTCAACTATAACAGGAACCTCATGAACAAAAACAAACAAACAAACAAAAGACATGGAAAAAAGAAGAAACTGACAGGGACTGGGGGTGAGGAGCATAAGGGAGGAAAGAAAGGGAAGGTCCTAGTTAAAGAACAAGTATAAATGACCCGTGGGCATGGACAACAGGATGGGACTCGACTGTGGGAGTGCAGGGGATGGGGCAGGGGAGAGCAACAGGGGAAAAACTAGCACAAGTATAATAGAACAACAGTTAAAGAAATAAAATACAAATTCATCAACCTAAAAAAAAAGAACTGATCAAAAGCCTACTTAGAATAAATCTCTTCATAGCAACACTATAATTAAGCTTTTAAGATTATATTATTTAGTAAATAGTTGCAAATTTATAATGTTTTAATAGTTTTTCCTTTCCAACTATTTAATCATTTTATGGCCCCTCACCAAGTTATCTCTTTCGCTTACACTTTGGTACACAAAATTGCATATAATATGACTGCCAAGGCTGGCAAGATTTGATATTTTGACATTAAAATTTTCCTCCATTCTTTGGATACACTTACACCATCAGTAGCTTTCTAGAGTCTTGCATCTGGGCACTGTACCTCTATTCACAGCCAGTACCCCATTCTTCCGGGTAACCATCCTTGTATTTGCTTTCATTCTTAGGGTTTTCTCCCATTCTAGCAAGGCAGCTCCAACTGTACAAACATCATATTCTCACCTGACAATATCCAAGAAGGAAAAAAGGGGGCAATGACAAAGTATACCTTTTTACAGTCTTATCAAGGAAGAACAACTCTCCAAGAGTATCCCTAGATAATTTACTTCACTTCTTATTGGCTAAAAATGAGTCACATGGCTATTTCTAATTTCAGGAGAGAATGTGTAAATGAGGATCTGGTGAAATGAATGGGATTACCAAGACTAAAATAATCAATCCATATCTCATCCCTCTTATACATACACAGGGATATTCCAAACAAAGAATACTCTTATCAAGAATGAGGAGTAGAATGTAAACATGACAGGTCTTTCTTTATGTAGAAATTGATAGATAATACACATTATTGGGACATGAGGAAGTTGGTAAGAGGAGAGAGATGGTTTTCACATTGGGATATATAGACTTGAATGCTTGTAGTGCATTCAGGTGGATGTGCCCAAGCAGATAGGGCAAATATGGAACTAGATCTAAGGGAAAAGTTGTGTAATGGAAGAAAACGTGAGAGTAATGAGTGTTTTTGATGGCAATGGAAATCATGGACTTGAATGTGACCATCTGGGAAAGCACAAGAAGAGAAAAGAGAAAAGAAACTAGGGTGAAATGGCAGGATTTAAAAGATGGGAAGAGAAATCCAGACCCTAGAAAGTGAAATCAGAAAGATAAGAGGGAAACCAGGTCATTGTAATGTCATAAAAATTCAAAAAAAGTTTGAAGAAAGGACGAATAAACAGTGTCAAATACTATGGACAAGTCAAGTTAGATGAAGGTGGAAATTTTAACTCATAGACTTGGGCAGTTAGAACTATTGTTTGGCAGCGGCACTTTCAGTGAAATGATTAAGAGGAAGCCAGGTAATAGCGAGTCCAAGAGTAAATGAGCACAAGGAAAAGGAGAAAAATGTTTAATAAGTTACAGCACACACATACAGAAAAAAATGTAGTTATTACTAAGGTTTTTAACATCTTAATTTTAAAAAGAATGAAAATGATAGAAATTTTAGGCACTACAATTTTTTTCTGTGTCTTTTCAAACACCCCTTAAATTATCTATGGTGTCTAATCTATGTGGAATTATGCATGTATTTAAAATGAATTCTTTAGTCTCATAAATGTAATTCAACCTGGAATTTAATCTTAATTTCACCCTTACTAGCTTTTTGACCTTGGACTATACAGCACATCCAAGGTCGCCCACCTAGTTTGTAAGGTAATCAGACTTTAAATTCCAGGCTGACTCCAAAACCCAAATTCTTCACCATTGAGACTTGTATGAGTCAGCTCCTACTTTTATCAATGCCAACATGACCTTAGTTTTTTCCACGTGATTCTATCTACCCTCCCTTCTACAGCACAGAGACAGAATATAGGATACATGAGAAGAGAATGAATAGAGGTCCTTGGGTCAAGAATTCTGCCAAGAGGTAGGAGCAAAAGTGTTAGCCTCCATATTCCTTAGGATGAGAGGTCCATCCCTTCCTCCTATCTAACCATGCCCCTTCCTGAAATCCCCAGCCAACCATAGCTGACAAAGAGTTAACCTGATACACAGGAAGTCCTCTAGCAAGGCGCTAGAAGAAAGAGGAGTCTAATTAGGCAGTGCCAATTATATAAATCAACCATATGCAAATTTTACAGACCACACTATACTCACCGTAGAGGCCTGCAAATAGCATCATCTGTGATCATAAGCAGTATGTTAATTATGTTATCATCAGAGTGAAAACTATGGGGACAAAAGAGCTTTACGTATTCATTTGAAGTCAACCACTCATATTGTAAATGGTCTAGATGTATAATGCGTGGAACTGTTTTTAATGGAAGCAGAGCGAATAAATTATGACAGATTATTTCAAAAGAAAAGGGATAGCTGTCTTAAATTTGAGCTATTTTTAATAGGTTTTCCATGGCCATAGCTTGTCTTTTCTGCATTTTACTTTCTCTCTTCCGCTAGTGAAGAAACAAAACTGACAGCAGCTATTGCCAGGGCCTTTGAGCCATTGCTTTGGAGGAAAGCAATTTAGGAGGCAGACAGAGGATGGAGTCAATTTTTATGAGAAAGTTGCTCATGTTTTCCTCTGATACAACTTTTCCATTCAGATGTTTTATAACTACAAGTCTCTAAGGACTGACTGACTATGCAAAGTTAAAACTGATATTTTATAAGACTTCCTCTATTAACCACCGCAACCTGACAATAAAACCATCTGCCTATAGCAGGCCAGCTTCACAAACTACTCCAATACAAAAGCCCCAAACCCAAAAGAACTCGCTGTTTAATACTGGGATACCAAATTTTGTATTCCAACAGACTTTGTGTCTTAATTTTCTTTCACAATCAATAAGATGAGACTTTTTAAATTCTTTTCTCCACTATGGGCACCTAGTTCTTTTTTAATCTGATTGGAGTTTAACATTAAATAATGAAGAACCAGCATCAGAACTGCTGACAATGACACAAATGCTGGCGTTCGGTAACCTGTTGTGCTACAGTCACAGCAACAAGAATTCCTGAGATTTATTGAGTTTTTGTGCTAGGCAGTGTGCTTTTATACAATTCACCCTTGAATGCACACAAGAACCTTATAGGGTAAGAACTATTGTTTTCTCCACTTTACAGAGAAAAAAAACCCTAATGCTTAAAGCCATCAAATAAACTTCCAAAATTCTATAGTTTTTTTATTTTTTATTTTATTTAATTCTTGTTCACGTACAGTTTTCTGTCAAAATCCTCCAGTCATTAATGGCACTGTTGGGACTCAAAATCGGTAGGTTTGAGATCACATTTCAATGCTCCTAACCCTTATTACAAAGAAAACAGAAGGCATCACTTACAACAATGAATGTGAGTCCTCACCTCGAAGACCATATCAAATGATTAATGATTTAATACAAAAGCAAAGAAAGGGCTAGTGTTTATTTAAACTATATGTGTGTGTGTGTGTGTGTGTGTGTGTGTACAGCATTTAAGAGACATGAAACTAGTCATTTTCACTTTCATTTTTAGTATTAGAGAGCATTTTGGGGAAAAAACAAGAAAATTAAATGGATGACTTTACATGAGAACTATTTTAAGGAGACGAAATCTTGGTAAGTGAAGACTGTTATGCTGAGCACCTAGGAAGTTTTCTAATACTTTAAAAAGGAGAAGCATCTGTGCCCAACTCATTTGGGTTTTAAAAATTCAAAGGGAAAAAAGAAAAATATGCATTTTGCTACTAACGACATGCTTTCTAATTATGACATTGTTTCCTGGACTGATGCTTCATAAACAGATTAAGGGATCCTTGTGTCACATAACATACAGTCACAAAATGACCAGCAGAAGGCCTGTGATTGGCCCATTGACGTAACTGCTCCAGAACAAAACTGAACAAGATGAGACCCATGGTCTCTGAGGTGCCCAGGCTCCATCAGTCTGATTTTGATTAAATGGGGACACTTTTGAGAATGGAAATGGTTACTGTGGATGACTATGATGAATCAACAGACAGAAAGCTCTGGATATTTGATCACCCTGGCTAAAACCCACTCCCTGGCCATCTCTTGGTGCTGTTGTGATAAGAGAGTAAGACCCTAGCTTTCGATAAGAGTGGGTGTGCACAAACGGCTTGAGCCCCATTAAAGAGATAAGAAGAAAAATTCCTCCTGAAACCATATTTCTTTAAATGCAAAATCACTCTAGAGCTGTATCAGTGAGCCATGATTTATGAGTTTTCCTGGAGTTTGTACATAAAAGAATCCACAGAATACATATGGACATAATCAGAGAGAAGCTGGTAGAGGCTGAAGGGATGAAATTTGTATGAAAACACAAATAAGAAAATTTTAAAAAAAACACGGAAATTCCTGCAGAAGGGGAGACAATGCACGGTTTAAAGTGTAAACAACAGATTTGATGTCCCTTGTAGTAATTTTTTAAACATGATACATGTGGAAATAAGAATGATGAAACTAATCACTAAGCGACCTGGGCTTACAAAAACGAATACATAGCCACATGTACTGGCTTCACAGAGAAAGAAATATAACTCAGAAATTGGAAGTTTGTCTGGAATTCAGCATAACTCTAGCTACGGGGTTGTCTCCTCCCACTGGGCAATCGGAGCTCCTTGATTCCTGCTCTGTCACCATCCAACCTGAACGTCCCTCTTCGCTTTTTTCCCTTTCTGTAAGTCATTGGCTTCTGCCCTTTGTTCCAAGCCCTCCCCTCTTCTGCGGGTTTGGCACTCAGCGACTCCAGGGCAGAGGATCCGGTTTGTTTATTAACCCACCAACCAGTAGGAAGCTCTTGCTGTGAGGAATATTTGTGTCCGAAAACTTAATGTGTTTCTTGTTAGCTGGCAGGCCAGCTGTCTTTAGGTCTAATGCCTACCCCTTGTCCAGTAGCCATGACCAGACTGATGGGATCAAAGCAAATAGAATGTGGTCATCCACCGTGGTGGAGCACCACACTTACTTACAAGTCCCACCATCTCTGGTTGCTCCTTGGGTTCCTTTTTCTCAAGCCAGGGTCCTATGCCTAGGCATTATACACTGGATTTTCTTGAGGCTGAGCCTTAGGCCCTTTTCTCTTTTCCCACTATCTTTCTCCTTAAATAATCTCTACTTTGCCTATGGATTCGGTTCACATATATGTGGCAAAAATTTCCAAATGTGTATCTCTGGCTTAGATCTGTTTTTTGAGCCTCGTATTTGACATCTAATTGCCAGCTTAGTATTTCTACCTTTATATCCAGAGGCATCTCAATTGTGACACGTTCTGGACTTAAATTATGCTCTCCTGCCTCAATCCTGTCTGTCTTCCAGCGCACCGCACCACCCATTCAGTTGCGAAAGCCATAAATGTAAGAGTTATCCTTGATCTATTCTTCTACCTCAAAGTCATTTTTAATCTATCCCTGTGTTCTGTCAATTCCAACTCCTCAACATCTCTTAAACTCATCCATTTTCCTTGCTCTTCAAGCTTCCACCCTAGTTCATGCGACCATCACCATTGTCCTAGACCATGGTGGAAGCCCTCACATTGGTCCCTCTCATCTACTCTGGCCACTTTCAATCCACTACCACCACTGCAGTCATAGTGCACCTTGCAAAATGCAACTCTTACCATGTCACCCTCCTACTTAAAACCCTGTGATGATTCCCTATTGGTCTTGAATTTGAGAACAGACAACATGATATTGAATGAGGAAAACAAAGTGGGAGTACTGATACTACCCAACTTCAAGACTTACGATAAAGCTGCAGTAATCAAGGCCACATGGTATCGGTGAAAGAAGAGACAAATCAAGTGAACAGAATAGAAAGCCCACATAAATATAGTCAATGGATCCTTAACAAAAAGAGTAATGGCAATGTAATGAAGCAAAAGTTATCTTTTCAACAAATGGTGCTAGAACAATTGGACATCTACATATAAAAGAATAAATAAATAAACCTAGACAAAGACCATACACCCTTCATGAGAATTAACTCAAAATTGATTACAGACCTAAATGTACACTGTAAAAATATAAAACCCTTAGAAGATAACATTGGAGAAACCTGGGTGACCTTGGATATGGTGATGACTTTTTAGATGTAACACCAAAGGTACAATCTATGAAAGAAGCAATTGATAACCTAGAAATGAACTATCAAACTATGAAACAACGAGGAGGATTCGGAATGTATATTCTTGACTAAAAAAAGCCAAACTGAAAAAGGCTATATACTGTACGATTCCAACTACCTGACATTCTGGAGAAGGCAAAATATGGAAACAGTAAAAAGATCAGTAGTCCCAGGTGTTGGGATGGTGCGGAGGGAAAAAATAGGCAGGACACAGACAATATTTTGGGTAGTAAAAAATACTCTATATGATACTGCAATGATAAATACATGTTATCATATATGTGCCCAAACCCATGGAAAGCACAATACCAATAGTGAACCCCAATGTAAACTATGGACTTTGGGTGTTTACGAGGTGTCAATATAGGTTTATCAATTATGACAAATACACCACCCTAGAGGTAGATATTGATAATAGAGGAGGATGTGCATATGGGAGTATGGTATAAATGGAAAATCTCTGTCTCTCTCAGTTTTGCTGTGAACCTAAAACTGCTCTTAAAAAATTAAGTCTTTAAAATAAACCTTCCCTGGCTGGTGTGGCTTAGTGGATTGGGGGTTAGCCTATGAACCAAAGGGTCTCTGGTTCAATTCCCAGTCAGGTCACATGCCTGGGTTGCAGGCCAAGTCCCCAGTAGGAGGTGTGAGAGAAGTAATCACACATTGATGTCTCTCTCCCTCTTTTTCTTTCTCCCTTCTACTCTCTAAAAATACATAAATAAAATCTTAAAAAAATAAAATCAATCTATTGAAAAAGGCAAATATCTCAAAGCAGTAGTCAGCTAATTATATAAACAAGATTAAAAAACTATAAATGGCAAAACATGCATAATCTCAATAGTAATGTTTTTAAGTCTGCAAAATAAAACAATGGGAAATAATTGTCCCCTCTTATACGGAGGGACATTTAAAAGAATAAGAATACCCAGTGTTGGCATAAGCATCACAGCAATGGGCCTCTCTAGAACTCCCAGCAGTAATGGAAATAAATTGGTCTAATAATTTGGGTAAGCCATATGACAATATATGCATTAAAATCGTAAGATGTAAGCTGTTTGACCTAGACATTTAATTTGAGGAAATAATTCAAAAAAGTATTAAAAATAATTAAGAATAGGATGCTAATTTCAGCATTGTTTACAACAGTAAAAATTCTAAAACAACCTGAAGTTACAATAATAGATAAGTTAAATAAATACATAATTATTCTAAAACTGCTCTGTGAAAAATTCTGTAACCCTAACTTTGTTTAATACTGATGTATAGTTAGTGATATAAAAGATGTCTGTGGCTTATTGGTGAAACGTGTATTACAGAATAACACTTTCCATATATCGTATCTATCTATAAATGGTTACAATGTGTCAAAATCTCAAGAGTGTTTTTCCAAAATGTTAATTCACTGTGGAAATTTGGAGGTAATGGGATTATGATTAATTTCCATTTTATTTCTTTCTAAACTATTTAAATTTTTAAATATGTGTTATTTTACAATAAAGCTGAAAAGAGCATAATGTACATTTAGTTCATGGTTTTTAAAAGCATAGAGATGTCACACTTGTACTTATATCAAAGCTATACTCTCTTACGTCAGTTCTCAATTTTTCTCAAAACTGAAAATTTCTAAGCTTCAGAGTTGACTTCCCTTTCCAAGAATAGTACAAGGCTACCATGCCATCTAGCGTTAAGAGCTTGTGATGGTCTTAAGATTTGCAACTCAAACAATTTTAAGTATTTTAATTTACAATTCTGTAGGCAATTTGAGCCAAACAAGTACTTTTTTTTAAAAAAAAAAAGGAAACTGAGATTTATAGTGAGTGCATACTTAGGTCTAAATCCAAGTTGCAAGTTTGCAGTTATGTCCTTTTAATTAATGTTACTAAATATTTAAACTGGAAAAGGGGAGAGTGAATCTCTGCCCTCATCCTCATCTTTTATCCCTGCCAACGTACCTCCCCATGATACAGGGTGCAGCCAGGGGGCGCCCAGAAAAGATTTGGAATGGTGTCCAGAACTCAAAGTGTATAGGAATATTGGGGAGACATATTATTAAGATATCCTCATCCCCACCCCCAGGTTTCAGTTGGGGGAAGGGACAAATGGAGTAGGGCCATTGAGAGTTGTTTTGCACAGCAACAGTTTTGCAGCTAACCTCTGGAATGGTTATTTAACATATCTATAACTTTTAACTGGTTTCATAGATATGTTAAATAGCTGTGGCCAAGTTTTGGGCCAGGGAGAAGTGAGTGGCTTGTACCCAGGATGGAAAGGGGGGGTGGGGGGGTGAGGGTGGGGGTTGATGCTCTCTGAGACAGTTCCTGCGGTGAGAGCCATGTGGCTTTAACAGAGTGAGGACCCCCTCTTAGTCAGGTGAAAGGGAAGGCCACGCAGCTTTGCCAGAATGGAGATCCCTGCGGCCAGGTGAAGAAGAAAGACGCGCGCTTTTGGTGGAGTGCGGACCCCTGCAGCTTTGGTAGAAGAGGCACACGAGGCTTTGGGGCGCTCCCTTTAGCCGAGTGGCCTGGAAAGCGGCAGAGACTTTGACTGGAACTTGGTAAAAAGAACTCTTGCCAGTGGAAGGTGCCACATGACTTTGGATTAATTGGGGATCCTGCCTTGACAGGTGACACAGCCCACAGTGCCAGCGACCTGAAAAACGGACGTGTGCTCTTTTCCTGATTTACAGTACCCAGAGTTGGGACAGTGGGAGAAGGGAGCACTGTGTGTGTGTGTGTGTGTAGGTGTATACCCTTAAAGACTTTAATATTTTAAGGAAGGCATTAGGCCTCAATAGCATTCAATAAACATTTTGTTTCCTTTTCACAAATCTCTGGCATTGAGAGATGTCTTTCCAATTGGTGGTGGAGAGAAGAGCCCAATAGATATTAGTATACTGTCCTTGGGAGGGGCCCCTGTTCTCTGTAGCAGTTTTTTGGCATCCCTCGGTGGGCAGAGTATTGCCCCGCCCCCCCCACCTGTTGTTTGGTAACACCCACACACACCACCACTAGCACAGCCACCATCACATACAAAAGTTGAAGATCGACCAGTTTCTTTAAAAGGTTTACAAAGGCAGAGATTTTATTTGCAGATATACCCAGAACCTTCTTGCATTTGCTGTAAGGATAGAAAACAAACAAAAAGATAAATAGCAAGATTACTTTCTTCTATGTTACGGATACCAATTAGTACTCCAGGGAAGTCGATGTTGTGTCGGCAGCCTGGCCCAGGCTCATCTGGGAATAACTTAATAAGGTTTCGAGTAGAGCCATATGTCATCAGTCAAAAATAAATGTTTTTGTGTACCTACATTCCAGACTGTTTAAGTGTTAGGGAACTATACAAGGTGTGAGGAAATTATACTCTAAAAATATACAATCTCTGCTCTCAGGGAACTTACAGACTTGTAACTTTAATTCAACAAGACTCTTTTCTATTTGTGACTATATTCCAAGTACCTTAAAATGTTCTACCCTAGGACAGATAACTTTGATTCCAGGAAGTTTACACTAAAAAAAATTACAAGAAACTCATCTCAGTAATATATAATAGTGACAGATTAGAAATGACCTAAATGACCAAAAATAGAAGGTTTGTTATGAACTACTCATACAATGGAATACTACGCAGCCATTTAAAATGATGTAGCAAAAGATTTTTTTATTATTGTATTTTCTTCCATTACCACTTATCCCTCTTCTACCCCCTTCTCCCCACCCTCACAATCATCACACTGTTGTCCGTGGCCATGAGTCCTTTTTCTTTTTTGCTCAATCTTTCCACTTCCTCTGCAAATATCTATAATGTAAAATTAATTGGAAATTCTTTTGACAATTCTAATTGCTTCCAGAGAGATGTTTATATTTTAATGCAGAATACTGTCTATGCAGCTAAAAATTCTATATTTCATAGTGAAAGTATCTAAAAAACAAAAGATCTAGTTCCCCTATATAATTGTTTATAATCTACTAGAAAATTGTCTTTATAAACATTTTTATTTTGTTTTCATGCCTTAAATGTAGAGTGAGTTTGACCAATCCTATAAAGTTAGTTTCCTTTCTGTGAAACCCATTTCACATCATTTCACCTTAGGGTAAACTGCTACCCTGGTAAGAAACTACCGTATTTAAACAGATCAGCATTTCAACAATGTGAGTATTCCCTCAAGGGAAACGATATGCCTTATTCCTTCAAATGATCTCAGTTATGTCAGAAGAAAAATTAACTTGTTACTGGGTGGTCAGTGTGAATGTTCACTGCAGCAATTAAATGAATCCTGGTTCTGCTGGAGTCCATAGTAGAAGGTCCCGGTTCTTGTTAACCTGGACCTTCTACAGACAGTGAAAACAACTTTTCTGGAGCATTTGATTGCAGGGTGAAAAATTAAAAATCTAAATTGAAATGCTAGGAAGAAAGTACAGAGACATAACTACTACTTAAAAAAGAATTCAATAGCCTAAAAGTCTGTACTGTAAAGTCTGAGTTTAAATAGTTTTGAAAAAATTTATAATAAAAATTGTTTTAATTCCTTTAAATATTAATCTTACACCATCCATAATACTTAATTATTAAATATATAATTTTAAATGTCTTAAGTATATTAATATAATATATAAATATCTGTGATTTATTAGTATCTCTAAATATATTGCATTATATCTATAACGGAATATTATTCAGTCTTAAAAAAGAAGATTCTGCCATTTGCAACCACATGGATATCCCTGGAGAATGTTATGCAGTATAATCAGCCAGACAGAAAAAGACAAAAACTGCTTGGCTGTTGAAGGCTATCACTTACATGTGGAATCTTAAAAAAGTTATTCAAAATCACAGAAACAGCAGAATGGTGGTTGCCAGGGTCAGTTGCATAAAGAAAAACTGGTAAAACGGCACAAACTCTCAGTTATAAAATTAACAAGATGTCAGGATCTAATGCATCCTATGGGGATTACTGTTGATAATATTGTATTATACAATTGAAATTTCCTAAGAAAGTAGAGCTTAAGTGTCTTCACACACAAAAAAAAGGGTAAATATGTCAGCTGATAGATGTGTTAATTAACTCAATAGTGGGAATCTTTTCACAATCTTTATATGTATCAAATCCTTACATTGTACCCTTTAAATATATTGCAGTTTTGTCAATTATAACCCAATAAATGTGGCAAAAACCCTAAAAGGGTTAAATGCTGCTAAGAGTTATTCAATTTCCCTGTGGAGAACCATTTTAAATCTCAGTTTTTTAAATAATATATAATCTTAAAATGTGTATTGCTAATAATAATGATTAATTTGAGAAGAAATAACAGTCTATTTTGAAGTTTCTATCAAAAGTTGTGAGCTAAGTTGAGAAAGTCACAGAGAAAAAAATGATTGAACCCACATTTCTGGTAGATTTTCTTAAGAAAACATCCAAAATATTTTTAAAGTTTCATTATAAGCCATATAAAAATACTTTCCCAGGCCACAAATAACCTTTTGTGGAAGACTTGAAACTACCCATTAAGAAAATTCTAGTTGCAGATAACAGTCTCCATAAGCTCTGCAAAGACGATGACAACATAAAAAGTAGGTGGCACCCTGGCTGGTGTGGCTCTGAGGACTGAGTGCTGGCCTTGGAATGGGAAGGACCCCTGGCCAGGGCACCTGCCTGGGGTGCAGGCCACGTCCTGGGTTGGGGGCGTGTGAGAGGCATTTCTCACACAGCAGTGTTTCTCTCCCTCCCTCCCTGCCACCTTTCCCCTCTCTAGAAATAAATTAATTAATCTTTTTTAAAACGTGGGTGGCTCTGCTATTCAATATAATAACAGCAAAGTTTTTATTCTTTGAAATATAATTTTACAAAACAGTGTCAAGAAACAGGTGTGCTGCTACCTCAACAATTCACAATGGCTCCATCAACACACTCAAATACACGGAGACAGCCCTCTGCTGCAATGGTACACATGCTACAGTATTTCTCGCTACTGAGATCGAACAAATATCTGCCTCTGTTCATGACTCTGCCTATCAAGATATCTTTTCATTTTTAACTTTAAAAAAGTCACTATTAGCAAACTGAAAAGAACTTGGTAGAGATTTCCGAAAAGCAGAGGAATCTAAATCACGGGTTGTTTTCTGCTGCTGCTGTTGCTACTATTTGAGAATTGACTTCACTTTTTAAAAAAATATCCATTCTCCTATGTTTTATAGAGGGATTAATAAAATTCAAAACATATTAGCTACACCACTAAAAACAAACAGTTAAAAAGGAAAAAAGTGAAAAATATGAACAGACCATTCACACACGGAAAAAAAATACAACCGACAAAGTGTCAATCAATTTTAGCCTCATTGATAATTAGAAAAACATAATTCTAACCAACGTTGCCTACCAATAAGCAAATAGTTAAGCTGTATAATATACAGGATATAGGAAGCCGGTGCCCACATACACTATTGATAAGCATATACAATTAGGGGAATCATTTTGGATGACACATTCTTGGATCTGGTAATAACACAAGATTAGAAATTTCCTTTTGGAAATACCCATACAACCATTCCAGGATATATATGTACAAGAGTATTCACCAAAGCAATGCATGTGCTGGGAAACTGGCTGTATCCTGAAAGCTCCACGAGAGGGAACTGCCTATCCAGGTCAGTGTCCATTCAACCAATGTCCTAGTTCATGGCCGTGTTGTCGATGTCCCTGGGAAAAGTCGCCTTTCTAGGGGACCTAGGCCACTTCAAACCAAAGCGTACTTTATGACAAGTCTTTCTGACTTTGGTCAACAGGTTACCCCCATATTAATGAGTCTTTTGGAAGAAATTGAAATTCAGGTGGAAGTCAGTGATAATTCATTCATCTAAATATCCTTGCAAATGGTGTACTCAAAATGTCCTCTTACAAAACTAACCAAGTAAAGAGAGTTGGTTAATTGTTCTAAGATCATGAAGGTGAAAAAGGGATAAGAAATCTCCAATCATCGTTATTTTACTATGATTGGGTTTACTTTTTCTATTTTATCTGAATAAAGAGAAATCGAGAAAAAAATCAAACAGTACTGGGGGTAGGTTTGCCATTGCTTTTTAAAAAGCCGTAACTGTTAATTGCCTTGATCAAAATAAACTCTCTCTTGGTCGGTGGGTCGCTGCATCTGATTCAATGGCGGTGACAGTGACAGTAAAAATATCTCCAGAGGAGCTGCTTCCTGGAAGACGTAGTCTGCGTCTACGTGTTTCTAACCTAACTGTTAATGAGTAGCTTGAACTCAAAACAGACAAGACTAAAAGAACCAGGGACTCCCCTGGTTCCAGTACCTTTGAACTTCAATCTTCACTCCCAAGATCCACATCCATCCATTTTCCGTATGCAGCATGGCAGCATGTAGGGTGACCAACTTTGCCATCACCCCGGACATAGGACTTCCAGTATGAAAACCAGGAGAATTCCAGGCAAACCAGGAGAGGTGGTCACACTCCCTGCTTATTGTTCACCGAGGAAAAGGCTGGGAGTAATGTGGACACAGACAAGGGTCTGCCTCCCCAGGAAGCTGGATGCACTTAGGTTGGTCTCATTGCTGAGAACTGGGTAGACCTGCAGTGAAAACTGCAATCAAAAAAAGGACAAAAAAATATAAAAACTGCCTGGCTCCCTGATGGTTTCTTGATTCCAAATCCCAGTGGTAAACAAGGACCAGCTGCAATCTATACTTTTAGTTACATAAAATACTCTTGTATAACAAATTGCTTGGGTTTTACTAATTTATTTATACTTTTGGTTTAAATTAGTGGTGGTAGGTTTCCATTACTCAGAAACCAAATCACTTGATTAATATACTATCCATCACCAGCACTATCCAAACAATTAACACCTTTTTTAAAATCTCATGCCCTACTCATGGTGGGTCAGTAGTATCATATTTGAGCACCAAAGGGAGAATTATTAATAGTTTCTGGAGCAGTAGCAAGGTCTCTCCATTAATGCTTCAGAAGGCAGAGCACTGATGGAAAAGCGCTGCCTAGTTTCCAATTTTCTTTGTTAATGAGCACATTTCATTCTCAGGCCAGCAATGACTCGTTCAGATTCCCCGGTGCTGGGAAAGTTCTAATCTAAGTGCTATCTCGGTCAGCTTTGAAATCACACTGCAGAAAAAGGCTTAGATGTCCAGGGTTGAAAACAGATTTGGAAACTAAAACTACAAAAAAAAAGAAAAAGAAAACGTTTAAAAAGTATTATCTGCTTCAGTTTCAAACCCAGGGTACAGTGATATCTGATGTAAGATAAGATGACAATTTAAGAAAATGTCAAATCTGCCTGAGCCCTGAGTTGCCTCATACTCAAGAGGGATGAGGAAAGTTTTCATCCTTGTCCCTGGTCCCTGCGTTGGACCGTTGGGTCGCCTGCCTTGGTCTTTCCCACGAGGTCTGAGGATAGAGGAGCATGAGTCACAAGAAGACAAAGAGAAGGCCGGAAGTGTCTGTGAGAGCTTCCCCCTTCCTGGAAAAATAAAATAATGAAAGCAACACAGTTTTACAGGAATGATCGATCATGAGTCTCACCATTTTTCGTCACTTTCCCAACACCAACCTAGTTCACACCACTATCGTGCCTAACTTTTATAGCCATGGGCCTCCTAATGAGTCCCCCACTTTCTCTTCAGTCTCTCTAAAGTCAGCTCCTCACCAATCGTCTAACATGATTGTGGACCCCAGAAGTCAGACTGCGTCACTCTATGCTAAAAATATTCTTGCTTTCCCATCATACTCGGAATAAAATCCAAACTCCTTACAGTAGTTTATAAAACTCTACATACTCTGGTCCCTGCCTCTCTCTCCCCAACCCCACCTCTGACCACTTTCCTACTGGCTCATTCTGCTTTAATCCCAGCCTTGACTGTATTTGAACACACTATGCTTATTCTCTTCAGGACCTTTGCAGGAGCTGTCTCTTCTGCCTAAAATGTTCTTACTCCAAATCTTTGCAAAGGTCTTCAGAGAGGGCTCAACTCAACTGTCACTTCCTCAGAGAGAACTTTTCTGCCCTCCTATCTAAAACAGCACGTGGGCCCTGACCCAGTCACTCTATTCCCCTTACGCTTATATTTTATATATGGCATGTGTTTTCTGACTACTCATACATATACATGTGTAAATGTACTATCTGTGACACACACACACACACACACACTCTGGGTCTGACAAAAATCAGTCACTATTCTAGGTCATGAGGAAAAAGCGGAGTGTCAAAAAGATTTCTGTTTGAATTTAAGTTTTTGCTAGCATTGTCTGTTTCCTTCACTACAATATAAGGTCCATGAGGGCAAAAGTTCATCTTCTCAAACATGGCTGTCCTCCCAGTTCCTGGCACACAGTGAGTCAGGAAGTAGGTAAATGAATGAGTAAATAGATAAATGAGGCAAGAAAGAAAGCAGATGAAGGTTTAATTCCCAGCTCTTCCACTTCCAGGCTGTGTTACCTTTAGCAATTGCCTAATTCCCTGAACCCTAATTTTGTTCATCTCTTAAGTGAGCGTGTTTCCCATCTCCTCCAAAAGTTGTCATGAGGAATAATTGAGATAATTCATGTAAATCCCCTAGAGAAAAGGCTAGAACTTAGTAGGTCTTCAACAGTTTCTTTTCCCCTCAGTCAGGGATACCCATGAAAGTGTAAAGTGGGGCTTTACAAGTCAGTGGGGAAGCCACTGGGTTATGTGCCATGAATTCCTGAGTCCACTTGAGCACTGAAAAATCCTACCATGTATTCCTACCATGTATCTACCATGTGAGAGTTCTCTGTCTCTGTGTAATCCTGAAGACACAAATATTCCCAGGAGAAAATATTCATAGTCATCTTTGCCTTTAAAAAAATCACTTTCAATGACTTTTTCTCTATGACTAAAAGTCCTATAAAAGACATAGAAATCAAAAACCAACAATGTCAAAGACCAACTTCACAGATGTCAGAGAGTTTGCTTAATCTAAAATCATAGCGTGAAACCAGAGTCAGAGCAAAACCATCAGGGATGAAACAACTGGTTCTTGAAGAGGAATGACTTAGGGGATTTGTCTGAAACACGGATATCACTCAAGGTTGGCAGGTGTGTCGCTACCAGACCAGTGGGTAATCACGGGGGAGCATTCCCGAGTGGCTGAGCCAGAAGCAAACTGTGCACTGTCTCACTGGCTACAGGAATGATCATGTTAAATTAAGCTACTGACGTGATGACTCACAAAGACCTTAAGATTTCTGTACAATTGAGCTAAGACAGCCCTAGCCCCACTATGATTCAGCCTAACACCTATGCCTTTCATTCTTCTTTTACTTCTGGAGGTAGAAGGGAGAGGAACTGGCCACAATCGGCTACTCTCTTCTCCTTTGCACCAACCCTTCTACAAGGATGCATGGAAACGAGCGTATCTAAGCTGCTGGTCATACCAACATAGACTCTGATGTAGTCTGAGTCTCTGGTGTAGGCACCCTCTCATTTAACAACTCTTTACTGACTCCTAAACACCTCAGCAACCCTGTCTCTCCTAGCCTCATAGAGTCTGGAGCTCAAAAGCACCAGGGCTCCCATGATCACAGAGAATTTACAATCAGGAAAAAGTCCCTGGAAGCCCATTAGCTTGCGGATCTGTAACATCAGAGAATTTCAAAGACTCTCCTTTTATTCATTTAATCTTCCTCAATGATATGCTTCCCTTCCTCACCTCCACCTCCCACCCCCAGCCCAGACAAGCTTTTGAAGTTTAAAGCCCTTCTGAGAATAAATAAAACTCTATCCTTTTATAAAATGTATTCTCTCCTACTAAAAAATATATGCCAACATATACTTTTAAGAAGCTTTCATACCCAAGTGTTTGCAATTATGGGTAGATTTTTGCTAATTGACCCGATTTGGCTGAGATATTGTGGCTTTTGTCTCCTCACACATTCCCTGGTGCAGTTTTGGACCCACATTCCTAAAGTGAGTGGCTCTTGATTCAATAAACAGGCACAAATACGACTGATCTTTAGATAAACACAAACTATTATTTTTAGAGAGAGAGGCGCTCATTTTTCACACACCCATGCCTGAAGTCCAGCCACAACTGTCTTTTCTTACAGAAATCGGTGCTGCTAATACTTCTTAGAGAAAGAATTCTCAATCAGGGAGGAAGGAATGACCTAAAATCACACCAGTGTCCTAAATTCTGTACTAGTAATTTTAGAACCATAATTTTAGAGTATGAGATTGCAGCGCAGAGCTAATAATACTACTAAAACTTGTTGCTGTCTTTTCTAAGCCTAGATCAAAGGTTTTAGAAGCAAAGAACATCACAGCTCTTTAAAAAAACATCATTACTATGTCATTTGCAGGACAACCCAGATGAATCTTTTGTTTTTAGTGGCCACTTTGTCCTCTCTATACACTAAAAGTAGAAGTGGCAGCAAATGATAAAGTCTTATTCAATCTGCTTACTTCAGTGGGTTACAGAATGATTTTCAAGTAAAAAGTACCTGACCTGTAGCTTAACATTTTATAACGATCTCCCCTGCTATTTAAACTTTGCTGCTGATGAAGAGGAGAAAAACATCAGACAGCTTCTGGGGTCATTGTTCCTCTAAAGATCTTCCCAGGGACTCTTATCGATGCATCAGAGACAACTAATTCTGCCCCATGCATTGTCTTCTCTAGTTTCAATGAATGTTTTTAAACTATTGAGTATTTGCTAGAGGCCAAGCACTTTGCTAGAATCTGAGAGTAAAAAAAGTTGACTCCATTCCTATTTTCAAGACAATAGCTCAGTTTAAATGCTCACTTGTCCTGGGAAAGGGCCCCTACTTAGAGTAATGAAGTTATCCTTCTTTGCCTGTCCTGGAAGCCTCAATCTTTTTTTCCACTTTCAGTGCTTTGCTCTCTCCCAAGATTCTCTTCTATAATGGCACTTGAAAAAATAATTCACATTGATGTGAGTAAATAATATCTAACCCCTCTTTCCTTCTCTTTATCTTTACCTACAATCTATCTTCCCTAAAACACTAAAAATGTACCATTACAGAAGATACACAATTATATATGTAAGTATTGGCTTTCAAGATGCAATACTGCTTAAAGAGGATGGGGAGAGATAACTTTTATCTCAATATAGGAAGCCTCTAGCCATGAAGTATCACCCTATCAGATATCTTAGCTACCTCGTGTCTTATATTTCTTTTGGTTACAGAAGCAGAAATACACTAACATCACCAATAAAAAGTAGGGTTAATGATGAGAGTACAGGTATTTCTTGGACCAGGACAGAAATTGAGAATAGAAAGTGTTCAGTGGCATTTTAACTGGAAACCAGAACGATCAAAGAGAGTTATTATTCTCCATGCCGTCCTCGTCAGGCACTATAAGATTTTTAACTTCTGTTCCTTTCTCTGAGTTTTGTCCATCTTCCTTTCTCAACCAGTGCCTTCTCTGACTTAACCTTGCACATGGTTCGGTGTGGCCAGCAGTCCCAACTCCATATCGGAGTTCCAGCCCTCTGCCAACTACTATCGGTCCTAGTTCCTCAGCTCAAATACGAGGAAGGGAAATAGGGAGAGAAGTTACGAGTCCGATTCTGATCAGCTCAGAATCATCTTTTTAAAGCTAAACCACCAAATACACTGACAAATCAGTACACAGGCAGGTATTGGGTAAGGTATCCACTCCTGGCCCAATTATCTGGGTCCAGGGAGCAACAAAATTCCAGAGTATATAGGGCTGTCACGACGGGGTCTGGATAAGGCAGAATGTTTCAAAATGACTATGGACACGGGCAGCAATGAAACATTTGTAGCAGACCTGGCCTCTTTCTGGTATACTTACCATGAAATATCTACAGATTTTATGATCAGCCCTTTCTCTCCTCCTCCGCTTAGTTCAAATCCACTTCACTTTCTGCTTGCCTCCCACACCATGCTTATTCCCTCTCACCTTAAGCCCTCAACATTCTGAACCCAGTTCGTACTGAAACAAAATAAAATCCACGTGGATCATCCAGCGACTACGATTGCCCACTTCTACAGCAATCATGATAAGAGGGTGCTCAGGCAATTTCCATCTGCCATGGTGCACCGTGACCGAGACGCTGAGTACCATAGAGATGAGAGGGCAAAGAGGATGGAATGTTCGTAAACACCCTTCACAACAGATCCAGAGAGGAGCCAAGGGGCCTCTACACTGCCCTCTTTTCAACTCATAAGATCGGACTGGCCTCAGCTCGTAAAAATATAATTTGGTTTCTTTTCTACACCTACCTGGTCGGTCCCTTTAACATCTCTATCTCCCTTTGTCTTTCTCTCCCTCTCCCGCCCCCTCCCCCATATGTTAGCCCTAATCTTAGCTATAGACCAAAAAACATTTGTCAACTTTTGCACAATAGACAGTGTTCCAAGAAACTATGCTCTGGAAGATAGAAACTAAAATCTTCCCTGATACAAAATTCCCTTAAAAAAATACTCCACTATCCCACACATTCAACTATCCTGTGCAAGTTTTTGATGAATAGAAACCTATTGCATGTTAGAGAAACGGTAAACAAGAGTAGGAATGTTATTCAACTAAATCTGCTGGCTCTATTATTGGGTCTGCGATTGACTGATCTCATGACTTTGGACAAATTGTTTAACCCTGCTGGGACTCCGTTTTCTCAAAAGTTAAGTGCTGAGTTAGATGCCTAAGCAAACCCTCTTGGTTTCCAAAAGTCATTATCTCCCCTCCTTCCTTACTTGTACAGCTTATTTCCCAGTAGAGAAGCTAAAATTGACCATTTGCACTCCTCCAACCCCTATCACACGGGCCCCTACTAGTCTTGGCCTAAGGGAACTGCCTCAAGCTTCAGGGAAATGGTTTCCTCACTATTAAAAATAAGTTTCCCTCCTATATACCCTTGGAGCTGTGGTAGCCATCACACAACTGTGACGTGGAAGAAGCTAAGAGGAGTCTATAGAATCTGACCCAGAGCCCTGCCACTTTTAAGTTGTTGAAGTACCAATCCTAGAAGTCATTAAACAATTTTTCACTCTATAATCTGTTTTTATTTGAGTAGTCCCTCATTGGTAGTCAAACACTTCCTTATTCAATAAATGCCATTATCTCCAAGATTTCTTCCAGCTTTAAGAATATATGATCTAGCCCTGGCTGGTGTAGCTCAGTGGATTGAGCTCAGGCCTGCGAACCAGAGGATCATGGTTCGAATCCCAGTCAGGGCACATGCCTGGGTTGCAGGCTAGTTCCCAGCAAGGAACACACGAGGGGCAACCATACATTGATATTTCTCTCCCTCTCCTTCCTCTCTAAAAATAAATAAATACAATTTTTTAAAATGTTATCTTCTTAAAAAATAATATATGATCCAATAAGGGCAAAAAGAAGAAAGTTGTCCCCTGGATAAATAAATAAATTCCAAGTTTTGATTTGAAGGACCAATAGTTAAGAGACTTCAAAAAAGAGATGCTCCAGTAAGTCAGATTTTTAATTAGTGAGAGTAGACAGCTTCTGATACAATGTGACTTGTATCAGAAGCACAGAGAAGAACCTACTCAAAACATCTACTGCCTTTATGCTTGATGAGGAAGAAGAGTATCTATAGTACATATTTGTAATATTTTGACGGCCCATCATTTGAACAACCTTCCTATTTTAGGAATCTGCTTCCTACTTTACAAGTCAAAAGGAGGTCAAAAGGAGATTTGACCTCTTCCTGCCTGACAAGCAGGGTAAGTTCTGACCAGTTGAATGCTCCTCCACAGGATTTGAAATCTTGGGGCATGGAGATGAGGGCCACTGAGGACACTCTAAAGTCATTGGTAGCAGAGTCCTTGACCTTGACAGGGCAGTGAAGCTATCTCCAGTGGTTGCTCCCCATTCAGACGGCTTCTGCGTCAGGAACTTGCCTAATCATTCCTGGTGTCCACTCTACCCTGGTGCTGCCTTTGTTTCGAACCTGGTTCTCCCACCTTCCAAAAGCTCTTGGGAGCTATCCCCAACATATTTCAAATAAATTGTTTTCTGATTTTGGTTAATC
Source organism: Sturnira hondurensis (assembly GCF_014824575.4). NCBI lineage: Eukaryota > Metazoa > Chordata > Mammalia > Chiroptera > Phyllostomidae > Sturnira > Sturnira hondurensis. Next base: position 4,021,486 of record NW_028089315.1, read on the forward strand.
AGAGCCCGTTTTCATTTATCACACTCACAAAACCTGACTGACACAAAGTCAAAGTCATTAATGTGAAGAAATATACTCTCAAAAGTCTAGATTTAAAATTTGGAAGAACAGCAACCCTAAGCATCTCCACTGTTCGCCCTCCTGAGAATAGCCCCCCCCCCCCCAAAGATTTTGAAACAAATGGCCATTCAGGACCTCAGCAAACACCTTCATTTCTCACTTTCATCTTTCAGGGAGAGCTGTGGTAGCCCTTTGGAAGTGTTTCTGACATATACTTAGGGAGATGCATGTTTCAGAAACAACACTGAGGAGACGATGACTTTTATGAAAGGTAACACTTGCAAAATTGGCTGGAAAGAAGGAGACTTACAAATTTCCATTTGTAGTAGAGTTGTTTCCCTATCCTCCAAAGACCAGACTTCCCGTCACAGTTATAAAAACAACTAACAAATTTAAAATCAATAAAATGAAAGGACAACATAAATGAGAGCAATATCAAAACAAAGATAATATGTTCACTGTTGCTTAAAAACACACATAAAAGGAATGAATTAAGAGGAAAATATTATTTAAAAGAAAACAGGAATCAGGTAAGTTAAATAATAATACAGTGAAAAATACGACATTCAAAGAGATAAAAGATAAAAAGAAATCAAAAGACCCAAATGAAATATCAGGAAAATTGCAGATATTCCACACAATAATATTCTCACCAATATGTCCCCTAGAGTAAGGGATATAAGGGAAAGAATAATCAAATGGGACTACATTAAATTAAAAATCTGCATGGCTAAAGAAAACATCAGCTAAATGAAAAGGGATCTAACTATATGGGAAAATATATTTGCCAATGATACCTTGGACAAGGGTTTGATCTCTAAAATACATAAAAAACTCACACAACTCTAAACCAGGAAGACAAATCCAATTAAAAAATGGGCAAAGGACCTGAACAGATACTTCTCCAAAAAGGAAATACAGTGGGCGCAGAGACGTATGAAAGGATGCTCAGCATCACTAGCCATCAGAGAGATGCAAATTAAAACCACAATGACATACCACTTCACACCAGTCAGAATGGTCATCATAACCAAATCAATAAACAACAAGTGCTGGCGAGATTGTGGAGAAAAGGGAACCCTAGTGCACTGTAGGTGGGAATGCACACTGCTGCAGCCACTGTGGAAAACAGTACGGAATTTCTTTAAAAAACTAAAAATGGAACTGCCTTTTGACCCAGTGACTCCACTACTGGGATTATGCCCTAAGAACCCTGAACACCACATTCAAAAGAACCTATGCACCCCAGTGTTCACAGCAGCACAATTTACAACAGCCAAGTGCTGAAAACAGCCTAAGTGCCCGCAGTAAACGAGTGGATCCGAAAACTGCGCTACATTCACACGATGGAATACTACACAGCAGAAGGAAAGAAGGGGCTCCTACTCTTCGCAACAGCATGCATGGATCTGGAGAGCATTATGCTAAGTGAAGTAAGCCAGGCGGCGAAAGACAAATACCCTATGATCTCACCTATAAATGGAACCTTTGCAACAAGACAAACAAGCAAGCAAAACGGAACCAAGGACTTGGAAGTAAGGAGCAAACTGACAGTGACTAGAAGGGAGGAGAGAGGGGGATAATGAGGGGGAAGAGGGGAAGGTCCAAGCCAAGGAACATGTATAAAGGACCCACGGACAAAGACAATGCGGGGTGGGGGGAGGATTGAATGTGGGGGATAGGGAATGGGTAGGGCAGAGGAGCGTGATGGAAACAGGGACACAACTGTAACTGAACAGCGATAAAAATGAATAATGAAAATAAAAATTGAAAAGATAATATGAATCCAAAAAGAAACACTATTTTGAGAAACTCTAATTCAAAATAAGAAAGTCTCCTCACTACTGCAAAGTTCTAAATGGTGTGTTTGTGTGTTTTAAATAAAATTCCACTCCCAGTAAAGATAAGGAAAACATGAACAACTGAAGCAGGCAGCAACAATCAAACCAGTCATAAACAGAGGACAAGGGGACAGAGAGCAAAGCCAAGCCAATATATAACCTCCTGTGATAATTATTTTTTCAATCTTACCCAATTAAAATGATATGCTGTCCCAGAAAACATACGCTCAACAATTTGGCAAGCATGTACCTGTCTTAACGTTTGTTTTGGGTGTCTCTGGTGACCAAACACCCTTTGGCGAGCCTCTCCCCTATGCATGTCACTACAAAGCCAGTCACTTCCGTCTTAGTTATCTTATTTCATTCTCTCATCAGTTCTGGAGAGAGGTCCAGTGATTCCCGAATACTGTCCATACACTGTGTTAGTTCCCTATGGCTTCTGGAATAAGTTATCTCAAACTTAGTGGCTCAAAGTAACACAAATTTATTCTTACAGTTTTGGAGACCAGAAATCCAAAGTGAGTCTTACGAGGATAAAGTCAAGGTGCTGAGTGAGGCTGGTTCTTTCTAGAGGCTCTAAGGGAGAGTCCATTTCCTTGCCATTACAGATTCTGGAAGAAATTTAAAAACACTCCCCCACCCCTGGCTCCCCGCAAAAGAAAGAATGTTCTCCCACTGGCCTTGAGGAGAGCAGTTCACAGAAAGCCTGTGGAGTGGGCGTTGTGAGTGGCCCCCACTTGCTGGGGAGCACAAGTGGACAAGAACAGCAGAGCCACTCGCACACTCTGCCCCACCTGTGGACCCCGTATAACTTTTAAACTACAAACCAAACCTGGGTTATGTTTTCCTGGACGTGGGCATGCAGGACCAGCTGTTAGTAAGGATGTCTAATGATGAGCTGAGCCCTCATCCTATCCACAGGTCCACAGACAAAGGTAGAACTCTGAGTGAGCATGGGAGTGGGGTTGAAGGCCCTGAAGGAGGTTTAGTGGGAGGAGAAAATCAACTTCACATAAGCCTAACTGGGCTCAGAGGGCGAGCTCAAACCCACCACGTGGGCCTTGGGGCCAGGCCATCCTCGCTCCAGACGCCAGAAGTTGGCTCTGTGTTTCCTCTGCGAAGCTGGCCTACCTCCTGCTTCAAGCACTTTCGAATGCTAAGGATCCTACAAGGCTTGCTTATTTCAGATCCTCATTTTTCCAGCCAATTAATTTTTGAAGGGACAAAGGTGAGAAAAATAAACCTGAGAAATAGCTCTGGGCCCTCGTTGCCTCTGGTTCCACAACTTCTATCATAACCACCAACATCCTGATTGGAATTAATTTTAAAGTGCTTTGTAAAGCACTCAAGTACTCAGCAGCTCTTGCTGAGAAATGCGGGCTAACAGCCTGCACCAGATTGCTAGGAAGGCTAACAGCCTGCACCAGGCTCCATCCGCTGTCTGAGCTGTCCTGACAGGCTGGCTGCCTTCCAGACTACCTGATTACATCAGGACCTAAATTTGTCAGTGACCCATTTTAGAATCTCTGGTATAGGTGGTGAGTATAAGTCCAGTATTCCGAAGTTCAATGTGAAACTTGGCTTTAGCCTATTCTGTTTTTCCATATCTGAATTTCATAAAAATTAGCCTGTGTTCCTAGGTATTGTCAGAAGTGGGTAATGATGTGGGGGCAAGAGAAGCCTAGGAAAATCCAATCAAGGAAGACAAAACGCACCTCCACCAATGAGCACACACACATGCATCCTACTACCAGATTCCTGCTGAAGCCACACAAGCAAGAGGAAATCAGAAATCATTGAAATGACCTTATTTCAATCGACACTTTTGAAAGCCCAGCTCTGCACCGAGAGTGAGAACAAATATCACCCTGCCCCCACGCTGTGGTTGAGAAGCTCTTCAGTGAGGTATCAATGCCTAGAATTCTGGCATAGGGTATACGAGACTAAAATACACAGCACCTGGCCCCAGAGAATACACAGTCTGGTGGAGGAAAGACTAGTAAACGTATTTACAAGATAGTGTGATAAGTGCTACAGTGGAGCGAAATCCCAGTGCTGGAGCAAAGAAGTTAGGCAGCAAACCCAGAATGACATGGTGTAAGCTGGGGAGAAGGTCAGGGATGGAAGGATATTTCAAAAAAGTAGGGAGGAGAGTGGGAGGGAGGGAGGGAGGGAGGGGAGAAGGAAAGAAAGGAGAGCAATTCTAAACCACTAAGGCACTGGCTCCTAAATCTGTGACAAAAGAATCGCCAGAGCTTTTGTGACAACACACATTCCCAGACCACTCCTCTCCACCCGTCCCCACCTGAGTTTATGAGTACCTGGGGCCTAGGTGGATGCCAGGAATCTGATTTTTCACAAGGATGCACAGATCATTTTATTTCAAGTGATCCTAAGCCCCATTTTGAGAAACACTTCACCCAAGTCAACCCAAAGCCGCCCTCAATTTCTCGAGTGTGCTGTCCCTGACCTGAAGAAGGCAGCATTGCCAAGTCAGAGGAGTGATCACTGCCACGTCCATCTCTTCTGTGCCCTTTCAGCTGCAGTCCACTCAGACCTGGCTCCTCCTCTCCCAGCCACGCACGTGCCCTCCTCTGCAGAAACATGTCCTCTCCGAAGTGCACCCTTTGCATCCCGATGTGAGGTGGGGGTCTTGGATTACCATGACCAGGATGAACTTGCTTTTTAGCCTGACCTCTGGAGAACAAAAAGCTTTGCCTTTAATTGGGGGAAAGAGAAGCACCCTCAGGGAGGTAGAATTATTTGTGGAAGTGCCAGGGAACCTTTCCTAGTGACCCCTTTGAAACTGGCCATGTATTCAGTGTATGGGAAGAGGAAACCCAGGGGTCAGGACAGACCTAATCTTTGGACTGCCCACTCCACCTGCACTTCCTGTCTCTTACACGAGATGCACAGTGAGTGAGTCTTCCCCTTTTTGGGATCTGCTGAGTTTTATTCTTTACTCCGTATTTTCAGATGTCAAGCACTGAGAGAGAATAACCTCTGATAATGCCCTGGGTTTCCCATCAATCCAAGGTCTTGAGAAAGCCTATCCTGCCCTGAGGCAATAAGAGAGAAAAGGAGCTTTAAAGAGATGGTGGCAACAGGAGCTTCCCCAAAGGAGTGGAGTTCTGCAAGACAGTTTATACTTATCTCCAAATACCAAAGGAAAAATGACTTGAAACACATACCTGGGCACTACTTTTCCTAATTGAAAAATCCTATTTCTTCAGAGCCTCCAGTGGCCCTTTTCTTTATTGCTTCCCTCTGTACCCAAAGTGTTCCCTGGCCCTAATGTGTTCATCTTTCCAGTCACTCCCATTCCCATCTTTTTCCTTCTGCTCTTTCTTGCATCAACAGCACCCAGGTGCTCATTCTAGCTCTCCAGGCCGTCCAAAGTAACTGACTCAGAACTAGCCTAACAAATCCAATCCACCCCAGTGACGATTTCTGCAAGGTACTGCTCTGTCAGGGGAGTCCTCTGCTCAGCAGCTCCCCAACACCTGCAGCAAAAAAGCTTCTCCAACGTTAGGACCCACCCTCGCTGTCGGCAGCAGCCAAACAAATCTCCATGCTCTTTTCTCTTAAGGTCTGATTCAAATGTTCCTCTTTGATTGGTTGCTGCTGCTTTTGACATTATTTTCGAAACTGTTTAAGTGTACATGGTAAATATTCAAACAGTACAAAAATATCAGGTAAAAAATTTTTTCTTTTACCACTGACTCCGCACCTCATAGCCTTTCGCAGAAGCAACAATGCTGCTGATTTCAGAGCTACTCATGGCATCTATAAACATACCTCGGGATATAAACATCCCCCCTTTTTAAATAAATAGTAATGTACTATGCCATTTTGCACATGGTGTTTGTCACCTAATAATATCTCTGAGGTTATAATATGTCAGTACATATAGAGATCTCCTTCAATCGTTTTTAGCAGTTCTATGCTATCCCATTACAAAATGCATTAACTTATTTAACCAGTACTCTACTAGCAAACAGTTGGATTAGTCCAGACTTTTGCTACTAAAGTGAGGCTAGATTATCCATTCTAGCTCTAGAGACCAATTTCCTACAACACTAATAAAGTCCATTTCAGTGTCCTTCATTTGTATGAGTCCTTCAGCATATTTTTCCTATAAAAAAAGAACCAAAAAATAATATATTCTTCAAGTGTCACAGAACCAGAATCAGCACCTGGAGGTACTATACATTTTCTATGACAGCACGAAGTGCGTAAGTATTTCACGTTTTGAATATTGTGGCTGAATTCCCAAATCAGGTCTGTAATCCATGCTGATGGCACTTCTTACCACCTTCTTACCATTCCCACGCGCTTCATTGGCACTTCTGGTGAGATGTATCCCTTTGTACTTTGCTTCTGTCATTCAGGTAATTGTCTTATCTCCTTCCTAGACCTGTAAGCACCTTGAAGTCATCACTAAAAAGTTTTTTGTGTCTGTTGTGCCTGGCACCTAGCACAGGGCCTCCGTCACTCAGCAGACACTCAAAAAAGTGTTGATTCTATTTGAAGTCTTTTTTGGGTGTGATGTGTCTATAATCGGTCAGTCAAAAAATACTTATTGAGTGAATAATAAAACACTTCTGCAGCATCTTAAATACAATTTGAGTCAACTTTGCAGATTTAATGACTACAGTTTCCTTTCCATGATTAAAGTCAGGTAAAAAATAGTATATGGAGTTATCCCGAGGCCAAAGATCTACACCACATTACTTAATACATTCTCGTCCCCTCTTTAATATTAATGTAAAGCCACTGGTATCACAGTCTAAATAAAACCTTGCAAACAAAGTTAACTCACAAATATAAAAAAAAACAAGTTTACTAAAGCCAGGATACATACTGGATACTGTTTCTTATTCTTTTCTTTTTTTATATTTTCTTTATTTATTTTTAGATAGAGGGGAAGGGAAGGCGAAAGAGTGGGAGAGAACATCAATGTGTGGTTGCCTCTCATGTGTCCCCTACTGGGGACCTGGTCTGCAACCCAGGCATGTGCCCTGACTGGGAATCAGACCAGAGACCCTCTGCTTCACAGGCCCGTGCTCAATCCACTGAGCCACGCCAGCCAGGGCTTGTTTCTTATTCTTTTTCAATGAGGGTTCTACTACTTTGCAAGAGAGGCAAATTGCATTTGTTAGACATACTTGGTTCTTCACAAAATAGCACCAGGTAGTGGAAAAGTTTTTTGTTTTTTTGCAGTACTTGACAAGCAGTTCAGAGGCATTTGAGTTAAGATGACCAGAGAGTATGTAGGCATTAAATTGGACGGGGTCTATAATTTCTCATTGTAAGCAATATGAAGTTTAGCAATGTTGGAATCAGTGCTGAAGGCATCATTTTTTTCTTCTTCTAATGAAAACTTAAAATAGAGGGTCTCAGGACTCCATTTAAGCATTACTATACATTAATTTTAGCCTCTTAGACTGTTATTAAATATTCATTTGCTCCAAACTAGGCTAGTCCCTCCATGCTTCCTAAAATCTCTTTTTCTTCTTTCATTAACCTCAATAGTCCTCCAACTCTGATACGCATCTTAATCACTGAGAAGTTTATGTGCAGCACAGTTCTTTAGTCCCGTCTGTACTGACTCCAAAATTTCTGTAGACCTTACTCCTCAAAGTTTAGTCCCTGCAATACAGTCTTGATATTACCTGTGAGCTCCTTAGAGATTCAGAATCTCATATCCCAGCCCAGCCCTACTGAATTCAAATCTGCACTTTTAACAAGATCCTTAGGATGTTCGTACACATGCTGGAGTTGGAGAAGCACTGAGCTGTACCCCTCTTCCCTCCAGTCATTCCCGTTTATCTCCTTGACTCTATCCCCTCTTGTCTATTCAGACATGTAGCGGTGGATGAGTCAAAGTCCCTGCCACCATGGGGTTGATGTTACCTCCTGGAGGACAAACAAGAAATAAGCTAACAAATGAAACAAAATAGGTAATGACTGAGGTAGGTTAAGAAAAAAATATACACAGTAGAAGGACAATGAGGTAGGTATTCTTGTCCTTATTTTACAGAGGAGGAGACTGAGGTCGTAGGTTACCCAGTGAGTTGAGGGTCATGTAGCTAGCAAAGAGCAGAGCCTACTCTTAACCACTCTGCTAAATTCCCCCACTGAAAGCCCAGATAGGGTTTATCCACACCCCCTTGCTGGTCACCTATGAGAATTTTGCTCTTTTTTTCGCCAGGATTTCTGACCCCTCTGCACCCAATTCCAGACTCTGTTGCTCAGATACATTTGGGCACATTTTTCAAGTTCTAATCCTGACAATCCATCTTCTCGCTTCTAATACTAAAGCATGGAGAACACAATCCAACATGTTACTCCAACCTTAGAAAGTCCTACTGACCCTCCCTTGCTAAGGAAAGTGGACCCTGCTGGTCATTTTCCCTATAATTTAAGAATTTCATCAATTTATCTCTTTTTAAACAAACTGCTTCTCTGTATCTACAAATCACCAATATTTAGTGTCTTCTTGATTCTTTTCCCAAAGTAAAACAGGTAACTTAAAACACAAACCTACGGTAAAGAAGAGACCTCATCTCTTTCTTCAAACCCAGATCATGGCAATTCCTCTTTGTCCCAGACCCCAGGTAACTGACACTCAGCTGATACCACTCAACTTTAGGCAAATACCTTCCCAAAGAACAGTGTTCAATTTTCACAGGTACTATGCTAAAATAGCCGCATCCAACTTTCTCTGATATATTGAAACCATTTGTGATTCAGTAGAAATAGTCAAGTGCAAGATTATTCTGAAATACTATACATGTTTGTTCCAAGAAGGTATTTTACAGCTTTGCACATATTTAAATATGACAACTGCAAATATATTACAGTTTGTGCAAATAGGTGCCAGAAAAGTTGATGCTGATTGAGTCAGGTAAATTTGTGCTGAAACACAAATCTCTTTTTAAGCTATAAAACTGTACCTTGGCAGAGGGTGGGGGTTAGTTCCTAGACATTATTAGTTTAAGTAAAAAGAAAAAAAAGCTTTCTAGTGCGTAGTGTGTGATTGCCTTTCAACAATCTTCCCACCTTTTCCTAATATGGGCCAGCCCATGTGGTTTTCATATTTGACCCTAATTAATCTTAATCATGAAAATGTCACTTTCCTTTGCCAATATATGGCTTAGGAAAAAAAAAACAAGAAATGTATATATAGCTTTTCTCCTGCAGACATAGGTTAATTGAAAAATGGGCTTGTGCAGATTTTTCTCTTTCTCTGGATTTTTCTGTGTGAAGATGAGAGGCCTGAGCCAAACCAAGCATGAAGCTGACATATTAAACCAAGAGTGTTATCTGGGATATAAAGCCAGAAGCTCTAGAACAAACCCAAACCCTGTGTTACCTGAGGACATCCAATTGCCATATTTTATCCAATCTAATATGCTATCCATTGCAACATATGACATTATTTTAGGTACCACTAGAAAAAAAAAACTGCAGTCCCTATGACATAATGCTTTCTTATCACTTGGATTTTCTTCCAAACTTTCTAACTGACATAGCAATTAGACTTTTAGACTTATTTAGGCATGCAGTGTTTATTCTACTTCCTTTTTACTTGTCATACTAAGGGATGCCTGGAAAACAAATCTAGGTTCATCTCAAAACTTCATCACGCTCAGTCTAGCTGAGTCACCCTCAACAGGTTGGTCTGGGGTTTCCAGACACTACCCTTCTCCGTGCAGTTAAGACCACCAGTGATACATTTTTTAAAAAAGAATGACCAGCTACTGTCTTCAGGACTTTCTTTCAACCCAATGACATCCCTCTTCAAACACTGACATGCACGTGGAGGCAATGACAGTATCACACCCCATGTCCGGCCGACAGTGATCGCAAGACATACTGAGTTATTTTTTTCTCTTCCAATCATTTATACTTCTTTTAACTTTCTGTATTGGTGTTCAAGTACAGTTGTCTCCATTGCCCCCCACTCCTCCCCCCACCCCAGCCATCCCCACTTCCCACCCTTGAATTATTAAAACAGGGACCATGTGCACCTTAGAATCACTAAAGCACAGCATGAGTGCCAATAATGTCCTTGCGGCTGCAGGGGACCCTAACTGTCGACAAGAGAATGTGTCTCCCGAGAGGCCACCCGACCTCCTGCTATCACTGACTGCTAATTTCAACTCTAGAATCAGGTCAAACCACTGAAGAGGGGTGGCCAAGGAGAGGGTTCAGGCTGAAGGATTCTGTAAGGCAACAAGTGATTTATTGGAAGAATGATGAATCCTTGGTGAAACTCTGCACAGTATTAGAAAGCAATTCTGCCCTGGCTGGTATAGCTCAATGGATTGAGCACGGGCCTGCGAACCAGACAATTGCGGTTCGATTCCCAGTCAGGGCACATGCCTGGGTTGCAGGCCAGTTCCCCACAGGGGCCAGTTCCCTGCAGGGGATGCACAAGAAGCAACCATACATTGATGTTTGTTTCCTTCCTCTCTCCTTCACTTCCCCTCTAAAGATAAATAAATAAAATATTTAAAAAAAAAAAGAAAGCAATTCTTAAAGGGCATGGAGGCTGGCTGGTGGTACTGGAGCCTCATTATAACTCATCACCCAACACATCCAACCTGAGTGCTGTTTGACATTGTTTCTCATAATATGAAGGGGAATTTAGTGTCAGTGGTTTAGAAAAAGACGATGTTCTATATAAGTTCAATAAGTGATGATGATTTGTCTGCACTTAGGTCATTCAAGGGGAAGGGAATGGGCATGTTTTTTTTTTCAGAAAGTAAGACACATGGCAATTGAATAGAGCCTGGGAGCTATCTTTATAAATTAGAATACAATTTAAGAGTAAATATATTCACACCAATAATATTTTTGTAAGAAAAAATAGAGCCTTTCTCTTAACATTGACTGCCACGGTCTCCACAATCAAGCACATGCCATTAGCAGGTTCCGAGCCACGTCACCATGCATTCCTCTCCAGTTCCCCATCTGCCTGAAAACCTTTAAAGAACCCAAATACATTTCCATCTGCAGAAAAAAAAACCAGAATAACACCAATAATGAAAATAAAACAATACGTATCATGTATTGAGTTTTTTGTATATGACAGGCAAAATATACACAATTATACCCTTAATACACAGTGCCTCACTTAATCTTCACTTATGGAGTGGACACTTTTAATGTTGCCATTTTCCCTAGGAGAAAACTGAGGCTTGGAAGTGCTAGGAAACTTGACTGAGGTCTCCAGCGGTGAAATGCCAGAGCCATGAGTCAAACCTGGTCTTTTTTTTTTTTTTTTTAGATTTGATTTTATTTATTTTTAGAGAGGGGGAAAGGGAGGGAGAAAGAGTGGGAGGGAAGTATCAATGCATGCTTGTCTCTCACATGCCCCCAACTGAGGACCTGGCCTGTAATCCAGGCAAGTGCCCTGACTGGGAATCAAACCGGGGACCCTTTGGACCTCAGGCCAACACCCAGTCCACTGAGCCACATCAGCCACAGCAAACCTGGTCTTTTGATTGACACCCCCCCAAGTCTATTGCTTTCCACTATACCTCACTGCCCCCCACCACAAATTTCTAAGATGATAAAATAAAACCAGGAGTTCCTTCTGAGAATTTCCACACAGATCAGAATGGTCCCTTATTCAATTTTCATCACTGTGTTGGATTGACCTACATTGATTTAAAAATATAGCCAATAATTTCAGAATTATTCTTGCAAACCGGGATGTGAGAAATGGTTAGAAAATGTATAATTTAGACATTGGGTAAAGGATTGGATAATTTTAAAGATTTTCTTCAAATTTATACTGAATTTTTTATTTAATTTCCAAAAATAGACAATAACTGGTTGCATATAAGTAGGGATACAGAGAAAGAAACAGAAATAGTAATTCTGGTGATGATACACATATGGATATAACCTTATAACTAGACTTTTGAGGACCTTTAACATATCTCACGGTAGCAATATTTAAGGCTGCCTATGCATATAAAGTCAGGCAATTGGGGATTCAAGTTCTCACTTACTATGTGACCTTGGTCGCGAGATTTAACTTCTCTAACTCCTCCATCTATAAAGTAGGAAAATAATACCTTCCCTTCAATATCATTTTGAAGATTAGAAATCATATATGTGCAGTGCCTTATACAGTACCTAAGTCATTCTGTTATTTATTCATATATTTATGTGCCCAATGTTCATTGAGCCCTACTATATGAGGTGGGGGGTGGTGCAAAAAATCTGGAATTATCTTCTGGAGGGCAGGTCCCTGAGAGTACAGGCTTTCCTCACTTAGCTAAGTGTTCTAGGAACCCATCTGTATCAGTCAGTGTACCAACTGATGCTGCGCTCAAGTTCAGTGAATTTTTTTAAGACACTTTTGACGTGTTTGCCCATTTCATAATGGGTGACTTACAGGTGCACTTGCCCTCACCACGCTGAGTGTTCAGCAGTTTTTGACAAAAAAAAAAAAAAACCATCATGATCCCCACACCCCACCCTCTCTATTCTCCTAATCTCTCCCTGAGCAATTTTTTTTGTTTCCCCAGATTAGAAAAACCCTCAAAAGAAAATGTTTTGGCGATGTGGAAGAGGTTAAACAACAATGGTAGAAGCACTAAAAGGCACCAAAATTGATGAGTTCAAAAACTGTTTTAAGCAGTGGAAAAAAGTCTTGATAGGTGTATTGTATCAAATGGAGAGTACTTTGAAGGTGACTGACATTTAAACATGTAACAATAAATACACAATGTTTTATAAATAGATTCCAGATTTTTGGTTCCCCTCGCATTTCAGTCACACTTCTAAGTACTAAGGACACAGTAGTAAACAACAAAGTAAGTCACGTACCCTACTCCCACAAAGTACATAATTTTATGAGGAAAACTACATAAAACCAAAAATCACAGAAATATCTGTAAACTTACAACGGAAAGTGTGCTTGGACAGAGCAACTAACTAACAGAACTCCCAGTAGGCAAAGCTAAAACAAGGTGAGAAAAAATAGCCATATTGTATCACAACCCAATATAAAAATAAATATCCACCAATCCTTAGTGATTCAAATAGAAGATTAGATAACAAGTAAATAATTAATTAACTGGGGGAGAAGAGATGAATCTGCCCTGTAGAAGAATTCCACTTCTATTATGTGTGTGCTATGCAGAGTAACTTCCTTCCCACCAAAATGCTGTTGTGTCAAAGTAACACCATTCTGTGTGCACAGCATGGTAACAGGGAAATAAAGAGTAACTTTACAGTAGAGCAACCTTCTAACCACCACTTCAGCCAGAGGATCAGGGGCAACATCAACAGTCTTAAATCATATTGACAGTATGTACCCCTGATCTGATGTGATCGCCATGCACTTTGCCTCTGTTATCTTTGTGAAAATCCATAACCCCAACCTAATCATGAGGAAAACACCGGAGAAATCCCAATTAAGGGACATTCTCAAAACACCTGATCAGTACTCCTCAAGACTATTAAGGTGGTCGAAACAAGCAAAGTCTGAGAAACTATCACAACCAAGAGTAATCTAAGGAGACATCATGACTAAATATAATATGGTATCCTGGACAAGATCCTGTGACAGAGAGAGAATACGAGGTAAAAATTAAAGAAATCTGAATGAGGTACGTAAGTTAGAAATAATATACTGGTTGTTGTTCATTAATTGCGACTGATGTACCATGCTCATATGAGATATTAACCACAAGGGAAACACAGTGTTGGATGTGTGGGAACTCTATGTATTTGTCTCACAATTTTTCTGTAAATTTAAAACTGCTCTAAAGATAAGGTTTATTTTAAAGGAACATTTATAAAAATATATAATAAATGTGTTGTAAATATTGATATTTTTTGAAAAGCATTTTTAAAATGCTTCTAAAGAACAGCATATGGAACGAGTAGAACAGGCAATTGCTAGATTTGACTCTAACTTTGTATGTATGTAAATGGTTTTCTTGAGGAAGGACTAGAAGCACTAAGTTTAGACTCATTAAAGAGTAGCTAATGTTTCTGTTCTGATAAATTGTGCTTGTTTTTAGGAAAGAAAAAAAAAGGATCCCAATCCTCAGCCAGAAATCTATACTACTGGATTAAGTAATTTGAGTTAGGCTGGCCAAAGGCTCTTACTGCCTCCTTTGGACTTATTTTTATAAGAAAGAAATAAACTTCTATCTTGCTTAAATCACTGCTATTTTGGGTTTCATACTGTATGAATGCAAAACTAATTCAAATGTATACAATGTCCACAAAAGACCTAGAAATGTTAGCCCTTCGGTCCAAGGAAGACACTAACAGATGTTAAACACTGGCATGTTCAGCACAGTAGCAAGCCCTTTAAACAGAGAATCCATCTCACTCTTTATCACTTTTCTGAAGTTAAGAAACTCCCATTTTGCAGATGATGACACTAAAGTTCAGAAACTGTGTGGCAGACCTACCAGAGCTTAGATTTAAACTGAAAGCTCTCTGACTCCCTGCTTTTCCCATCTAACCTGGAATAATCACGTATTTTTGGACAATAGCCATGATGAGATGAAATCATTTAGAGGGTCTGTCCTAGCCACAGTTATATGAGAAGATATAAAGTTCACAGAATGGTGAAAACGTCAATCTACCTCCCTGCTAAACATTTTTTTTAAAAGAAAAACAACTCAGGCATAAAGTCAACAGTCAGATGTTTGAACTCAAAGGAACTCAGCAAAGTAGGTCTTGTGAATTAAATGCATCTTTAATTGATGTTTTGGTTGAATGTTCCTTTTGCAATAAACAAATCCACAATAACTGCCATTAACATGGAACTCGTTTTCTAACTGAGTGAACAGAATTGGGTGAGGTTGTAAAGTCTGGCTGTTGTTTTTTTTAAATTTTCAGCGCTGCTCTGTTGTGTGGAGGTAATGAGTTAAAAGTAATTTGTGTGGACGGGCCAGACTATTTCCAGCAACAAAATCCAGAAATATTTCAGTTGGCCAAAGCAAACACAGCCTGGGATGCATTTTATATCGAACTGCCTTCCCCTCCAATTCTCTCACCCCAGGATTCAGGGATAATGGTTCAAACCCTGAGTGCCAAGTACACATTTCAGTTCATGGTCTGACACAAACTGAATATACTATGGGCCCTTACACTCTCTCCTTTATATTTCTGTCAAAAGCAACATAAAGAAGCTCTTCTCTCCCCCTTTATTAGTAAATCTTCTGGATATGGAACTCATCATATCATTGGAACTCAGGATTACTTCAAAAGTCTACAGCTAACATTTAGGGTGTGCCAAATACTTAGGGTGTGCCAAACAATGGGCTAAGCACTTCTAAAACATTCCATTACAGAGATCTAGGTGAGGCCATATGACCAAATTCTGGCCGATGAATTGTAATCGGAAGTGTTGATTGGGATTTGGGAGTTTCCCTAAAAAGAGGGGCACAACTTTAAACCCATCTCTGCACCATGAGGTCTGTTTTTCAGATATGATACTGAGTTCAATCAGGTTCCAGGTATACAAAGATGAAGCTAACACCCTAGCTGGGAGCAGGAAGGAACCAAGGTCCCTGATATTAGGTCAGCTAAAAAGTTCATAGAGTCTTTTTTTCTGTACAGCTCTAGTAGTGTTTAAGTGTCTTTAACTTCACTTGAAACAATTTTGTTAGACTGTATTGTGACAACTGTCATATCAGTATGCCTTTTAAAAAACTTACCAAAATTGGTGAGTTTTTGTACAGCCATTTTAATATTGAAAATGGAAGAAAGATGCAACATTTTTGGCACATTATGCTTTATTATTTCAAGAAAGGTAAAAACACAACTGAAACACAAAAAAAGATTTGCGTGGTGCAGAGACAAGGTACTGTGACTGATTGAATGTGTCAAGAATGGTTTGTGAAGTCTCTTGATACTATTGACATTTTGGTCAAATAATTCTTTTCTGGGGGGCTGTCTTATGCTTTGGAAGATGTTTAGCAGCACCCCTGGCCTCTACCCATTAAAAACCTATAGCAGGAGCTAGCCAACATACTCAAAATACCCAAATCAATAAACTTATTGGTGAAAATGAAAAATGTGTCTTTTATTTTATGGGAAAAATGTAACAGACTTTCTGGCTCCATTAAATAAAATCCTATAGCTTGCCAGCCAGCTCTTACTGCCTCCTTTGGACTTATTTTATATAAGAAAGAAATAAACTTCTATCTTGTATAATGCAAAACTAATTCAAATGTACACAAAAGACCTAGAAACGTGCACAGAACATAGCATATTCGTATAAAGGCATAGCTGGTCTCACAAGAAGAAATGGAAATCCAAAGCAGATAAAAATAATAAGGAAAACAGAAACTGGCAGGAGCTGATATCAGGAACCAAGTAGAACAGACCTTAGAAACCATGTGGGGACATTGGACCTGAAAGAAACACGGTATTGCTATTGCTGTTGGTATTGGTATTGAGCCCCTTCACAAAGTCAGGTCTTTCAAATGGAACTGCACCACCCAAAATGAAATGTAGGGTAGAAAATATTTGTCTACTGGCAAAGGAAAATGAAAATGAAATTTGTCTGAACCTTTGATCTAGATGACATAAAATTTCTCCTGATATTTATAACTACTGACATATACCTTATGATGTATGTATATGTATGTATGTGTGTATATATATGTATGTATGTATGATGTCTGTCTGAAAACAGTTCAGCCATTGTTAATAGAATAAGAACAGTTTGAGTGGCATCCATGTAATTTGGCAGCCAAGGACAATGGACTAGAATGTGCATGTGTGAACAATGACTTCACTGTGCTAGTCAGTGGGGGTCGTAGACACTGTTAAATGAACATGGGTACTGTGTGGCCTTCACATTCAAAATGACTGAGCAAATAAAGCAACAAATCTGCATCAAATTTTGCATTAAGCTTGAACATTTCTCCACAGAAATTATTTGGATGATTCATGGGCCACTGGTGGCTAGAAGCCTCATCATGACAACGCATCTGCTCATGCATCGTATCTTATGCAGAGATTTTTGGCAAAGCATTAAATCACCCAGGTGACTCAGCCACTCTTCAGCCACTCTTCAGCCCCTGTTTGGCTCCCTGTGACTTCTGGCTTTTCTCAACACTAAAATCTACCTTTTGAAAGGGAAGAGACTTCCGACTGTCAGTGTGATTCAGGAAAATACAATGGGGCAACTGATGGCAATTGGGAGAACTGTGTGAGGTCCCCAGGTGCCTACTCTGAAGGGGACTGAGCATAACTGTCCTACATACAGTGTTTCTTATATCTTGTACCTCCTTCAATAAGTGTGTCTGTTTTTCGTATTACATGGCTGGATATCTTCTGGACAGACCTCATACATATAAATATACGAGTGTGCGTGTATGTGTGTGTATGGGTGTATAAAAAATCTCCTACATAGTCTTATAAATCCCAACATACAAAATTATATAGAAATGTGACCAGAGAAACCAAACGTAAAACTTCTCTGAAAGTGTACTCCCTCAACCCAGTTAGCAAACTCAGATGACCCTGGATCCCCACATATAAAAACATTATTAAATATAACCTCACAGCCTAAAAAGATAAAGCTGCAAGGACATAAAACATCTTAAAAGAGAGTTGACAAAAAATGAAAAGAAGAATTTGGCCACTAATTACTGTATATACAGTAATCATACAGTATGATTACTGTATAGTAATCATATATATGATACAGTTATCATAGTCACACTATAAAAGTGTTTATTATGATTCATGAATTAAAAGATGGAACTGAAAACAAAGAAAAATAAACAAGAATGTACAGCTCTGTTAAAAAAACAAACAGAACTTCTAGTACATACATGCACATATACATACATACACATGCATGTGTGCATGCATATATATATATATATATATATATATATGGTGAAATTTAAAAGCTTAATAGATGGGTTAAATGGATTAACCAGCAGATTACATAGTATTGAGAAGGAAATTAGTATCTGAAGAAATTATCAAAATGTATGTAATCAGAGGTAAAGAGATTAAAGAGAATGGGTTCAGTGACAACATTTGAAGAAATGATGACAAAGAATTTTATAGAACTAAGGATAGATTCACACCCTTAGATTGTGGAAGCAGAAGGCATATTAAAAAGTCTAAACAAAAAGACAGATGTGTTAGTGGAAGAAGCAGGATAAGAACCCCGGTCTGTTGACTGTGGATGGATCATCATGTAATAGAAAGAGACCTAGAGATGAGACAGAAATTTATGGTGTGCTAGGCACAACACACACACGCACTTCATTTAATCATAACAAAACATAATAAATTAGAAATTATCAGTCCTAATTGACAGACAAGGAAATCGATGTTCAAGACATTACAAAACCTTCTAAAGTCACTCAGGAAGTAAATAGTAAAAGCCTGCTTTCTTTGTTGTGCTTCTATGCTGTTTCCTGCTATAAGACCACTTGCACAAACATTTAATCTATTACCTCATCTTCTCTTCAATTTGTGAATTCTACAGTGATCTATGATCCTCAAAGCACGTTCACATTGTTTACCTCCCAATGTAAATACACGGTGTTGTTAAGAAAACCATGCAGATGATCTTGGTTGACCTTCTTACAGGACACACTGATTTTCAGAGCAGTACATTTTACACCACATGGAATGGGTATTCTGTTTGCTAAAATACTAGAAGGAGGAGAATTAACCCTCACGACTCCTTTCAAGCCTGGTTAATGTAAAATTAACATAGACAAATATTTACTAGGAACTGGGCTAGGCACTGTCCATGCCTTCTCTCCTTTGCGTCTCACAGGGACTTTGTGGAGCAGGGACTGTGTGGAGTAGTCTTTGTCATTATCTTCATCTCCAGATGTGGTTAGAGAGGGTAGAAGACTTGTTGAAGTTAGGTAGTGACTGAACGGTTCGTTGAGGCTTCAATCCAAGCAACGGAACTGCAAAACCCATGCATTTAACGTTATACTCTACTAACTCCTAATACCAACATGGTCATTGTGAAGACCCAACAAAAGTGCTTTGGAAACTGCAAAGTGCATTCGAAAGGTAAATTCCCATTGTGTCTGAGTCACAATGAACAGATTAGGAATTAGGCCCATCAAGCAGCAGCCTCAGTTTTGTATCAAAAGTTAACATTCTCCTCACAATAATCTTGCCATTAATTTCAGTTATTTTCATTTTAAAATATATTCATGCATCTATAATTAGTGTTTTATTATTCTATTTGTTATTCTTAACCCCCAAGTTATTTTAGCATTTAGTAAGAAAAATTTTTAAAGTACCCTTTTTAGTGCATTAATAAATAATTTCTTACTTGGATGTAGAAAGTCTAAATTTGCTAAATTAAAACTGATTTGATTGCAGGCTATTGTAATGGCCATATCTAGTTTTACTGGAAAAAAAATAAGATGCTGCCTAATTTGCTAGAAATTGCTGACTTCTCAGATTCTTCATTAACCCGAAGGATTTAAGATATCGGTTGGATACGAGGAGTGATCCAATTGTGTGAAAAGGGGGAAAAGATTATGTCCATGCCATGGTCATGTCTGGTGCGCATGTGTGTGTGGTACGGTATGCACACATGCAAGTGCATATATGTGTTTTAACTTTGGTTCCAAAAATGCCTACCTTCTGAAAAGAACATACCTACTTTTGTCAAAACTTAGTAACATTACCTCAAGGAAACAGGTTGTGACATGATATCATTAAAAGAGAGATTACATGATAACAGTCTCAAGCAGTTATCTAAAAGTTAGTGGGAATTTGTCTGTGGTAATTCTTTTCTTCACACAATGGAGCACAGTGCAAATTACAGACCCAATGACAGTATTTTCTAGTATTTTCTAGTATTTCTAAAGGGAACAACTAGATTCGGTAGGTAGGTTTCTCTAAAATTGTCCTTTTTCAGAAATCAATATTTGTTTTGGGGGTGGTTGAGCTAAATAACATTACTTTTAAAATACAAGAAGACATTTAACAACTCTGACCACAGGAAACTTCAGGAAACACAGGCGTGACTATGAAGAAGAAGAGGGCCGGAGAAGTGGAAGACACAACCTGCCTTTGGCGCAGAGTGGCATCCTGCTGGCTGTCAGAGTTTTTAGTCTAGACTTTAGACAAATTGTCAAGTACTCATTTAATCCTGCAATTATGTGGTATGGAAAATGTCATCCGGGAGACTCAAGTGCAATTTCCTGGAGGAGGAGGAGGGGGTGGGTGTGGGTGTGTGTGTGTGTGTGTGTGTGTGTGTCTCAGTTCAACACTAGATGGCTCTAGTTACAAAACCAATCCTTTTTTTTTTTCTTTTTAAGATTTTATTTATTTATCTTTAGAGGGGAAGGGAAGGAGAGAGGGAAATATCAATGTATGGTTGCCTCTCATATGTCCCCTGCTGGGAACTGGCCTGCAACCCAGGCATATGCCCTGACTGGGAATCGAACTGCGATCATCTGGTTCGCAGGCTCATGCTCAATCCACTGAGCTACACCAGCCAGGGCAAAACCAATCCTTTTTTAAAAGTCTGAAATCCTGGGATATGACATTCCAAGAACAGATTGATTCTAACCCACTGAATCACAGTCTGCTCTCAGTCTTGTAGAATATTAAGAATAGCATTCAGCTTTTAGCTTTGAAATGCTATGAATCTCTAAAAGAGCAGGCATAAATCCTAGAAGTCCTTGTTTCTTGGATTAAAATGAAAAGCAGCACTCACGTAGGCTGAAGCATGTAGATTTAATTTGCTCTGTAACTATCCCACTCGGTACTCTTACGGTATTCCACTATTTTCAAATTACTTTCACATATACCAGTTCATTTGATGGTCTCAACTGTCAATGAGGCAGATGAGGGAAGATGTTTTCCTCATTAAAGGCAAAGACACTGAGACACAGACAAGGGGCAGGAGCTTGCTCAAGCTCTCGTAGCTCATAAGTGAGGCCTTTAAGACTAGACTCCTGAGTGCCAGATTCGGAATCAAAGCTCTTTCTACTCAATCAGTAAGAAAAAAAAAATGGAATTAGGCTTTTGTCCTATACAGTGTGTCTGATGTGGCCCTTTTATTCTCTAGAATATTCCCTTCAAGTTAACTAAATACCTCTACCCAACCACCCAACATCTAAAATGAATTCCTAGGAAACTGAAAACATTAAATATATCTTTTCTTGAGATAGAGAAGGATAGGTGGGAGGGAAACTTCTTACACTTACTAACCTCTGGCTTTGAATTATATTTTAGTCAATTTTAAGTTTTATGTTTTACCTAAGCTGGCAATAACCAATCAATGGTTTTTGCCTAAATATGCCAGCTCTGCTGGGTGGCAATGTCAGTCTGATATTAAAGACAAGAATAAAATCGACCAGCCAAATAGTTCAAATGCAAATGATTTGTGATGGCTACCATTTAATGAGCACCTACTATGTACCTGCGTATGGTCCACTTTGCAAACCTCTTTTTTTGTCCCTTTTTCCTGTTCCAATGCCACCACCCTAACCTCAACCACCATCACCTGCCACCTCATTTTTAACTGGCCTGTCATATGCTTTGCCTCCCTCAAATACAAATCACTATCTCTAAATACATATATGAATGAAATAATTCTAACACAAGCATATTTTGATTTTAAAAAGGAGTAACTAATACAATGTTACATGTGAATTATAATTCAATAAAAAAGGAGAGGGGCAGACAATGGCATCTATGACCATCTATTCTCAACCCTACAGCCAGAATATATGTAAGTAGATTGCATTGCTCACCTTCTTAAAGCCCTGCCGTGACTCCCCACTGTGCCAGGACAACATTGGGAACCTGTGTGACTAGACCTCCACGCTTTCCCCACATCTCCATCCTGCCCCTCAACTGGACTTCTCTACTGGGTCTTTGAATATGCCAAACTCATTCGAACTCAGGGCATCCACATGTACTATTTCCACCTACTAAAATGCCCACCCCACTATCCCATACATCCTTCAGTACTCAGTTTAAATATCTGGTGTTCTGGAAGACTTTCCTCAACTCGCCCTCAGTCCCACACTAGATTAGGTCCGTGTGTCTTAGCATTCTATACTCTCCTTTGTAACAAAGTCACTCATTGGGAGGGAGTATTTGGTTAATATATACCCATGTCTGGCTTGTTAATCACTAAATCCCTAGAGATTAACACAGGATTTTGCATCCTTTTTAAATTGTGCTCCCCAATAAAAAAATTACATCATAACCAGTACGCATATACAGGTAACTGAAAGAGACGTGTCATGGATGCTTCATACATTTGGTAGAGGTAATTCACTTGATATTTTCTGCTCTGTCATATTCAACCCAGTTTATTGATTTTTACAGCCTGCTAATAGATTCTACTTTCACTTTAAACCATCACCCACCTAACACAATGTTTAGCAGACAGAAGGTCCTCAGGAACTGTTTGCAGAATAAACAAATATACAATATTTACCAGTCACTCTTTAAACCAGGTTTATTTGTTTACTGCTTTGTCCCTTCCAGCAAGAGGAGGCCCCAGGAGGGCTAAACTGGGTGTATTTTTACAAAATAAAAGCGAGCCTTGCCAGTCTAGGCATAGCTATTTCCCTTGATTAGGCTGATGAGATCAAGGTCATGAGTTTGATCTCATTATCAGTTGGGTTTCTCTTTGTTCTAGAGCCACAAGCTGTCTCCTGAGTAACCTTCAGAAAGAGAGATGCTGATCCAGTACCGTTTCTTTTTATTGCTGATCCACATATCCCTACTGTTCCAACACAATACGGCTTAGAAAATAAAACAGAACAAAGCTTTTCAGTAATAGCCTAATAACGCCACAACTGCCAATGTGCTTTTACGAGTAATACATGAATTTTCCTGCTCGAATTGCCAGATTTCAGGACTGCTTTAACTGATTTCCAAACACTTTGGTTTAACATAACTGTAGTCCTGTTCTGTTGAATGCAAGGCCCCATAAAAAATTGATATGATTTTTATAAACTGGTAAATATAATTCATTCTTAGACCCGCTAGGTTGTTGTCGTCACCAGATACCTAGAAAACACCGGCTTCCCTTCCTTCTCACCTGCACCCTTCCCCATCCAGGCACCTACCACACAAAACAACAAAGGAAACCCTTTTAAGACCGACTGCCTTACATCAACAATTCTTTGTAGGACCAGGCAGACTCAAGGTTGAGAATTCTTCACTTATTTGGAACCAGAACCCCAGACTGAGTTTTCACGAAGAAAAAACGATTAACGCTGCTTGGTTAACGCTGCTTGACTCGGCGGGGGGCGGGGGGCGGGGGGGTGCCGTAGCCATTCCCAAGGAGGTTGTAGAAGCCCTTGTCCCTCCCACAGCTGTCTGGCTCAGCGGGACATAAATGTTCCCCTATGTCCCACTCCAGGAGGACTATTCCAAGGAAAAAACAATTGTTCCCGGGGTGTTTTGTTAAACCTTGCTTCGCATTGCTTTGGGGGAGGTTGCAGGCGGGGCTACAAATCCGACGGTGTTGTGTTTTTTTTTTTTTGTTTGGTAGGTTGGTTTTGTTTTGCCTGTTTTACATTCCCAGATGTGTTTTATTGACTTATCTTCCTCTATGTCTATATTACAGAAGCACAGCTCATTCTGTGCTTCTTCTATAGCCAAAGTGCTTCTATGAACAGTTAGGTCTTAGAAAATTAAGACTCCTCTTCATAGCACTGAAGCCAAGTGAGAGTGTCCTCTAATTCTAGTTTGGGGGCCTGTGGTTTTATAAACCCTCAAAATTTACTCAAAAGAAGGTTTTTAGTTTGTCTGTATGTTTATTTAAGTGGGCTCTATTACCCTTAGGAATTTCCTCCATTAGAATAGAGCTCTTCCTAGTAAATTTAGAATGTAGAAGTTATAACGTTAAAAATACTATTTCTCAATTCTTTAAGAAACACAGTTACCACTGGGATTTCAAGCAATCAACAACATCCTTGCCTCTCATATAACCTGCAACATAGCTGATTATTGTGCTTTCACAGTGATGGCCTCCTCCTAAAATCTCAATGAGCAGCTTGTATAAAAAGCACACTTACCCCAACCTGATCTGTCCTTATTTACTCGCTTATATAAATGTTTAGTGTATTTTGATTTTGTAAGCTAGCATTTAGCTACATACTTGACCTAAAACTCCACACTGTACTCCATGCAATACAGTGATCTAAAAAGTGTAAACAAATATTCTCCTAAGTTATCTTGGGCTTAATATCATGTTGGCATAGTAGAAAACAGAGAGCTAATGTAAAAAAAAAAAAAGTTTAGTTTACACAAATTGCCCTGAGTTCTGCTTTGAAATGTATGTAACTGAAACAGTTTCAAAATAATATTAACATCTATGTTTTTAATGCAGAAATTCGTTTTCCTTTTGCAAACCAATGACGACAGTAGTTTTGTAGATTCTGTTTGGGCTGTAGTGACCCAATTGTCTGGTCAAAGGGCTGCATGGATGCAAGAGACAGGGTGAGTTAAAGTTTAACTCCCAGGAATTGTAAACCAAACCTAAAGCCACTGAACCTTTGGAGTTTGATATGATGATTAGCGCATAAGCAGAGTGACACGTTGAATTCGCCATAATCAAGGAAACCTTTTCCGGGTGGGGATCTCTGCAATCACTCAGGTATGGTCCATGTGTTTTGCTTTTTCTCTTTCAAATCTGTCAAATTGTGTGGTGTGGATTAGTGGAACGCAGTGAAAACAGCGTCTACCCTGTTCTGTTCTAGAGCCTAAGGCAGGGATTTTTCTGGTTTGTTTTCATACTGTGAAGCAACCTGAAAACCCAAGAAAATATTGGATGATCACACAAAGGATGATCATCTTTTGTTCCTTGATGTAATCATTTCCAGAGGTTTCAAACAATGCAGACTTACCACTTCGGGTTCAAGAGCGGGGCTGATGTTTCTGAAATGGTTATGTAGCAGTAGCCAGACAGCAGGGAGAGTTGTGGGTTCACCACCTGTCCTGGTCCCAGGATGCCAGGTGACAAAAAATGTATCAACAAGAGAAGGAGTATCACCATCGCTGGCAGACTCTGAGTTCTCTGTATGGGCCACAATTCCTATCATATTTAAACTTCATGCATTCAATTACCTTTTTCTCTCCTTTAGCCTGACAATAACCCCCCAAAACACAACAAAAATACCAGCTTGGTGAATTCTTGCTATTTCCTCTGTCATTATTGTACTAACCAAAAGAGTGCCCTTAAGCTATTCACCTTACATTCTAGCAAAAAAAAAAAAGTCATAGAAAATGGTTGGTTTTGAGTGTGTTAAATTTCCTTGTGATGGCTAATGATTAGATCTTTCCCTTTTAGGATGGGTTGGGCAGTTGTGCTGCAGTGGATACATTTTTACATAATCCTTTTGTTCGCTCCAGAAAGATGATTTGCAGCCGGAATGTGCTAGTACTTTAATTAAATAAATAAATAAATAAGGGCACTGGTCAGTAATATCCCATTTCTACCAGAAAGCCCTGAAAGACTTTTGTTTCATGATTATCGAAGTCAATTCCAAAGAGAATGGGTTTCAGCCAGATACGTTGGTTTACCATAGAACTTCTCAGATGTGTATTGTGTGTTTCCAAGAAGATGAAGAACATTTTGTTTGTGCGAGATTAGTGTTTTTACAAAATACACATTGACAAATTCAACTCTAATTATATTGTAATTTAGGAGCAAAGATATCTTGGTCTGGTCTGAAACATTCTTTATAGTAGGTGCTGAGACACACATGATAGGTCTGAAAATAAAAGCAAAATCACATATTTGCCAAGGCACTGGGGCCCTTCGCTACTAAATACAGCGTAACAGACAAATGATTTATAGGTTCGTTTGTAAGAGCCATATTTCCTGGAATCATGTTGATACTGTCCATTTGAGATATTTTCTCAATTTTACTGTTCTAATTTATTATTTATCAAGTGTAAGCACACAGGAAAGATAGTTGGCAAGAAAAAAATTAGTTGTTATAGGCAAATATAAAATGACACAATGGATATAAAAACACTGAATACACAGTTATCTCCAAGTGGGCTAATGCCACATTGGTTTTGTGTCATTTCAAATATATTTTCTATATTGTATTCAGTGCAGAGTAATAAATGTGGCTCAAAAAAAGCAACTCCATTGTCAACTAAGTTGAGGAAATAATGACTGCCCAGGTCTTCTTACTACATGAGTATTTTGAGTAATAATAACAACAAGCATGTATTAGAACTATAAGCACTCTAATGCCAAGTGCATTTCTTAGCACCTTCCATGCATTTATTTCATGTTATTCTTAGAACAGGTATATATACATGTAAATAAGGTAGATACTATTATAACATTTTGCAAGTGAGAAAACTAAGTCTCAAATAAGGAACCTATCAGGCTCAACATCACCCAGCTGAAAAGTGGCAGAACCAAGTTTCCCAGCAGGTGCTGGGACTCCAGGGCCCAGGCGTGTGGCCATCACACTGCACTCACAACGACTGAGGACTTAACACTGTGTGAATATGTTCATTCGTTGTGAATGTCTAGGTGAGTAGGCAATGTGTTGTTTTCTAAGCTTAATTTACAACAGAATATCTTCCAGGAACACCTATAAACATCTCTCAGAAATGGTATTCCTCAAAACACTGATTGGGAAAGGCCAAGTCATTGTTATAGCCCATATCTGACATTTGTAACAACAGTTGATTGAAATCATCACTATTGGAATCATCGCAACTGAACAGGGACCTCATAAAGCCAGCCACCTCCTGTCACACAGGACCAGCCCTATTAGAGACTTACCATCCTGTGTGTCCGGATTAATTATAGGATGAACACTGGACTTTTTTCCTGACAGAGCTGGGTTGGAATGCCTTCACTAAAACTCCCTAAGTTCGTGATCTTGGGCATAATATTTAATGTCTCTGAATCTCAGATTCCTCAAATACAAAGCAGATAAAATCTGCCCCATAGGATTTGACGAAGATTGAATGAAAGAATGTAGCGAAACAGTTAAGCAGAGTTCCTAGCACACAAGGAGTCCAGCGAAATTATCTTCCCTTTTCATCCTCCCATGTGTCACAACCTCCAGAAAAGTTTCCTAAACTCTCTGGACCTACCCGCCAGCACCTCTTTGTCAAAACATTACCAACATAGTTTAAATTAAAAATTATACAAAAATAATGAAGTTTTCATTAGCCACAAGAAGTAACCCTATTCCATTTATTTTGAAAAAGAGACACCTATACCCTTTTATTATAAACAACCCCCCCAAAAAACCCAATATATTTTAGAGAATGTTGCTCAAGGAAACTCTTAGTTAAAAGCCTAACTCCCTTTCCATGGAAACACGTGGGACACCTGTCACAGTCTGTGGTCATTTCGTCACACAGTCGGTTGATATTAAAAATGTTTCAGCAATATCTAAAATATTGCCACCTCTCAGAAAGCAGAGTAACATGTTGGGTACTATTGCACAATGGCTGTCATTGCCTTATGTGTCTCCAAATGACTCAATAAGTTCAAACAAGATGATATTGATCAACAGAGGATAAACACCATTTTATCTTACTCATAGAAACAGTAACCAGGCTCCTCTAAAGTGCAGTTCTAGCAACCTAACCAACCCCCAGCCCCCCCGGAAAAAGCATCTGGAAAAGGACCAATGCTACTGTGAGGCACTGGCTATTAAAAATCTCAGTCCCATCTGCTCCTGGGCTAACTGCTTGCTGTACAATCCAGGCCTTTATCAACAAATGTTTAATGCTGATTGGACCAGGAAAGCTGGTTTATCAGTTCAGTCCATCAGACCTAGTCCAACTAGGTTATCAGCATTTAAAAACTATTTAGAATTTTCAATGAAAATTTTGTGTTGAATATTTTTATATCTTTGTTTATTGTTTATGCAATTGCAGTTATTCTCACTTTTTCTCCCCTTCCCCACCTCCATCCATCCCCACTCTCTCCCTTCCCTCAGTCAGTCCCCATATCATGTCTGTGTCCATGGGCTGTGCATAAAAGTTCTTTGGTTAATCTCTTCACCATTTTTCATCTAGTTTCCCCCTACTTCCCCTTCAGGCACTGTCAGTCTGTTCTATGTACTCGTGCTTCTGTTTCTATTTTGTTTGTTAGTTTATTATGTTCATTAGATTCCACATATAAGCAAGACTATATGGTATTTATCTTTCACTGACTGAATCATCAGTAAAAAGAACAGAGAACTCAGTGTATGGGAGAACATTTTTGCCAATGATACATCTCATAAGGGTTTAATCTCCAAAATGTACAAAGAACTAATACAATGCAATGCCGGGAAAACAAACAGCCCAATTAAAACAGGGGCAAAGGACCTGACTAGACAATTATTTAAAGAGGACATACAATGGCCTATAGGCAAATTTTAAAAATCCTCAATGTCACCAAGCATCAGAGAGATGCAGATTAAAACCACAATGAAATATCACCTTACACCTGTCAGAATGGCTACCATCAATAAATCAACAAGTGTTGAGGATATGGAGAAAAGGGAACCCAGTTCACTGTTGCTGGGAATGCAGCCTGGCCCAGCCACTGTGGAAAACGATATAGAGTTACCTCAAAAAAGTTAAAAATGGAATTCTTTTTTGACCCAGAAATTCCATTCCTGGGAATATATACTAAGAATCCTGGAACACCAACACACAGAAAATACATGTGCCCCTGTGTTCCTAGCAGCATTATTTATAATAGCCAAGATCTGGAAACAGCCTAAGTGCCCATCAGTAGATGAGTAGATTAAAAAAAGCTGTGTGGTGCATTTACACAATGAATACTACACAGTAGTATAAAAGTAGAAACTCTTACCTTTTGTGACAGCATGGATGGACCTGGAGAATATTGTGCTAAATGAAATAAGCCAGTCAGTGAAAGACAAATACCACAAGTACTGAATATTTTTGATTGACTCAAACCAAAAATTAAAATATTTTCTTTTATAAAAATGGTTGTCTTGACTAAAATATGCTGGTACCTCAAGCTCTCTAATTTGATTTTTTAAAGATATATAAACTCATTTGCTTCTTCATACAGATATGTACATGTAATTCTTTTACATGTAGGTGTTAACAGTCAAATGGAAAACATTTCTCAGGTTTTGCTTATTTCAATAGGGTTTGGTCCCTGATAACATTAAGAAGGAAATAAAACAAGGATTAAGATAACTCCCTCTAGTTTGCCAGGTTATGTACAATATTCTGTGCACTGGTCAATAATATAGCTAAAGGAAACAAATACATTGTAATTTGGCCAGATGAAATGACTAAGTGAACAAACTGGTTTGCAATTCTGTAAAGTACCACCTTCAGTGATGTAGTAATGTCTTATCTTCTTCTCTTTCTATAGAAGTTAAAAAATTATCATTGTTTTGGAATGCCCCATTGGTTTAAAAACACCAGATTTACAGAGCAGAACTGACTACCATAATACCTTATTTGTATAGAATATTCTAGTCTACAAAGCATTTTATGCAGAAGAATTTATTTGATTTTTTAATACCAAATTTCTTCATAATCAATTTAGTATGCTTAGTTTCTTCAAGGGAATTGAGTCACTAACCAGCAATCCAACTGCCCCAGGTTAATTAATTGAAAGACGGGGCTCTCGCCCAGCATGTACAAGCCTAGCTCTCTTCATGTAGCAAAGTGCTGAGTATGGAGGGAGCCTTCAACTGCTGTTCTAGGCATTAACCAATCTGTTGGTAAATTAAGAGGTTAGATGAAACTATGAAGAGAGGTCTTATGGATCCACATGAAAGGTGAGCCAAAAACCAGTCCCATGCAGGTCTCAGAAGAAAACAACTTAAAAAGATTTAAATCATTACAGATGCTATAACTGGCATAGAGAAAGAAGGGAAGGAAGATTCTTCACTATCTCCTAATAGACTGGCAGGGCATTATGTATAAGTGCAATTGCTATTCATTTCTATTAATTCACCTTTAATATTCTACTTGCTCTTTTATTAGATTTGTATTAGCTCATATATTTTCAGCTGCAGCCTTCTGCCTAAAGTAAATTGGCTTATTAAATGTTATTAAATCCTAATGCCTCTGATTTCTTGCCAGAGAAGTCAGAAATCAGAATTTGAGACGTGGAGGAGAAACTGCGTTGGCACATATAAGTGCTTACCTCAGGGTTTCGGTGACTCACATTTCTGGCATTTATTGCCAACCATCTAGAATTGACATCCAATGATGATGTTATTAGTAATATTAATAATGGCTCTATATCCTTATATAACTCCTGCCACGTGCCAGACACATAATTAATTTGTTGAATCCTATGGAATAGGACTACTGCTATACCATTTTTCCAACACAGAGGTTAAGTCTCAGAGACACAGCTAATAAGTAGTAGAAACAGGAGCAAACTCCAGCAGCCTGGCACACACCACTATGTAAACAGAGTATAAATGGAACACTGAAAAGCACTGAATCCTAGCACTAGAAAGAAACTTTGAGGTTTTGTTATTTGACAGAGAAAAGTTAAATGGCTTTCCCGAGGATGAAAGGCACTTTTTGTCATGGGTAAGAGCCCAAGTGAAGGACCTCAACCCTCAGGCAGGCTCTTTGCATGATGTCACCTCCCACTGTACAGCATTTCTAATTCAGCCTGAATTACACAATTTGGGGAGGCAGATTAAAAAGCCCCCCAGGGGTAAGAGGACTACTCCCTTCACTCTGATTCCTGCCCTTTTTGCTGTGCCCAGACTCACAGATAGAACAAGCCAGAGACTCAGTTAAAGGAGACGCACCCATTTGGTTACTCTGAGAGCCTCGCAGGCCCAGGTCACAGAGGAAATATGTGGAGGTGCAGGTACCATGAACATAGTAAAGGTATCTCCAAAAACACACAGTGGTTGTCCTGAATGATTTGGTTGCCTTACACCAAGGTCCTACTAGTGTCTGAGAGGACACACCCTCCTCCCCAGAGGAAGAATAATTGGGCTGCTAGGTCTCTGAATGCTGAGGGAGCCCCATATTTAAACTGGCCTAATTTGTAGCTTTAAATTAAGATCCACATGTTCCCTAATAGAAGCTCTGCCAGCCTCAGTAGAGTTGTTCATTTGGGATAACAAGAGTGTGTTTTCAGAAGTTCCTTGTCAAAATACGAATTACTTGCAATGCAGAGTGTGAGGGGTAGGGGCACTCAGGAACACTTTAGCCTAAAATCACTTAGCAGAACAGCCTGGCAAAGCCCTGTGGGAATGGTACTTAGGACATGTAAACTTTGGATGGTGGTGAAAGGAAGATGTAGAAAAAAGGTGGCCCAGTGTGGAAGTGTCATGAGTAACCAGAGGATAATAAAAGGTATTTGAATGGCAGGTATTTGTCTGATCTTTGAGAAAGAATTGATTTAGGTTGGTAAATAACTTTGACTCGTGATTGAAGTCATTTGAGCGCCATCCTTAGCAGACATTAATTCCTGCACATCTCTGACATATTGCATAAATTACTTAATACAGGTGCATTGACTTAAATCAGAATCATCTAGGAAATGCCATTGTATGGCTCCTTAGGCTATTTTAAGATAAGAGGAAAATCCTATAATGTCTAGAAACTGTTATTTTAACTGGCCTTTCAAATAAGCCCTAAAGCTAAATATTTCTCATAATACTATCTCAAGATTTCAGAGGATTTCCTAAAGTCCCACGAACTGAAGCTGATTTGTAGTTTTAGCCTGGCGAAGAGGGAGGTGATTATAATGCTAAGGCAGGCGGCTCTTGGCCCATAATGGCTGGCTGAAAACCCAACTCCATCACTTACTAGCTATTCGACCTTTATCAAACAATTTGACTTCTCTGTGTCTGTCTCCCCTTCTGCAAAATCAAAGTTGTTGTCAGAATCAGATCAGGAGCCACACAGTAAGTGCTTACAACACGACAAAGTAAGTAAGTGTGCATAAACCTTAGCTTCTGCAGCTATAATTCTCTTATTTATATGTTGATTACACAATGCTTACTATCAATAGAAGAAAGGTAGGCTCTGAGGCCAACATGTAGAAAGTGCTTTTTAGACTGGACATCAGGTGGCTTAGAAAGTTACTATTTCTACCACTGGGTTGCAGTGAACATAAGGAACGATTTCTCCTCAACTCTGTAGCTGTCTTTCCAAGGCAGAGATGTTCCCTATCATAGGCAGGGCCTCCTAATCAAGTTGGTCTAGAATGATTTAAAGGAACCTGGGTAATTTGCAAGGGAAGCAGAGTAGACATAGGCATCGGAATCCTCACACCAGAGTGCAAACCTCTCAGGCTCTGTTATTTTCATAGACACAACAAAAACCCATCAAAGGACACAAAGCCATTTACAAAGATGCCCCTGTTGAAGAATAGCAAGCATGAATGCATCTTGCCCCACCCTGGCCCTACACAGACATGGCAGCAGACCCCTTCAGAGAAAGTTATGTGGGGAGGGGCTAAATGGGGCAGCAGAATCCCCGTGGAGGGGACTGGTGTCAGGTCCATTTTAAGGGAGTGACTAGATGAAATGGCACCAAGAAGATCCCTTGGAATTATTGTTAACTTACCCACTAAGAATTGATTTCTTTATTCCTTGTTTAAGTTCCACATTGTTCTAGCTGCTGTGCTAGATACAAAGATATATTGTACATTTGTCCTTAACAACAAGACACCCATAAAGGGTTCTCTAGAGCTGCCAGTCCCAGATTAACTGGCCAGTCCCAGATTAAATGACCACTCCCTTCTTGAAGGACTCTTACTTTGCTAGAAAATCAATATAATTTACAATACTAAATTAAGAGTTCCTGAAGGGCAAGAAAGTTATTCTATTTATTTTTCAATTCCAAGACCAAACAGTGTTATGCACATAACAGATGCACGATACTATTTGTTACATAAAAGAACTACCTAATTGGAGAAAGACGAGGAAAGGTCGAAGAAAGATAAACACTATGAAGTACCATGTAGCAAACACTGAGCTGTGCACTTAGTCTATCTTTTTGGATGACTATAACCACACTAATGAGGCAGGCATTATTATGCCCAATTCCAAAATAAAGAAATTGGATGTGGTTAAATAATGGGCCCAAGTTTGCAAAGTTCTTAAGGGTTAGAACCCTGACATTAGAGCCTACGTCCGCTTGCATCCACGATCCCATGGTTTTCCACCCACTCGCGCATTGATAATGAACAACACAGAGCAAAATGTTGTGTGTTTTAACATCATGTGGTGAAACTGGAAGATTAGGACCAAAAAAGTCTATACTAGTCAGAGCAGCTATGAAATTTCATCCTGTTCAGCAACATTTATGAAGCATCTACTAAGCACAAGGCTCAGTACTAAAAGCTGGAGCTAAAAAAAAAAGATGAGTGCATGTAATTGGGGAGGTTATCGCCCTCCCTCTCCTCATCTTCACTGCTAAAGTCATAGTTCTGCTCTTTTTATTTCCCCACCTGTCCTCAAACTAGGGTTTCTTCCCCTAATCTACTCTCAATAAAACTCACAGAGTCATCTCTCTAAAGTACACCAGGTTCTGTTAGAACTTGTCCATGCTTATTCCAGTGACTTCATAACAAAACAAGAATATTCTATCATGCCAATACTGATATAGTTCTTGCCTACCTAATAAGCCTTATCTGTGACCACTTCCTCCTGATGTCCCCTCCCAGCTTTCATTCAACATTCTAACCATATTCAACTTGTCAGCCATCCATGCTCTTTTCACCTCCATCTGTTTCCTAGAGTCCCTCTCTTCTCCCTTCGTAACTCCTAGCCAACTTTCACGCTGGCCTGAGATAAAGTATACATTGAAAATTAATATGGAGTACAAGGTTGGGTAATATTGATAGGTAATGAAATGGAGTGTCCACATTAATTAATAGTTATAGAATATGGAGTCACTGACATTCTCTTAGTAGAAAAGTAATATTGAATGAATATTTTTCAAAATTAACCAGTGTAGCCATGGCTGGGTGTGTCAGTTGGTGGGAGCATTGTCCTATAGACCAAAAGGTTGTGGTTTGATTCCTAGTCAAGGCACACCTAGGTTGGGGGTTGGATCATGGGAAGCAACCAATTGATGTTTCTCTCTCATATCAATGTTTTTCTTTCTCTCCCTTCCCCCTTTCTCTAAAAACAATAAAAACATTCCCTGTTGAGGATTTTTAAAAAGGTAACCAGTGTTATACATGTGGTATTTAGAAATAGAAAAGACTAGAGGTTGAATTAAGACAATAACCTAGTATTCAATGATGGTTGCATAGACCATAATTAATGGTAGTGGGAATCCAAAGAAGGGCAAACATGTCAGGACTCAGTGGCTGAATAGAAATAGAGAGCAAGAGTTTAGTAATGACAGTTTATGCCAATACATGTAAATTAGCATAAAATCAGAATGTAGATAATCTGGTGTTTTTAAAGGAAACATAAGGCTGTCTTTCATTACAAGTGTTAGAGTGCCTCAGGACCACTGTAATTCAGAACTTTAGATAGTTGAATTTAGTAAACTTCACTCAATGATCAAATATATATATCCAATAGTTAGTGGTTGGAAGTCTTGATGAGAATGAAGTTTTCAACTTAGTTTTTCCAAATTGATCTGTAGAAAACAGATCCAGCAACTAAGTCCAAAAGGAAAATCTCAACAGGAAAAAAAAAGGACATAACAACATGAGAGCAAGAATGACTGAAATACAGCTCAAGTAATCTGTCACATAAATAATTGGCCCCAGGACTATTGCATAAACATCTGCATCTGAGCTCAAGGATAGCTATATCTAAGTTGTATGTTGTCATTAGCACTTTACCAATTTGTAAGTCAACTTAGAAATTAAAGACATTATGCAAAGGCATTGTCCTCTCATCAGGCTATGCAATTCTAGAATTTCCAAACGCTGCCAGTTCTCTTTCCCAGGCATCGTTAAGAAAGGCAGGCATAGTGGGAACAGTTGGGTGTCAAAACTGAGTGAAGACAACACAACAGTCACCTGTAGCCCGATTGTACAGGCACTGGAACGGAACACAAAACCATCCATGAATCTGTATTAGCCAGGGTGCTCCGGGAGAATCAGAACTGAGAACTCCAACTGGCTAATATGTATACGCAAATGTTTTTTGGTGTTGTCATTGTGCCAATACCTTTAAGATAATAGTACTGTTTATTAGTGTCTCTGAGATATGTACCTATACCTATTTATCTATCAAAAGAGATTCATTCTAAGAAGTTGGCTTATGTGATTATTGAGGCTGAGAAGTACCAACATCTTTATTCAGCAAGCTGCAGACTCAGGAAAGCCAATATGTAGTTTCTGACTGAAGGCCAGTAGGCTTGAGACACAATAAGGACCATATTTCAGTTCAGGTCTGAAGGCCAGAAAAGAGGTGGATTTCCATCTTACTCAACACTTACGGTCTATTCAGGTCTTCAGTTGATTGAATGAGGTCTATCCAAATTGGGGAGGACAATCTGCTTTATCCTGTCTGTTAATTAAAACATTAATCTCATCCCAAACACCCTCGCAGACACTTTCAGAATAAAATTTGGTCAAATGTCTCTGCACTCCATGACCCAGTCAAGTTGACATACAAAATTACCCATCACAGCACAAGCGAGTAGAAAGCTCCTCAGATTGTCTGACTGTTAAGCCTTTCCATTTCCTCCCCGCCCCCTCTCCCTCCTCCAGCACATGCAGTTTCCATCTGCTACTAAAAATTTTCCAAAATCTTTTTGAGTTAAAATAATATCAGTATTCATCTCACAACCTTCAATGTCACCAAAGAACAGGTCACTTATTAGAATCTCTGGTTCAGATTCTCTGACATTTGTATCCAAGCTGAGAGCAGAGACTGAAGAGTTTATGGAGGGTGGTGGTGTCAGAGCTAGTTACAGAAGGAAAGGGGAGTATCAGGAGGTCCCTTGTGGGATGTGCTCACCACTGGCCACCAGGAGTTCATTCATCCTGTGTATGTCTGTGTGTTCATGCACATATATCCACAAAACCACACACAACCTGGTGGAGCAAGCATGAGTTTTTCTCAGCCAGGAAGACTGTGGAAAGAAGGATGGGAACTCTAGTCACAGAGCAAATGGGAAACAAGAACAAGGGAACCAAAGATGTAACTGGAAACCTGATGGGCTCACTAGACTCGTATTGAAAGTTAGGGCCTGATCATGGCAGGCATTCAACATCAGGCTAAGGGAGCAGGCTGTTTCTGTACTGTTGGTGATGAGGCCAATGAAGGTTTTGAGCAGGAGAATAGTAGAAGGGACACTGTAGGGAGGTTCATCTGGCCGTGGTATGCAAAACAGAGAGGCAGTGCCCAGAAGGCAGAAAGCAGTGAAGTTCTATTCAGCACCCTGGCTGAGCTCAAATTAAATCCAGAAATGGAAGAGTAGGTGGGGATGAGGGTAGGACTGTAAGAGGAGCAACAAGAGTCCATAAGTACAGAAAGCAGGAAAATGTCAAGATCCAGACTTCACGAGGAGCCCATACTGGAGTCTGCTTTGGAGAAAGACGCTGTAAGGACCTCAGCAGTAGGGATTCACAGATGTGCCAGGCACTTCTTTGTGAACTTGACTCAGCTATGCTTCCTGTATCTGTTCCTCTCTCCCCTAAAAGCCATCCTTACTTTCTACTCTCTGTGCTTTGTCTACCTCACAGTGTTTGCTTCCTCTTCACACACAAAACCAAAAGGAACCATAGTTTTATGCATACAGTACCAATGAATATCTTACTGGTTGGTCCTCACAGAAACTGAATTAAAAACAAATCCCTTCAGCCAGAATCTAGGAAGAATGTATACTTTTAAAAATATATTTTTAAAAAATATGTATTTTGAGGTATTTCTAAATACTACCAATTAGGAAAACATTTATTCACTAGAAATGATGGGAATTTAGACAATTATTACAGAATCATTTTATTATCTCTTTTCTCCTATAATCCAGTCTCTACCTTTTTAAAAATAGACTATTCTTTTTAAAAATATATTTTAGTGATTATGCTATTACAGTTGTCCCATTTCCCCCCTTCACTCCCCTCCTCCCTGCACACCCTCTCCCACGCACATCCCCCTCCTTTAGTTCATGTCCATGTGTCATACTTATAAGTTCTTTTTTTAAAAGATTTTATTTATATATGTTTTAGAGAGGAAAGGAAGGAGAGAAGGAGAGAAACATCAATGCCTCTCGTGAGTCCCCTGCTGGGAACTGGCCTGCAACCCAGGCATGTGCCCTCATTGGGAATCGAACCGTGATCGTGTGGTTCGCACGCCTGCGCTCAATCCACTGAGCTACACCAGCCAGGGCAAAATACTTTAGCTTCTACATTTCCCATACTATTCTTGTCCTCCCCCTATTTTCTACCTACTTATTCTCTGTACCTTTCCCCCCCCACCCCTCACACTCCCCTGTTGCTAACCCTCCATGGGATCTCCATTTCTATGCTTCTGTTCCTGTTCTAGTTGTTTGCTTAGATTGCTTTTGGTTTAGGTGTGGTTGTCAATAACTGTGAGTTTGCTGTCATTTTGCTGTACACATTTTTTATCTTCTTTTTCTTAAATAAGTCCCTTTAATATTTCATAAAACAAGGGCTTGGTGATGATGAACTCCTTTAACTTGACCTTATCTGAGAAGCACTTTATCTGACCTTCCATTCTAAATGAAAGCTTTGCTGGATAGAGCAATCTTGGATGTGTAGGTCCTTGCCTTTCATGACTTGGAATACTTCTTTCCAGCCCCTTCTTGCCTGTAAGGTCTCTTCTGAGAAATCAGCTGACAGGGTGATGGGAACTCCTTTGTAGGAGTAACTGTCTCCTTATCTCTTGCTGCTTCTAGAATTCTCTGCTTCATTTTAATCTTGGATAATGTAATTATGATGTGCCTTGCTTGGTGTGTTCCTCCTTGGGTCCACCTTCTTTGGGACTCTCTGAGCTTCCTGGACTCCCTGGAAGTCTATTTCCTTTGCCAGATTGGGGAAGTTCTCCTTTATTATTTGTTCAAATAAGTTTTCCACTTGTTGCTCTTCCTCCTCCCCTTTGGTACCCCTATAATTCAGATGTTGGAACATTTAAAGATGTTCTGGAGGTTCCTAAGCCTCTCCTCATTTTTTTTTGAATTCTTGTTTCTTCATTCTTTTCTGTTTGGTTGTTTCTTTCTTCCTTCTGGTTGACTCCATTGATTTGAGTCCCAATTTTCTTCCCATCACTATTGGTTCTTTGTGCATTTTCCTCCATTTCACTTAGCATAACCTTCATTTTTCCATCTAATTTGCTACCAAATTCAGCCAGTTCTGTGAGCATCCTGATCACCAGTGCTTTGAACTATGCATCTGATAGGTTGGCTATCTCTCCGTTGCTTAGTTGTATTTGTTCTGGAGCTTTGGTCTGTTCTTTCATTTGGGCCATTTTTTTTGTCTTGACTCACCTGTTATGTAGTGAGGAGCAGAGCCTTAGGTGTTCACCAGAGCAGGGCAACCCACATTGCTGGGTTGTGATGTTGTATGTGGGGCAGGGGTCAGAGAGGGAACAATGGCACTTGCTCCACTATCTGTCAGATCTCAGTCCCCCTGGCCTCTTCCTCCAAGCAAACTGGGCCTTTCTGGTGCTGATTTCCATGTGGGTGAGCTTGTGTATGTTTTAGGACCCTGTGGGTCTCTCCAAGGAACTCTCCAGTGAGGCTGGAAGTCTGTCCCTGTGCCTCAACCCCCACAGGTGTTTTCAATAGGCGTTTTGAGGCTTTATTTCCCAGCACTGGAGCCCTGGGCCATGCAGTCTGTCTCACTCCCCAGTTTCTCCCAGTTTATCTGCATGGGAATGTGGAACCGCCTGGTCTGCTAGCCACCTTGGTGCAGTGCCCCTCCAAAATCTGAGGCCTCGATGGATCCACCCACTGCCACCGTGCGCTCAGGGTCTGTTTTTTTTTGAGGCAATTTCTCTCTGCCCAGCTGTCCGGCTCTGCCCCTCTTACCGGTCTGGATGAATGTGCCTATTTTAACTCCTTGGTTGTCGGACTTCCATACAGTTCAATTTTTTGTCAGTACCAGTTGTTTTTTTGTTTCTAAATTTTTGTTGTCTTTATTTTGGTTATGCAAGGAGGCACAGTGTGTCTACATATACCTACATCTTGGCCAGAAGTCCCAATTCTTACTTCCTTTTATTAAAAGTTTTTAATGTATCCATCTTGCTTTTTTCGGCAGATACAATAAATTTAATTTCTTCATTGTTTCACTCTGTTTGACATTTAATATGTACAGACTGGAGCTTAAATCAGCAGTTCTAAATCAGCAGCTGCATATTATCAGCTGAGGAGGTGATTACATACAATGTCCTGGGCCCCATTCCAGACTAGTTGAACCAGAACCTCTCTAGGGGTGAGAGGATGATGCTCAAGTAGAGATGATTATAATGTGAGGCCACGTAGGGAGTCAGCTCTTTCTCCATACCTCTTGCATCTCAAATCTGCTGTCAGCTGCCTTTGACAAAGACTGTTCTTAAATCTTTTAGTGCCAGTTTGAAGTACATTTCAACGGTGGTCCAAAACTTTAAGGTTAAGGCCCTGCTTAGCAAGGTATATCAAGTCACAATTAAGGAATTCAGTCAAAGTAGACACACTCTGAAGATTACAGTGAACTTGTTTATAGAACATGATAAAAACAGAGAAGGGGAGATTTAATGCAGTGAATATTACTTGCTAAAATTTAAGAATGTTTGTAGTAAAATCTCAAAGTCCTATTTTGACAAGATGTGCATAGGTTAATGCTTCTCTGATATCTTTTCTTGTGTAATTTACCATTTCAAGATAAATTCCAGGGATTTAAAGGCTCCTTGTTGATATTTAAAGGGTGTTTTAAGCAAATAAAATGGTAAAATGTCTTTTGAGGCAGATGAAATGTACCTGTATAATATTCACTTAATGAGAATATACTAAATGTCTGGAACTACTTGTTCTAACTAGACCACAAATTCTGCAATTTTAAACAGACTTTTAAAATGATAATAAGTTTGTTTTTTATTCTATTTAAAATTACTTATTCCTCAAAAAAAAAAAAACCAAACACAAAGGACTTCTAGCTGTCAGCATTGTTTTGCGGAAATGAGATCTCTGAGCCAGATGAATGCACTTAACTTTCCCAAGAGTCTGTATGCCTGTCTCTTAAAATCAGGTTGTGTTTGGTTCCTGATACAAATTAGAAAAAAAAAAGTTGGGAAAATGTGGCTCCCCTACACATTTCTAACATCCTGATTTAATCCAGGTGCTTATTCTTGTGTATATGTATTATAACAACATTATACAAAATTATAATATAATCATTTGTCTATTATATATCTGCTTATCCTTCTTCTCTGGTAAATTCCAAGTCAGTAGCTCCAACAGTATTTTTCTCTGTAGATACCTTTACTATGGTGCAATTTCCTCAGTATCTTAGGTTTTGCTGCTTTGGGTTATCTTATTTAGGACTTGGGGGGACTCCAAATAGGATAGTACTTGGACTTAAAACATCAACAAATAGTAATCAAAGTATTGACTGGCCCCATACATCTTGGCAAAAATAACCATCTCTTTCGAAAGTCAGTCAGCACTTCCTAAACCACACTGCTTCTCTACAACAGGTAATAACTTGTCTTAAAAGTTAAGTATACCTTCTAGTTGGAAATAGCCACTTCTTTAGCCAGGGATGTCACCAAAGGAGAGAGAGAAGAAAATACAGGATTAAAGAATAGAAGAGAGTAAGAAACAGGAGGAGAAAAAAGGAAACTGCACAGATATTTGAAGGTGAAAGTAAACAGGGGCAGAGGGGATCCTGCTCCCAAAACAGGGTCCTCTGCCCCTGTTTGGTGCCCAACAGAAGTACTTGTGGCCTGGGTTACCCACCACTGTATGATTTCCGCAGATATTTGGTCCACAGTTGAATTCCTCCTCTTTGGCTATCTACAATCCGGATAATCTAGAGATCAATGGAAGGAAGGAACCAACACTTTAATTTACATATAATAGAAATTCACATGAAATCCAAGTTGAGAACCTGCCAAGTGAGACATCACCTAGTCACCCACCAAGACACTACTCTGCTGAGCAGTAATGTTGCAGGGAGGTACGACCAAGTGTGTAACCAAGGCTTTCAATGACCATGTGTCTAGTTTGGACCATGTCCAAAGGGAGGCAGACCCTAAATGTGTCCAAGTGAACCATCAGACAGTCTAACCACAACACCACTCATGAGAACTGTTACAACAGTCCATTGTCATTCCAGTAAACAAGCTAAATTACCAGAGTGGTTTAAATGACCAAGACCAACTGCCTCTGGAAGAGAACACAGACTCACCATACCACCCTCACACATTTCATTCTGGTAACATTTCATGTTCTTCCCAGGAGCACTTTCAGGGAAGCTAAGTACACATCACCTCCCTCCTCGCCCTGTCCTGCCACCACTCATCTCTTTTTCTCCAGGGGAGAACACTGAGAAGTCAAATTTAGTAACTAAGAGCACGAACTTGTCCCCAAACTACCTGGGTTCAAACCATGGGTTGCCACTTACTGTATGAATAACCTCAGGCACATTAACCTCTCCAACTTGTATGTTACCTATATCACAGGAATGATAATGCCTACCCTAGTTAATTTTAATAAGAATTAAATGTTTAAAGTTTAAATTGTGTTTAAAGTTTTTAGAACATAGCACATACGCCAAGTGTTTAGCACGTTAGCTACATTTTATTCTTATTTGAAACCTTTTCCAAAATTTGCCACATAATAGACAAAAATCAAAGTATCTTATTTTTTGTTTGAATTTGCTTTTTTCACAATCACTAAAGATGGTGACCATGCATATCTAAATGGTACATTTACAAACCATATTATTTTTTTCTGTGAATTGACTGCACCTGACCTTGGCTGTTTGGTTCACTGATTTGTGAGTCTCCTCATTACTGATTTAAAAGTACTCTCTGTACATTACAGATAGTAATTCTCTATATTTATGTAAATGGCAACCACTTTCTTCCAGTCTGTGGCTTCTTTTTAACTTTGTTTTGCCACTACAGATGTAACTGTTATGCAGTCAAATCTGGTAGTCTGTTTTTATTTGTGGCTCTTAATATGCTTGGCTAGGAAGACATCCTGCATCACACGATCATAAAAATACCTTCCCATATTTCATTCTGGAAGTTAGACAATGATTTTAAAGGTTATTTTTTAATCTACTTAGAATTTTAGTATACACTGTGAGATGGTGTGCCAACTTTATCTTTTTGGCAAATTGCCTAAGATATTCCTATGATTTGAAATAGCACCTATTGGCAAATTGCAATACACAGTAATCAAAACAAACTTTTTTATTCCATTAATCTATTTGTC
Organism: Sturnira hondurensis; assembly: GCF_014824575.4. NCBI lineage: Eukaryota > Metazoa > Chordata > Mammalia > Chiroptera > Phyllostomidae > Sturnira > Sturnira hondurensis. Next base: position 4,063,716 of record NW_028089315.1, read on the forward strand.
CACTTCTATGCCCATTTTAATTAACTTTTGATTGGGCAGTTTCAAATAATTATAACTTTCAATATGTTATGGCATTTATTGTACATTTTTCCTCCCAGATAAACTTTTAGAATCAACTTTTCAAATTTCAAAATAACTTTATTGTAATTTAAATTAGTATTGTAATTAACAATTTGGGAAGAACTAACATATTTATTATTAGACTTCCATTATCCAGGCTTTCATATCTTTTAGTAAAATTTTATCATTTTCTTCATATATATTTTGGATATTTTTATTAAGTTTATTCTTATTTATGTTTTGTTTATACTGTTCAGATTTCTCATTGCATTTCTGTCATTCTTGTTTAAATAAGGAATATTTACTTGATAGCTTTTCCTTTGTAGTATTCTTTTATTAATTCTAAATGGTTTTGTAGAGTTGGCTTATTTTTTTTAAGATCTTGTTTTTTAGAGAGAGGGGAAGGGAGAGAAGAAAGAGGGAAAGAAACATCAGTGTGTGGTTGCCTCTCACACACCCCATAATGGGGACCTGGCCTGCAACCCAGGCATGCATGTGCCCTGACTGGGAATTGAACCAGCAATCCTTTGCTTCACAGTCCAGTGCTCAATACACTGAGCCACACCAGCCAGGGCCAGTTTACTTATTTTTTCATGAAAGTGCATGATTACAGTGTTTGACAAGCATAATATTTGCTTCATATTTGACAGATGTTCTTTATCAACCTAGGAATGTTTTACCTTATTTTTAACTTACTAAGGGTATTTTTTAATCAATAGTGGGTGTTGAATTTTATTAAATGCCATTTTTACATTTACTGGGGTGACCATATATATTTTCTTCCGTATCAATGAATAAGTTAAACTAAACTAGTGGTATCACTAAGGATGAATAATCTTTGTATTCTTGCATTAAGCCCGTCATGTTTACCACATATGAGTATTTTGCTACTTTGCTATTTATAGGTCATATCTATAGTTATATGTAATAATGGTCAGTAGACTTTTGTCTGTGATATATTTGTCTAGCTTTGTATCAGACATATGATAAATAAGCCTCTAGATAGTTTCATAAGCTTTCCATTTTTTCTATACTTCAAAAAGTTTTGAATAACAAAAGAAATATCTGTTTCTTAAATGATTTGTATAACTTGCCTAATAAAACCATCTGGAGCTTGTGTTATTCAAGAGGAGAGCATTGAATTTTTCAATGTAGTTCATTATTCAAGTTTTTAACTTACCATTGAGGTAATTTTGAAAATTCATACTTTTTAGATAACTGCATACCGAATCTATATTTTTCAATTTATTTATAAAAACATGTCCTTCTATAAAAATGTCTCAGCCTGTGCTTATATTCACTTATCCCTCATTTTTTAAAGATTTTATTTTAAAAAAATATCAATGCATGGTTGCCTCTCATGCATCCCCTGCTGGGAACTGGCCTGCAACCCAGGCATGTGCCCTGACTGGGAATCAAACTGCAATCCTTTGGTTAGCAGGCCCAAGCTTAATCCACTGAGCTATACCAGCCAGGGCTTATCTCTCATTTTTAAAATAGGTTTTCTCCTTTATACCATCTCAGGAGTGCCAGAGGTATACTAAGTCGCCTATCTTTTCAATCATTTTATACTTATTTATGAAGTCTACAGATTTTTCTTTTATTAATATTATCTTTGATTTATTCTAATTCCATTAAGTCTATTTTGTTCTTTTCTTAGCTTCTTTAATTTAATGGTTATATTATTTTCAGCATTTTTTTGTTTTCTAATAAATAATACAGTTTTCTCATAAAAGATTCTTGGCCACTTCTCATAATTTTTCATATAGCTTGTTTTCATTGACATTTATTAATGTGATTACTTATTTTTTTAATTATTAGAGTAGGAGGGGTATATTTTTAAAAGCTGAAAGTAGCCAAATAAGCAAGAATGAGAAATATAGTTTGTCATATCACCCAGATATAACTATTTAGCCTTTTATAATCAGTCTTTGTGAATATAAAAATTAACACAAAACAAACTATGTATTCTTACAGCCTTCTTTTCTACTTGATTTTATTTCAAGAATTATCTAAATCATTATATATTGTATTACATCAATTTTATTAGCTGCACTGTATCACTTCTTATCCAAATATTTATGCAGCATTGAATATTTACATTGAATATTTACATTGCATCTACTTTTCATTCTAACGCTAAGATGCTTCATGAGAGACAAACACAAACAGACTGAGGATCTTAAGGATATTTCTGGTCAAAAAAATGAAAACATAAATAACTAAATCAACTGTTAAAGCCATATGAAAGAGGTTAAGATAATGCATTCAAAACTACATTTCTCTTCATCTCAGACATTGCTAGAAGTGAGAATAGCCATTCAGAGAACCATAGATGATGCCTAAGGTGAGTCAACCACAGAAACAGATAAAGAACAAAGAGGGAATATTTATTGAGCACTTTCTGTATGCCAAGCATTATGTTAGGTGCTCTTATATCCAATATCCATTATCTGACTTATTAAATCTTTTGTTTTTAAAAAATCAAGTTAGGTATTAGTGTTCCTATTCTTTTCTTAGGAAACAGGGTCTCAGAAAACAGGACAGAAAAAGTTCAAATCCTGATGGCAGAACTACAGTTTAAATGTAAGCCTGTCCTTCCCTAAAACTGTGTAATCTTCTAAAGTAAGATAAATATATATCTACTATGAACAACTTTAATTTCTTAATTTGGGGCCTTAACTAGGCCCAGTTGACCAGAGGAAATTAATGCACAATTCATTACTAGTGCTTTAGTAACATGACATGAAAGGGATTCTCATTATTTTAAATATTTTTTGATATATATTGCTTTGAAAAAATAAAAATCCATATACTGGGACTTTTTATGATGTTTTTATGGGTACGTTTTGGAAATTTATGTATGCACGTATTCTACTAATTTTGTTATGTCATGATGCATGGTCAAATAAAAATTATCACAACAATTCATTTCCAAAATAAGCCTAAGACCAATTACAAACATTTTTCCAAGGAAACTAATTGAACTAATTTATATTTCTTTATCAAGTAATGCAAAGTTATATTTACTTAGCACCATTAGGCAAATGTATTTGGTTATAAATCCTTCACAAACCATTTCAATACAATCCGGAACTGTTCTTATGTAAAATTTCCAGGAGGTTCTAGAAGGCTGAAACTGATAATAAAACCACTTGTTGATTTATGCATGTTGCATGAGAGTTATGCTACATGATTCAGCATCGGCACAGAATAACACATTGGGAAAGACTGGCTTGGGTTTGGAGAGGTCCCAGTGGCAGGGAACATCATTATTTCGAGTGTACCTGGGGTGCATTGCTAGTACACGCCCTAAAGTCTCCCACTCAATTAAAAAGAACTGCTCTCCTCTGCTTATAAAGTCAGGAACAGTCTTTCTTCTCATTCAGTTCCCCTATCTATGCTCTTCAGGAAAAAATAAAAGATCAACTGAAATTAGTAACATAGAAACTATGGTATTAACGAGACAACTTCATTTCCTAACTCTAATTGTCTAGTAAAGTACCTGGTATGTCACGGGTACTAAGTATTTGTTGACATTTTGCTTAAAGTTAATAATTTGTTTAATTTTTAACCACTAAAACCTCTAACTTTAATTCTGTCCTTATCTTTCAGCTTCTGTGTGTTCTCCTCTGCCTGCCATTCATGACTACCATTTCTGCTTTGGCTGTTCCAACCTATTCTTTCTTCGCTCTTTAAGCATGTTTTTGTACCATGTACTTATGTTACCTTTGTCTTGTGTCTTGCCTCCTTTATTGTGTTGAGAGATGTTAACACATTTGTTCTCCCACTTATTTTTGTTTCTCTAGCTACCAGCTTGAGTCCCACTAGGACATAAAAATCTGCTGGTGTTGTCATACCTTCAGGCAAATATAAATAACAAATAGTCACTTAAAAATCCTCTATTTCTCTCTCACAACTTGCTTCTGTATGTGGGACCAATTGTTATGGACAAAATAAACGCTCGTCCTCGTTATTAGAGACCAGGGTTATAATTAAAGAGCAGCATGTAGTCTCCTCCCAGAGGGTCTAGATTTGGAAGTGTCAGATTTAAAAGCCACCCACCTGTTTCTTTCTTCCAGTTTCCTTTTTATCAGTTTCCCTGACACCTTCCCTGATCCAGGATCCACTAACACTTGAGGGACCACCACAGTCAAAGGTCAGAAACAGCAGCTCTGACCTTGCCCAACAGGGAACTCTGGACATTTCTAGTGAGCAGTCTCATCCAAGGGATGAGGGGATCTGTTCACCCACTCCCCCTGTGATTTCAGGAAGGCAGAAATTGCCAACTCTCAATAACTTCTATGTCCTTCTTCCTCTTGACCAAATAGGCACTGAAGTTGCAACTATAAAACCCGAAAGGCATTAAGAAGAAAAGTAAATGCAAATGTCAACACTATTTTTCAATCCCTTTGCATTCTAAAAATTTTACACTTCTATCTGTCACACAAATGTGACAGACATATTCATAAGCACAGAGAAGCCATTCAAGTCACTTTCTCACACAAACCAAGTTCATTCCAGGATAGAACTTTCAGGAAGTGACTGAAACAAGAATACTAAGTATTAGGAGATTGGATGCAGATTCATTTTACAGTAATTTCTAAAATGCTGATCCAAGGTCTTCCATTTCTTCCACAAATATTTACTGAGCACCTAACATATGTCAGACTAAGCCTTCTAAGAACATGGATCAGTATAGTGAGTCCTCATTTTGTGCAAAGGTTCTTGGAAACTGACTTTAATCAAAATGACTTATAATGGTACCAATTTCACCATGGATTAATTGATACAAACAAGAGTTAAGTTCCTACAGCATATTTCTGTTCACAAAAACATCACCAAACTTCTAAATAAAGACCCCCAAATCCTTCTAAAATAAATGTAAGTTACACATACATTTAAGAAGTAAATACAAAGTAAGAGAATTCTTTTCTAACTCACTATTCCAGTTCAGGGTCTTGGGGCCCAGAACCCACCCAGCAGCGTAGGGCTCAAGCATGGGATGCTGTCACCACCAGCAGGCCCTTTCTGGAATCACTCTGCTGTTCCTCCACTCCAACCTGAGTTTTAACCGTCACAGTAGTGAGTCATGTTGACATGCTTGCTGTATGCTAGCCCTAAACTGAACCCTTCATGGGGGTTTTCTCCTTTGATCTTCACAACAGCATTGCTCACAGCCTGCTTGTTACCCCAATGCACAATGAGGAGACTGGTGTTTATGTGGGGGTAGGGGGTACCCATGATTCTTTCCTGTGATACTGCCTGTAACCCCTCTCCCTCCAACTTTCATATCTTCGCCCCTTTCTTCCCTCAACCACTCTCATCTAGATAACAGTATTGTTCCAGCAACCTGTGGGCTTTCCTATTGCAGAAACTCTGAGTTGAGAAGCTCAAATGCTTGGTGATTGTACTGCCTCTCCCTATGCACGGAGAAATCTTCCAAAGCCCATTCAACATATTTACTCATGTAACACAATGACCCTGAGAGAAATACTATTACCTCCTCAGCAGAAGATACTTCAACACCAAGAGGTAAAGGGCCTTTCCCAGAATATAGAGTAAGAGTCAGAATGAGGATTTGAACCCAGAATGTCCAGCTCTGGGACCTGCATTGCTATTCAGGCTTCCTTTCTTCATTTGGTTTCCAATCCATCTTACCTGGTTCTTGTCCTACTTTTCTGACTGCCCCATCCCATTCTCCTTTGCTAGTTTCTCCTTGTCTCCCTGACTTCCAAAAGTCAGAGTGCCCTAGAGATCAATCTTTGGACATGTTTTCTACACTCAGTCCCTAGATGACCTCATCCACTTTTACAGCTTAAATAGCTCTATGTAAATAGCTCACAAATCAATATGCTCTGTCTGGAACTCCCTTGTAAAATTCAGACTCCTACATCTAACTGTCCACTCAACCTCTCTACTGTTGACCATCCATGGCCTCTCAAAACCAACACGCCAACGGCTGAGCTCCTGCTCTTCTTCCACAGACTTGCTGCTCCCTAACTCAGTTAATGACAAGTCTATTCTTCCAGTGGCCCAGGTCAGAGCCCTGGATGTCATTCTTAACTCCTCATTTTTTCTCTCACAACACATTCAATTCATCTGTAAAATATATGCAAGATTAGACAACTTTTCATTACCCACTCACTATCACCACTCTAGTCCAAGAGGCTATTACTTCTTGCCTAGATGTTGCAATGGTTTTTCATTGGTCTCCCCTTGACTCTCCTGCCAACATGAATGAAGGCAATGAGGCACCACCTTAAATGCAAAATTTAAGAAACACCGAAACTCTATAATCATGACAAATGATATTTTAACATAATATTTTTTAAAAGCCATCATTTAAAATAGCAAAATTTTAAATAAAAACTGGGCCAGATCCTGTCTCTGCATTACTCACCTCCTTTCCTCACCTTAGTCCCAGTCCCAATCCCACTTGACTTCCTTCAAGTGTTCTCAACAGTTACAGTGATTCTGTTAAAACTTAAGTAAAATCTTGTTACGCTTCTGGCTTCACATTTCAGAGCAAAAGCCAAAGCCCTTTTCATGAACCACAAGATCCTACATGACCCAGTCAACCATTATTTAACCCCAACTCTTACTTCTTGCCTCATTCACTCAGCTTCAACCCCTCCACATGGGCCACCTCACTATTCCATCAACAAGCTTGCACCTTACAGCCCCTATACTGACTGTGCCTTCTTCCTAGAATTCTCTCCCCCAAACACATCCCTCACTTCACCCAGTTCTCTACCCAAATTCACTCTGTGTAGACCACACTATCTAAAATTTCACCCCCCAGGTGGAGGAGAGTAGCGCAGCAGAAGTGTGCTGGGCCCATAAAATTTCATCCCCCCCACACAATTTATTTCACTTCCTATTCCTCTTCCATTCTTAATTTTTCCTCCTTAGAAATTATCATAAGCACTCTGTATCTATTACTAATGTATGTTATTGTTTTATACACTATATAACTCTATAAAATAACACAAAGCTGAGATTTGGGGAAGAGAGGGGTTTGTTTTGTTCTCTTTGTATCCCCATGTTTCAAAAAATTCATGAATGATAGTAAGTACCCAGTAGATCTCATAGTGTTTGAATGATGATTGATAAATGCACATGAGTGCTTTACTTTAGCTTCAATAGTCTCAATGCCAGCTATGGATAAGTTCTGAATTCTGTTACCTCAATAAATTACACCAGGAACTATGCTTTCAAAATGCAGTTGCCTAAGATCTGAAGAACTCATAGGATGCTAACTTAGATAATGTATTGCAAAACCTTTATTTCAAATTAACCAACTTTTGAAACAAAAGTTTGACTTGCTTAAAAAATATTTATCTGGGATTCAAGTTCATGCCTTAGATTATCAAAGTTGGGATACTGAGTTGCTTTTGAGAAATAAATGTTGAATAACAAGTTTCTCTAATGGCAAATCCTGATTTTTTTCCATGTTCTGATTTCCAATGATATTATATTAAGATGTTATACAGATTTTCTTAATTTCACAGTGAAGTTGTGTATAATCAAAAGATCTTTCTGTTGTAAAATATCTTTGATTCTCTTTACTAATTATTAACTACAACTAAAGATAGGTTTTGTAAATAAAACTTGTTTCACCATGAACTGTTATCTTTTGATAGAAAAGATGAAGTTCAGCAAAGAGCAAATCTTCAGGTTGGCCAAAAGACCACAGACTTTGCCTGCAAACACCTGCAGGAACCTGTGGCTAACACCACAGACCCCATGTCCAGTCACGGCCTCCTGGCCCATGCAGGTTAAGTCTGGCCCTGTGGCAGAGTCTGAGTGTCCTGATGAAAAGACAACGTTGGAACATTTGAAAACAGGGAAAGAGATTTTGTCTTAAAGTCTAATTTGCTTTATAAATCTTCAAAATGCCTTTGTAGTTTTATGTTTATAAGATGATTTATATATATATAGAGAGAGAGTAGATGTTTCTATGACTGTATTCACCAGCAGGTTGGGATTATAAAGTGAAAACAGGCCTTGTTTCCATCCCCCGCACCTTGTAGCATTGAGAGAAAGCATTTACACTATAATGTGTCAATAAGCTACACATTCCACCCTGGATTTTGACACGTATATCAAATCACCACTATTATAAGGATGCTTTTTAATTTGTCTTAGCCAAAACATGAAGTTAGGATTTTTTTTCTTTTTAAATCACTGCCTTTGGAAAAGTACAGACACAGAAACTGGTATGTTAACTAACTGGGTTGACTTATGCCCATAAAACACACTGCCCTAAAGCGGGGCAGGGAGTGGAGCTGACATACAGACAGCACTAACTAAATACTTCTAAAGACAAAGAATGATTGAGAACTGAATTGACCTGGGTCAGAAGCAAGTAAGAATTATTAGAAAGGTCAAGAGCAAGAACGGACATGCTTAATATGAAGAGCATAAACCTGGTCTGTCCCTATAACAGCTAATTGGTATTATCTTCCTGGAATCTCATTATTTTTCTTTTAATTTTTAAAATTATATTAAAATATTACTTTGTAAATGATGTTTGCCTATTAGTTTGGGGACTTTTGAATTCCATTATTTTAATAATACTTGAAGCTATGTTTTACTGAAATAACCACCTCACCTTCTTCATTTTACTTGGTCACCCAAATTTTGGCCCAGTGTCCTACATTATAACTCATTCTGAATCTTTAAATGACAATGAAAATCAGTACAGGAAATCTCAATACACAGGACAGAAAAGCTTTTACAGGGCCTATTGTCAAATGCATTAGATTTGCATTTGATTCATAAAACACATTTCCTCAGTCTTGGCTGGCCAGAGCTCACGAAGCACAGTGAAAACCAGCACAGAGCCTTCGCTGCGCCACCACACTCAAACCCAGCAGTACGCTCCCACTACGCGCACGGGAGACTGCAGAACCTCACACCACTGCAGCCTGGAACATTCAGCATTGCCATCGCCTTGCCTGGGAGCCTGTGCATCTGAACAACCATCACATTTGGAATGGGTTTCAAACCAAGTGCCTAAATAGAATGCATAAACAATAAAATGCAAAAATTGCATATTCATATCAACATACATAAGCATGAACATGTGTAAACTTCCATGATTTCTTAGATTTTTACAAAGGGCCTCATGTCCTCTACTGAGTCCTCTGTGTGGTATAGGATCCAGATGTTAGTAAGCCCTTCCAACACCACTCCCAAGGATCCACTGCTCTTGTTTTGTTAAAACCCAGGTGACATTTGTATTACCTCAGGTAGTTCGTGTGATGACCCCTGTATATCTGCCACCAGCACACTGTTTTAGAAATTTATCTTTGGTTAACACAGAACAGGTAATTGAAGCTAAAACTCTCAGGCTTTTGGTAGCTTGTACTAGTTGAATGATTGAGTAACAGCACCGTCTTCCCACATCTGCAAGGACCACTCAGCATATTCTTTTCACTGACAAAAGCTAATTTGTGTTTAAACACTTGGCAACATTCTGAGATCACTGGATTGAGAATTATTGATCTGCATTCTAACTGGAGATGGAATATTACTCATGTTTGACTTCTAAATTTCAACTGAAATCAAATGTTTTTAAAAACTCTTCCTTAATAAGAATATTTAACTGGCCTAGTTTGTGTGTGGCTGTTAGTTGCTTTAACCTTGATGACTCGTTTGCAGAGAATGTTCCTAAGGATGTCCCTCATGAAAAGGACAAGTTCGGACTTGGCAACAGCAATGTACTTAATTTATCTTAAATTTGGTTTCAGTGAGCAACCCTAATTAACCTGATTTTTTGCTGATAATCACTCTCAATGGAATCAAATCACAAATCCGGGGATGGATTGAGCGGCAGCCAGAAGGAAGCAGCCCTTCGCGCACTGGTCCAGCGCACAGGATATAGCTTGGTCCAGGTAGGCACTTCTTATGACATGTGCTGAGACCCACAGAACTCAGTGCTGAGACACTGAATTCCCAGTGAGACTACCAGTGGTCTTAAGATGCAAAATGGGAACGGTCAGTCGTATAACTCATCAGGTGGGTGTTCCTTTCCAAAGGGGGAGGAAGTCGCGTCCTTTCCGTTGTGCACACGCCCCTGCTGGTGGTAGTCTTTCTGCTCTTGGTTATCAACACAACTTTGTCATTTGCAAATGAAATCACTGTCCACAGCCATAGAGACTATCACAATTTTTAAAGGCAGTATTAGTACAGGGAAAGGCAGCTGGAATTTACAATCCAAAGATGTTGGTGAAGTAGAACCAAGCCAGTGTTCTCAAGAATCATCAGAGAACAAACTGTCCAGGCACTAGCTTCTGTTTCCAACGAGATCATTGCAGGAGGACTGCTAGATGTGAGGTCCAAGGATCTCACCATCTAGCTATTCCAGTTATTTCTCATAACATCAACTCAATAATTTAGGATGAGGTAATACTTTTTCTATTGAATTCACCCCTTTTAAAAACAATCCTAAATTGTCTATTCCCAGATGTTAGTTGTTAAGAATTATCTGTATATTATTGTCTTTATAATAACTTCCTTTAGAGAGCTTTTCATATAGTTAAAAGCACACTGCTATCAGACATATAAATAATCTTATGTGAAAAAAATTAATGTCACTCTTATTTCAGTAAGACTAAATACTGTAATTCTCAGCAATCTGATTGCCCTGCCCCCACACAGTTTTCCAATTTAACCAAATCCCTGTGTTGTTATGAACAGCGACGTCACATGGGGAAAACACTAAAATAGGCAGCAGCGCCCCCTCATCACACGTCAGACCGCCGCAAAACGTACCGCATTTAGTTTTCACCTAACGTCGCAAGTCACGGCCCGCCTCATTAGAGATAATGCTGGACATTGTTTCTAATTCTTCATCCTAATGAGGAGCTTTTCGTTACACTTTAAGATTTCAGAAAATATTATTTCGTAACAGAGTTTTCAAAGTTTCATTTATGTCAAGGGCAAGGGAGATACTAATGGATTATTAGTTTTTTAATAGTTAATAAAAGTTATCCTAGATGTTTTTATGTCCATATTTAGTGTACTTCAAAATTAATGACTGACTGAAAATTTTTGTGCAGCTTTCTACCACATAAAGTGGTATTTTATAATTCATAGAGATTTGACCCGGTGCAGTTGAATAATGGGGATTTTTTCCCTTTATATTCAACACTTCCATAGACATCATAATATTAAATATTGTTTTTAAGTCAGTATATTTTAAAATGTCTCTATTTGGAACATTCTTGCAAAAACAGTGGTATTAGAAAGCATTTAAACCCTTTTGAAATGTAATTTGTCAATATTTATAAGAATATTCCCCTTCTGTGAACAAATCCCTGATGTTCCAAAATATAATGACAGAAATACATGTAAACCTGGCTATTCTGGTGTTATTTATAATACTTCAATATATCAAACCTAAATGTATAAAAGAAAGGAAATTATTAAGTTATGAAAATATAATCAATACATTCAAGAAGCATAATTTTATAAGAAATAATCTTAAAACAGTATGAATTGTCCATTTAATTTTATTCTGGGCTCTGGTGCATCCTCTTCCCCCAGATAAAACTCAGAGGAAGTCTGATGACTTTTCTGATAACTTTCAGGTAATAAAAAGGTCTCCACTTTTTTTTTTGTCCAGTATAGTAAAAAACAACTTCATTCAAAGTTATAGCCATTTCCCTTTCCCGACAACGTCAAGGCGGAGTGTGATTTCTTTTCCATTTTCCTCCCTAACGCTTTCAGAAGCATAGTGTCCACGCCAGTTCACTAACTGTAATTCCTGACGCAGAGCTGGATTAGCAAACAGGAATAAGAGCAAAGGAAAAAAGACAGGAAAGTTCTTACTTGACTGACAGTGGCCTTAGGCTCTCTGAGCATGGCAGGTATGTAAAGCTCATGGGATGCATTATAGGACCATCAGAGCCACCCTTAATTCCATGGCTGGGGATCTCTCACCTGGCTACACCCTCCTCTGGCTGGCCACTGTCCTGAGCCTGGGCCTCCTTCTGCAGAGTTTTTTGAACTCTAAGCAGCTCTCTTGGAAAAGAGGAAACATAACCCCAGATTCCGACGCATGGGCAGACTCTATTCCCCTGGAAACACTCACATACTCTCTGACCCCAGCAAACAGTGAAAGCACAGGTGGCACAAAGGAACCAGCTCTCCCTCTCACCAAAATCAAAGCAGCAGATCCTACTCACCAGCAGGATCCCAGCAATGAATTAGACCCCCAGCCTGGAGTGTTCCCTAATGCAGAGAACACCTATGAAGCTCCCTGGGTGCTTTCCTAGGACGCCTCTCCCCTGCCTTAGGTAAATTGAGAAGCACCTTGCAATTCCTTCCATTAAGGGGTAAGTAGGACTCACAAGACACCAGACAGTGGTCTCCAAATATCTTTGAATAAATTCCAAAAGCTCCTCTCATACTCTTCAATCTCACTTCTAAACTGCAGTGTAGAATAGGGGTATTCATTTAAGAATGTAAATCAGTTAAACAGTTTTCTCTACCTCTTTGTCCTGCTTGGTGGTCCAGTGACTTGGTTTCCTATTCAAACCAGAGGCCAGAGGAGACCCACTCTATCTTAAAATCCTGTTACAAATGAAATTGTATTCAGTCATTAAATGATCATTTAAAATATTCTGCAGGATAGAAAATTGTAATGTTATTATTACAGCTATGTAAGAAACTTGCAAATAGCAATATTTTTAAAAAGAGAATTCAAGCAGCAAAGGAGATCATTTTACAAACCTAATGTTATGTTTTAAGAACATTTGCATGATAAAGGAAAAGACCAAGAGGGCTATTAAACTTTACAATGAAATGTTTTCAGATAAAATACTCCTAAAAATACATGGCCAATCTGTACATTACTTTGATCTCAAACATTCGATTATATTGAGAAAATGTGAATAAGGATTTAGAACACATGTTAATAACAAAATTAGCAGTGAATATTTATCAGGCACTTATATTCTAACTGCTTTGTGTATAGTAATTCATTCAGCCCTTAAAACAACACTATGAGGTGACTACTGTGTCACAGACCTGTCCAACCTGCAGCCCCCAGGCTGCAGGCAGCCCACGATGGCTATGAGTGCAGCCCAACACAAAATTGTGAATTTACTTAAAACAGGAGATTTTTGTGTGATTACGTGTCACATGGTATTTAACATGTGGCCGAAGACAACTCTTCTTCTTCCAGTGTGGCCAAGAGATGCCAAAAGGCATCTGTTATGGTCATCTTCAATTTCTGGTAAGGAAAAGATGTTAGGTCACTTGCTGGAGATATAAAGGCTATAATTCCAGTGTTATTGGCCAAAATGTCTGACAAGATTTACAAAACTGAGAGCTACTATAATGTTATCTCTAAGACTGCAATTTTAGAGGTTAGCCTGTTAGGGCATTCTAACAATATTTTCTTGAGCCTGAACTTTGTAACCTAAGTCACTTACAATAACACTTATTTGTTAGCAGAATAACTATTAGATCAGAAGTTGTCCAATCATGTAGAAAGCTAAAACTCTAAAACTGAGTTACTTAGATCTACAGCCTCTAACCAATGTTTACATGGCTCAGGTTTAATCATTTTGAATTCATTAGAAACTCCCCACTGATTTTGGCTGCAAAGGGCTGAAAATCACCCAAGACTTCAAATCAGAGACGGTAGAAACTGCTCTGCACCACATACAAGGTGCGTAATTTTGAGCACAGCCTCTAAACACGCTAGGGCTTGATTTCCCACTGGATTGACTAGGACATCCCCACCCTATCCCCCGTCATTCTGTGATTCTAGTATCTGCACAGTCTGATTGTCGGTCAGCAAACTGCACTGATGAGTTGGAAGAAGACCAGCATATACGGAAACCCTCCAAGTCTTCATAATTTAGAGAAGATTCTTTAGCCTTCTCAATACTTCAGCCTTCCTATCTGGATTGGAGGAAAGGTTAATACTGTTATTAGAAAAAAAAAATAAAACAGGGCAACATCAGGTTTACCATGAAAATAGATAACAATACAATTCAGGACGTATACCCATAAAATGATCATTTCAAAGTTTATGATATTTCTAAATTAGGATTTGAAAGATTTACTTCTGTTGTAACTCTGCAGTCTGCTATTGAATGTTGGATACTTGCAAAACAAGAATTAAAAAAACAGAGGGTGATTGATTTGTGTTCTCTTATCACTCGCAGGACAAATACAGCTGTTAAAAATAGAGTTTTGTAGGTTACTTAATAACATGAGCCAGTCGGTTATATGGCAACTGATGTAACAATACCTGCTTGTTTGCAAATATACTTTGTGATATCATTTTTAAGTAATTGGATATTTTGGGATATTGATAGCTGAAAATTTTTTATCAAATTACTTCAGGGAATAAAAAAACACAATTCCCTGCAAATAGCAGACATTTAATAAATATTGATGAAACATGTATAATATTGACAAGTTAAACTTCCAAATTCATAGCCACCTTATGCCACATAGAAGTATTTTGGAAGTAAGCATGCCGCAGTGCTAACTTGTAAAAAGCCTTTGTGTCCAGGCAATGGATTATGTGTGGTGCCCTCTTGCCTTACTGTTTTTTAACTCTTAACTGTACTTTCCAGATTTTCTACAACTAGCATGTATTTGGGAGTCAAAGAAAAAAACCCCATTGTGATGATTCTTTCCTCAAGAATTCATCAGTGACAGGGGTCATAAACTCTGTGCTGTGTGATGTTCCTTCCATCTGAAATCTTCTCCTTAAAACTAGGCAAAAAGCAAGGGGGGCAGGGGCTAGGGAGGCGGGCAAAGGGGAGAAAAATGAGGACATAAAGAGACTTCACGTGGAGTGACGGGCGCACGACGCCCTGTGCAGATGGTGTTTCATCGAGCTATATGCCTGAAACCTGTGTGGTTTTGCAAGCCAATGTCACCCAAGGTTTAATCTTTTTTAAAAAAAGGCAAAATATACTTTTTATAGATGAGCATTTTCAGAAACCTTTCTACCCTGTGTAGGGTTAGTTTACATTGACTTTAATCTACTACAACTAAAGCTAAATATATATTAAAGATTACCCTAAAGTAAATTAGAATATTTTTAAAAGTAGACACAGGATATTTATATATAATTTTAATTATTTAAAATATAGTATATATTAGCACTCTCTTTCCAGTTACCCTACTGATAAGCTATTTTCTAAAATTCATTACAACACAATACATTTCTGTAAGGTATGATAGTACCATTGCTTTCTCTCTTTTTTAAAAGACTTTATTTATTTTTAGGCAGGCAGGGGGAAGGGAGGGAGAAAGAAAGGGTGAGAAACATCATCATAGATACTGCAGACAGACTGACAGAGGTCAGAGGGGATGCATTTGGAAAGCTACTTATAAACAGGAAAATTCAGCAGGAGAAAACTCATGAACAAAGACAAAAATATGGTGATCAAAGCAAAGGAAGAAGAATGGGGCAAAGTAGAAGAGGGTAAAAATAATTAGTTGTTGATAAAAAAAAGGCTTGACTTTGGATGATGAACACAATAATACATTCAGATGTGTCAAAATTGTATATTTGAAATCTATATAAAATTAATGAATATCAACCATATATCATTCAATACTAAATAAACAAATACTCAAAAAAAAAGGAACATCAGTGTATGTTTGCCTCCCAGGCCCCCCTTCCTGGGGAGGGCCCGCAACCCAGACACATGCCCTGTCTGGGGATCGAACCGACAACCCTTTCGTTTGCAGGCTGGTACTCAATCCACTGAGCTACCCCTGCCAGGGAAGTACCCTTACTTTCTTAATCCCATGGTTGTCCTTAGTAAACTTAAAGGGTTATTTTTTCTCTTTTGTTTCTTTACTTCCTATTAGTGAACACAGTGTATTGATGATGTTAGATCTTGACAATACAAATATAAAAGACACATGAGGGAGGGCCCAAAAAGCCCTAAATTTATTTATAAAAATTGTGTATTTATTCTTACATTGAAGTCACCTTCAAAGTATTCTCCATTTGATGCAATACACCTATCAAGATGCTTTTTCCACTGCTCAAAACAGTTTTTGAACTTGTCGATA
Source organism: Sturnira hondurensis (assembly GCF_014824575.4). NCBI lineage: Eukaryota > Metazoa > Chordata > Mammalia > Chiroptera > Phyllostomidae > Sturnira > Sturnira hondurensis. The sequence continues at coordinate 4,079,841 of NW_028089315.1, forward strand.
TTAGTGCCTTTTAGTGCGTCTACCACTTTTTGTTTCACCTCTTCCACCTTGGCAAAATGTTTCCTTTTAGAGACTTTTTCCACCCAGGCAAAGAAAAAATAAAAGTCACTTGGGGCCAGATGGGCTGAACAAGAGGGGTGGGGCATGGGGGTCATGCTATTTTTCATCAAAAATGGCTGAACACTCAGTGTGGTATGGGCAGGTGTGTTCATGAATCACCCATCATGAAATGGGCCAATACATTAAAACAGTCTTCAGAAAAAAAATCGCTGAAGCCAAACACAGCCTCTCACAACAATGTCAGCTGGAATACTGATACAGATGGGCTCCTAAAACAGTCACCTAGTGGGGGAAGCCTGGACTACAACAGGCCACCCTCCCAAAGATAATTCTGGTTTTTTGGGTCCCCCCTCATACAGCCTAACCTAAAGTGCATATAAGGTAGTTACAATGAGAATGACTTTATTCAGAATTGAAAATGATAACATAAGACTGCATTAAAGAGATGTGAGTGCTATCTTTCTGTCAGAGGCAAAACTGACAATAACCTTGACTTAAGGTATAAGGATAAATATTTAGATCTAAGGATGTTTATAATAGAGAAATTTATAATATTTAAAAATTAAACATATCCTAAATGTCCAATAAAATACTGGTTATATAAAATATGATCACCTATATATTTTCAAACTATACAGCTATGGATAACTCTGATTTCAAACAAAGACATGGAGAAATATCTAAATTTTAAAAATCAGAGTGTACAACATATACTTCCAAATAATATTTAAGAAATTATTCACACAATGCAAACTATTAGAAAATAACAAAATATAAATATCTGATTGGGGTAATATTTTGATATTCTTTATTTTCTGAACTTTCTCTAAAATGTGGATTATTTTTATAAGGAAAAATTTAATAAAAAATTCTAAGGAGCATTCAATTAGGAGGAAAAAATTGAGAAATTTTTGTGTACAAAACTATTATTACAGTTGGATAACAAGAGCCTGTGTGCATTAAGCTATTCTTTCTAATTTTTTATGTGTGTGAATTTAATATGAATAGAGTCCAATTCTTTAACTCAATATTTCGTAGTTAGAAAAGCCCCAGAGTTATACAGTTCAATAGAGACGTAAGTCACAGGTCTGAAAACTACGATCCCAGATTCAGATGTGGCTACAGCCTGTTTTCGTAGTGATGGCAGGCTGTGAATGTTTTTCACGTCTTTAACGGGTTATTTTTTTAAGCTGAAAATATCAACTATCTGGTCTTTTACAGGAAAAAGTTTGTTCACCCAGCTCTCGAATCCTTAAACTGTTACTCTACATTAGAAGCTAATCCACAATTTTAAAAGAAAATTTCTTATTACTAATTAACCAAAATATTTGTAAAATACACAATACACCCTTGGGCAAGGAAGACACTGTGTCTGAATGTCAAAGATCCATTAAGATTACAGCAGAGAAATAGGAAAAATAAAGCCTTCGTCCTTCTCTTCCTCTTTCAATTGGCCATCTGCCTCAATTCTTTTAAACTAGGAACAAAGTATGTCTTTAATTCCCACCCCCTCAAATTTTGCTTTCTACCTATGTTCTTTTAAGTGGACTTTTAATGCAACCACATTATTTTATTCCAGTGTGTTCAATTCGTCTATGACTATGTGCAAGGCATAGGTACAAAGGATGGGGCTAGATCAACATAAATCTGATGTGGATACACTCACCTCTTGTAAGGGGGCCCCAGATTAAGTTAAATCCCCCATCTCTCTGGCTTGCTACTTTAGTAATGTTATGTAGGCATTTCTCAAATTGCAATTTTCCCCCTACAAATAATGAAATAAAAATAAGTAACTTAGGAACTCGGTGTTTACAATGGGCTTCACCTAGATTAGCTCAGTGAGAGGCAGAAGGGAAAACACCATGGCATTGACATTCTTTTACAACCACCACATGAAAACCTTAGGGATAGAAATAGGAATTTGACTTCATGGCAAAATTTAGATCCTGGGACCTATGTTTTTTCCTATTGCCTGTTCTCACCACCTGCTCACGCCTCTGCTGTCCAAGGACTTAGGTCATTCACCGAGTGCCTGAAAACTAATTCTTTAAATAGGTAGACTCGGCAGGAGAACAGGATAGGATCAGCAAATCACTGCAGGCACGTGTTTCCCCTATCACCCCAGCCACCCACAGGCCAACTTTATTTTAAAACTCTTTTGAGGCCTTGTTTCTACCAGCCACAAATGCCACAGCATAGGGTGCAAGACTCTTAATGAAGGAACAGTCCTGTGAATGCTTTTGTGGAAAATGTGTGTGCCTGACATGCGCTGGGCACTGAGCATCCCAAGAAATAGACACATTCCAGAAGCTATTTCCCAACGGCGACAAATTTCTCCTTATATAGTCTACTAGAGAGAAATGATTTTATATGAGGTCTTCAATACAAAGTTCAAAATCTTTGCAAACCCTGTGGTTTCCTAAAAACCCAAAGCACATGAAGTTTTCCATTTTATCAGCTTAAAAATCAGTGTGAACTCCATGACTCAAAAGCCCAGAAGCACAAGCTGCTCTTTTGGACTTTATACTTTGCTTGCAGACAACTTCAGGATTTTTTAAATTGTTACCTGTTGGTATAATACAGATCAGCAACCAAAATAAGTGACTCTTTATCTGCAGAACCCACAAGGTTACCATTATGAGACGCAAAGATAGCTTCCTTACATATGCTAAGAAGAAAACAAAGACTGCAAAGCCAGACAATTAAGAATTCACAAGGATCTCAACTCTGATCTTTTTCAACACTGTTTCAGAGGTGCCTGGAGAGAGCTGAGATGAGTTTAAACGGCACACTGACATGGCATTAAATAACTTTAAAGTTCATCCTGAGAAAATTATTCCCCTTCCAATTCTGTTTCAGACACTCAGATGAGGAAAGTCAGTGGCTGAACGTATGCCTTAAACACCTCTCCAGCCCCTGCTAAGTTTTTTAAAATCTTGATGGCATTTTTTTCCATTACCATTTAGTCCCTTTATATCCTCCTCCCCCCAGCAATCTCCACACTGCTATCCATGGTCATGAGTCTGCTCAGCTTTTACACACGAAGAGCAGTACTAGAGCTCAGCTTGAAGTGGACAACAATGTCCAGCTAGGATTTAATCATAATTGCCCTCCTTTGTAATTGTGTTTATAACTACCTTTCATTTGTGGGAACAGATATAGATATTCCAGTTATAAGAATGATACATATTTTCTTTTCTGCATAAGTTCTTTAACACAATAAATCAGTACAAAGATAATCATTAAGTACTTAATGAAGTAGATGTTAATTGGACATGCAATTGGAAGAACACTGATTTTTTAAATCCCCACAATATTCCCTTTAAGGATCCCAGTGACTAACTCACAAAACATCAAATGAACATTTTCCCACATTTTGATATGGTGTCAAAGTCTGCTTCTCTTTCACAAGTATCCTAAGACCCTCACAAGACCTTTGCAATCTCTTAGTCAACCCTATTGCTTTATAAATGAAGAATTTAAAATCAGGGAAGATTTAGTGTCTTGCCAACTGTCTAAGCTCCTCGGAAATTTGAATTCATGGGAGTGTGGTAAAAAGAATAATGACTGTATAAAATTTCTCACTGTAGATTATGTTTCTCACATTAAAAAAATGAGTGCATTGGATGGAATTCTCCTTGGCATATGCTGAACTAGGGAAGGACAGAAATGCAACTGCCCAAACTGCACACTCTTTATTTGCACATGGAGAAATGTCTATCTGCATGTGGACAGCTTTGTGTAATGTAACCAGATATTTGAGTGCTATATTAGTCAACTCAAAAGGCATAAGTAAATTAAGTAAACTTAATAGGTAAATGAAAATCTGGATGTGACTATTGAATAAATTATGTGTTCCCCCCCAAAGGTAAAAACCCAAAATATACAAAGCAGTTGCCAAAGGTTTTCCCTAGTTATTTCCTGAGTGGAATTTCAAGGTTCCTGTAGGTTCGAGCAGTGTGTCAAGATGCATAGCCAGAGGCAGAAGCAAGCATGAATGTGGCAAAGCCTGGTATCAAAAGAGCAAACACATTCTTTGCAGTCCATCATTACGTGAACTTTACTGCAAAATGTGAACAGAGGGTCTTAGAAGTGAGTTGCCATTTTACTTGTTCTCTTCTGTAGAAACACACATACACAAATAAAACTTATGATTTTTAGTTTTGTGTAAGGATATTCTTGAACTTAATATTCCCATGAATTGGCAAAAATGTATGAAAAGATTTATAAAATAGAAGTTATTTTATAAGCCTGCTTGCCTATGAAATATTGAGATACTGAATTTCTAAAGTGTGGTTTGCCACACATAAGCCTGAAAGGTGAAGGGGAAATATTAAAGATGATAGTATTAAATGCTTCATTTGATAAATTAGTTCTGCCTTCATAAGACAACTAATGATTTGAAATCAAATTAGGACTATTTTCCTAGGCAATAGCCCCTTGTCACCCTTCCAAAATGAGAAACAGGATTCATAATTTGCTAATAGTTGTTTTCATGTGTGAACCCCATCATACATTTTTAAAGATCAAGTGCAAGGGCTTTAGGGAGAGTGAAACAAATAGATAAATTGCCAAGGATCCAAAGTCATTTGCATTTTTCTTTGTGTGTTTTGCCATAAGTACCTCCGATAATGTCATTTATTTAGAATCAATTAAATCACTTTACTATTTCCATTCAAGTTGATTTTAAAAGTAAACTTTTTCTCACTTATGTAAATAGGAAAGCTACAGGTTTTATGTGATAATTATAATTTTCTAATATGCAATAAAATAAATGTATAACTACCAAAATAAAACATTGGCCTATGAACAATCTAATGTCATCTCACATACCGCGTTTTGAGAAATGCTGAGCTACATGGTGACAAAGCCAAATTTCTGTTTGTATATTATATTTATGTCCTAGCTTGGTTTCTAACTGTGGCTCCACATTTCTACAAATTGCAACATCCCATTTCATCACAATTGCTATTGCTCTATTTTTAGAAAAATAATACCTGGCACCCATATTGTGCATGCCTTGCAAATACTGTGAAAAATAAAAAGCTAATAATGCCAACTTCCAAAGTACATAAATTAAATAAATTCTGCTTTCTAAAAAAATCCCAGTCTCAAGTAGATTTATCAACATGAACTCAGTAATCTTAACAGGATGTGAAAGTGAGCACACTAAATACACAAAACAGATCATTATCTTTCACAGAAAATTAACAAAGCAAATACTCCCCAGAGCCCTGTCTGTTGTACTCAGACCAACAACAATGGCATAAGCAGAGCCAAGGTAAAAATCACATCTAAGATGTCCCCTTTGGGGACATCTTATTTAAGGTCCTTCAGATTTGCCTTGAACCCTATCCAATTATGAGATATGTACGTGCTGTGCAGGTGGAAAGCCATAAAAATAATGTCTAAAAGATTTTTACTCACTCTTCCTAATCAACAACGGGAAAACACACTCCTAATTCATGAACCGCAATAGACACAGTGCAGACACATTCCCAACGCATCAGCACCAACTGCAATGAGAGTCCACAGGAGCTTCCCACAGAACCACTGTTCCAGGTACGGCCCTTGTGACTGGCATGCTAATGAAGACTAGAAGTGCCACCTAGTCTGGGTGTACTGTCCAGCACCTGAGAGAACAGGAGCGGGAATAAGTACATGGCCATTGGAAAATGGATGGATAGGAGAGCATCTGAAAGCAGTTTAGGAAGGGAAGATACACAAGTTCTTTCCTCTTGGCAAGAAAAAAACAAAGAACCAAAGAGAACCACAAAAATGATTACAGATTTAGAATGCAAAATTTCCAAAGAACCAATAAAGGAACTGAAATTAATAATTATGAAATAAAAAACAGGCAAAATGTCCTTCTAGTTTATGAATGGGCTCATTTACGGGAGACGACAAACCACCTGGTCTTCATGCTTGGTGAAGTCGAACAAGAAAGGAGGTGTAACACATAAGATGCAGAATTACATGGCCGGTAAGCATGAAAAGTCACCATAACTTTTGAACAGTATACATGGCATGAAGTTAACCAGATCAAGAATCACGGGACCTTCGTTCTAGTGTTGTCTGCAATAAATTAAACCAGTATGACTTCAGACAACTCACATGATTTCTCTGGACTCAGTTTCCTCATCTGTACAATGAGCATATTGGGTTGGCCAAAAAGTCCATTACGTTTTTCCCACAAAATAAAAGACATTTTTCATTTTCACCAATAACTTTATTGATTTGGATAGTTTGAGCATGTCAGCTATCTCCCACTATTGGCTTCTAGTAGGTAGAGGCCAGGGGTTCTGCCAAACATCTTCCAATGCATAAGACAGCCTCACAGCAAAGATTTATATGGCCAAAATGTCAGTAGGGCCAAGAAACTTCACAAACCACTTTTGACATGTTCCATCAGTCACCACAATTTCTCTATATACTGTACAAATCTTTTATTTCATTTCAGTTGCATTTTTATCTTTCTTGAAATAATAAAGCATGATACACCAACAATGTTGCGTATTTTTTGATCTTCAATATGAAGTAGATACACAAAAATTCACCAGTTTTGATGTTTTATTTAAATGCATGCTGATATGACAGCTGTCACAATACAATCTAATATTGTTTCAAATGAAGTTAAAGACAACTAAGCACTACTATGGCCATCATATGGAAAAACTAAACAAACTTTTTGGACAACCCAATAAAAACAAGGAAAAATAAAGTCATGACTACAAGCATGAGCTCAGGATTCAAAAGACTGTCTTTGTCACTTACTGCTTGCGTGAATCTGGACACACTCTGTGTCTCCAAATCGAAAGTAAGTAGTATCATCCACATAGTTTTATTGACAAGATTAAATGTGTCAATACACATAAAGCACTTAGCACAATGCCCAACTTAATCAGGGCTAGATGTTTGGGTTTTTGTTTTTGTTTTTTTTTTGTTTTTTTTTTTTGCTGCTGCTGTTACTAATATGTGTATGTAGTAAAAACAAATTTTTGTTGATTAAATAGAAAAGGAGTTTATTGAAAGAATATTGGTTCACAGAAACTTTTAATTTGGAGGACCAGACTCAAGGGCAGGCTTCTGGGAATGAACCTCAAAAGTATCGCAAGTCTAGAATGACATGAAAATGCACCCACCATCACAGAATGCTCAAATCTCAAGTCCGCACCATTACAGTTCTGCACCAGAACTCAATGTTTCTTTCTTATAACTATGATTGTCCCAGAAAAAGGGAAGCTGGAAAAGCAAGTGGTGGGCCTTTTAAAATCCTGTAGGAGAAGGCCATTTTGCCCAGATTCCCCAGATGTGTAAAAGGTTCAGATGCCAGGTGGCCAAAAGGAACTCAGTGTGTTCCACTTTCACGCTAAGATTTATTGCTTAGAATCATTTGTTAAAGGTTGTGTGGTTTTATTCAAGGTCAAGAAGATGGTATACACAATCCCTTAAAGACACTAGGTTTCTATCATGAAACATTTAAAATATCTGTGACAAAAGGAACTTCCAAATACTCTTCACACATAAACAGCTACTGAATAGGCTTGGAATCCAACATTTAAGGTACAGCTACTGGATTTATCTTCAGTTAATTGAAAATCTAAAAATTACATCAATTTTTAAATTGTATAGTTGAAAATTTTCACCTCTTCACATGTGACTGGAGAGAGAGTGAATGGTTTCCAAGTCTGTGATTGGGAAACTAAAAATTCCCAGAGTTGAATGAACATTCTCTCATGGAAAAAAGTCCTCTATTCTTTCTCTTGGAACTATTACTATATTTATGCTCCTGGGGGGAACGCATTCCACGAGGAGGACCTCAGCCAGGAGGGGAAAGAGCAGTTATAACTGGGCTTTATTTTAAATGCAACTATAAAAATAGTGCCTAAAATACCAACAATCTAGCTCCCGACTGTCCCTTCCCAGTAATGGACAGCTATTCTGACCCCATGACTAATGCCCCGTGCCCGTTTGAAACTTGTTCTCCACCACGAGTGCATTCCAGGCCTGGAGGGGGGTTCTGGAAGCCAGTCCCCACACTGGGTGAACTCTGCGGCATCTCTGCACCAGTCAGACCTTTTGTGGTCCCAGAAGATATTCTTGGGGAATTTATTTTAAGGGTTTATAGAAACCACAAAAAGACCATGAATAAGATTTCCTGACCAATCACTTTGGCTCAGAAGCAGAATTCTCCTACATATATGAATGACTTGCACAAAATACTTGGGTGACATTTTTCACAATTGTAGCAAGAAAAAGTTGAAGAAAAAATTTCAAAGTGTCAGTATGCTCATTGCCGACTTGTTATCAAATTGTCAGCCAAAGCTTGTCAAATCAGAAATTCTGGAATAGCCACTTTTATGGGATGAAAATTTGCTTTCTTCAACCTGAAAGATAAAAATACTACCAAATTCATTCTAAACTTTTTTCCCCAATAATTCACTAAACAGTATGTGTCTAGACATTTAAAACAGACACAAATAGCCTCAGAGGGATCACCATCAACCACATGGTACCAGTTGCCCCAAAGGCAGGCTCTAATTTGGCCACGGAAATGAGGCTGTCTATAAGCAACAGATATGAGATGTTCTCCTCCTCCCCCAAAAACTGTGTAATAAAATGACTGGAAATTGAAAAAGGATTTAATGCAACAGAGAGTTTGCAATCTAATGGCATGATAAACTTTTTTCCCAGATAAGTATTTAAACGTGTAGATCTGTTACAAGTGATTAGGTTTCCATATAACGAGGCAACACAGTGTAGCTGAGGAACTCTGACACCAGACTCCCTGACTTCATTTCCCAAGCAGGCGACTCAGCAAATTATACATTTAAATCTCTCTGGGCTTCTGCCGTTTATAAATTGGGATGGTAGCAGTCTATAACCCACGCTGATATTTGAGGATTAGACAGGGTGTGGTAGTAAGGGCTGTGCAGGCAATTATTAAGAGGTAAGTAAATAAAATCTTTAATATGTCTCCGAAAGTATCTAACTTATACTTGTCAGGGAATTCTTAGTTGAGGTATAGCTCACTGGGTTCTCAACTTTTTAAAATAAAAATATGGAAGGGTTTATTTCTTGGATTTCTCCGTGATAAATTTTTGCTACTAGTAATCCTGCAAGAATATAGGGGGAGAAAAGAAACAAAAAACCTTGAGGCAAATATTTCAATATCTAGTAAAGGGAAAACATGCAGTCAGTTAAAGCAAAAAGTAATCAAGGCAAGGCAGAAGACTCATTTGACTTTTTTTTTTAATTTAAAGCAACATAACATCCATCATTAGGATTAAAAAGTGATCGCAACCGCAGACATCATTTAAATACTGTGGTCCCAAAAACCTTTGTGCTAACACATAGAATAATTGAGAAAGACTCAAGTTGGTACATATAAAATTTATCAATGCAGCTAGAAGCTACTTTACTTTTATTTCAACCAACAACTATCGTACAAACAATGTTTCAAAGAACTAACATGTCTTTTTAAAATACACACAAAAAGTATTTGAAAAGGCAGTGAAATTTTTAATAGTAGCTACTTCTACAGATGGGCAGGTTGATATATTGATATATTGATTTTTCTTTTTACTTTATACATTATTACCATGTTTTTCCCAGCATGTATTATTTTATAGTATAAAACTTCTTAAAGTGTTAATTGTAGAAATTAGCAGTGCTTACTGATATTTGGTCCCTTATAGTGTCCTGTCTTCAAAAATCACAAAAAGACAAAGACAAGAGCCCTGGTGATGCCTAAGTGGAAAGTAGACTCACATTTCCCCAGAAGATCAACAGTGGTGGATTAGGCCTGCATTTCACTCTGGGACCCCTGAGTTACTTTAAGATCTTTAACATCCATAGAAATATAGTTAGCATCGCAGAGAAGCGCCCCTACCTACTATTCCTCCTCAAATAACAACATTAAATTAACCAAGCATTTGTTAGGACAAAGGAAAAAAAATAGAAGCTAATTTTCTTTGGACAGAACAGCATTATTACCCACCAAGACATCTCATACTAGAAAACACCTCTCACCATTTTGTCAGCCTTGAAAATAGGTTTAAGTTCCTCACTACCTACCCCCCAAGTTAACCAGCCACTCCTTCTGATGGTAGTCCTCACATTGTTTCTATTCAGGGTCTTGTGTTGCTTTGCTTGGCATATGAAACAACCTAAATTCAGAGAGGCAAGAAGAGGATAACCAATAAACACACACCACATGCCAAGACCTGTGCTATGCATATCTGATGCATTATCTCCTTTAATCAAAAGCTGATTATTATCCTCACTTTGCATATGAGAAAACTGAGGTTCTGAGAAGTCATCTGTCCAAGGACCCACAGCTTGAGAGTCACAGAGCCAAGAAGCCAGCTCCAGAACACTCCCCACCACACCACACAGCCCTCAGAGCAGGTCCAAATGATAGTCAGATCCTTCAATGAGCAGGCTCCAGTGATTTTGAATGACAACAGAAAAAAAATAACCCCTTATGTTTTTCAGTACTTTATAACTTTTCCCATGCTCATCTCAAGCAAGTCATTGAAGCATAGAACATGGTATTAAAATCCACACAAAAGAGACTTTTGTGTGTTTTACCCTCTGACCAGTAAACTGTTATTTGCCAATGATAAATATGTTTCTGACTGTGAAATAATTCTGAACAATAATTGAAAAACTTGAGCTAAAGATCTCTTGTTTTCTTCTCTCCTTCATACAACCTACCCTGTATTTGCAGGAAAATGGACAAAGGAAATACGGTGGCCCCCCACCTGGCTGGGATGCTGCACCCCCAGAAAGGGGCTGTGAAATTTTTATTGGAAAACTTCCCCGAGACCTTTTTGAGGATGAACTTATACCAATATGTGAAAAGGTGAGTCCAAGTTTCAGTTTTCTTATCTTTCAAGGGAAAAGTCTCTTCACTTTGCTTTCCTGCTCATTTTTCCCTGGTCACTGATGGTTTTTCTCTTCTGGTTGCTATTCCTTAAGCCATGAAAACCTTCCCACCTGTTAGTGATGGCCTCCGCTCATTCACCTGTTCCTGACGTCATGGCTGATGACTTTCAAATCTATATCTCAGTCCCCATCTCCACTGGCACACCCTCTCACCACAAACAGAATGGGTCTATCAGCACACAGTAACATGAAAACAGCCTGTCTAGGAGATATTGCTCCAACCTGACATTTTAATGTGTGTGCAACATTTATACCTAAAAAGAAGGGGTAGATGTGTCATAGCTCAAACATGTGTCTATGCGTATTCATCCAGGATGAAATGTTTTTCTACAAGTTCAAATTTCTTGTCTGCCCTGATGTATCCACAAAATTAATTATATAATTATAAAGGTTCTCCGAGTCGTTATATAATCATTAAGTTATAAACTTCCTCAGTTTTAATTCCTAATGATATTTTGTTATTAAACCCCAAATTAAAGGCATAATACAAAATTAACTGTTGTTTTCAATAATTTTCCAAGTGGTATTTAAAAAGCCACATTCTTCAAAAATTTAGCAAAAATGGGAGTTTAGCTATTTCTTTTTCTGAATGCTGAAATCATCTGTGCATGCGTGTGACTGCATGTGTGACTCAACTTCAGATTCGGAACTGCCCCTAATTTTATACACACAATCCCACTTGGCATATGGGCAGTTTATGAGGACTTAATCCTGTAAGAACCTTATAGTGAACCTGAAAATGAGCACCAAGAGCCACCTGAAACACAGAGCTGCAATATGCCTGAACTCTTCCCTAATGAGCCCAGAAAATAATTGGTGTCCCACACTGAATACCTTTGGGTGAGCTGGGGTGGGATGAGATGAGATGAGGGGTAACCAACCAGTGTGGTAACAGCATAGGCTTACTGATGCCTCTTCTTACCGCATATACTCCTCATATCTATTTGGGTCACCCTTGTTATAGCAGCCAGTAATAATGACTTGCTGAGTCTGTATCTCTGGGCAGCATTTGGAGTACCAGGAGGGAGTAGTATATAAGCAAACAGAGTAGCTATAGGTAGAGGTTAGTGAGTAGTACCTTTCTATGGTGGAGGTGCTGGTCCTGGGTCCACTGTATTAAGACCAGCACTCACCTTCACCCTACAGATTGTGAGAATAATTTTGGGGGGCCCTCCAAACCATCCTCTGAAACACAGCCTCTGTATTCCCTTTGATGATGTGGTTGGGAAAAGGCAACTAAAAAGGTTTAGCAAGGTTCCAAATCAGTGTTCCTCATTTTTTCTTCAATACCAGAGTATTACCAAGCAAAGATAAAACTAAGGCTACTTCAGAGGCCTGTAGAAAGAAAAAGGACAAATGTATCAAGAAATTGTACTCCTGATGCCAAATGTATTTTCAGGTCGCTAGGACATTGCATAAATCCTCAGATAGTTTTGTGGTGAAAGGTCATCTGCCTTGCTCTGTCAAAAACATATTCTGTTAACTCAGGCTGAAATGCCATTCATACAAAATTTTTTTTAACTTGACTTTGTCCACAAGTCAGATAATGGGCCTGAACCCAGCATGAAAATACGCAAACCATTTCTGCAGGGATGCAAATGTCAAATATGGCAGCGACAGACTCCAGAAAACTGTGTGCATGTGTGTGTGTTCATTAGGAAGTACAAATGCAGAAATGGGAACTTCTCTTTTTCTATCACTTACAGATTGGTAAAATTTATGAAATGAGAATGATGATGGATTTCAATGGCAACAATAGAGGGTACGCCTTTGTAACATTCTCAAATAAACAGGAAGCCAAGAACGCAGTCAAGCAACTTAATAATTACGAAATCAGGTAAGATCCACCTTTTCTAGATAAAGTGAATCAGACAACGTACCTGTATCTGTTCTTCTATCAAGTTTACCTAATATAGTATATGCAAAGATAGCAAAACCAGAAATGAAAAAATTTAGCTCTTTTCTTTGTGAAAGATCAGTTTAATGAAATATTGGTTTGATACCAACACTGTATTAGCTGCCAAACTACGTTCTGTGAAATGTTTATAGAAACAAAATTTAACCCTGGCTGGTGTAGCTCAGTGCACTGAGCGCAGGCCTGCGAACCAAAGGATCACAGTTCGATTCCCAGTCAACGCACATGCCTGGGTTGCAGGCCAGTTCCCAGCAGGGGATGCACGGGAAGCAACCATACATTGATATTTCTCCTTCTCTTTCCTTCCTTTCCCCTCTAAAGATAAATAAAAAATCTTAAAAAGAAAAACAAAATTTATAATTTATCCATTTCATAAATATGTGCTGGCATGGCTTAAAATATTAGAAATATACCAAGGTATATACTTCCCTAGCCTCCAAGTGAGAAAATAGATGTATAAGATTATTTATGAGAGTATGAAAAAATAATACCAGGAAATGGGATAAAGTTGTGCCAGGAGGTAGATTCTCTAACTCAGTGTATCTGAGGAAATATTCCCCAGGGGAAAGCATGATTTCACCTGAGACTTGAAGGAAAAAAAATCCAGCCACGACAGTCATACCTGGAGAAAGGTTAGTCTAGAGAAGGAAGAGCAAGTGCAGAGATTCCGAACTGAGACCGAGGCTGGTGTGTTAGCGGGAAAGCCAGCTCGGTAGAACCGAGTGGAGAGAGAAGGGCTGACGGCGACACAGTGGGAGAGCCTTCTACTCCATGTTTAAGAATTTGGATTCTGTTCTAATGAAAAGAGGAACTCACAGAGGGTTTTAATGAGCTTTATGCTTTTTAAAACATTACTCTGGCTGTTTTAAAAATGAAGAGGGAGGCCAGTGAGAGGGCCGCCACAGTGATATTGATCTCAGTAAGACTTGCTGGTAGTTGCAGGAGGGTGGGGTTGGGGGTGGTTAGTAATGAAGGTGATGGCAAGGGTCAGGTCTGGGATACATCTGGGAGTTTGAATAGATCAGACTGGGTAAATACTGGGCTAGGAGTGTGAGTGATTTAGGATTCAGAGAGGAGACCCAGGATGTTGGTACAAGCATCTGTGAGTGTGACAATGTCATTGAAATGGAAGAAACTAGAGAACAGCAGGAAACAGGAAGAGCTCTGTTTGGGGCATTTACATTTGAGATGCACATTACCCATCCTGGGGGAGATGGTGAACAGGTGATCGCATGATATCAGAGTCAGATGAGAAGTCAAAGCGGGAATACAAATGTGGAGGTCTCAAACAGAGAGAACACTTTAACCCATGGACTGGGGAGGGTTCCAGGACACAATTGACCCCATGCAGTCAACAACTGGTCTTCATAAACTGGTCATAGGGCTACTTCATGAACTGGGTGATGTTCTATGTCCCCCACTTGCAGAGGGCACTGACATAAATCCTTGGCCAAAGGAAGCCCTGTGCTGGCTGGAAGACAGCAGCTCAAAGGCTGTAGCTTTGGCATCAGACAGGTTCACTGGGGCGCCAACAAGTAACATGACCTCTCTGAGCCTCAAGTTTCTCACCTATAGAGATAATAAATGATACTTAGAAGTTTTATTGTAGGGATACCATAAATATTTTTAAATGTTTAGCCCAGTGTTTGACACACAGTAACAGGTCAATAAGTCATCAATAGTAGTATTATATATTAGTATATGTCATTGATCCTAACATATAGTTTTTCACATATATTTTTCTTTCTGAAATAGATAGGTACTTTAATATTGATGGAATCTTAAAACTGATGAATACACAGAGAGAGAATTCTCTCCAATATTTTTCTGTCACCTTCTAGAGATCCAAAAAAGTCATGTATTATCCTTATAACTCTGTAATTGAATCAGCAATTGGGTCATTTTTCTTGAACCCCTTGGCCACCAAAAGATTACCTGGAGGTGAAAACAACTAATAGCCTCACCATTCAGCCCCAAGGTTGGATTTTGGAACACAGTCTTAGAGAAAACATAAAGGAGGCTCTCTGCCAGCACATATTAGTTGCAAGGTGATATTAGTTGCAAGGTGAAGGAATAGGGTAAATGGAATGTGAAGTAGCAGAACAGACACCCCAGAGCCAACCTCACCTACTTCTGCTCTGCCTTCAGCCAGTGGGACCCGCCTGAGAGAGAATTTTTCTTGTAGAGAAGACAATAACCTTTGATTTGTTTTTACCAGGTTATAGATAAGGTTTTTATCCAGAAAAGACCCACAATTGTCAGAGCATCCTCCTCATCATAAAATATTCACTGAGCATCATCTAAATGCCTGGCTTCTGGAGACATTAAAGTTGTGCCCTCTGCTTTTGAGAGATGGCTTTTCTTCTCCAAGTGCTTCTGGGAAAGGTGCCTAACAAACCACACAGATTGAGAAACAGGATATAGAGCCTCTGGGCTCCCCCTGCTGGTAGCTGACACCCCACCATGCCCTAACTATCAAAAATAATAATGTCTCAATAAATAATATCTAGGAAGGGAGCATGTATTAAGTGAAGTTTCTTTCAAATGAAAGATTACTTTATCAACCTTTCCCTTCCCCTCCAAAAAAAACCAAACAAAAAAAAAAAAAAACAGCACATTCCTAGCACAATGGAAATGGACCTGTCACTGATCCAATATGGTCCTGGGTTCTTCCTGAAGAACCTGGTTGCATAGAAGGCAACCAGGACAGCAGCCCAACCTTGCTCAGAATCCCTGCCACGTACCCAAAAGTCACAAGTTCCAAGAAGCCAGCAGTCTCCCGCTCACCTGGATGTGCATTTTATATCATGACACACAGGTAATTTCCACGAAGGGAATTTTATCCAATTCTAATAACTTTGTGTCATTACAAAACTCAGCCTAATTTGTAACACATGCACACACACACACACAAAGCAACAAAACTACAAATAAAAGTTAAGCCATTCCTCCCTCACTCCACTGCCCAAAGATAATCACTATGTTAACTTTTATTGTCTTTCTTTCTAGATTTTCTATATAGTTGTAATCAAAATGGCCTCCTCACACACTTATTTTGTAGACTTTTTTAAAACCCAGCAGCATGTGGTGAACTGCTTTTATTTAACCAGTAAATATGCTTCTACAACACTGTGTTCAGTGACTGCGGCACACAGTGTAGAATACGATGAATGCCTGTCTTTTGTTAACTAGTGATTCTCAGCCAGCAGCAAACTGTTCACAATAGGAAACATCTAGAAGAGTGAGGAGTCACTTTTCAATGACCTAATGGGTAGCTACTGGCATTTGGTGGGTGAGAATGAGGATGACAAATATACTTTGCTACAGAATGAGGACACATCAGGCCCCAAGTCAGTAACACTTCAATTGAGATACATTACACTAGCCCCATATGTTGGGATATTTTGCTCATTTCCCATTTGGAGGGGGGCCCATTTAAATAACAACAATGACTATCCTTCTACATAATACTTGGTGCTCATCTGTTTCCTAAGGTCACTTTCATAAGGGGCATTATTTGGTCAAAGGTTATGCACACTTGGGACTTTTGGTACACTCTGCCAAATGTTTCCCAGAAAAGTTTAATCAATCTGCACTCTGCCAGGGAAGGTGTACTTCAACTTGCTATTAAGCAACACTGGTCAGTGGAAGAAACAGAAACTGAACTGAGAATCCGGCAAGTCACTTAATTTCTTGGAGTCTCAAGTTCTTCAGATATAAAATGGAAATAACACCTACCCACCAGCCAGCGCCCTGTAGGGGCCAAGTAAGATAATGTATAAAAATCCGTTCAAGCATAGGGACTATTTTTAATAGCAATTATGTCGGAGTAGCTTCCCAGTTTGGATGAAAAAGAAAGGGAACACCAGGAGTTGCAAACCCAAATGCCTCCAGGGCAGGCACCTGTACTGTGGGCAGCAATTAAGGCCTCAGCATTGGGGATATTTTAGGGAGGGGTGATGACTGGCGAATCCATATCTACTCCCAAGACAGCTGATGCTATTCAGCTTCAAATACCTTTTTTTCTTTAAAAATATAGAGCAGATGCTGACAGATTTCCCAATTTTTCAAAAGCAACCACTGCTTTCCAAAAATGCTTTAATCACTATGGAGACCAAACACCCCACACCCACAGGCCATTTCAGGTACAGAGTCATACAATACTTCAACTTCTGCTTTAAACCTTCATCGCACATGGATTCTCACCAATCAAAGCTCTGCTCTTTTTTTTTCGCAGAAACGGGCGTCTTTTAGGGGTTTGTGCCAGTGTGGATAACTGCCGACTGTTTGTGGGGGGAATTCCAAAAACCAAAAAGAGGGAAGAAATCTTATCAGAGATGAAGAAGGTAACCGAAGGAGTTGTCGACGTCATTGTCTACCCAAGTGCTGCAGATAAAACCAAAAACCGAGGCTTTGCCTTCGTGGAATACCAGAGCCATCGGACAGCTGCCATGGCCCGGAGGAAGCTTCTGCCAGGTTAGCAACCCCCTGCTCAAAACCGAGTCTCCCCGGCCCCTCCCTGCCCGCCTCAGGCTGCTGTGCACCTCAGCAAAGGAGACCAATGCTTGCTGTTGTCCTGTTGGATGTTGTTGTTCTGTATCTTTGCTTATGTTTCACACTCGTTATCCTTCTTATCTATCTCAGAATAAATTACATCTCCTAAAGTTTTCACAGACTAGGCTCTGAAAAAATACTCTATGCATTAAGTCTAATTTGCATGCACTGGAGAAATGGGGAACTTCAAGCTCCAGCCATCCTATCATGAATACTTAAAAATTTTTCTTAAAATTAAATACATCAACCAAGTTATTTTTATAGAGAGACTTTGTTATACAGTTTATTAGAAATAGGGTAGGTTATCCATTACAAGGTGGAAATAATAAATCTTCAAAAGCTGCATTATCCCAAAGACAATTAAGTAAGATACTTTCATCACGACTCCCTAGTGTCCAGTAACTTCTGCATAGCTGGCGGGGAACAGAAATAATGGCTCTCTGTAGAAAGGCACCTTTGTTAGTTGCGGCAGCCCCAGGCAAGGTCCCATCTGGGCAGCAACCGTCAATTCCTACATTGAAAGAACTCCACACCAAGACGGCCTCCGTCAGAGGGACTTGGGAAACATTGTTGAAAGTCTTCACTCTAAAATATTTGCTAAAACGTACATGAAGTAAGGTATTAAAGTGAACTACTATCAAAATAAGAGGATTTCCGTAGTTACAGACTGGACACACCTGAATCAACTCTTTTCATGGTTACTAAGGGAGAGCCACCAGAACTGAAAAGAGCACAACAGAAACCTGTGGATTTATGCTGCCCTTGTGCATGTTCTTAACGACAAAACAAACCCCCAGTAGGATTAGCCCACTAGATATTTTCAAAACTGGATGATGGCTTCTGAGCGTGGAAAAAAAGATTTAACAATATTTTCATAAAGGCAGCTAAAGTAATATATATATATAATACGAGCTCACCCCTAAATTGCTGAATCTGTTAGAGGGGAGCATAAATTTAACGTTGAAGCTTCCATTCACTCTTTAGTCGAGTCAGCTGACTCACAGCTACATAACACCCCGCCTGGTGGGGCACAGCCAACTTCTCAGTGGCCTGAACTCCGTACGTTGCTATCCTCAACTCTTCTCTCTCCTTCAACTCTAACAATTCTTCCTTTGAAAAGTCCCTCATTCCATCCTGTTCTCAGGACACTATTATGATCTAACACAGACACTTCCTCCCCTTAATTTTTTCAAGATCTCCTAATTATTCTCTCAGTCCTGCTCTCCCTGGGGTGCACCCGACCTCTGCCTACTCCATCCCCAACGTTACTGTGAGATTGGTGTTTGCCAACTATCATGTCATCTTTCCAACAAGTTCTGGCAAACAGTAGCAATTCCATCTCTATCTGTTGATAGGTTGAATGGTGTCAGTCTCTTATCAGTCCAAAAGTATGTGCCGAGCCCTTACTGCATATGAGATAAGGAGTAAACCTCTGAGCCTGCCACTTACGGCCTTCCATTCACTGCCCTAGTCCTTTACAAGCATATTATATGCCTTCTCGTTCCCAATAAAATCCCTTTGTATCAGGACAAACCCCTCAGTGTGCTAGACAACACCATGCTATTTTTTTGTCTCCTCCATTCCTAAGGTTGAGTCCCTTTCCCCTCTGTTGGCTGATGGTGCTCAAAGCCCCAGCGCACCACCACTTCCTTGAGAAACCAGCCACACTGTTACAGCCCCCACGAATCACTCTCTTCCTTCACTGCCTGTAAAGGGAGACATGTGCAATGATTCTGGGGTTGGGGGAGGAAGAGAGTGAAAGAGAGTCCAGAATGGGAGAAAAGGGGCAGACAACCAGCATTCCTAGAGAATCAGAACTTCTCATCCATCAGCTTCCCCTCTCTTCAAAAACAATACCGCATACTGACTTCCCTTCCCATCCACCCCCGACCCCAAGAAAGGCCTTCTGTCTTTACCTGAGTTGAGTGGACGGGGCTGTGCAGAGGTGAGCTGCCAGGCTTCAGGAATTCTTAAGTACTTTGTTACACTTCCACCCAAAGTCCCAACTTTTCCCTCTGCAGTCTCCGTCCAGAAGCCAGGAGTATGCACGCTGCCTCACGCTCCCCAACCACTAAGCGTCTTCGTCCTGACCCAGGCAGCACCCCTTGTCCGTGGCCTTTATATTGGCCTCAGCTGAGCTGACTTTCATTCAGCTGGATTTTAGTCAGCCTGCCTCATCAGCAGATTACCAAGATGAGGCCCAGTGGTGAATAAGCCAGCCTCAGCAAACGGTTTCATTTCTACTGAAGCCCGAGAGTAACATCTATTATCCATTTGGACATTCTACCTATTACCCTACTGTACTTTCAACAACAACAAAGGATTTCTGGACAGCCTAATTTTAAAGAATAAAGAAGTCCTCAAGGAACATGATAAGCAAGGCCTACAAGAAGCTCTTCCCTCTGAACTGATCCAGACATGGAAACAGAAGTGATATATTGGCTCTCCAACCACCTACCTCCTGCTAACAGTGGCAGCTCTCATTTGACAAGACACATCTTTGCTGAGCTATGTACAGAGCAGAGTTGTTGCATTCTACTCAGAGATTATCAAAGAAGACTAAGAATGCTCATGAAAAATTCTCACAGGGTCAGCCTACATCAGAATCACGTACAGGGCTTGCTACAGCAGATGGTGGAGCTCACTACCAGCATTCTGGATTCACCAGGTCTGGGGTGGGGTCTGATAATTTGCATTTATAGCAAATTCCCAGGATGCTGCTACTCACGAGACCACATGTCTGAAGTGGTGATTGTCCACCATGCGCTACAAATTTGAAACACAGAGGAGGTTTTTAAACATATCAGTACCCAAATCAACCTCTAATTAAGTGAACCTGCTTCTTTGGGTTACGGAGGCTGGGCACTGGTGTTTTAAGTTTTCCAGATGATTCTATTGTGCAGCCAAATTTGTTGATCCACTGCTAAATCTATCGACTAATACTGGACATTCACCTGCAAGGGAGGTAAATAGGACCACTTTGGGAACACTCAGTACGGAAACATTTATTGAGCGTCTACAACATAATTTGCTGTCTTCTAAATATCATGGGAGATTCTTAAAAAATGATACCCAGCTACTGAACTCAGAGTACATATTCTGAGACAACTATACATACATGAATACATATACACATTCATGTAATAATTCAGTAATATATTAGTAATAATGTATGTCCAGTAATAATACATATTATTGAATTATCATTTAAAATGATAAATTAAGTCCCTTATATGTATTATCTTTCTTTGTTGTCTTCACAACAACCCTAATAAAGGAAGTACTTTTATTATCCCAGTTTCACAGATGAGGAAATTGGTACTTAGAAAGGTTAAGCTTCCTAGCCACAGATCCGATATTTGAACTTGCCAGATTTCAAAGCCTCTGTTCCCAAATCACTCTGCAGCACTGACTTCCACAGGGATGTTTATGGAAATCGCTGCTTCCCAGACATCCTCTCCCTTCTGTCCCTTTTAGCCTTTTGCAAATATTTAGGCTCATGGATGACATAACCATGGTCCCAGTCTGGGAAGGCAAAAGCCAGTGTGCACAATGGCAGTTCTCAACCTTGTCTGCATGTCAGAATTAACTGTGGTGCTTATAAGAGTCCTGAGGCCCAGACCACTCATATCAGAATTCGTCAGGAGAGTCCAAGGATCAGTGATGAGTGGGTAAATCTTTAACAGCCAGCTCCCAGGAGAAAACCAAAAGAACTGACTTGCCGGTTTCCATGGTATTAACACTCCCACTGCAGCCAATTAGAAGCTACCAACGTGATAACAACGGGCTCACACAATTCTGAAGATGTAACCATCTATTCTTGCAAGTAGGGAGGAACTGGATCCAGCACTGAGTGGAACCCAGGTTTCAGTATTTTTTAAAGCTCTTCCAAGGCTGAGGACCACCGGGCTACAGAAATCAGTCACCTGAGAGACCTAGGAATCCCGGGACGATGCAGACAGCAACGTCTGTGTAAAGCATGGAACAGGAAGGGAGGGGAGCACAAGGTACAGAGGTAAAGGAAGGGAAGGAGGAGAAGGGAAGAGAAGGGAAGTGAAGGAAGGAAGCAATCTTTAAAAAAAAAAAAAAACTATTCTGTGGGAAGCAATGCAGAGCAAGGTACCTAGTCAGCTTGGGTAGCAAGAGCCCGGATCTCTAAGATCAGCTAATTTGCTACAATGAGCCTATCTTGGGGGTTTTAGGATGTCAATGCCACCTCTGCTTTCACTGACTACTTTTCAAAGAATAAAGACACATTTTGATTGAAAATAACTGCCTCCCATATGTACTAATTAAACAACAAAACCTTGACCAATACTGAGAATTTCTGATTTTGTTCCCTCGGGCTTTTTATTGTTTCCAATAAAAATACAGCTTATTCCATAACAGTATAAAATAAATGAGATTTTTTATCAGATTTGAAACTGAGCTGACCCTTACAGTCCTCTCATTGTTTCAACATGGATCCGTGCTGTTGAAGAGGGGGCAATGGGGGGCTGGGTAATAAGTAACAGAAGCGGTGGGGAAGTGAAATAAGTCTGGGCAAGCTATCTTCTTGAAAGCTCATTTCCTCTTCCATAAAATTGAGAAGGGCATTCCCCTCCCCACCGAGTAACCCTGAGACACCATATGGAAAACGCATAGTACAGCGTAAGACACTTAGGAAACCGCAAGCTTTAGAAATACAAAAATATACGTGGCCGTGGATAACAACTAATCTTTTAAGAAGAGTGCAGTTTCTCATCATAGACTCTTCCATTGCGCTTTGGCTTCTTAATTTGGATTAGAAAGTTGTTTTTCTCTGGATCCCCGCATTGTGCATGTTCTGAGAGAGAACTAGGAGGGAAGACAGTAGATCAGAGCCCTGACCAAGTGAAACAGAGAGCAAGCTAGGCGAGCCTGAGCCTGACCCACTGTGCCCAGGCACCATTTTGGACAGCTCAGAGGTGGCACCTGGCCACACAGATTCCAACAGCAGCAGTGATACTTCCTAGTGACCCTTCTAATGCTTCGTGAAGTCAGGCTTGATGTGTGAGCCCTAAATCCATTATTTTCCTTACTCCCCTTTGCCCTCTCATCTCCAACAACTACCTTCATCTGTAGGAGCTGCTCTAAGACTAGAACATGCCCTTTGCTGCCTCATCTATGTCGGGCCTCAAAACACATCCCAGTTCCCTTTATACCAGGTCATTATAATCAACCACTTACCATATAGAAGTTCCCTCTAGCCAGCTCCTACATTTATTTGGAATGTCTCTTAAAGTCACTAATCACCTCTTTTAATATTGTTCTTCTTGTTCAATTAAGACCTCAAAGATCAGTTTAATTTAAAAGGCCACCAGTCAGAACTGAGGTAATGGTGTCCTAATTCCTATGTAATTCACAATAATACTTGTGATTCTTTTCAACAGGAAGAATCCAACTCTGGGGACACCCTATTGCAGTAGACTGGGCAGAGCCTGAAGTAGAAGTTGATGAGGACACAATGTCTTCGGTGAAAATCCTGTATGTGAGAAACCTAATGCTGTCTACCTCTGAAGAAACGATTGAAAAAGAATTCAGCAATATTAAACCAGGTAAGACATATCACAGATGACTACTTTTTCAGAAGGTACTTGAAAAACACTTAGACTTATGATGACTTTCATAACTTTAAATAGGACACCTTTCATTTATCATTCTCATAATTGCATGCAAACTGTAAAAACTATATTCCCACCTTTCTACTAGAAAATAGGGACATGTGGTCCTATATTTATCAATCTTATAATTTTACATTTATCTGTGTGATTACATAATGAATACATATTTCCTTCACTAAACTATACATTTCATGATTTTTTTTTATTGCTCTTTTTGTGCCTTCAGCCCCTGTGTTTGTGCCCGGCATATAGTAGATGCTCAATAAGTATTTATTGTGTTAAGGACTATGTGGGCATATCTACAGACTAATGCAGGGTTTCTCAACTTCAGTATTCTTGATATTTGGGGCCAGATAACTTTTGGTTGTGGAGGTCTGTCCTATGCGTTATAGGATATGTAACAGTATCCAGGCCTTTGCCCACTCAGCAACCCCCCAAGATGTAATAATCAAAACTGTCTCCGGACATTGCCAACTTTATCACAGAGGACCAAAGTGCTGTACTTGGGAACCACTGTTCTCATGAAATATGATTATGACTTCAGGTACATAAGTAAGTAGGTGACAACTAATTCTAGGAAACTCATTTGGATGAAGAGGAAGGGGAAGGAATAGAGGGAAGGTGGAGGGGGGATAATTAGTCACTGCTCATCATGTCCACACTTTTCAGTATCACTCTGAAGTCCTAAGATAGACTCCCCATCTTTTTTCTCATACAGGAACTACAACACAAAGACAGGTGAGGCATTTCAAGATGCAATGTCCAAACAAGCCTTTCCCAAAGCAGTTCTGTAGAACATTATTTCTACAAACTGTTAGCAGTCCATTCCTGCTTAAAGGAGCCCACAGTCAAACAAGTTTGTAAGCACCAGATTTAACAAAATTAAATAGATTTTTTCTGCAGTGGGACTTATCACAGTCCTTAACATTCTAATAGACTTCGACAGTCTCTGAAAGAAGAAATGAAGGATGCTGGATTTCCCAAATATTTGGACCGTGAATCCCATTTTTTGGCAGACCATCTCATGGGATTACTGTCTTGGAACACACTCTAGCCTAAGTTTATCACTGCGGCAACACCTTTGCATAAGTGAGAATTTTTCTGTGTCCAGGCAGTAACTCTCTAGGTGGTTGATAAACATGGGCCATGGTGCCACCATGTTAAAACTGCCTAAGAATATTGACTTCACACACTCATGTCACCTGTTTCTGTCTCTGGGTGCTGTGTCAGGTCTAACAGGATAAGCTCATTTGTTCTCATCACAAGTAGTAAGAAGGTCATTTCTCCCTTTTTAAAAACTCACCAGAGATTTGTCTATTTCTAGCCTTCAGGAACTCTGCCTTCCTGCCATGTTAGTATATGGGGTGGTTCCCTGCCACTAGCTAGAAATCCATAACTAATGCAGAGACTGCAAATGACTGACTGCCTCACCATGCGCCAGGCATTGCAGGGGGGGCACTTTCACGGCGCATGTTGTTTATTCATCGCCACAACCCTACGATGCAGGTTACTTTATTACTTAAATTATTTTCTAGATTAGAAAGCTAGGACCCAGAGCAAGTAATTAACTTGTTCAGGATCATACAGCTAACAAGAGGCAAATATCAAATTTGAGTCTAGATCTGGTTAGGAGCTTGTTCTTCACAGCTCTATGACCCACGTGCCCCATCCTTACTCCATTCACTCATTCATTTAACTGTCATTACTCTGGTAGCTCCTCTATGCCAGGCACTGTGGGAGGAGCTGGCAAGCATGAAAAGCATGTGAAAGGAGTTTGAGATGCTCCAGAAAAATAATATGGATGGCAGTCTACCGTTGGGGTGCAGAGAAGACTCCTGTTTAGGAAACATCTGAAGGTTGATGCAGTTGTAGGGACAGGAACGGATATGTGTATCAGTAATGCTTCCTCACCTCCTCTCTCCACTTTGTGTTAACTTTTCTACTTTCCCAGAGTGAATAATACTTCTTATTTTTATATGCTTAAAACATTACCTTTTTTTGGAAAGGGCTAGAGTGAGAAACTACTAAAAGGCCGCTTCCTTTCATAGTTACTGGTTATCAGCCTTTCCATCTGCATGTTGAAGAGAAACACATGCCCAGGCCCCATTAATTATATGAAAATAATAAATGAATTACAGATAGTGGATGAATAGCAGGCACCTGCTGTATTGGAAAGAAAAAAGAGCCAACCAGCTTGTTTTCTTGTGGAAAAAATGTGTTTAGATCCCTCAGAGAAATCAGAGCATTCCTGGCAAATATTTGACCATATATTATTTCAACCCTGATTAGCCTGAAAATAGTACAATGCCACTCAAGAAAATAAATGACAATCAGAGCAGAAACTGGGCCCCCAAAATGTATGTTCTTCCCCTTTGTAGCCTAGGGGTATCTGCTGAAATTCTAGTTATAGTTATTCTACAGAATCTGATTTTCCTAAAAAAGCTCAGCATCAGAATCACCTGGAGGGCTTGTTAAAACAGACTGTTAGCTGACTGACTGTTAGCTGACTGCTCCCAGAGTTGTTCATTCAGTAGTCGGGGGGCGGGACAAACCCAAGGAGCTGCATTTCTGTGAAGTGCCAGGCTGAAGCTCTTTTTGCTGGTCTGAGGACCTCACTTTGAGAACCATGGTCCTCTGATAATCTTCCCTTTGGACTGCATGTGTGTTTCTCTTCAGGCGACTGATAATGAACAAAGTAAGAGTTTTCAAGTTAGGATTTCAGAGATTCAGAGAGTCTTTTTCAACATAGCTGATGGATTAACACTGATGTTTTTCATTGCCTCACTTTCTGCCAAATGTTGATCAATCAGTGAACTAATTCCTATACACTAAAGAAGGAATACATTAAAATAAGGCATGTGGTGAACATTATTGTAGAGAAAAACAGCTTTTATGATACAAACTCTCACTTTCTCATTTGCTTGTTTTATGAGACTAAATTTCATATATCAAAATGTCCAAAATCAGGTGTGGGTGGACATCACTGCTCAAAAATGCAAGCCAACTTTAACATCTGCAAGATGAATTTTAGAACATCTTAATCATTATCACCTGAAAGTCACCCAACTAATGTGGATGACAGAGGCTGGAGTGTGAATTAACTGATAATACTCGCTCATTCCACATACATTTACTGAGCAGTCCTGTGCACACAGCTCTAGTTAGGAACTGGGTGGAGACTAGACCATGGCGCCTACAAAGCAGATCCTGTTCTCAGGATGCTAACAGTCCAGGAGAGACAGAGGATGGCACTGAAGAATAAATGCAGCAAAGACAAGAAGGGTAAAGGTCCTCATGGCCCACCTCTTACTTCTCAATTTCCAAAACAAGCCATGGGGTAGAGTCAGGAGAATTAGCCCACCCAACACTGAAGGAATAAAGAGACTACGTTGGAATTCAGTTGAGTAAATGTCTCGTGCTTCATGGTCTCAGGCATTATTTATTTTCTCAGCTTGGTGAGACCATTATG
Source organism: Sturnira hondurensis (assembly GCF_014824575.4). Lineage (NCBI taxonomy): Eukaryota > Metazoa > Chordata > Mammalia > Chiroptera > Phyllostomidae > Sturnira > Sturnira hondurensis. The sequence continues at coordinate 4,106,431 of NW_028089315.1, forward strand.
CTCTGTACAAACACTGTTGTAAGAAGTCAAGGGTTGAATGCCAAGAGGAGAGAGAAGTGAAGGACTGCAATGTTTTAAAATTATCCTTACATTACAGCAGTATCATCATTCCAAAGGAAGACAGTTTGTTACTATTGAAGCATGTGGTAGAGTAGGAAGCTCTAATTGCTTTGTAGCCTTGTATCTAAGAGGATAACTGACCTTTGATGGGGATGGAGGAAAGGAGAACCTGTCTCTTCTCCTGATTCTCCCTGCCATAGGGTCCCATGCTTTGTTGTCTCTAGACATAGGAGACAAACATAGGAAAAGAAAACCTGGTCTCTCAAGTTGCCCTCAAGTGAGTAAACCTACATTGGATAATGCCATGCTAAGCTGCTAACACGTTCGTGTTAAATTTAAGTTTCCATCTTAACTTCACTCTAGGCAAAAGTTTATTTTTAAAATTGAGTAATCAGCAATACATTTGAGCAACATTTTAATAATCATGCTTTCACTCTATTTACAGGTGCTGTGGAGAGGGTGAAGAAAATCCGGGACTATGCCTTTGTGCACTTCAGTAACCGAGAAGACGCGATGGAGGCTATGAAAGCTTTAAATGGGAAGGTAATGTAGGACAAAGCAAATATATGTACAGATTCCACCTGAGTTTGATGTGGAAATTGTGTTAAAAGAACAATCCTGCAAGTCTACCTCATTCAGGCTTTTGTCGTCACTGACATGGCTGCCTCAGTCCATTTAAGATGAACGAAAGAAAAATAATGGAAAGTAACAATGGACACATGGTCCGTGTGTCCAACCCAGGGCTGGTGGCATTCCTGGAGTTAAAGTGACAAGGGGCTGGAGAAGTAACAGGAAACCTGAAAGAGAGAGGATTGTACAGAACAGGTTTGTTGGTCAAGAAGTACCTCCAGGCTAAGATAACCTCTCAGAGGGAGGTGAAAGAAGAACTAGTCCAAATGCACCCTTCACTCTCCTGCCAGGACTCCCCGTGGGCCAAATCCAACCATAATCCAGAAGGTGCAGGAGCCCTGAAGAGGACTCCATGTAGAGCACCCAGCCCAGGGCAGAGAGGCTGGAGACCAGGGGCCTGGGGGCGGGTGGAAGAAGGTGGGGGCAGAGGGAGCAGCCCTGCAGAGTAAACGAGGCTCTCCCAGGAACAGGCCCTTCAGCTGCAGTGAGACCCGGGAGTGAGAGCTTCTCCAACACCTACAGAAATGTTTGAGTCCTGAGGGACAGAGCACGAACTTCAAAATACAAAACTAAAACTGCAAAGCAAAAATTAATGCATATTTAATATACATCTATAAAGCAAACATTGTTTTATCATCATTATTACACTTAATAATATCCTGAGAATATTATTACTCTGCAAACAACATGCAGATTAGACTTTTTCAATTTGAAAGCATTCCTAAGTATACATAATAATTGCTGAAAAGGGATAATCTGAATTAAATGCTAATTCATAATTATATGATTATTAAATTAACTACTAATTTATGATTAACTTATGAAGAACCAAAAACATTGGAATTATTACAATGAAAAACTATTCAAATTTTTCCCAATATTTAAAGCTATATATATATATAGCTATATATATATATAGCTATATGTTTATAGCTAGGTTTTTATAACAACGGATACATATATTATGCAGCTAAAACATATTCAATATTGTTATTAAGTATAAACTAAATATTATAATTGCATTTCACTACAATGTGGTATGGGAAAATCAAAAGTAAGTTTGCTTAGGAACTATGAAGTCTTTTAAGGATGCATATGGATATTTACATTTAACTCGTTAAACAACATGAGACTGAAGTTTTTGTGCAGTTCAATAAGGATCATATTTATAATTTAAGGAAATAAACTCCCTAGGAGTTGAAATTTTACAGGGTAGGAAGAGAAATGTAATTGGAACTAGTTAAAAAGTTACTACAGTCACCCAAATGGAAAAAAATAGGGCTTGAACCAGGGTGGGAATGGAATGTAGAAGAAAGCTCTACGTAGGATTGTGGGGTGGGGTAGGGGGTAAACTTAAAGGACCCAGAAACTGATTGGCTATAGGGGTGAGTAACAAGGATGAGTCATTACAGGGTTTCAATATGGGAAACTAGGGTAATACTGTAAGGGAAGCCAGGAAGGGAAGCCTATTTGAAGAGAAAAGTGATGAATTAAGCTTTGGATGTAATTGTCCATATATTCTATAAATATTATGGATGTCTATAATGTACAAGAAATTTTTCTGGGCTTGGGCCATACAGATCAATGAGATATTGTCTTAGCTCTTGAAAGGTCTAAACCAACTAACTAAAATACAAAGCTGAGTTTAAAACATTGTTGGGGCAGCAGAGGAAAGCAAAACAATCTGTTACAATAAGAAACCTGCCTTTGCAGAATGCAATCATTTTATTACAAACATCTCTTGATATGAGTGCCTATAAGCAGAGACCTATTTTGGTTTCTCATCTTCTTCAAGAAAGGACTGGTGTGAAGAATAATATATCATTCGCTTGATTCCCTCAATACTCCATTTCTCCTAATTACATCAATGGTAGTACAACATATCAGCTGGATTCTCTCTCTCAGTGTGTTTCATCTGACATATTTGACGTCAGCTCCTGTGACTAAAAAGTAGGGTAGATATATAGACTCAAGGCTAAGTTGCCTCAGAGGCAGAGCAAAATGCTCAGAATCCCTACGAAATACAAGCTTTATCCAGCAGACCTCAGTGATCCAGGAACCACTGAAATATTTGCTGACGACATCAAGTAATAAAGTTACTTCAGGTACTTTATTATCAGCTTTATAGACTCAGCTACTATAAAAGGAATTTTTCAGAAACCATTTACATCATTTATTTTCTATATATAAAATAGTAGCCCATCTTATTCTTACTAGAAAGAAGCCACAAAAGCTTTCTCACAATACCTTGTCCCTTTGATAAGAAGTACATTAACCTATCAAGTATTTGTCAAGAACCATCTTTTTCTCTTGTGTATGCCAGTGGTACATAGAAGTAAGTCAGACAGGTACATTTACACACAGCTATTCTTTTTAACTATGACCTTCAGCTATTATCTGGAGCTGTTTGCAATGTCAGAAACCTGTGTCAGACTAGAACCACTTCAGTAACTCTTGAGGACACATTTTAAGGAGTGCCTGACTTGAGAAACTTCAACACTGTCTCACCGTCTCCATTTGTTAGTTCCCAACTGTTCCAAAAGTTTGCTTCACAAGGAAGTATGAATGGGAGACAATGTCATAGCCTCATAGACTCCTCTTTCTTGAGTTGGGCCCCACTTCCAGATGCTCCTCCTTCCCAGTGAAAACTTACTTATTGTGTAGCTACTTGAAGGAGCAAGACATTGAGCTGTGTGGCAACCGGAAAGGCCTAACTGGGCAGCCCATACCAAAATGTTAATAATTGTAAGATCTCTTTATCGGTTTCCTTTCACCTTCATTGTACTCTTGTAGATAGTGGAGATATTGTTCCACCCATATAACCTTAAATGTCTTGGAATTATACAATTATGTAAATATGTCATTTAAAACATGTATCACATTAAAAGTATTCCATAATTATTTGTCACAGTGACTGTGTTCAGATCATTGTCACCAGTATGTTAATGGACAGTTGTCACTTTGTCCCTGTGAAACCCTGTTGGCACCTGAAACACAACTTATCAATAAAACTACTTAGGAAAAATTTAACTTACATACAAAGACCAAGCTATAAAGAGACAAGATATACACAATTGAAACAGTACACACATGCAAATAGGTTAATACAGAAGGAGACATATTACAAGGGTTCAACCCCACTTGTCTTCATACCTTGTCATGTTGCTTTTGTCTTGCTCCCTACTACAGGTGCTGGATGGTTCCCCCATTGAAGTGACCCTAGCCAAACCAGTGGACAAGGACAGTTATGTTAGATATACCCGAGGCATGGGTGGAAGGAGTACCATGCTGCAAGGAGAGTACACCTACTCTTTGGGCCATGTTTATGATCCTACCACAGCCTACCTCGGAGCTCCTGTCTTCTACGCACCCCAGGCCTATACAATTCCTAGCCTTCATTTGCCAGCCACCAAAGGGCATCTTGGCAACAGAGCCATTATCCGAGCCCCTTCTGTAAGAGGTAATACTAATCAGTTCTTGCCTTAGAATAACTCTATGATTTCAAATAATTGGCATTGCAATAGACTTAGACAAATTGGATGGGTCCGCTGGGAGAAAAGGACTTGAAAATTGTGTGTTAAAAATCAAATATTATATCAATACTTTTCCTGCCATGGGAATCTTTTTTCACATTACAACTGGTTATTGAGAAAAACTCGGTCACAGCATAGTACAAATGAATCTATGCACACATTTAATCTTTGCATGGACCCATAAAATTTGCACAAACTAAATCCCAGGTCCACAATTGTTCACTTCTCTCTTATGATTGAATCACCACATTGCATTCATTTGTGTCTTGTTACAAAACTTCCAAGTGAAAGAAATATGATCCAATGGAAACCAGTTACCTCAAATATCAGAAAACATGTTAAGGCACTTATTTAATAGTGACTCGGTCGAATCATCTTTGTACATAAATCATAAATTATCATAAATATATTCTAACATGTAAGATGCTGTCATCCACCTCTCTAAGAAATGTATGTTATGCCTTCTAAAAAGCTATACTATTCAGGAAATCAACATTTCCAGTGGGTAACTACATAGTATAGCACAAATAGAAGAGAAAAAACTCAGTCTACTAAACCATAAGTCTTTCCTTTTGAATCCTGCAAAAACTGCAAATGTTCAAGCAGTTTTCTGAACTCAGTCAGTTCAAGCAATATTGAAGATAAGGGAAACCAATCTTCTTTATTTCCAAGAAACTAGTCTGTCTCTGCCTAGTGGAATCCTTCAGAGTAGTTGTGCCAGAATGTGGTGAATACCGACAGAATCCCAGTTCTACCTTCTAAATATGACACCTGACTAGGCGATTCAACAACACACTATGCACTTAAATCCATTCTTGGGTTTGACTTAGAGGCAAACAGGCATGTCCAGATTACTGTGGAAACATTTATTTTACTGTGTTTTACTATTTTTCAGGAGAACTGAATTGACCATCCAAGGAGCTCTAGTCTTCAACAGCCTTAAAAGTCCCACACTCCTAGTAGACGCACTTCCCCCCAAATTGCGATGCGAAAGAAGTCGTTAGGATTTCCTCCAGAATAATCAGTCTATATGATGACAAATTATGTCACTAAAACATTATGCACTTATAATCTAAAATCACATCATTAAACAATTCATATATGAAATATAAGTTGTCAACCAGTTGTAATGTAAGATCAAAACAAACTCTACTCAAGGGGAAAAAATACCTGTCTGATAACAAGAACAAAAATTAATGAATGATATTCATGGATGAAGGGTAATTGTTTAACATTTTTATCTTTATGCCACCAATAAGAAATTAAAGTAGCAATGTGAAAAATAAAAATCAAAAGGAATCTATTAATGAAACTCAATGGAAATTTAAGCCTCACATTGACAGAACGTAAGGTAGAAAATGGTGAATTTAAAATGCTTTCTAAATGTTGGTTTTCCAACAGATCATTGGGAATGGAATTATTAGAAAAGCTAGAATTCATTTCTGATTTACTGATCAATGACAAAATGCAAGACTGATTTTAATGCATTTGGTCATTTCATGTTGTGATGTTTCTAAAAATCACCTTCCCAACATTTATTATTCTACAGAAAAATGTCAACAAAAAGTTAACTGAAGACAGAAACTGCAAAATTTTTCTCTGTACCCGTTTTTAAGTTGCTCGTGTACTTATCAATAACTTTGATAGTATTCCTTTCTTCCAGACAGTTAAAAAAAAAAACAAGCAAAGACACCTCTGGTGAACTCTACTTTATGTTGAGTTTCATTGCATTAGAATCCTACAGTTTTCTACCATCTTCAGGGTAATAATCAATGTGACTCCGGCTAACTTTTCCATTACAGTAAGATTCAGGGTGATTTTCTGGTGGTTTGATTCAGTTTAATGCCTTCTTACATTCCTAGACATTTACATGAATGTACCTGTAGGGGCTGCGGGAGTGAGAGGACTGGGCGGCCGTGGCTACTTGGCATACACAGGCCTGGGGCATGGATATCAGGTCAAAGGAAACAAGAAAGAAGACAAACTCTATGATCTTTTACCTGGGATGGAACTCACCCCCATGAATCCTGTTACCTTAAAACCCCAAGGAATTAAACTTGCTCCCCAGGTAGGTGATGTTATTCCACAGATAGTTTCTTTAAGTTGAGCCAAAGTCCACTATTCACCCTTCATCAAATGATGTGACTTGCTCCCTATTTGGGTTATGGTGTTGTTTTATTTTGTCTGGCTTTTCTTTTACATAGATAAAGTGCCCACTCAACATAATGTGCTGTCAGAGAATGAACGCTGAGTGCCGAAGGCCACTGTTACATCTTAGAATGTCTTTTTTTAGAACCGTAAAGTGTGGTACCTTAAATGATCTTACACTGAAATGCAAAGATCCTGAGAGCTATTGAGAATTATCAACAAATATCTTAAATAAGACAATATGCAGCAAAGACCATAGTTCCAAATAAATGGCAGTTGTGTGTGAGGCAAGTTAGCAAATGAAGTGTGTTCATGACAGTGAATGAACAGACCATTTAGAACAACTCTTCTTGGAAACATTGTGTTTAAGAGAAAACACCGTGCTATCTATGATGATATTATGACTCATATAAACTATAAGATGCCAGCAGTCATGTCAAATTAACTTTTCTAGTGTGATGATATTTGTGCAGCAGCATTAGAGTGAGTTTTTATTGCTTTCTTTTCACAGTTCTAACTTTCCAGGTTTCTGCATGGCTGTAGTTTTTATTATGGGAAAGTTAAAAGGGATAAAGGGTGTTTTAGTATGGAAACTGAGTAACAAACATAGTTAAAATAACACAAAACTGGTTCTACGATAACCCTTAGATTCTTCCCTGTGCAGTACTGCCGATCTCTCTGCAGAGGCACTTTTGCTGAGTAATCAACAGCCAGTTGTTCAGTTTTAGAGTCTGTGTGTTCTAAAGAAAATTTCCTACTCTCACCCCAAAGGCACGAGCCTCAAATGTATGGAAGTAGCCTATGACTGCAATAAGTAGAAAACTTGGTTTTCTAAAAGCTCATCTTGAGTATTTTGTGTGTGTGTGTGTGTGAAATAACTGTCTTTCTTATAAATACAAATTAGTGTACCTAAGGCTTCTATTATGTCTACCCAATTTTAAAAAAGACAGTGCCTATCAGAATGGTAAATAGCAATCACTTATTTTTTCAAAAACCACTTATTAGGCACCTTTATGTACCAAGTATTTTTCTGGTTTCTGGGGATAGAAAATTGAATATGACACAATCCTTGCCACCAAAAATTGTATGGCATAGAAAAAGTAATCCAATTAAAAATAGGCAAAAGACCTGAGTGGACATTTTCCCAATAGCAATATTAAATGGTCAATAGATTTTTTTTAGATGAAGAAAACCTGTCATTTGCAACATGGATGGACCTTGAGTATGCTAAGTAAGTCAGACACAGAAAGAAAATACTGTATGATCTCATGTGTGGAATCTTAAAAAATAAAATATCCAAACTCGAAAAAAGGAATCAAGTTTGTAGTCATGAGAGGTGGGTGGATGGTGGGATGGGGCGAGTTAGGGGAATGTGGTCAAAAGCTTTTCATTATAAGATAAATAAGTACTAGGGATGTAACATACAACATGATGACTATAATTAATACTGCCATATAGTATATATGCAAATTGTTAAGAGAGTAACGTCTAAGAGTTCTTATCACAAGGAAAATATTTTTTTCTTTTTTCTTCTTGTTATTGATTCTAAATGAGACAATGGATGCTAACTAAACTCAGGGCAATCATTTTATAATATATGTAAGTCAGACCATCATGCTGTATAATAAGAACCCAGTGATGTATGTCAAGTATATCAACTTGGAGGGAAATTACATGGCTATTCAGTGAGAGGATACTGACAAGTACACAGATAATTATAATAAAAACTAGGAAGTGCCATGAGTTTGGACTAAGAGCTGGGCTTAGAAAGCACAAAGCTAGTCATCTAATCTCCCTGGGCTTAAAACCGAAAATAATTAAAATACTGCAAAAACTAGAAATCTTCTAAGATAATAAAAAAAGATGATCATGATAGATTCTGTGTAATAGTTCTAAGACCTGCTATAGCTGAGTAATGACCTCTGCTTTTGATATCAAACCCAGGTTAAAAATTGGTCAAGCTTTTTATTAAAATATGAGTATCCATCCCTATTAACTAATGAAAATTCTTTGATGAACTTATCCCCAAATTTCTACAACTATGGCTTAGAAACTGAAGATCACGTCTCCCCCAGCCAACACGGATGGAGCCCTAACAATTCCATAGCGGGTTTCGAACTTCCCACAACAAAAGCAGAGGACCGAGTACTGCCCTGCAGGGCCAGCAGTCACAGCTGCTGCTGCTCCCTTGGCGTGTGTTTACCCAAAGGGCATAAACAGAACATCTGCCAGCTAAAGCAATTTACGATTGCCCAGGCACTCTAGAGAATGCTTTGTAGATGACAAGAGTTGCCACAAAACTGAAAATAGTAAAAGAAAAATGTAATGAAGAAGACACGAGCAAACTATAAATTGAATAAACTGGGAGATGTTATGCTATTGTAGCTGTAGTGATGTTGGAACAACGGAGATAAGCTCCACAGAGTCATCCTGGAACACTGTTCGTCCCAAACAGTTTTCTCTTTGTCAGATGAATGCCCTGTTTTGCACACTTTACTGAATCTGCTGACTAATGGGAGCCTTGGGGCTTGAGGGCCACCCCAAATGGCTGCAGGATGCAGAAAATACGTGCCTTTAGACATGATTCAGTTTGGAATAATGATAGGGAAAAAAACACGCAGAAAGATGCTATAAATCAGATTATTGTAAAAACAACCAGAAGTGTTTTGCCAGACACATTGCAACTGTCAATACATATCTATTAATGCTCATCAACAAAGACTAACTCATTAAACTTTAAAACTCTGTTTTTATTAAAATGTGAAGATAAACCCTATGATAGATAACATGAAATAAGAATATACTGTATTATTAGGCTACTTTCTCTAGACCATTATAAACAGAAGAACTGAGGATAATTATGAGTAAACCCAGCCACACGGTGCTGGAATATCAATTTTCTTAAATCATAAATTTAAACTATTGGTAAAAGTTATAGCTAATGGGCTAAATTAAAAGCATATTAGAATAAATGATGTGAAGATGGTTTTTATAAATTAATAAACCTAACATTTTAAGTGGAGTTCAAATTGAGCTCATCTTAAATTTTAAGGATCATTAAACCATGTGGCATTTTATATCATCTCCTATTAGCTGAAACTCTGAAGGGTGGAGTTACAAAAACTGAAAGCTGGACAAGTAATGCAAATGTGACATTTGAAAGGGAAACTTTTCTTTTTCACTCTTGTAGATATTAGAAGAAATCTGTCAGAAAAATAGCTGGGGACAGCCAGTATATCAGCTGCACTCTGCCATTGGACAAGATCAAAGACAGCTCTTCTTATACAAAGTAACCATTCCTGCTCTGGCCAGCCAGCATCCTGCCATGTGGGTAACTTCTCCAATTTCCTAATCGTGTAGATTCTAGACTAAGAGACTCTTACAAATGAAGTGCATTTTATCACCGTCTAAATAAGATAAATATTCAAGTCTACTACCCACTCATCTTTCATTAAATGCAAACACTGGGATGTAGAGTTGGGGTGTACGTGCCAGCTGTGAGACTGAATCTCAGAGGCCCTGGATTTTGTATAGACAATGACCTGGTGGTAGAACCAGCCACTGGAAAACTGCAGATGTAACATTTAATTGAAATGAAAATTATAAGCCATTCTTCTATCTGTGTAGTATTTAGGTTGAACCATATGAAATATCCATTTTACATCAAATAACAACATGCCCTGTCATTTCCATTTTGGACCAAAGATACAGCCTCTGTTATAGGATATTAACTCCTGAGTTTTACCTTGAGTCTGCATTTCTACATCGATTTAGGAACCACAGTGTTTCACATGTGCCTTAGAAAGTCCACATAAGAGTTGTAAGTATGCTTCGGGAAATGGCATCAGCCACCAATGTTCTAGGTCAGTTCACAGATATTTCTACATGCATGTATAGTCAGAAGCTTTAATAGCAAAGAGAATAAAAATAGACACACAAAATTCTACTATCCTATCATCTTCAAAAGCTAACTGCACCTAAGAGTTTTACCTGTCTCAGTAGCACAAGTTTAAAAGGCCTACCCTGACTGTGCTTTCCAGCCACCCCTTCACACCTCCGAAGCTAAGTGCCTATGTGGATGAAGCGAAGACATACGCGGCCGAGTACACCCTGCAGACCCTGGGCATTCCCACTGATGGAGCCGCTGCTCCAGCTGCAGTGGCTACTGCCGCTTCTGCTACTGCTTTTCCAGGTATGAAAATACTGGGCCAGGTTGGAAGAGGCACGTAAGTGTCAAAAAAGGAGATAAAACCACTCCCTCCTCTTCACCACTAGCCCAGCTCTGGCTGTCGCTACAACGGGGGGGAAGGAGAGCCATGATCCAAAGGAACCAGAGCAGTTGGAATAACTGTTTATTGGTGGGTTGAGCTTTGAAACTACGGATAATAAAGAGAACATTTTGAGAAATGGGGCACACTCACAGATTGTGTGGTCATGAGAGACCCCACCCCAAACAAAATGTCCCTGGGGCTTTGGTCACGTGACTTTCTCAGGTGATAAAGAGGCAGATGCAGCCCTTTGTGCCAGACCACACAAGGTTGATGAGCAGGTAGAAAAACCGAAGAGAGCTGTTTCTAGAGGGGATTCTGTAAAGCCTGGTGCCCATCTAACAGCAGAGAAAATTTTTGTTGACGGTATTAAGAATATACGGACAAATATAACTTGAGAGACTCCATTGAAGAGTATGGCATGATTAAAACCATGGAAGTCATGGAAGATAGGCAGAATGGGAATAAAAGAGGATTTGCTGTGGTAACTTTTGATGATCATGATTCAGTGGATGAAATTGTTGGTCAGAAATGCCATACTACTACTAATGGGCGTCATTGTGAAGTGAAAAAGGCCCTTTCTGAACAAGAAGTGCAGTCTGCTGGGTCGCAAAGAGGCCGTGGAGGTGGATGTGGCAACCTCATGGGTCATGGAGGAAACTTTGGAGGTGGTGGAGGTAACTTTGGCCGTGGTGGAAGCTTTGGTAGAAGAGGAGGCCACGGTGTGGTGGCAGCAGAAGTGGGTATGAGGAGGTGATGGTGGGTACCATGGATTTGGAGGTGATGGTGGCAACTATGGCGGTGGTCCTGGTTGCAATAGTAGAGGAGGCTATGGTGGTGGTGGAGGACCAGGATATGGAGACCAAGGTACTGGAAATGGTGACAGTGGTGAAGGATATGATGGTTCCAATGAAGGGGGAAATTTGGTAGTAACCCTGGTGGTGGTGGGAACCATCATGATTTTAAAAATCACAGTAGACAAAAGCACTCAAATTATGGACCCATGAAGTGGGGTGGTTTTTGTGGAAAAAGCTTGGGCAGCCCCTATGGTGGTGATTATGGATCTGGTGGTGGAATTGGTAGATATGTTAGCAGAACGTTCTAAAAACTAAGCAGAAAAGGGCTACAGTTCTTAGCAGGAGAGTGAGAGTTGTCAGGAATGCTGCAGGTAGGTTACTTGGAGACAGTGGTCCCAAATGCATTAGAAGAACCATAAGAATCTGCCACAGAAGGAGCGATGGTCCCTAGTCAGAAAAGTCACTGCAGCTTAAACAGGAAACCCTTGTTGTTCAGAGCTGACGTGGCCACAGCTTGCAAACACTGGGGCTATGGATTAATGCAATGTAGTGTCAACTAGATGTACATTCCTGAGGGCTTGTATCTGTTGTAGCTTTGTCTTTTGCTTTGCCCTTTTCATTACATTCAGTATATTGCCCTGTAAATTGTAGTGGTGATAGCAGGAATAAAAAAATTAAGAAATTTTTAATTTTTTGTTCTTTGTAAGGTTCAGTTTTTCTACATTTTAAGTATACTTTATTGATTATGCCATCACAGTTTTCCCAAATTTTCCCCCTTTATCCTCCCTCTGCTCTGCCCCCCAAACCCTCCAGCATCCCTCCCTTTAGTTCATGTCCATGGGTTCTACATGTAAGTTCTTTGAATTCTCTGTTTCCTTTACCATTTTTAATCTTTCCTTATCTATTTTATGCCTACTAATTACGCTTCTTCTTCCCGGTACTTTTCCCCCCACTCCCCTCTTTCCTCTCCCCACTGAAATCCCTCCACATGATCTCCATTTCTTTGACTCTGTTCCTGTTCTAGTTGTTTCCTTAGTTTTTGTTTTCATTGTTTTTCTTTTTTTTAGGTTCTTTTGTTGATAGTTGTGAGTTTGCTGTCATTTTATTGTTCATACTCTTGATTTTCTCCTTTTTTTAGATAAGTCTCTTTAATATTTCATATAATAATGTCTTGGTGATGATGAACTCCTTTGATTTGACCTTTTCTAGGAAGCACTTTATCTGCCCTTCCATTCTAAATGAAAGCTTTGCTGGATAGAGCAATCTTGGATGTAGGTCCTTGCCTTTCATGCCTTCAAATACTTCTTTGCAGCCCCTTCTTGCCTGCAAGGTTTCCTTTGAGAAACCAGCTGATAGCCTTGTGGGAACTCCTTCATAAGTAACTCTCTCCTTTCCTCTTACTGCTTTTAAGATTTTCCTTTTATCTTTAATCCTGGATAACTTAATGATGATGTGCCTTGGTGTGTTCCTCTTTGGGTCCAACTTCTTTGGGACTCTCTGGGACTCTCTGGGCTTCTTGGACTTCCTGGAAGTCTATTTCCTTCACCAGATTAAGGAAGTTTTCCTTCANCAGAAAAGGGCTACAGTTCTTAGCAGGAGAGTGAGAGTTGTCAGGAATGCTGCAGGTAGGTTACTTGGAGACAGTGGTCCCAAATGCATTAGAAGAACCATAAGAATCTGCCACAGAAGGAGCGATGGTCCCTAGTCAGAAAAGTCACTGCAGCTTAAACAGGAAACCCTTGTTGTTCAGAGCTGACGTGGCCACAGCTTGCAAACAGTGGGGCTATGGATTAATGCAATGTAGTGTCAACTAGATGTACATTCCTGAGGGCTTGTATCTGTTGTAGCTTTGTCTTTTGCTTTGTCCTTTTCATTACATTCAGTATATTGCCCTATAAATTGCAATAGTGATACCAGGAATAAAAAATTAAGAAATTTTTAATTGTTTGTTCTTTGTAAGGTTCAGTTTTTCTACATTTTAAGTATACTTTATTGATTATGCCATCACAGTTTTCCCAAATTTTCCCCCTTTATCCTCCCTCTGCTCTGCACCCCCAAACCCTCCAGCATCCCTCCCTTTAGTTCATGTCCACGGGTTCTACATGTAAGTTCTTTGAGTTCTGTTTCCTTTACCATTTTTAATCTTTCCTTGTCTATTTTATGCCTACTAATTATGCTTTTTCTTCCCTGTACTTTTCCCCCCACTCCCCTCTTTCCCGCTCCCCACTGAAATCCCTCCACATGATCTCCATTTCTTTGACTCTGTTCCTGTTCTAGTTGTTTCCTTAGTTTTTGTTTTCCTTGTTTTGTTTTTTTTAGGTTCTTTTGTTGATAGTTGTGAGTTTGCTGTCATTTTATTGTTCATACTTTTGATTTTCTCCTTTTTTTAGATAAGTCTCTTTAATATTTCATATAATAATGTCTTGGTGCTGATGAACTCCTTGAACTTGACCTTTTCTAGGAAGCACTTTATCTGCCCTTCCATTCTAAATGAAAGCTTTGCTGGATAGAGCAATCTTAGATGTAGGTCCTTACCTTTCATGCCTTCAAATACTTCTTTCCAGCCCCTTCTTGCCTGCAAGGTTTCCTTTGAGAAACCATCTGATAGCCTTGTGGGAACTCCTTTGTAAGTAACTCTCTCCTTTCCTCTTACTGCTTTAAAGATTTTCCTTTTATCTTTAATCCTGGATAACTTAATGATGATGTGCCTTGGTGTGTTCCTCTTTGGGTCCAACTTCTTTGGGACTCTCTGGGACTCTCTCGGCTTCTTGGACTTCCTGGAAGTCTATTTCCTTCACCAGATTAAGGACGTTTTCCTTCATTATTTCAGTTTTTGTACATTTTAGTACAGAAACTTTAACAAAATACAGGTTTGATGTTTTCTTGTGAGTTAACAAGAAAAGAAGATAATCGCTATTTTGTATGAATTTTGCTAAAGGTAGCCATAAAGAAACACCTGCTGACTGGCAGTTTAAGAGGAATCTATTCTCTCCATGTCCAAACCATGAAATGAACAGGCTCTGACATGTGGAGAGAACAGATGTTTGTGTGTTTGCATTGGGTGTTTTAGAGAAATAGAATTGGGTATTTGTATTAGCATATGTGTGACTTTAATGGCATTAAGATTTACCTTCAAATGAAAAAAAATTCCAAGATTCCTAAGGAAAGAAGGAAGGAAGAAAGAGAGAGATAAGAAAAGAAGAGAAAAGAAAAAAAATGTTGGTCAGAAATGGCACCTGGCAGAGGGTGTTAGGGAAACCTGTGGTACCACGGACTCATAGAGTCGTTTGTAAGCTCCACCTACGCCATCTGTGGCCAAAAAGAATTTACCAGATGAGTGAACCATTAAAGTATGAGGCCAGAGAGTGGAGCTGGGCAGCAAAAGTGGGGTCTGATCTCAGCTCAGCTTCAGCACCTGTGTGATCTTGAATGAGTCAGTCTCTCTGCATTTGATTTGCTTTGCTTTGTTTTGCTTTGGTTTTTACTTTTAGTAAGAGAGTGTGAAACTACCTCTTACTAGATGATGCGCCTTGGAGCTCCTATTATGTGCCACGTACTCACCTAAACCCCCAGCATGCTTTATGTTATCTCAGCAATGCTCATGATGCCACAAGGGGTAGGTCCTATGATAACGGCCATCGCACAGCTAAAGAAGCCAAGTGCTGGGAAGATGAAGTCATTGAGCCATGCCCAATCAGTTCTTAAGAAATCCTTGCATGCCCTCCCCAAACCCAATCTTCAATTTTACTTCTATTGCTTTGATTTTTTAGAGATGTGTAGTTCACATTTTTTTAAATTATTTTAAATCAATAGGTGTGAGAGAAAGACAGATTCACCATGTGCACGATCAAGCCTCGTTTTGTGTGTTCTATAATTTTGTATGCTGGTTGCTTAAAATAAAGTCCACCTCTGAATCAAGAAGCCTTCAGGGTCACATTTAAAAGACTTTTCCCTACTTATTTTACACCTATAACAAATGCTGATAATTTTTTAAAAATGAATCCTCTAGAGAGGGGAGCTTTTGGAATTTTTTTCTCACCATCTAGTTTGAGTTAACTACATTCCTTCTTTAGTAATGAAAGTTTATTTCTTTTAAAGAAATTTGGCATTCTGATGCATAGTGTTTGTATATCTCCATATGCTCAAATCAGAGAGTTCTGACTCGACCTAGAAATATGACATTCCTACTGATTGATTAAGTCATATCTTGTTTATATTAAGGTGTGGGAACTCTATAACCCGCACACTCATAACAACTAGTGTTCACTCTCATTTTCTTTATTTCTCAACATTTTGAATATATCCTGCACTCTGGCAGGTGAGGATGGAACTAATGTTTCACATGTAAATGTGACCTCAATTCCAGCTTTCCTCTGTAGAAAGAGAAGATGCGCGGAGCACCCCTGAGTGGTTACCAAGGCAACAGCTGCCACAGGGGAGGGCAAGGTCTCCCCTGGGCAGTACTGGGGCCACCAACCCTTTCTTGCATTCCATAAAATAGGGTGTTGACATGTCTGTCCACTGGGGACATGTGCCAGGACTTCTCAGTTCTTGCCAAAAGTTGAACCCCTCTCCTGCAGAAAGCTGTACCCCAAAGACCCCTAACGAGTGTGCTATAAAAATAAATGACCCACTGTCAGGAGAATTTTAAAGTTCACTCTCACATTGGAAAGGATTTGCTTTTTCCCAAGAATGTTATGTCTTACTCTCACTTCTATTTGTTCCTACAAGAAGTAAAAAAGAAAAAGAAAGAAAAAAATTAGGGCATGACAGTTGTCTTGGGAATGCCTAAGAATTTGAGAACCTCTCAGAGCTTGACTACGGAATCAAGCAGAGAATAATAAGCTTCATGGAAGAACCCTTTTGAAACACAAATGCTCTTGCACCTAAGAAATTAGCCAAATTGCAAAAGAAAATTCAAAACCCCTAAAGATAAAGTCTATGCTACACACATACGTTACTTACTCATTTACTTACGTTACGTACACTGTTTCCAAAATCATGAAAGTAATTGTTAACACGTTTCTGATATCCTTGGGAAATGTACCAAACTTCACTAGTGCAATACTCAGCATTAACTGCCCCAAGGGCACACGCCAAGGAGTGGATTCAATTTTTTAAAAAACTGTCCAGCCAGCTTCCTGCCACCACCTCCTGAGAAGCCACCAGAAAGAAATCAATGTGTCTGGGGTTGGGCGGACTTCCACAGCACGTAAACCAAATGGGTTTGTGTGTGTGTGTTTTTTATCAAATTCCTGTTCGTTGCTTAAGTGTACGTTTCCTTTTTTCTTGTCATTTTTTTACAGTTTGTTGGATTATCTCAGAAATACTGAGGTTTGGGTCTAAAACAACCAAGTAATACTGTTTTTAGATAAGAGCTGCTATGCTCTCATCTTCAAAAGCGAATAGTAATCCACTAAGTGTAATACTGAGGTGAGAGCACATGATGGTCCCTTACAGGCAAACCCCTCAGTTCCCTGAGGCTGAGGACTAGCATCCAAACACTCCAAGACAGACATCATTTGCCTTTCAAGGTCAGGTCTAAGTGTGCTCAGGCTAGGTGTTTGCTTTCATGGCACTTTCGCATAGAAAACACGCTAAAACTTGAAATATTTCTTTTGCTGGCCTGCCCAGTCCCTCCACATACTTCTTGGGCAAAAGCCATATCTTTTCACATTTTGTTTTGGTGGGTGCAGGGATGCAGCAGAAGCAGACCCACAAAGTCCCACCACCCATCCCGGCCTCCTTTGCAAATTCTGAGAGCCTCTGAAAAAACTACGAACCTCATGCTTTAGTCAACTCGGCATGCCATTACGTTTCAGTTTCTTGGCATCTTTCCCCAGTGTTTCTAAGTCTCTAGGAGTGAAGTGGTTCTGCTACAGGTGCTTGACCTCCCTTGGAGGAATGCTGCCCTCTGGTGAATGAGTCCCCTGAGGGCACCTTCTAAAACGTGCAGTTGAGAATATCTACCTATTCCAAAGAGAAGACAGTAAGCCAAAAGGAAGCAAAGTGGAGTCCCTCTCATGAAGTGTTCTCTGCCTCCCCCTCCAGGATATGCT
Organism: Sturnira hondurensis; assembly: GCF_014824575.4. Classification (NCBI taxonomy): domain Eukaryota; kingdom Metazoa; phylum Chordata; class Mammalia; order Chiroptera; family Phyllostomidae; genus Sturnira; species Sturnira hondurensis. The sequence goes on from NW_028089315.1 coordinate 4,123,926, forward strand.
GTCCCTAACGCAGCCACACCCGTGTCCGCAGCCCAGCTCAAGCAAGCAGTGACCCTTGGACAAGACTTAGCAGCATACGCAACATATGAGGTCTACCCCACTTTCGCAATGACTGCACGAGGGGACGGATATGGAGCCTTCTGAAGATATCTTTTTTTTATTTAAAAAAATAAGACAAAAAACTCTATATAGAAAAAAATAAACCTCTAACTCAGTCCCCTTGTGATCACATGTAATACTTTTCCTCACGTGATGCCTTTGCTGAGACTGTATGGCTTATACTAACTGTAGGATCATGATAAGGGAACATTGCTCCAAATTCAGTCAACTGTTAAGGAGCCTTTTCTCTACAGAAAAGAGCCACTGCCCCAAAAGTTGTTCTTCCAAGGTTGCTGAGTGTCTTGGGAATATGTTTACAAACCCTGACAGAGTGGAGGGAGATCTCTTAGCCAGCAGGAGTTCAAGGGCAGAGCAGACCTCAGCAGTCAGTAACAACAAAGAGAGCCAAGCCAGCTCCAAAGTGTTAGCCCTGGCTTGCAGCTTCAGAGGAAGGTGAGAGGGTGATTTTCAAACATGTTCCCCATTACGGTGGGGCAAGTACACAGCCTGGAGCTTAGGAAAGACTGCCTGAGGTTTGATGAAGTCAGAATCACTGCAGTCAGAAAATTCCATCCAGTCAGTTTGTCACAGGTCAGGATCTCCTGTCCCCTGATCCCAGGGGACTTCCTGGAAACTGATGTTGTATCTTGCAGACCTGGTTAATGCAATCCAGGCCTATTTGTTAAACTCACTAGCCCACCTCTTTTTCCCTGGAAGTTTTGCCCTTCCCAAGGATCCCCACAAAATAATAATCCCTCCAATTAGAAATGATGTTTTCTCATATTAAGCACTTGATGTATCCTTACAGATTTATTTTCACTTCACTCTCATGTTGCTCCTCTCTAATATCTTTAAAAAGTAAAGCACATCTACAGGCTATCACCTATGATACTTCCGGCAACTCAGCGAACTGGCTGAAACGTCCTTTCAAACCAAGAGAGAAGTGAAGGTTTACTCTTACATCTTTGGTCTTTTTGCAATACCCAGACTACCATCCAGCATTCAGAGGAAGTCATGATAACTTGGTTCATTTTTGGACTGTCTAACCTGCTTATAACAAACCTGCCAAGAAGTCCTCCACCTTCCCTTCGCTTTACTTCCCGTAAGAACCCAGCAGCTCCAGCATGCCTGCGTGCTTTGGCCCTGGAGCCCTCCCAGGGAAACCTTACCACCGTCACTGCGGATGAAAGCTGATTCTTCAACACTCAACAAAGATGTTATTTACCAAAAGCCCCTAGGCTAGGGGTCCTCTTCTCCAGGAACATCTGACAGGGGTAAGAGTGCTGCAGAACTTGGAATAGAGGGGAGCAGAAGGCACTATACTTGCTTGCCATTACTTGTACATGCTTGCTTTTTGTTCAAAACAGAAATAATTGAATTCCAACAACCAAATACCTATTACTACTGTTTCACAAGCCTCGCTAGCGGTCTAAGACATAGCATTACCACAATCTCCATTTTTAAAAAATCCCTTGGCCCTTGTAAAATTCTACAGGACTCAAGGGAAAACTTAAGTACAAAGGCATTAAAAATGTGAAAGCTCTTCAGTGTAATTCTGTGAACCAAAATCAAGCCAAATTCCAATCAAAATCAGACAAATTCCAATAACAAAACTCCTGTCACCTTTCAGTCCTGCTAACTCAGTCAGATGTGAAAGGCCTCAAGGTGATAGCTGAGACTCCGACAGGCCTTGTGTTTTCAGCTTTGCGTTTTCCTTCTCAGATTCCCTGGGACAGTGTTTCCCGAACCTGACTGCACATTAGAAACCCCTGGACAGCCTTCCCTCCCAAGGTCACACCTTACACCAATTATATCGGAATGCCCGGATTCTGGGGGTCAGTGTTTTTAAAAGACCCTTAGGTGATTCCAAAGTGCAGCTAAATTTGGGAAATGCTATATGCTTCATATTTTCACTCTAGCCATTAATTTTTTCCCTTTCTATTTGGCTTTTTTAAAATAGAAGGATGCAAAAAAAAATATTTGTCTAAGTTAAAACAAATAGCCAAATCACACTTTTCCATATATTTATCTATCAAAGTATGAATTTGAATATAATTCACATTGGCTTCAAATGAACTCTAGGGCCAAACTAATTCTAAAAGTGAGAACGTGAGAAATTCCTCCTTAAGCAATTCAGAGGTCCAAATTTACACTTCCCCACAGACCAGCTTTCATACTCAGCAAGACTGATTACATTGGGGAGCCCATAAATTCCTACTCAGTCCCCAAAACATTCCAAACTCCAAGTGTAAAAGTTTTAATGCTCTTTAAAATCTTTAAAAGTAAATGGAAAAGGCAGTCTCTATGTCTAACCAATGCAGAATGGAAGGTTTCATCCCGATGAAGTTTCAATTGCATCAAATAAACAATTAGTAAATAGCGGAATCTCTTTATGCTAAAAATCATTGTTCCAGACTAAATCATAATCACCTTTTGAAAACATTAAGAGCAAAGACCGAAGCACACGATAATGCAAAGGGATCAAGAAAATCATCCCTGGAACACCATCTCCTTGCTTGCTTGAGGAAAAACACAAGTATTCACAACATTTACATCCTAAGGACTGATTTTATTCAAGCGAGTAGATGTGGTTTTACTTTTTGCTGAAATGTGACTTCATTCTAGTAAAATTTAGAGACTACTTCGAGATCTGTTAGAACACATTCAGAGCATGTGTCTAGCATGTCATATGTTTGCATCGTGTTGCCCTATGTAACTATCGTAGAACAACTCCTGCTATCTTGGGTTTGAAATCTTAACAAATGGGATTTGAAAATCAAGTGCAGAACCATGGTTTACTTGATGGACTTGGAAATTAGCACCCATGTAGTACCTATCGTACCTTGTGTAATGGATCACTATCCATTTTTCGGTTTTTCTTACTTGATTGCTTCCTAGAAAAAATTCACCACAGAAAAAAGTTAAAATGGGCTAACCAACCAAGCAATAATAACAAAATATTTAACCATTTAGAAATAGCTAGTAAATTAGAGCAGGGTTTCTAAATTTTTGTACTGAACAGCTCACTGAGGATTAAAATCAGCCAATATTACTCAGGAGGAAATGGAACAGCAGTGAGAGTAGATATCAATTTTCTCACCTGTGAAAATGCTGCCTCTTCCTAAATTGCTTGTCCACCACCCCATTAGTATAGCTGAAGACTACCTTGAACTGCAGCAAATTGCCATTCTCCTGGGTAACTAGTTTCGCCCTCCCACCCCTGCCCACAGCAACAGCACCCAAAATGCTGCTAGAAAGCTACCTCATGTTAAGATCATGTGGAATTCAAAAATGTTTAACAAAAGAGGACTTCCTTCCAAATCACAGTTCCTTGGCTTTCTAATAATGAATGGAGATTAACTGTAGTTATGTATTTGATGACTGCTGTACAGGAAAGTAGCTTTAGTTTGCCTTAAACGTTTTTCTTTGTTAAATACCTTCTTTCAATTACATAGATTAGCTTTTTATAAATATTGTCTCAATAGAATTTTCAATTTATGTTAATTTTCCCTTTATTTTGAAATGGCTATTTTCTAGTTCTGTCTTGGACAACTGGGTCATGATTTAAATCCATGGGGACAGGGGAATTCTTCAGGGTGACTTTTGCAGAATAAGGGTCAATAAAGAAAGTTAGTATTTTGAATAGTATTTATATTCAAAGCTACAAAGATGGATAAAGTTTATTCCTGTTGTATAACTCCAGTCCTATCCAAGATTTTCCAACAGTGACTGACAAGTAAAAGTGAAAATATATCCTGGTATTCACATAAAGTCATGGTCATTTGTCCCCTCCTTGGATTCATATAAAAGTTCCCAGTAGGTAAAAACGTACCTACAACTTAACCCAGAGACTTGGTCATTTTTATATTTTGTAGATACATTTGTTCAAGACAAACCTAAGTTTTGAATATAATACCATAAGTGATCTTTGTGGTAAACACGTTTTAAAAATATTACAACAGGTGGAAAAATGGGGACAACTATAACTGAACAATAAAAAAAGACAATAGTAAGAGCATAATTTAGGAACTTTAACATACATATTGGAAGACAGATAGAACAGACTACAAACTTTGCTACCTGACATGCAATAGTTAACTCTTGGGCTTTATTAAACTGATTGTCAAATTTGATGTTGAAATTTTACCCTACACTAGTGATATCTTGAAAATGCTCTGAGTTTTATGAGAATATCCATAGAAAATACTATGTATCCACCAGGTTATAACTTCGTATTCACCAGTGTCAGAACAAAGCACAGCAAGTCCTACTATAATGAGTATAACCATTAGGAAAATGATATTTTTCTGAACCCATAGCCTATCTGTTTACTTATGGAGTAAAACATTTTTATATGTATTATTCAATAAAGAATAGGTGTAAAGTATTCTACCACTCTCAAAGTGTCCCACTTTTTTATTGTATTTTTTGCATTCCCATTTAGTCCCTTTATTTCCTCCCTCCACAATCACCACACTGTTGTCCACGTCCATGAGTCCTTTTTCCTCTTTGCTCAATTCGTCCACCCCTCAACTCCCCCCACCATCTTGGCTGCCTCCACAGTCAATTAATATTTGACAGAGGAAGCCAGCACCATACAATGGGCTAAAGATAGTTTATCCAATAAATGGTGTTCGGAAAATCAGACAAATGCAGGCAGAAAAATGAAACTAGACCACCTTCTTATACCACACATGAGAATAAATTCAAAATGGATTAAAGACAAGTCTTAGACCCAAAACCATAAAAATCCTAGAAGAAACACAGGCAGCAAAATCACCTGTCCCACATTTTGAAGGGTAGCTTCTCCTTACAATATTTACGTGGAATGTAGAATGCATAGGTTAAAGAGGGACAGCATAGACTCATTTATGAGACACTGTTTATTTCATGCATCTCCAGTTCTCAGTTTTGCAGGAAAGATAGAAGGAAACCTTACACCTTAGCTATTTATGACTCACCTAGAAGTGAAAAGTAATTTGGAAACCAGAGCTCTCATTAATTCAAAAGTGCCTGGAATAAAATACAGAATGCTCTGCACCTACCTCTTCCTCCAAAACGTTTCTCTTTCTTGCTGCACATATATCACTTTGCCTAAGGGGAGGGGAGATAGCAAGAAATAGCACTTTAAAGAAAGTAAGCTGCCTACAGGAACTTCGTAGAGACTGAAGGGTGTCAGCCCCCCTCGGGGTGTGCCAGGACAGTGCTAGCTCACATCTTTGTCCCATTTTATAAATATTTACAAAAGCTCCCCTCACTCTCAAATATGTCCCAATTTAGACAAGAAATTATACAGTGACCCCTTCTTTATGGCTCTTTTTTTTTTACTTGTTGTAGAATGGGCTTTATTCTCCCTAGAGCAGATATAGCTTCAACTCAAGGGCCCAGCAACTTTTTCATGGCCTGAGCAGGAGCATAGCGAATGGGAAGAAATGTGTCATCTTCTTCCTCATGGTTACCCTCATCCACTCCCCATCTAGCTGCTCCTCTACCCAGCCCTTTGCTGGTGCAACCTTTCTTCCCACTGCCCACTGGCTGTGGGTCCTGAGTTCTGCCTTCAAGGACAGAGCTAGCAGCCACTAAACCAGAGCTGGCAGGAGACAAGGTGAAAGACAGCTCTCAGGGAAATGTCCTTGGCCTGTCAAGATCCAAACGGCATTAGTAAGTTCATAGAGCATTTGCTGGTGACTTTCTTCCTTGAATGAAGGCACTTATACCACACACCAGAAAGCCCTTCCTATAAAACCTTCACCTTAGAAAGAAATATAAAAGACTATGCAAAAATAAAAAGGATTAAAAAATTTAAAGATTCAGAGGAGCTTTCAAACATGGATTTGTCATATTCACACACTAACGTATGATTATTTCCTTGAAAATATTGTGGCCATTAGCTATCTCTATTTTTTAAGTATACTTGTGTTTATAAAATTGAAAAATCTATTTCACAAGCCTTATCCATACCTATATGTTTGGAACAAATGATTTGCAATGAAGTATACATATTTTTTTCAAATGTTAATTTTATTTTTAAAAGTAATGGACCTTTGCTACTATAATTCTTAAGAGATATTTGTGCACACAGGCTGCAGATAAGTCTATTTAAATCAGTCCATTACCATCACTGATTTAAATATTTATTGTAATTATTACTATTTTATTGCTATTCCTTTATAAGTTCTTTTCTACTTTTCTGACTGCAATATAGCCAGATATTCTTATCCCCAACCTTTTAACAAAACCAAACTATCAGCAAAATGCCTTTCTAGTTTCTAGGTGTTGATTGATTGCTTGTTTTCCTTTTTGTTATTATTGACTTTATTTATGTAAACTTAAGCTGAGCTACCAAAAGAGACAAAAACAGTATTAAAGAGTGTGCATAAAGCACTTATTTTTGTACTTGGAGTACCATGTTTTATAGAACTCTGTGTTCCATCTAAATATACTAAGTAAAATTACAAGATTCATTCACTGGGAAAATCATAATTAGTTTGGAAGATATAAACATAAGGGGTACCATAGAATCATAAATCACATGAAATGAGAAATAATGTAATATTGTAATGGGCAGTGTAATTCTGGGATGGCAAAATGATTTTAGTTGAATTTCCAAGTACCATTATAAAGTTTTAAAAATGGACAACATGCATTGCTGACTTATTTCTTTCTTTCCTAAAAACTATATTTTTACTCTTTTTGAATAAATACTACATATTAATGACCCATCTTTGTGATGACCTTTTGGTAATTTCTTTATATTTGCATCTTTTATAAAAGTCCACTCTGGTATATTTTCAGAGAGTAAATGTAATGATAATTAACTGCATTTTTTCCTAATCAATAAAACAATAAAAAATACTCAGAAACTCAAAATAATAAGAAACCATGACTCCAGAAAGGTAAGCAGGCTCTGCAGTCAACATTTGCCCTGGGGCAGTAGCTGGGTTATTGGCAGACCCCGATGTGCTAAGCAGAGGTCAACGAGCTATCCCCTGAGCACCAAATTCAGCCACGTGTGTTCTGTTGGCCCTTGAGCTAAGAATGGTTGTTATATTTTTAAAGGACTGAGCTAAGATTATTTTACATTTTCAAAGTTGTTAAAAAAATTGGAAGAATTTGTGACAAAGACCATAGGTGTCCAAAAAGCCTAAATATGTGCCATCTGACTATTTACAAAAAGTTTACTAGCCCTGCACTAGGCCAACATAACATGTTTTTATTTCTGTTACAGGCAGCACCCCACCTCTAAGTGCCAAATTCTGCATTAGCTAGGATTAGGTTTAGCTGCCAGTGACAGTACCCAAAATAGATAAATGGGTGGATCAAAAACTGTGGTACATTTGCACAATGGAATACTATGCAGCAGAAAGAAAGGAGTTCCTACCCTTTATGACAGCATGGATGGAACTGGAGAGCATTATGCTAAGTGAAATAAGTCCAGCAGTGAAAGACAAATACCATATGATCTCACCTATAAGTGGAACTTAATCGACAAAACAAATTAGCAAACAAGCTATAACCAGAGACACTGAAATTAAGAACAAACTGACAGTGACCAGAGGGGAAGGGGGAGGGGAATAACGGGGGGGAAGAAGGGGAAGGGTCAAGGAACATGTATAAAGGACCCATGGACAAAGACAACTTGGGATCAGGTGAGGACTGATTGTGGGAGGTAGGGTATGGGCAGGGCAGGGGAGAGTAATGGGTCAGGGGAAATGGGGACAACTGTAATTGAACAACAATAAAAAAATAAAACAAGATAGCATTGTGTTGTCCCTTGCCCAAAAGTCCAAAAAGCAGAACAGTGCCAATACTGTGCTTCACAGTGTTGTGAGCAGGTCTTTTTTCCTGTCACTTTACTTGCATGATCTCAATCGTGGAGTAAGAAGATGGCATTCAAAAAAAAAAGAAGAAGAAGATGGCATTCACCTTCTGAAGAGAAGCAGAGAGAAAGGACAGTGAAGAAAATAAGCCAACTAGCTTTCCATTTAGGATATTTCTTAGAAGCTGCCTTACAACACTATGCTGTATATCCCATTGGTCAGAACTTAGGTACATGGCTACACCTAGAGGCGAAAAAAAATGGAAACTGTAGTCTTTATGTGGGCAACCATAAAAAAGTATTTTACTATGAGAGTATGGAAGAATGACTATTGGGGAAAACTAGCAGACTCTGGCATAAATGCCTACATCACAGGAAAGATGTGAGGGTTCAATGAAGTAAGGCCCATGAGCTCACCTGGCACTGGGCCTGACCCATGCTCGATGCCTATGAATCTTGGCTTCCCTTTACCAACTGAAAAGAAACTGTCAATTTACCTCATTCTTCAAGTACTGTCACCAGTGAAAATACAAGGATAGTAGGATCTGCTCCACTGATCCTACCTCCTGGTATTCGTACCATTACATTGTTTAATCCCCTCCCCTTGAATACAGGCTGGGCCTGGTGGCTCACTTCTAATGAATAAACTATGAGATATCACATCTGAGATTAAGTTATAAAAGGTTATCATTTCCATCTCGTTGGGTCTTCTTGCTTGCTCACTCTAATGAAGCCAGCTGCCAGATGTGAGCTGTGCTATGGGAAGGGCCATATGGCAAGAAACTGAAGGCAGCTGCCAGCCAACGGCATGTGAGGACCAGAGTCCTGCCAACAACTGCATGATTGGGCTTGGAGGCAGAATCCTCCTCAACAGGGCCTTGCCAGAACTGCAGCCTCAGCTAGCACATGATTGCAGATTACAGACAGTTCCAAAGCAGAAGACTCAGCGAAATTTTGCCTGGATATTTGCCCCACATAAGCTGTGACATAATAAGTGTTATTTTCATTTGCTATGTTTCAGGATAATTTGTCATGAAACAATTGATAACTAATAGAACAGTGAAAGTTATAAAGTTACAGTGAATGCAAATACGTGTATCATCGCAGAGGTACTGAAGCTGAATGTGAAATCAGAAAAACCAATTCAGCTTTTGAGTTGATAAATAACTTGCTATTGTTGGTATGCAAGATCACATGCCCAATGCTAAGGGGGATAAAAGCTAAGGAAGCTGAATATCCTCATGGAAATTTCAAAAATGCTGATTGAGTGAAAAGAAGAAAGGAACAGAGGGATGGATGAAGGGAAAGAGAGAAGGATGAAGGGGAGCAAAATGGGAGTAAAGAAGAAAAGACAAGGTGAGGGAACAGAAGGGATGGTATGAACGGAACTTCTATTCTCACTGTATTTTTCCTATTTTTTAGCAGATCCATCTCTCTATGATTGCTTCAATAAAGGTATCTGGCCAAACATGAAAAAGAGATTTCATGCCAGCCTCTCTGTCTGTGGTTTTCCAAAAGCTTTAGCAATTTAAAGAATTTAAAGAGGCCCTGGCTGGGTAGCACAGTTGGTACAAGAATCAACCAATGGACATTTAAATAGATGGAACAACAAATCTATGCTTTTCTTCCTCCCGTCTCCCTCTCCCCCTCCCTCTCCCCCTCCCCTCTCCTTCTACTCCTCGTTTTCCTCCTCCTCCTCCCTATCCCTCTCTCTCTGAAAAAAATCAATAAATAAATTTTTGCCATTTATAGGGTTTTTGGAGAAGTGAAAGAGAGAAAGTGACCCAATAGTATAGAACTGCATGAGAACACAAGAAGCAAAAACATTTTTCTCCAGAGGAAGTAGAAAAAGAACTCCCTTGAGCCAGAGCATAAGAGAAATTCAAGAAAAAATTGAGCTGAGGAGCAGAAATTCCTAAATCTGTACAATAATGGACATAAATTTCAGGATCATCCCAGGCTATACATACTCTGATGAAAAGTCAATAAAGCATGACAGAATTATTGCCAGGGATAAGAAAGTCTATTTCATGATGACAAAGAAATTAACTTGAAGAAGGCACCAAAATTCTAAGTGTTGATGTGCCCAATCACAGAACTTCAACATACATGAATGAAGCACAAACCAATGAAATTGAAAGGATAAATCAAAAAATGTATAATTATGGTTGGAGATTGAAATACCACCCAATAATTTCTAGAACAAATAGAGAGAGAAAATCAGTGAAATTATGAAAGATTTGAAAAAATGCCATCAGCTTTCATTTAGAATAGAGGAGCAGATAAAGTGCTTCCCAGATAAGGCCAAATTAAAGGAGGTTATTATCACCAAGCCCTTATTATATGAAATGTTAAAGGGACTCACCTAAGAAAAAGAAGATCAAAAATAGGAACAGTGAAACGACAACAAATTCACAACTATCAACAATCACGATACAAAAACAAAAATGATCTGAGCGAATAACTGCAACAGGAATAGACTCACAGAAATGCAGATCACTTAGAGGATTATCAGCAGGGAGGGGGAGGGGGAAAATGTGAAAAAAGGTACAAGAAAAAAGAAGTATAAATGGCAGGTACAGAATAGACAGGGGGAGGTTAAGAATAGCATTGGAAATTGAAAAGCTAAAGAATGTATATGTATGAGCCATGGACATGAACTAAGGGTAAGGGAATGATGAAGGGATGGGGGTATAAGGCAGAGGGGAATAAAGGGGAGAAACACTGGACAGCTATAAGCATAATGATTAAAATAATTAAAAAATAAAATAATCAACATGTGTAGATTACACCAACCACAGCAGATATATATTCTTTTCAAGTGCAAGTTGAATATTTACCAACAGAGTCCACATTCTAGCCCATTAAACAAATCCCAATAAATTTAAAAGAATTAAAGTCATACAGAGCATATTCTCTGACCAAAGTGGAATCAAATTGAAAATCAATAACAGAAAGATAGAGATGAAATAATATGCTTCCCAAAATAATGAGTCGAAGAAAATTAGACCATATTTTCAAGGAAAACTCATCATAAAATATATAGGATACCACAAAAAATACTTAGAGAGAAATTTATAGTACAAAAAATATATTAAAAACAAGGTCTCAAATTATCTTTTTAAATATAGAAGAAAGGCAAAATAAAACAGACAGAAGAAAAGATGATGATAAAAAAATGAAAAGAGGAAAACAATAAAGAAAATCAGTGAAACCAAAAGTTACTTTTTTGATTAAATCAACAATATTAGTAAGCCTCTAGACAACTGATTAGAATAAAAGGAGAAAAGCCAAAAAAGTACTATTATAACACGATTCTACAGATACTAAAAGGATGAGTGTATTCTGAACAAATTTATGAAAATAATTTCAGCAGTTTAGATGAAATGAGCAAATTCCTTGAAAGACACAAACTACCAAAGCTTAATCGCGAAGAAATAGATAACCTGAATAGTCGATAGCTACTAAAAAATTGAAAGTGCAGGTAAAATCTTCCTCACAAAGAAAACTCCACATGTAGGTGGCTTCACTCATGAATTCCATCAAACATTTAAAGAGGTCACACAAAGTCTATGTAAGCACTTACAGAACATTAAAAAGGAGGAATATTTTCCTGCCTATTATAAGAGGCTAACTTTACCCCAATACCAAAATCAGACAAAGAAACTTAATATAAAAAAAAGCATGACCATAACAATGCTCAACCCACTAGTAACGAAAGGGAATTTCTCAAAAAGATAACGCGCATCTACAAATAGCCTACAGCTAACATTGTGCTAAAGGTGAAAAACTCTAGGCTTTCTTCCTGAGATAAGGAATAAGACTGAGATGTACAGTTTTCCCACATCATGTTAGTAGTGAGCCAAAGGTTCTTGCAAGTGCAATAAAACAAGAAAAAGAAATAAAAAGAATCCAGATTGAAGAGGAAGAAACAACATCAGCTTTATTCATAAACAACACAATAGTCTAAATAGAAAATCTGGGGACTCTACAAAAAAAGCTAGAAGAACTAATAACTGAGTTTAGCGGCGTTGCAGAATACAAGATCAATACTCAAAAATCAATTCTATTTCTACATAGAAACAACAAATAATCCAAAGTTGAAATTTAAAAAGCAATCTAATTTGCCATGCCATGAAAAAATATAAAATGCTTAAAGATAAATCTGACAAAAGATGTGATAGGCTTGCACATCTTTTGAGGGATTGAGGAGAAAGGAAAAAGGACGCATGGACATGGACAATAGCGTGGTGATTTCTGGGGGCAGGGGAGTATAAGGGGACTAAATAGTAATGGAAAGAATACAATAAAAATTAAATCTAAAACAGCTACAAAGTATTTCTGAGAGTAATTAGAGAAAGTAATTAAACAAAATTGAAGAGAACCTAAGTAAATGGAGAGAAGTACCATGTTATTGGGTTAGAATACTCAGTGTTATTAAAATGTCAATTCTCTTAAATTAAACTATAGTTTCAATGCAATCTGAATCAAAATCCCTGCGTCTTACTTAGATGTTGACAAAATGATTTTAAAATTTAAACAGAAGTGCATATAGAATATGCTAACACAATTTTGAAAAGAAGAACAAACTCTGAGGTCTTACTCTACCTGACTTCTAGACTTATTAAAAAGCTAATGTAGCCAATACATAGCGGTATTGGTTTCAGCACAGTAAAATAGATCACTGTAACAAAATAGAGGCAAAAATATACCCCCACATATACACAAAACTGAGTTTTGACAGCAGTTCAAAGTCAATTCAGTGGAAAAGGATAGTCTTTTTCAACAAATGGTGGTGGAACAATTGGATATTTATATGTTAAACAATAGGCTTTGATCCATATATCACACCTTATAAAACAACTAACTCAAAATGGATCATAGAGTTAAATTTAAAATCTAAAACAATTAAACTTCCAGAAGAAAAATAAGAAATTTTTTGTGACCTTAGGATAGGCAAAGATTTCTTAGCTACAACACCAAAAGAATAATCTATAAAAGAACAAACTGATAAACTCAACTGTGTCAAAATTAAAAACTCCTCATCTTCAAAAGATAATAAAATAAGTCACAGACTTGAAGAATATCTTTGCAAAGTATATACCTCATGAAGACGTGTATCCAGAATATATAAAGAAGCCTCAGCATTTAACACTAAGTAAACAACTTGATTTTTTTTTAAAAAGGCAAAAGATTTGAATGAACACTTCACCAAACTTGATATACGGATGGCAAATAAGCACATTAAAAAATGCTCAGAATCATTAATCACTATGGAAACACAGGTTAAGACCACAATGAGCCACCTCTGCACATGTATTAGAATATCTAAAATCAAATAGACAATCCAACTGGTGGAAAGGATGTAGAGGAATTGTAGCTCTCATACATTGCTGTTGGGAATATAAAACAACATAGTCACTCTGGAAAACAGTTTGGCAGTGTCTTAGAAAGGTTGTATTCTCACTATATGATTCAGCCATTCCACACCTATACACTTAGCCAAGATAAATGGAAGCATATTTCTGTATAAAACTTGGACAGAAATGTTTTATCACCTTTATCTGCAATAACCAAAAATCTATATGGAACACTACTCATCAAGAAAAAGGAATAAACTATGAATACACTACACTATAGATGAATTTGAAAATAATTATGCTAGGTGAAAGAAAAAAACCTAAAATACATTGTAAAACAGCTTATACTGTATAATTTAATTTTCTAAAACTCGAGAAAACACAAAACCTATATAGAGAGAAAATAGATCAGAGCATGCCTGAGTTTGGGGCTGGGAGGAACAGGTGGATTACAAAGGAACACCAGGAAATATCTCTAAGTGATGGATACGTTCACTGTCTTGAATGTGGTGATGTTTTCATAGGTGAGTAAATATGTCAAAACTAAATCAATTTGTATAATTAAATATACAAAGTGAATTATATATTAAAAATATATAAAGCTCAACAAAGCCATTTTTTAAAAAGTTAAGCATATGTCTGTTGTATGATCTAGCCATCCTATTTCTACGTATTGACCCAAGAGAAACAAAGGCATACATCCACACAAAGACCTGTATGTGCATGTTCCTAGCAGCTTTATTTGTAATAGATAATGACTGGAAAAAGCCGGATCATCCATCAACAGATGGATGAATGGATAAACAAATTGTAGTGTGTCTATACAAGGAATGTTGTTTAGCAATAAAGAGAATGAAGTAGATGTATGTTACAACATGGATGAAGCTCAAAATAAGTAGGTTAAGTGAAAGCAGCCAGACAAAAGAGAGTACATACCATATGATTTCATTTGTCTAAAATTCCAGAGTTGTACAAACTCATCTAGAGTGAGAGGAAGTAGATTGGAGGTTGCCGGTGGGAGAAGCAGGCGGGATCATGACCCTGCAGTGGTAGGAAACCTGTAAGGATGATGGATATGTTCACCTCCTCAACTGAGATGATTTTGTGGGAACATATATATGTCAAAACTTATCAAATTGTATAATTTTATTGCGTGTGTAGTTTATTCTATGAGGGCAGGACCTCAATATAGAAACAAAAAAAATCATTGTAAAACAGCAAAAGCAGCAGAGTAATTAGAAAAATCAAAGGGTGATAATCCCAGTGATCTGGATGAGAAGGTATTGGCAGAAAAAACAGTGCTGGCTCAGATAACTGCTGTGTAACTATCAGCACCTTCTCTACCTGAGGCCCCATTTCTGGTTCTGTGACTGCAAGTGGTTGGCTTTGACCCTCTTTAATATTTGTCCCACTTCTAACAGGCTATGCTATAATCATTTAATTGTCATCTGGGTTCTTCAATACAGACTTTAAAGAAAGGAAATCTTACCATTTGCAACAACATGGATGGACGTAGAGGGTATTATGCTACAGAAATAAGTCAGAGAAAGACAAATACTATATGATTTCATGTATTTGTGAAATCTAAAAAAAAACAAAAAACAAAAAATAAATGAACAAACAAAACAGAAACAGACTCCTAGATACAGAGAGCATTTTCATGGTTGCCAGGAGGGTGAGTAGTTGGGGGAGAAGGAAAAGAAAAGGTGAAGGGATGAAGGAGTACAAGTTGGAAGTTACAAAACAGTCACAGGGATGTAAATTTAGCACAGCATAGGGAATAAACCAACAGTATTGTAATAACTGTGCACAGCCGCGTGGGGCGCTAGACTTGCAGGGCCATCACTGCATACTTTACCTAAAGTCTAACCACTGCTATGTCCTTGAAACTAAAACTGAATGTCAAGGGTAACTGAAAAGTTTTTAAGGGTTTAAATACACTTTCAGGAGACTTCCAGTCAGTTTCCTTATCATCTTCAAAATTTGTATCAACTGAAGAGATAAGAGTTGGAAGAAGCGAGTCCAGTCTCCAAATGGACGTAAAACCGCCACCAGGTCACCCCCAGCCAGACTCTGGCCGCGGCCACAGCCCCCACCACTGCCGGGTGGGGGAGGAGGGCCACGACCCGAAGGAACCAGGGCGGTTGAGAAAACTGTTTATTGGTGGTTTGAGCTGTGAAACTACAGACCATAGTTTAAGAGAATATTTTGAGAATGGGGCATACTCACAGATCATTTGGTGATTGGGAGACCCCCAGACAAAATGTCCCCGGGGCTTTGGCTTTGTCACGGACTCTTGTGTGGAGGAGGCGGAGGCAGCAACGTGGGCTCGACCTGCAAGGCTGATGGGCAGGTAAGGGAACCAGAGAAAGCTGTTGGTAGAGGGGATTCTGTTAAGCCTGGCGCCCATCTAACTGTGAAGACATTTTTTGTTGGTGGTATTAAAGAAGATACCGAACAATATAACTTGAGAGACTACTTTGGAAAGTATGGCAAGATTGAAGAAGAAGAGAAGTCATGGAAGATAGGCAGAGTGGGAAAAAAAAGAGGATTTGCTGTGGTAACTTTTGATGATCATGATTCAGTGGATGAAATTGTTGGTCAGAAATGCCATACTACTAATGGGCATCATTGTGAAGTGAAAAAGACCCTTTCTGAACAAGAAATGCAGTCTGCTGGGTCCCAAAGAGGCCGTGGAGGTGGATGTGGGAACTTCATGGGTCACGGAGGAAACTTTAAAGGTGTTGGAGGTAACTTTGGCCGTGGTGGAAGCTTTGGTAGAAGAGGAGGCCGTGGTGTGGTGGCAGCAGAAGTGGTTATGAGGAGGTGGTGGTGGGTATCATGGCTGTGGACCTGGTTTCAGTAGTAGAGGAGGCTATGGGGGTGGTGGAGCAGGATGTGGAGACCAGGGTGGTGGAGGATATGATGGTTCCAAGGAAGGGGGCAAGTTTGGTGGTAAGTATGGTGGTGGTGGGAACTATTAATGATTTTGGAAGTTATAATGGACAATGGCAATCAAACTGTGGACCCATGAAGGGGGACAGTTTTGGTGGAAGAAGCTCGGGCAGCCCCTGAGGTGGTTGTTATGGATCTGGTAGGAGAACTAGCAGATGTGGTAGCAGAAAAGGGCTACAGTTCTTAGCAGGAGAGTGAGAGTTGTAGGAAAGCTGCAGGTAGGTTACTTGGAGACAGTGGTCCCAAATGCATTAGAAGAACCCAAAAAATCTGCCACAGAAGGAAGCAATGGTCCCTAGTCAGAAAAGTCACTGCAGCTTAAACAGGAAACCCTTCTTGTTCAGCTGACATGGCCACAGCTTGCAAACAGTGGGGCTATGGATTAATGCAATGTAGTGTCAACTAGATGTATATTCCTGAGGTCTTTTATCTGTCGTAGCTTTGTATTTTGCTTTTTCTCTTCATTACATCAGGTATATCACCCTGCCTATCGTGGTAGTGGGGCCAGGAATAAAAAGTTAAGGAACTTTTAACTTTTTAGTATTTGTATAGATCAGTTTTTCTACATTTTGGTACCAAAACTTTCACAAAATGCAGTTTTTGAAGGTGTTTTCTGGGGAGTTAACAAGTAAAGGAGATCATTCTTAGTCACTATTTTGTATAAATTTTGCTAAAGTTAACTGTAAAGAAACATCTGCTGACTTGCAGTTTAAGGGGACTCTATTCTCCCCATTTCCAAACCATGAAATGAATGGGCTCTGACATGTGGAGAGAACAGATATTTGTGTTTGCACTGTGTGTTTTACATACATAGAATTTGGTAGTTAAATTAGCATATTTGTGACATTAATGGCAGTAAGATTTACCTGCAAATGAAAAAAAATCTCAAAATTTCTTTAAAAAAGAAAGAGAGAGAGAGACAAGCACAGCTCATGCTCCACATTTCTGGTCCCCAAAAGGGACTACATGTTCCCCAAAATGTGCGGGATCTCAGAACAAGTGTCCCAGGCAGTGAAATCTTTTNATGTATATTCCTGAGGTCTTTTATCTGTCGTAGCTTTGTATTTTGCTTTTTCTCTTCATTACATCAGGTATATCACCCTGCCTATTGTGGTAGTGGGGCCAGGAATAAAAAGTTAAGGAACTTTTAACTTTTTAGTATTTGTATAGATCAGTTTTTCTACATTTTGGTACCAAAACTTTCACAAAATGCAGTTTTTGAAGGTGTTTTCTGGGGAGTTAACAAGTAAAGGAGATCATTCTTAGTCACTATTTTGTATAAATTTTGCTAAAGTTAACTGTAAAGAAACATCTGCTGACTTGCAGTTTAAGGGGACTCTATTCTCCCCATTTCCAAACCATGAAATGAATGGGCTCTGGCATGTGGAGAGAACAGATATTTGTGTTTGCACTGTGTGTTTTACATACATAGAATTTGGTAATTAAATTAGCATATTTGTGACATTAATGGCAGTAAGATTTACCTGCAAATGAAAAAAATCTCAAAATTTCTTTAAAAAAGAAAGAGAGAGAGAGACAAGCACAGCTCATGCTCCACATTCCTGGTCCCCAAAAGGGACTACATCTTCCCCAAAATGTGCGGGATCTCAGAACAAGTGTCCCAGGCAGTGAAATCTTTTCAAGGGAAACCTCATTGACTCTTATCTTGGGAGGTCCTAGGCCTGCAAATGTGCCAGTGGAGTCCCAGAAAATAACCTTCTGCTGTTCTAGTAAGAACGCAACCAGGGAAATCTGAATATGGGAGCTAATCACCCTCTCCGACCCATCCTTTCTGAAGGTACTACATAGCATGTGAGCAATAATAGCTACATCCTCCATCTGGCGGCTATGAAAATTTAAACTCCTGCGTGTGTGTATGTGTGTGTCCACATTATAACCTATTAGTAGTAAGAGTGAGCTCTCTTGGCTTGTTTCTTCTGATAAGAGCTGGTATAAATCATGACCCTTGGTTTGTCTCACTGCTTTCCTGTTAGAGGTTGTGGACTTTATTGTAGGTCTAATGTGTCTCTGATAAGTGCCTTGGGAAACAGGCTCCAGGATTTAACCCTGGTCTCATCCCCCCAAGCAAATTCATGTGATAAAACATGGATGAGATTAAACACCCAACCTGGTATTGATGTGAAAGTCAAAACAGCCTGAGGCCAGTGATTGCACAGAGCTCAGAGTCAGGTGTGAGCCTTCTCATCTGTTCCTGCATAGTAGACATTTCCTAAAGGAGCATAAGCCTCATGTATGTCTAAAGCGCATGGCTCAATGACCTGGGAGTCAAGTAACCTGTGTTCTAGTCCCAGATTTGCTCCCTACTTGACCTGTGTCCTTGGTCAGACCACTTAAGGTGTCTGAGTGGTCAGTCTCCTCCTCTGTATAGGAAATCAGGTGCTCCACGTGCCACTGTCTACCAGGTGAGTAACTCGAATGAGTCAAAGGCCCAAGTACGGCTCCACAGAGTAGGACTCTTCCTGTAGAATGCCTACAATCTAACTGAAAAATAAAATCAATAAAACATACACAAAACAAATTTGGCCAGGGCCAAACTGTGGTTCAAACTCTGGTTCAAAGATCACTAAGGTCTGGTCCAGCTCTAAAAGCCAAGACTGTCCATGCCAAGTGCACTGGACAATGAAATGTGTGGTAGCTCAGATCAAGTGTGACATCCAGTGGCCTATTTGGCTAATGACACTTGAGACTTTCCAATAGCCTGGGGCATTCTGACCTCAACCACTTAATCCTGCTGAAAAGATTTCTGTTGGGGATAGAGAGTTGGAACTATGGGATATTCTCCCCCAGGCTGCAAGCCCTATGAGAGGAACTTGCTCCCTATTTCCTACCCACACTCCATGGTAACTGTGAGACCAACACTATTATGGAAGAAAATGGATAAGAAAACAGAAAGAAGTGTAGAGATTAACTAATTTAACCCAGCTGACTTGCCAGGCTTGCAAGTAAGAAACTACAGTCTGACTCCTGAACCCATCCTGGGAAAACAGACATCATGTTTTTAATTTTTTTTCCAAATGTGGAAATTGGTGTGAGGAAGGTTAAATGATACTAGAAGAATGGACAAAACCAAAGGGGGTAGGAGCAGGGGTGGGAAGTGGGAATGGCTGGGGTAGGGGGAGAGAGGTGGCGATAAAATGGAGACAACTGTACTTGAACAATTAAATTTAAAAAAATAGAAAGAAATTAAATAGCTACTTAGAGAAAGGACTGAGGCTGGAATTCAGCTCTTGAAAAAGACCTACCAATTAATTTTTCCATTATTAACTTTTCATACTATAAATACCCTTTACCTTCACCAAGGCTTCGGAAATCCAAACTGTGCTAACAAAGACTCTGCTTTACTTCAAAGGGAAGCTCTACTCTGACAATTCAGAGATTAGAAATGGTTTATACAAGAGTTGGAATCTGAAAGGAGACCAAGAAAAATAATAATAACGTGAATGTGTGGGTAGTACCATTAGTGCAAGGGAGAAAGCTCTGGCACATTTTGACCTCCCAAAGGTTTCCTTCTGTACAACCTGACATGATACTTAATGTCCACGATGATGTCCTGGAGTCATTAGAGCAATGAAATCAATTCTTAGCATACTATATTTAATCAACTAAGGAAATATATATTCTAATGCAGAGAGATTTACCATCCTAAATAATATGAGGGAGTCTTTTCTGGGCAGTTAAACAGCTGATTTCAAAGACTGGCTTTGGTTTGTCACATTCTAAACCCTGAGCTTTGGGCTTAGTCAGATGCCATCTCCTGCCTGGCCACAGATTCTTCTATCATTAGCCTCTGGTTTATGCTGCACACAGGCGGGGGCACTGCTCTCAGATAAGAACTAGTTCCTATAACTTTTGCCTGTTGTGTCCCTTTCAAAATAGATGCTCAAAACAGAGGCACAGTCAAGAAACAATTTATAAGGAACTCCATCTTTTATGTTTCCCAAATGACTTTTGAAGGGAACTCAAATATAAAATCCACAGTGACTTTGGTAAAAGATATTACCTATCCTCTCTATTTATTTTCCTCACACACTGCACCTTCCCTGGGACCTACTTCTTTAAAAAAAATCTGAAAACAAACAAACAGTAACAACAAAAATCTTTCTCTGCTTCTCTACTAATCATAC
The DNA here is from genome assembly GCF_014824575.4 of Sturnira hondurensis. Lineage (NCBI taxonomy): Eukaryota > Metazoa > Chordata > Mammalia > Chiroptera > Phyllostomidae > Sturnira > Sturnira hondurensis. The sequence goes on from NW_028089315.1 coordinate 4,144,304, forward strand.
CTTGTCTTCTGCCTCAAGTTGCTCTCCCACATCTACCTCCGTTCCTGTCTCCTTTATCTTCTTTGCCATTCCCACTTGTCAAAGTTAATTTCTCCTTTTGGGTTCAACCCAAATACAGAGAACTTCTTGATCTTCACATTGAAGATAAAGTCCTTCTTTTACTGCATTACAATTGCATTTTTAGTTCACACCTCGTTCATGCTCTCATGTTGCTTTCTCTGAATTAAGCCTCACATTTCAATTATTCTTCCCACAATTCAATCTCCCTTTAGAATCTGAGTTTCTTGACAGAAAGGACTATATCTCTTGTTCTGTTTTGCACATAGTTTGACAAGAAATGCTGATGAATTGTTGAATATTGATAAATTGTTGAACTAAATTAAGCATTTCAGAGAAATGCTCTCCAAAGTGAGTTTGTTCACTTCCCTGACTTATGGTAATCATTGAACTCCTACAGATGCTCTGAGGCTTCCTGGGTCCTTATTTTTGCAACAAATATTCACTGAGCACTTACTATGTACCAGATGATTCTGAGTGCTGGAGATTCCACGGTGAAGTAAAGTAATTTTTTGTCATCACATAAGTTTAGAGCATATAAAATTGGACTTCAAGTTTATGAACTAATGTTAATACTATACACCAGCTTTTGTATAAACACAGAGAGAAGATTGTCATTAATTGCGATTTCTGGAAACTTAGACTCCAGTTAACCAAAGTTTTGCCAAGTTTGTTATCAAATGGAATGGAACTAGCATTTCTGGAGCATTCGTTTTATTTAGTATTAGAGCATTTTCTAAATAGTTGCATTGTATTTTATTCTATTATTTTATTTTATATGTTATAATCATCCTATCAGGAACTTGCTATTTTCAGTTGGTAGATGATAAGCTGATCTTTTGAAGAAAACTGTTGGAAGACACACATCTGCTAAGTTCCAGAGGAGATCTGGACCACAGTCAACGTAAAAGTGGTTCTTTCTTAAAGACTGCCTCTCAGACTCAGAACCTGCAACAGTAAAGCTTTGGAAGTAAAATTTTCCTTTGCTAAATTACTGTATTTTTCAAACTATATGATGCACTTTTTTTACCACATTTTTTTGCTTCAAAATTTTTTCTTCTATTTTTCTCCTCTAAAACCTAAGTGCATCTTATGGTGCAGATCAAAGGTGCAGCTAGGTTTTAGAGGATGAAAATCAGGGGAAAATTATGAAGCAAAAAATGTGGCAAAAGGTACATCTTACAGTCCAAAAGATACAGTACACAGGCGGCTGTTGGACTGAGGTGGCTATAACGCTGCAGTGGCCAACGTTAAGCAAATCGAATTCGAAATCTGTAAATGCCGCAAGGTTACAAAATGGAAACCTAAAGACAACCAACCAACCACAAACAGCCAACTAGGCTTTAAGCCCTAGTCAATTTAGCAATCGTCTCTCCTTGTCACATTTTATGTAAGTCTTTCTGCAGGCTTCTGTGAGTGGAGTGCTCGTAACCGCTTCCAGTTTGGCACGGCCCAATTCCAATCAAGTTTTACTCAAATAAACTCTAAAAATGTTTAATATATCTCATTTTATCTTTTAACAGCTATAATTTAAATCAGGAGAAACCTGGTCATCTAGAAAACTGAAAATAATTCATGTGAATCAGGAATTTTATTCGGGGTTTTCCTACATGCACCCTGCCCCTAAGACATATACGTCTGGAATATCCTATCTTTACCTGTTGCTTAACTGGAGAACTACATTGTGTTGGGCCAGTAGGAAGAGTAAAGAGTCTGTTTAATTCTAGTACAACACTGAGTGAATTCCCGGGAGTTTACTATGAATCCGTTGTAGTGTCGATTTCACAAGTGCACTCATCGCAGGCTTTGGACATAAGACTGCGCTTACTCACTTCGTGTTAAATCTAACCAGGGATTCTCGTCTCCACCTCTGCCTAAGTGCCAGCAGTGGTCTGCCTAATGATGTAGAGCCAAAACTGTGCTCAAGGAGCCACTCATAGGCTTCACCAACACACAAAAGTATGCATTACTGTATTATTAAATCATATCACATACACATATCTAAGGGGGAACACAAAAAAACAGAATTCACTCATTAAAAATCGTGTATTTATTCTTACATGTTTACACTCCAGTCACCTTCCAAGTACTCTCCATGTGTTAGTGCTTCTGCCGTTTTTTCTTTCACCTCTTCTCCATCAGCAAAACGATTCCCTCTGAGGACTTTCTCATCTGGGGAAACAAACAAACAAAAAAGTTGCTCAGGGAGAGATTGGGTGAATAGCGAGGGTGGGCTACAGGTATCATGGTGTTTTTGGTCCAAAAGTGTTGAACACTCAGGTGAACTTGTAAGTCACCCATCATGAAATGGGCAAATGCTATGAAAGAGTCTTCAAAACAATATTCACTGAAGCTGAACACAGCCTCTCCCAACAACACCAGCTGGTACGCTGATACAGATGGGTTCCTAGAACACTCAGCTAGTTGGGGAATCCTGTACTACAAGGGGACCAGGGACCACCCTCCAGAAGATCATCTTGTTTTGGGGAGTTCTTCCCTCATGCATTTGACCCTAAATATTTGTAAAGGACTTGGAGAAAAATAAATAAAGACAAATTCACTGTTTCTGTGAAGGCTTGAGCACAATCAGGCAGAGTCACTTGACATTTCCTAAATGTGATTTCAGATTCATCTCTGCCTCAGTCTTGTCCTTCAGTTCTGCAAAACTCTTCACAGCCTCCACCTGGATTTGCTGAGGGCCGTTCCACCTGTAACCAGGCTTCTCCCAGTGCACTGTGAGTACTCCCCTTAGGCCTGTTCCTCTGGAGGCTGCAAGCTTCCGAATGTTTTGATCATCATTTTATATTGGTAAGTATTTGCTGAGACCTTTGCTGAGAGACTCCCCATTGGCCTGACCAAGACTTTCTCAGGACCACACTGTGGCGTGAGTGTCTTCCTATACAATCATTTCTCCTTTACCTCTCCCCTTTCACAGACTATTTACTTCAGTCTAAAGACTTTCCAACTTGTTTCTGCTTCCTCTCCCTATATCCTAAACAGGTACTTTCCTCAATAAATCTCTTCCATATGTAACCTCATCATGGCATCCTCTTCTCAGAAGACACAGGCGATACCAGAAGTGGTCCAAGAAAAGAGACAGTGTTATGAGGTTTCAGGACTGGCTCATTCACCAGGTAACTAGCAAGAACAACTCCATCCTAAATGAGATTTAGGGCCCAATAGTCCCTGGCATAGATGGTAGCACAGCTGCTGAGCATCTCACTACAGTTGACCTGGTGGAAAAGGAGGCCCTTACCAGTACAATGACTCAAGTACTTGAAAGATTTGCTGGGGGGAAACTCTACAGAGTTGGTGGGTTTTCACTAAGTTGTATTAATGCTCCATAGAGGAATAATGTGCCCCTGAGGGTGGTAACAAACAGCTAGAGACTAAGTGAGAAAACCAAAAGGCCCCTTTGGAAGCTTATCTCTTGCAGTGGAAAAGTAAGCATAGCTGTGGGCCACATTCAGAGTTTGATAGAGTTGCAGAGCTCCAAAGACATTTCAGTAATAACAGGATTGGTGGCTCTGAAACTCGTCCTCAGTTTTTCTTTGAGTCTGCCTATTGCTTGTAGAAATTTTGTGGGGTTTTATTCCTCTTTATTTCATCAATATTTATTGATTCTACTATGCACAACACATAACTTTGCTGACTCTTGCAGTGCTTTCCTTGGATTCATACAGTTACTCACATGTATATAGTCAAAACAAGTCAGTGGAGCTAAGCCAAGAGACCTGGCTGGGAAAATGTGGGACTGTAGAAGACGGGATAGGAATACCTGGGTAGATGATGTTCTCCTCCCGATGTGGGAGGACACTGTGGAAGCTTCTCCTCCACAGGCAAGACAGAGGTTTCCCTAAGGTGATGCTCCCATCTCCTCTCCTGGCTGCCTGGACACCTGCGTAGCTCAGCTTGCCAGGTGCTGCGGTTGACAAGAGAGGAAGATACAACCCTGGAAGGAATGGCAAGAATTACCTAGCAGTTACCAGCGAGAACCGAAGAACCCTGGGATGGGGTTGCAAGTGCACTTGATCAAAGGGCCAGAGTGTGAGACTGGTGAGGAGGGATTCACAGGCTGGAGGCACTTTTGAGACATAGGATTTACCACGCTAGGAAAGGTCCCCAAGGAAGGAGCAAACTCACTGTTGGGGTGGTATATTATAATGTTTCCCTGTTGGTGCTGTAACAACCAGCCACAAACTTTAGTGGCTTAAAATGACATAAATTTCACATCACACAGTGATGGAGATGAGAAGTCCAGAAGTGGATCACTTTTGCTAGAATAAAGGTGTTATCAAGGCATCGTTCCTTCTGGAGAGAAGGAGAATATCTGTTTCCTTAACTTCTTCAGCTTCTACAAGCCACCTGCATTCTTTGGACCATGGTCCCTTCCTCCATCTTCAAATTTCTCCCCCTCTCTGACCCTCCTACCTCCACCCCTCACTAACAAGGACCCTTGTGATAACATAGAAATATTAAAAATAACCTCCCCATCCGTATCTTAATTAAGTTAACTTAATCATACCTGTAAAGTCCCTTGTGCCATATAAGGTAATGTATTCACAGGTTGCAGGGATGAGGACAAGTTTGAGGGGGTGGATAATACAAATGACTTTACTGACATAGCATTATGTTATTTTAGGGTATAAAATATAGTGATTTGATATGCATATGTATTTCAAAATCATTGCCATAATAAGTTTAGTTAACTTCCATCATCTCAAATAATTACATTTTTTAAATAATGAGAACATCTAAGATCTAATCTTGTAGCAACTTTCAAATATAAGATACAGTATTATTAATCATTGTCACTAAGCTGCATATTACAGCCCAGAACTTACTTGTAATTGGAAGTTTGTACCTTTTGATCACCTTCACCCTTTTCTCCCAGCCTCTGGCAATCACCAATATGTTCTCTGTATCTATGAGTTTGGTTTTTTAGATTGCATATACAGGTGAGATCATACAGTATTTATTTGTCCTTGTCTGTCTTACATATTGCACTTAGCATAAAACCATCCATGTTGTTGCAAATGGCTGGATGCATTTCCTTCTTTTTATAGCTGAATAATATTCTAGTGTATGTAACAGGGGACTCTGACAATACTGTGGCCTACCCTGATAGAAGTAGAAATACATATGTTTTCCCGGAATGTGGTAGAGACAATAAAATGTTTCTGAGGGATGGCATACTGGTTGGAGAGACTGGGAGTCCAAAAGCCCCACCCTTGAGGGTCACAGAGCACAAATCCTAAGGGACGTGGTGGTTTGAGGAACTCCAGCATCGCTCAGAGGCTCAGTAGAGTCTCTCCTTTGCAGACCAGGCTGATGAGAGAAGTAGTCACAGAGCTGCACTTGTTAGAATACATGAGGATTACAGGTCCCAAAGCAATAGAGGCAAAGAATGCATAAATGCCAGAATCTAGGAAGCTACATGACCTTTATATAATAAGGCGATAACTAGCAAAGTCAGGGGCACAACCAATGGGTCTTGACCCACGCCAAGTTGTGGAAATTATTCATAGAAATTCTGTAATTTCTATATTCTATTAAAAAATTCCATTCTCTTGCTTGTGCCCCCAAATAGGCAGCCTATGAGGGTGCTTCTGAACAAGTACAGGGGGAACAGAGCAAGAATAGAGGAACAGGAGGCTGAGAACAGTCACCCCAAAAAGAAGTCAGGGTCCTCTGCTAAGTTTCCTGACCTGAACATATTTTCAAATCCAACACCCACTGACTGAAGAGGTGGCCAGACTCCCAAGAGGAAGAACTCTGAAAAACTGTGGTAAGATCCAGGTGTGCTGATTGCTTCTCAGAAGGGACCTACAATTGTTTATTCAGGTGACTGTACCCTGGAGAGAGAAGAACCAAGAGGCTTTGAAGACTGTTGGACAAAGGACATGAGTTAACACTGATACCTGACACCCCAAAGTCTCATCTTTGTCTTCTGTTAAAGTGGAGCCTATCCAGTGTCAGGTAAGAACTAAATAAGGTCTAGCTTACAGGAGCTCTACCAGGTTCACGAACTCACCCAGTGGTCACTACCATCAGCTGGGTTGGGGGTGCTGAACAACTGACTCCCTGAGAAGACAAATTTTAAAAACCATAGTGCCTGGTAGGCCTCTTTGGTTTCAGGAGACAGTACACCCCACACTTAGAAAGAGGGCTCTAGGTTCCTGTCAAGATGGTGGCATAGAGGAATGCAATGCTCTAACTGACCTAGAAATAAGTTATTCATATTATTCTCAAGGTTCCTATTTTATACAGATCGTACTTCAAAAGATACTGACAGATAATGCATTTTTATATATTTCTAAAATTTTATATAGCACATATATTGGGGGGTTGCTACTAAACAGAGTTAACAGAAGATCTGATTTCACCATTTTAGAACTTAAAAATATGAAATCGGCAAACTGAATAACATTCTTTTTACATACCCTGACCCTTGGGAAGGGGTGATAGTTTCTTTGATTGTTTTTGGAAGTACTTAAGTATCTTTTTATTCTACTCTGTACCAATGCCATACACACATAAAATGTTTAGGTCACTTCATAGGTTATAACATGCCACATTTTAATATTGACAAGAACATTAATGATCATTTACTGAGTTGACAGTGCAATGTACAATTTAATCTGTGTTGCTAAAATAATAATGGTGAAAACAGTTGAACACTTACATATTAAATATAGTTAAAATAGATTCTGATAATAATCAAAATTCTCTGGACATATCTCCTCATCTCATTCCTGTCAACCAATTGCAAAACAAGATTTTAACAACTCCACAGAAGTTCACTGATAAAAATTTATTCCATTAGAAGAAATAACTCCTTGATCAAAATTCAGATATTTCAAAAATTATCAGTGTTAGATAAACCTATAAATTGTATTTTTTGTCTCTCTCTCCCTGTCTCTTTTTTCTTTTGTTCAAGTACAGTTGTCTCCATTTCTCCCCAACACTCTCACCCATCCCAGCCATCCCCACCTCCTACCCTTCATCCTACCCCACTTTGGCTTTGTTCGTGTGTCCTTTATTCATGTTCCTTGATGGCCCTTCCCCCATTATCCCCTCCCACCTCCCCTCTGGTTACTGTCTGTTTGTTCTTTATTTATATGTTTCTGGTTATAGTTTGCTTGCTTGTTTGTTTTGTGGATTAGATTCCAGTTAAAGGTGAGATCACATGGTATTTGTCCTTCACCTCCTAGCTTATTTCCCTTAGCATAATGCTCTCCAGATCCATCCATACTGTTGCAAAGGGTAGGAGCTCTTTCCTTCTGCTGGGTAGTATACCATCCTGTAAATGTGCCATCGTTTTTTGATCTGCTCATTTACTGATGGGCACTTAGGCTGTTTCCAGTACTTGGCTATTATAAATGATGCTTCTATGAACATTGGGGTGCATAGGTTTCTTTTGGATTGGTGTTTCAGGGCTCTTAGGATATAATACCAGCAGTGGAATTGCCGGGTCACAAAGCAGTTCCATTTTTACTTTTCTGAGGAAATTCCATACTGTTTTCCACAGTGCCTACATCCATCTGCATTCCCACCAACAATGTACTAGGGTTCCCTTTTCTCCACAACCTCACCAGCACTTGTTTTTTGTTGATTTGTTAATGATGGCCATTCTCACTGGTGTGAAGTGGTATCTCATTGTGGTTTTAATTTGCATCTATGTGATAGCTAGTGATGCTGAACATCCGTTCATATGTCTCTGGGCCCTCTGTATGTCCTCCTTGCAGAAGTGTGTGTTCAGGTTCTTTGCCCATTTTTTTAATTGGATTGTTTGTCTTCCTGGATTGGAGCTGTGTGAGTTCTTTATATATTTTGGAGATCAAACCCTTGTCTGAGGTATTGTTTGCAAACATATTTTCCCATACTTTTGGTTCCCTTTTCATTTTGCTGATATTTCCTTTAGCCATGCAGAAGCTTTTTATTTTGATGAAGTCCCATCTGTTTATCCTTACAAAATCTTAATGTTAAGCAGAAATGTTCTGCTCTGCACCCCTAGTTTAAGATTCCTGTGCCCCATTTCTCTATCTTTTAACAGCTGAATTTGATGGAGAAAGAGGTGTGGCAGGGGAAGGGAGAGAAAGAGACTTTGGTTTTAGAAGAAAAACAATAGAGTAGCTAATAAATACATCTAGCTTGCATTCTTGACTCCAGAACTCTCAAAGAGAAAATTAAAGACAAAGATCTGTCTTTCCTCAACTTATTCAAATTCTCTTAGATGTAAAAGCCATCACTTACTTTTAAGACTTCATTTAATGCCTTAAAAAACTTGGGACCCATCCCCAAGTATGTGAGTTTAGGTTTTCCAAATTAAAAATAATTGATAATTAATGCTATAAAAACATCTAACAAAAGGCAAAAGAGAATGTATTACTAAGAAAAGTAAAGGTCAGGATGGAGGCTTAGGTAAACATGGCTCACCTCCTTGTACAACCACAGCAAAAATTACAATTGGAGTACAAAACAACTATCACCAGAATCTTCAGAAAACTGAGCTGTATGAAAGCCCGACAACCAAAGAATTAAAGAAGTCACATTCATCCAGATGGGTAGGAGGAGAAGAGAGGTAGAAATGCATGGAGAGGCAGAGAGGGCGCAGAGATGTGGAATGGGCAGTCCCACACCCAGGCGAGGTGGATAAATATTGGTAGGATACCTCTGGAATTAGAGATCCCAGGCCCACACCAGACCACCCAGTCAAGGGTTCCAGTACCAGGAAAATAAGTCTTCGTAACTTCTGGCCATAAAACCAGTGGGGATTTGGGCAGCAGAAGAAACCACAGAATTCTCAGGACTCTCCTCTTAAAGGGCCCACAACAGACTTAGGCCTTATACAGATTCTCTCTGGGCTCCAGCACTGGAGCAGCATTTGGAAGAAAATCAATGCTGTATGAGAAAAAATGGAAGCATCTGGCATCAGAGTGAGTACCAGGGGACAGCTTCCTCACAGACAAAATCCAGAGGCCATGTCCCAGCTTCATCCCCTTTCAATACCTACCCACACAGGACCACAGAGCATTGACATCAAAGCAGAGATTCCATGAACCTGGTTCACACAGGCTGGCATACCCTGGGGATTACCTAAGGCTCTACCCCATCCAACTTACCAGTGTGCTTTTCTACAACAGGCCATGCTACTAAGACAGGGAGTCAAAGCAGCTCTACCTAATACACAGAAACAAACACAGGGAAGCTGCCAAAATGAAGAGATTAGAAATATAGCCCAAATGAAAGAACAGAACAAAACTCCAGAAGAAGAACTAAACCAAATGGAGATAAGCAATCTATCAGATGCAGTTTGCACTAAGTAAAATAAAGAAAAATTTGCAGGGAATCAACAGTTGAGTGGATGAAGCTGAGAATCAAATCAATGATTTGGAATGTAAGGAAGAAAAAAACATTAATCTGAACAGCAAGAAGAAAATAGAATCCAAAAAAAACAAGGATAGGCTAAATAGCCTCTGAGACAACTTCAAACGTACCAACATTGTAACCATATGGGCGACAGAAGAAAAAGTGAAAGAGCAGGAAATTGAAAACTTATTTGGAAAAATAATGCAAGAAAACTTCCCTAATTTGGAGAAGGAAATAGACATGCAATTCTAGGAAGCACAGAGTTTCAAAGAAGATGAACACAAAGAGGACCATACCCAGACATATCATAATTAAAATGCCAAAGGTTAAAAATAAAGAATCTTAAAAGCAGCAAGAGAAAAGAAGTGAGTTACCTATAGGAGAGTTCCCATAAGACTGTCAGCTGATTTCTCAAAAGAATATTTTCAGGCAGGAAGGGACTGGCAAGATGTATTCAAAGTGATGAAAAGGAGGGATCTACAACCAAGACTACTTTAGCCAGCAAAGCTACCATTTAGAATGGAAGGGCAGATAAAATGATTCCCAAACAAGGTAAAGCTAAAGGGGTTCATTATCAGCAAGCCATTATTATATGAAATGTTAAAGAGACTTATTTAAGAAAAAGAAGAAGATCAAAACTGTAAACATTGAAATGGCAATAAATCCACAACTATTAGCAATTGAATCTAAAAAACAAAGCAGGCAAACAAGCGGAAGAGGAACAGAACCATAGATATGGAGATCATTTGGAGGGTTATCAGTTTGGATGGGGAAGAGGGAGAATGAGGGAAAAGGTGCAGGGAATAAGAAGTACAAATTGGTAGGTACAAAATAGGCAGGAGAGGTATAGGAGATGGAGAAGCCAAAGCACTTCTATGCATGACCCATGGACATGAACAAAGGGGCATGTATTGCTGGGGGAATGGAGGGCACCAGGTGGAACGGGGCGAAGGGGGAAAAATGGGACAGCTGTAACAGCATAATCAATAAAATGTACTAAAAAAGAAAAAGAAAAAGAAAGTATAAACATAAATCACACTGAATACTGAATTTATAGTGAATAAAATTTAGCAAAGGAAAAGCCTCAGACAGTATAAGCCTCCACAGAGTTACCTCTAGTAATTTACCTAACTAAACAAAAGACTGAAAAGGTTAGAGATTTCTGCATTGGCTTTAATCACATATGGTAGACTGTCTTGCTCTGTGTGTCTGCTCTCTAACTTTGTTTCTCTCTCCATATTTTAAAAACTAAATTAGATCTATTTCTCCATGGGGGATAAAAGGGATCAAGTTGTGGAAAAGTAAAAGATCACTGATGAATGACTCAGCCTCACTTTATTCACTGTGGGAGTGATGTAAATATATTAAATTCTATAAGAAGGCAAAGACTGTGTCTTACCCTCCCAACACCCAGCTTTTCTAGTTTCCCAAAATGCACTAATTATTCTTCATTTCCCAAATGGGTATTATCTTTAAATAAGGAAAAATATTGCAAACTAGGAAACTATTGTATTTCATTATTTTTACAAATCATGACCTAAACAAATCATGAGGTCATCCTAACAGAAAATATTACTAAGATATTGCTTCTAGCAGTAGTTATAAACTGGGTTTAATTCATTTTAAATAATCAAAGGGATCTTGGAATTTAATTTACAAGGATGAAAAGTTTCCAGAAAAGAAGGGAAAAGGAAAGGAAATGGGACGAGAGGATGCAGAGAAAATACAAATTTCCAAACTGCGTCTTAAGTAACATTTTTCTCAATATATTATATATTGAAAATTAATCACAATATTCATTTGTTTTAGAAATTAACAGGATCTTCTTCAATTCCTTCCAAGTGCCATCCTCCTGTGAGAAATTAATCCAAACTTTGTGCATATTAAAAATGACATACATCGATTCATCAGCTCATTAATTTAAAACAACAGGAAGAAATGTGAAAAACTATTTTATGAGATCACACCAGAAACAAAATATTAATAATTTTGCTACTGCAAATGGTAATTATACGGTTCTGCCCATATCCTAACACTAGGGGTTTTCTTTTTCTTTTGCCCTAATCCACTTGGAGTTATAAAACTACCTCATTCCTTTAAATTGCTGCACCCTTTTCTACAATAGGAAGTTTCATAACCATTTACACGTTGAGGGACATTGAAATTGTTTATTTTTTTCTATATTACAAACAATACAAGAAACATTAGGCGGGAAAAAGGAATGAGGTGGAAGAAGTGAGGTCAGAAACCTGGAAGGGGGTGAGGGTTAGAGAAAAAACACTGCATGATGGTGAAAATAATTCCCAATGTATCAATCATAACAAAGATAGACAATAAACAGTTTCTCAAAAACGAAAACAAAAAGAATTTTCTGAGCACCCACTATGCGCCATGTTCTCAGGGCACAGAAACAAACTAGACAAAGTCTTAGTTCTTATAGAGCTTATATCCTAGGGAAAATGTTAGAATATTGAGAAATCTTTCTGTGAATAAATGACATGATACAGTGAAAAACTGAGAAATACCTTACTTATCAAATGGATTATTTCTTCCTCTTTAAAACTGAGTTCATCTTCATTAGGAGTTTGTGGGCAAATAACATCCTTCAATCTTCCATAGCTAAAATAAGGAATGCAAATAATTTAGCTTCAATAAATTGATTCAACAAATACTTAAGTCTATTTTGTGCAAAGAAATGTATACTTGGAGCTATTAAAATAAATTTAATAATTTCGGCAAATAGTGTATGTTGAATTAAGTAACAGTTTCATTAATCACTCATATAGCTACCAAGTGCATACTGTGCTCTAGGCACAGTTCTAACCATGTGTGTGTGGGGGGTGGATAACATCAGGGAACATCAGGGACACATATTCAGATCCTTACGTTCATGGTGCTTCTGTGTAGTAGGATGTACCACTCTATTAAGTCCTGCATTGTTGACAGGTGTCTTCAACAAATATAATAATATATTTGAGCATGTTTCACTCCTACAATGAAAATGTTGTTCAAAATCTTACCTTTAATTTTGCCTTCAGTGTCTGTCTTTGTTATCTCCATGCTCTGTGTTCTGCCTCCTACTGACTGTATAATTAAGGGCTAGAATAGAGAAAGAGAGCATGAATTATTTTAAGTTAGAATTAAGGTAATAACGTTAAACAGAATTTCCATTTACAGTTATTCAGCTTTCCCTAGTGATACTTTCAGCCAGGTCAATGATGTGACTGAACACTCTGCCATCACAAAGATAAAGATCTCAAAAACTACTTAAATGATAGGTCAGAATTTCTAACTTTTAAAACTTCCTAGTTTAAGCATAATAAATACTCAGATACCCATAATACAGAACTTGAATTTAAAAATGAATAGTAATAGCAGTTGAAAACTTAATATAAACCAATTCCTAAACTAAGCACTTTATATTATAACTTTGAAGAACAGTGTGTAAATCAGGCTCTATCGTCTACTCCTTTTATAGACCAGGAAANTAAATGATAGGTCAGAATTTCTAACTTTTAAAACTTCCTAGTTTAAGCATAATAAATACTCAGATACCCATAATACAGAACTTGAATTTAAAAATGAATAGTAATAGCAGTTGAAAACTTAATATAAACCAATTCCTAAACTAAGCACTTTATATTATAACTTTGAAGAACAGTGTGTAAACCAGGCTCTATCTTCTACTCCTTTTATAGACCAGGAAACAGTAGCATAGCCTGCCCACATTACAGTAATTTGTACAGGATGCTGCTTTAAATCTAGAAAGTATGACTCTAGAAAGCGGGGTCTTAGACACCATCAGTAAACTTCCAATGAGGAAAGTAAGTCTTGATGGTGCATAGCCGCTATCTAAGGGAAAACATTTGCGATGTTATAATACTAAACCTTATTATAACTGTAGTAGAGTAAACAATTTTCCACTGTGATTTACACTAGTTAAGACCATCACCATTGTATGAAATATTTTCTTGAGTCCTCTTCTCAGAAATAACACCATTTTGACCTCAGATTTCATTAGTTAAAAATCTAAATGTACCTCTAATTTACCTATCACTGTGTGTTCTCTTTATTTTTTAACATATTCATTTTAATTTCTCCCAATTCTAACCAGCACAACTTACAATGCAGTGTAACATACAAACACAGCAAATGTTCTTCTTACTTTGTCAATTCCTACATCAGTGACTAAAGCCAGGCCCACAAGGCCATCCTGTGGGGTGACTCTGAGACAGCTCTAATGACAGCTCCGGAGTAGTGGGCATTATGAATGGCAACTGAAAGATCACCAGTGTAGGTGCTGATGCACAGGCATGGACATTTGCCTAATGAGCCCAACTGTGCCCTTAAGATGGATGAGTGTCACTGTGTCAATTCTACCTCAAATGTGAAAAAAGTGGTGGCATGAAATGACAAGCTGCAAAACAAGACCAGCAGCATGACATCAATATCAGGCAATGTGTATTTCCTCCTCAGGAAATAGAGGAGGCCCTTGGAGGAAATATCACTGGAGAAGGGCCTGTCATCAGGCCCAAGGCAAGTGTCCTCTTCCCAACTGCCCCCACATGGAATGCCCAGCAATCCACAGTTGCCTAGCAACAGGTAACTGTGATTTAATTCTTAGTCTGCCAGAGAGGCAGTTCTGAGAGAGTTGGCAGAGCTGTTCAATGGCAGTGGACACTTTTGGCAGAGCAGACCAGGTCAGTCGTAAAACCCTCAGTGATGGCCTCCTGGTTTGGTGGCCTTAGCTCTAGCTTAGGCTGTGACCTGGGGGCAATGAGCCACAGTGTGGTGTCCTTAACTAGACACATCTCTAGGTACACTAAAGATGTGTGGATGACGCAATACATAACAGAAGAGTCAGATGAATCAAGAAGGAAGGAGGTGGAGACTACTAAACAATCTATGAGACCGAAGATTGAAAGATTTATGACATTTTATAGTGATATAGATCTTGAAAATAAGCAGAAAACCTCAACTGACAATGACCTACAAATAAAAGGGGACTTACACATCAAACCATCATTAGGAAAAGAGATACTTGAATCACAAAACTTACAGAACCTGCAGGAAGACACTCAATCAGTAACTGCAGCAGCAGGCTTCATACCAGCAAGGTCTTCAACAACAGCTGGTGAAAATGTTGACCTCAAGGCTCCTGAATATAAACATGAACTGAAACAGAAAAATCTTGAAATGACGATTCTGACAGACAGATACGCAGCAATGTACCAGAAGTTTCTCAAGCTACAGAAGGCCACTGAATCTACCAGCCCAACAGGTAAGCTTGTACCAGCTACCCCCGCTTCAGTTTCCCTGGGTGATAATATTGACCCCAGTGCTTTGGAATATGAACATAAAGTGGAACAGCAAAACCTTGAAATGAAGATTCTCCGAGGAAAAAATGTAGCAATGAGGTACAAGTTGCTCAAGCTTCAGAAAGCTACTCAATGTCTAAATGTGGCAGTTGGTCTTCGCCCAGCAGTGACATTAGCATCACTAGATAAAAATATTGACGCCAATGCTTCTGAATATACACATGAACTTGAACAGAGAAACCTCGAACTGAAGATTCAGAGAGGAAGAAATGTTGCAATGAAGCATAAGTTGCTCAAACTACAGAAGGCCGCTCAGTGTCTAAACGCTACAGCTGGTCTCATACCAGCTATACCTGTTTTGACTTCCCTGGTTGATAATATTGACCACAATGCCTCTGACTATAAAAATCAACTGGAACAGCAAAATCTGGAAATGAAGATTCTGAGAGGAAGAAATATAGTAATGAAGAAGAAGTTGTTCAAGCTACAGAAGGCCACTGAATATCTGAATGCGGCAGTAGGTCTCCTGCCAGTAATGTCATCAGCATCACTGGGTGAAAACATCAACACCAGTCCTTCGGAATATGAACATGAACTCGAACAGCAAAACTTCCAGATGAAGATTCAGAGGGGAAGATATATAGCAATGAAGTATAAGTTGCTTAAGCTACAGAAGGCCACTCAGTGTCTAAATGCAGCAGCTGGTCTTGTACCTGCTGTACCTGTTTCGACTTCCCTGGTTAATAATATTGACCACAATGCCTCTGACTATAAAAATCAACTGGAACAGCAAAATCTGGAAATGAAGATTCTGAGAGGAAGAAATGTAGCAATGAAGGAGAAGTTGCTCAAGCTACAGAAAGCCACTGAATGTCTGAATGTGGCAGCGGGTCTCCTGCCAGTAATGTCATCAGCATCACTGGGTGAAAACATTGACCCCAGTGCTTCAGAATATGAACATGAACTCGAACAGCAAAACCTCCAGATGAAGATTCAGAGGGGAAGAAATATAGTGATGAAGCATAGATTGCTCAAGCTGGGGAAGGCCACTCAGTGCCTAAATGCTACAGCTGGTCTTGTACCAGCTATACCTGTTTCGACTTCCCTGGTTAATAATATTGACCACAATGCCTCTGACTATAAAAATCAACTGGAACAGCAAAATCTGGAAATGAAGATTCTGAGAGGAAGAAATATAGTAATGAAGAAGAAGTTGTTCAAGCTACAGAATGCCACTGAATATGTGAATGCGGCAGCCGGTCTCCTACCAGCTATGACATCAGCATCACTAGGTGAAAACATTGACTCCAGTGCTTCAGAATATGAACATGAACTTGAACAGAAAAACCTGGAAGCGAAGATTCTGAGAGGAAGAAATGTAGTGATGAAGCATAAATTGCTCAAGCAGCGGAAGGCTACTCAGTGTCTAAATGCAGCAGCTGGTCTTGTACCTGCTATACCTGTTTCAACTTCTCTGGTTAATAATATTGACCACAATGCCTCTGACTATAAAAATCAACTGGAACAGCAATATCTGGAAATGAAGATTCTGAGAGGAAGAAATGTAGCGATGAAGCATAAGCTGCTTAAGCTGCAAAAGGCTACTCAGTGTCTAAATGCAGCAGCTGGTCTTGTACCTGCTATACCTGTTTCAACTTCCATGGTTAATCATATTGACCACAATGGCTCTGACTATAAAAATCAACTGGAACAGCAAAATCTGGAAATGAAGATTCAGAGAGAAAGAAATGTAGCAATGAAAGAGAAGTTGCTCAAGCAGAAAGCCACTGAATATCTGAATGCGGCAGCAGGTCTCCTACCAGTAACATCATCAGCATCACTGGGTGAAAACATCAACCTCAATGTTTCTGAATATGAACATGAACTTGAACAGAAAAACCTGGAAGTGAAGATTCTGAGAGGGAGAAATGTAGCAATGAAGCATAAGTTGTTGAAGCTACAGAAAGCCACTCAATGTCTAAATCAGGAAGTTGGTCTCATACCAGCTATGCCTGCTTCAACTACCCTGCATGATAATATTGACCACAATGCTCCAGAATGTAAAAATGAACTTGGACAGCAAAACCTCGAAATGAAGATTTTGAAGGGAAGAAATGTAGCAATAAAGCACAAGTTGCTCAAGCTACAGAAAGCCATTCAATGTTTAAGTGTGGCAGCTGGCCTCCTACCAGCCACATCATCAGCATCACTGGGTGAAAACATTGACCCCAATACTTCTGAACATAAACATGAACTTGAACAGAAAAACCTTGAAGTGAAAATTCTGAGAGAAAGACACACAGCAATGAAGCGTAAGTTGCTCAAGCTACAGAATGCCCATCAATCTACAAATGTGCCAGCTGGCCTCATACCAACTATGCCTGCTTCGACTTCCCTGTGTGATAATATGAACCCCAATGCTTCTGAATATCAACATGAACTCAAACTGGAAAGCATCAACCATCATACTTTTCCCATTTACCAGCACCTACAGAACGGAATGACCCGTTGGATTTGGTCCAAAGTATTTCCAACGTATTCTGAGATCAATGCAGTATATCATGCATAAAATATTTTTTTCAGAACTGTTTCTGTTTTTAAGAACAGAATGTCACCTTTTTCAGTGGAAATAGTCTACTTGTGATATGAAGCACTTAGATTCACCAGGACATCTGAAATAACTAGAAATGATCCATCAAATCTTCAATGTACTGATTGAAGGGATCCACACCCTCAGAATTAGATATGAGTCCCAGTTGCACAGCTCTGTCTTTTTTCACCCGCCCAGACCTGCAGCTGGTGGCTCTGGGCATCTTCCTTAAATGCTGGTATGAATGGTTTGCCCACATCCACTCTTCTGCTGCTGTCACCTGACCGCTGTACTGAAGTTGTTCTCCGTGACTTTCCAAAGTGGAATAGACCATTCTTGAGTCAGCATGACAGTACTTTGAAGCAGTGCCCTTTAGGAAAAAGGCTCATAATTGTTTTTGCAGTTTTACTTTGTTTAATAAAGATATTCTTAATACTTTAGAAATAAAGATTATTAGTGTTGCTAATAATCCGTAAGTTCTTTGATATAATCATAAGCTTCAGAGTTTGAAAGGGGCCCCAGATCATCTATCTCCCTGCTAATGCAGACTTTGCTTCTTCAACACTCCTAGCTGTTAGTTGTGTGGCTATATAGCACCACTCCAAAAAGCAGAAGAACTACAATTTTTCATTTTAAAACCAAGAATCCATTGGTCTCCATAATCTTAAGGCCAGACTATCACAGTTAGGGGAAAACAGGGTACAAAGTACAAGTTTTCTTTCCTGAAGCCAAAACATAAATACATAAGAAAATATGTGGCAAGCTGGGAAAGGAAAAAAGAAGTTGAAACTAAGCACTTTAGAAGAAAATTTCTTAAACTGAAATATAGGTAAACTGGGCAAGTAAATGCTATAATACTTTAAACCCTTAATTAAGAGGTTAGTTAATTAACCCAATCAACTCTTTCTGCTGAATTCAGAAACCAACTTCCACCCCTCACCACACTGAAACAGGCAATAGTGTGTAAATAAAAGGTACTTTACGTTTTCAAGGCCTTACAACTCATTCCACTGTAAAGACTCTCTCCTCAACCCTTCCCCTCTGCTTTGCTTGCAGAAATTTTACAGCTCCAACACAGCACAACCAATCAGTCACCTCCTATGAGGAGCTTTCTCAAGTCCCCATCCTCAAAGGGAGCTGGTATTTTCTGTTGACAGCTCTGACTGTTAGTTTATCCTCTATCAGAGCAGTTAGCAGCGTGAATTTAAATGAGACGAAGACTGTCAAACTTGTGGTTTGACTAGGGAATACAACCGAATCCTGGGTTTATTACAGTTTTATATATAAAGGGAAAAGAAGAACATTATGATACTCTTCATGCTTAGTGAAGAAATCCTTAGTTTCAATCCTTAGTGAAGAAACACTTATACCTTTAAGAAAAGAGGTAATTACTTGAGTGGAAAATTGATAACATAAGTTTACCAATCAGAATGATAGACTTCTAGCAATTATAAGGTTCTTGACAGAGGATATATAGCAACATACTCAAAAGTCCAGGTGTCTTAAAAGACTTTTTTGTTAAACAGAAGAAAGAATAAGATCACAGTTTTTGCATGCCTTCCCATTGGACAAGAGAGTGTGACTGATACTTGGTGAATGTCGAAGTTCTGTACTTTATCAGAGCTGGCTGCACCGTATAGGGTAATGTATGTTCTTCAGCAGCTCTAAGAAAATGGGATTATCTTCTAGTGTTTCTGAGATTCTTATTAGGAGATGTATTCTCAAAGCTATTTGATTAGTTAGAGTATAGAGCAGGCTTGAGAATCTTAAAACTTACAGTATGGCAAAGTAAAAGAGAAGATAGATGTCTAACAAACGAAATATTATGCATATAATATTTTGCTTCCCCATCAGAGTCTACTCCCCCTGTTATAACTTAATATGGTCCTAACATAAATTACTTAAAAACTGGTCCTTAATATTGTCTAAACTTGTAACTCCCATCCCTAGCATAAAGAGTTTGAGTATCTGAATATTTTGAGAGGTGTAACCAAAATATATCCTTGTTTGTCAAAGTGGTAAGTATAAACTTGTAGCTATCCATTAGTCAAGTCTTCAGTGCAATATGTGATTCACAAAGAGCAGTTCAAAGACTGATCCAAAGTGAGTATACAGCACATTTCTTGGCATGAGCTCCTATTTACAATGAACCTCAGGGAAAAGAGCTCAAGGGACTTTGTCTAAACCCTGTATTTTCCTCTTATTTGAGCAGGCTTCATTTTGTTCTGCTTAAGGACACTCAAGTCTCCTCATTAAGGACACTCAAGATCAGATAATAGGCCCAATATAGAGGTGTTTATACTAAGCCCCGCATCACCACGCAGAAACTTAATTACAGTGTCAGCTCTCCCATAAATGAAATCAAACCAGCCAATCAGGATATACCTGATCAGCATTAGTTAGGTAATTTGCCTGATAAGCCTCTGCTATCCCCTATAGGGAAAGGAACCTGGCAACAATCAACCTGCTTTTGTTCCTAGTATAACTCCCTTGTTCTTGATCCCTTCTAAGTATAAAAGTGCTTCATTTTATGTTTTCCTTTTTATTGAATGATTGGGGTGACTCTGGTTAAAAAGTACTTCATTTTGTACAGCTCCTCAGAATTCACTTCTGTCTGCTAGATTGAATGGGGTGCTACCCCATTCATGAATTGCTGAATAAGAATATACAATCTTGAAAATTAATTCAGTTGAATTTTTAATGACTATAAAGTAGCTAATATATATATTCATATTTCTTTATTACTCTTCCAGTGCTCCCTTTCTTTGACACCCACATGTTCTTCACTGAATTCAGGGGACTTGATTCAGTCTAGAGTCTCCCACTTATTTTTACCAGTCCAGCGTAGCATCCCAAACCTCAGATCTTTCTTTTAATTCATTAGAACTTACTGATTTTTCCAGTTCTCCCAGGGTTCTACCAGCTGAGTAGCTAATGGGGTAAATTGAGCTAATGCTATTTATCTGTGGTAACATTTGCACTTGCACTGAGGTCCATTCAATGATTAATTTGGGACATATCAGAATGAGTGGAAACATTTTATATTGGGGTGGGAAGGAGCTGTCCTGGGATCCTTACAATCTCAGCTTCGTAGTCAAGTCTTTAGTTTGAATTTGCCTGAACCTTTCATCAACTAAAGCCTGAAAAAATCCTTTCTGTTTCTGCAGAATTTCTTCTTGTGAGCACTAGTAGCAATGATGGAGTCTCTGTAATCCGTTCCCATCAACCATAGATGGTAGATCATATGTAAACATTCCAATGTAAATACTCCAAAGTAAGCCTGTGAAGGGCCTGGTTAGCACAGATACTTAGCAACCAACACCCAGTCAGTACTCAAACACCAACTCAAACTGAACTAATTTATAGGTGGCAACAACTAATGCATGTTGGATGGCAAAGAAAGTGAATCCATTTGGAACTTTCCTACTTCCATTTTAAGATCAACCTTGGAAAAATAATGAAACTTCAGTATCATGCACTTAAAAGCACAAGAGTGGGGATGGTTTAGTTAACTTTGTTATCTCAGCCAGTCACACGTGCATAGTCCAGAAGCAGCCACAGATCTTTCACTGAGGCTCCAACCACATCTTTCAAACCACACCAAGTCTACAGGGAGCCAGGGGCTGGGGAGTGGCTCTTTCATTCTCCTCAGTGGTCCCTCAGCCCTTCAGGGGGCAGGGCTCCTTTAGTCTCTCAAGGCACCCACTCCCTTTGTACCCTTTCTTTTTTCCCACCCCTCTGTTTCAGGGACCCTCAATTTCTTTATCCCAGAGATTTTCAATCCATACTGTGCATTAAATTTCCTGAGGAGTTTTTCAATTATACTAACATTTAGGCCCAAATCCCAGAGGGGCTGATTAGTTTGGTTTGGGGTGAGGCCTTAGGCATTTCTTTGTTCTGTCCAATTCCCCGAGGGAAATGCAAAGTGTGGGTTAAGAAACACTGTCCTCTGTTCTTGTCACTCAGGGTCCCACTTCTTTATCTAGTTAGTCTTGACAGTCTCTCAGTTCCACTGGGTTCCACTCTGGGTGAAGTGAGAGTCACTGGAAATTTAGACTGAAGTGGTATCAAAAATGATCAGTTTTTTCATTTGACAAGACAGACTGGAAAGAACACCTGTGGACATATCTTCTCTTCATTATTATGCTGAAACAGACACTGTCTCCTCCACTAGTTTAGTATCCCTTCCTTACCCTTGCCTGGTAATGGAGTGTCACACTACACGTAGGCAATAGCCTTTGAATTTGATCCTGTATTAACTTGAAAAGGACATTTCTAGACCAAGAAAATGTGCCTTCATTTAGTCTTCTGTACTTTCCCCAGGAACTTTGAAAAGGTAACATTAACTTTCTATTCTATATAAGAAACTGAAGCCAGTAAGCAATACAAAATGTGCTTCTTTATGTGTTTATACATAGTGGAATTTTAATTACCATATTTGTAGACTTTGGATTAGGCCTTTAAAAAAGTTTAGTTTGTAAATTCTCTTCCAGTGCTCTCCAAAGCTCCCTAATAAGTCACTGGCAGCATCCCTTTGAAATATAAAAAACTGAGGATCTTCTTCAGATCTATTCATTAAAACTTTAATGTGCTATTGGTTACTTTTCTTTCTTGCCATTGTGTAGTTCTTGCTCCCTTATTTACTGCATTTAATTTTGAAACCAAGGGAGATTTCTTGTTTGTTTGTTTTTTAAGCCGTGCCATCTAAAACAGACCTGGGCTCCTTTGTTGAAACCCGGGCTCCGTTGCTTGGCTTAAGAAGAGAACTGTGAGATGCAGAAAAGGAAAACAAACTTGGCGTTCATTGTATCCATCAAGGAAAGGCTCTTCTCTAATTGTTTTCTATCATAAAGTAATATGCTACATTTCAGGGCCAAAGCTTCCATGTAAAATGAAATAAAGCCCTTGGAGTTGTGCATTTGAAAGTATACAACTAAGTCTGCTGAAATAGGTGTTGAGGGACAGATGGTGGGAAAATCCTCTTGCTAGTACCAAATGACCTTGGGAAAGTTATTTAACCTTTCTAAGCCATGTTTTTCTCATCTGCAAAATGATGTAATTAATATTAAGTCTCATGCAGGATTGTTAGGAGAGTTAAATGGGATAAGGCATATTTTAAAGTGCATTGAATTTAGCAGATTAATAAATGGAAACTGAAGTTATCGCTCATGTCCAAAAGTAACAATGTGTAGTTTATGGTAATAACAATAAAATATTTATGTATACCATACATCCAAAGCACTTTCGCCTATAAACACAAAGCTTCTAATATTGAGTTCTAAAACCCAAGCAGCAAAACAATAGTAAGGGAACATTTTAATGTAGCTCTGATGTTTCATCAGACTCTGGACAATACCCAATCTCCTTGTCTCCTCAAGGCCTTTGTATTTCCATTCCCTTTGGCCTGAAAAGCTCTTCCTCAAGCTGTTCACTTGGCTGACTTCTTATTTTTTAGCTGTCAGCTTCATGTCACCTACTAAGTGAGGCCCTTCCTGATCATCTCAGGCAAAGTAGGCCCTGCCCTCCACTAGTCTGCAGGGCAGCACCTTATTTCTTTCTTTCAGAGAGAACTGTTTTCAGAGTGTTGCAATCTGAAAGACTTTTTTTTAAATTTACTTGTTCATTATTAGTCTTTCCTACTAAGCTCCACAAGGCCAGAGGCCATGTCCGTCCTGTGGAACATTGAAGAACAATTGCCTAGTACATACCAAATGGCCAGGAATTATTTGTTGAAATGGTTGGTTAATAAATATTGTTTAAGTCCTTCATTTTTATTTTACAAAAGAGGAAGCTAAGTTTGAATGTGACCAGTGCCACAGAAGTGATAGAAAAGCCAAACGTCCAAGAGCAACTTCAGGGCCCTTGCCAGTATGGGAAATCCTGGGTCACTGAACAGTGTTACCACCATATCAATAAACTCTTTTGCCCCAAACTCATATTCTACCCTCTTGATCAGCACCCTTGGGATCCACTTCCAGGCTTAGTCTCTGGGTTCCAGCTAATATATGTCTACCAGATTCTGCAGTAACTTTGTCATATATTTCCCTCTTCCCTTAGCAGACCTGCTAAGGTAGGTCATACTAAACTTTGATCCCAGAACTGGCTAGTGGACAGGAGAGAAGTGGGGTAAATTCTAAGCAGGGTAAGCACTGTTCTGTAAGATCCTTAACATACTGAAGAGTCTGTATAGTTTTTAAGTGGGGAGACAGTGCTCTGTCTTCCAAAAAAGTGGACAACCATGTGGGTCCAGAGTGTTTAGGGAAAACTGGGTGATCAAAGTTCCCTCCAATGTGCCGAACAGGCATGGATCTGCATCCCAAGTCTTACGCTCCCACTCCTTTCCTATGAGGGCCCTGGACCTGTCACAGGGACTTGCTGAGAATTCAGCTCCTCTGAAGTTCTGCCACTCTTAATTTAGGCCATGTTTGGTCTTCAGCTCAGTCTGTCCTCTGTCTGCCAGTGATGAGGTTCTCTTTAAAAGCTTCCAGTGAGCCTTTTTGACTCACCTTGGGTTTCAGTTGTACTTAATAACTCTGTTGCTGTCATTTATGCAGCTCAGCATAGAACTCCCCCACACCCCCTTACTCACGGTTTGGATTTCCATGGTTTCCATTACCTGTGGTCAACTGTGATCCAAGACATTAAGTGGAACATTTTGAGAAATAAACAATTCATAAGGCTTAAACTGTGCACCATTTAAAGAGAAGTGTGATGAATTCTCACACCATCCTGGTCCATTTGACCTGGGATGTGAATCATCCCTTTGTCCCGCATATCCAAACTGTATATGCTGCCTCCCTGTTAGTCACTTAGCAGCTATCTCTGTTATCAGATCAATTGTGGTATCACAGTTCTTGTGTTCACGTAACACTTACTTGAACACAAGCAACACTTACTGTGCTTAATAAAGGCCCCAAAGCACAAACGTAGTAATGTTGGCAATTGATATGGCAAAGGAAGGCCATAAAGTGCTTCCTTTAGGTGAAAAGGTGATTATAGTACAAATAAACTATTTTGAGACTTCTGGTGAAGGTGACAGCACAGGTAACTTCAGTACTCAGAAACTCCCACAATCACATCAAAGTTACAACTAAACTACAGAGCAACGATCATTCAGAAGCACCTGAAATGACAGTGAACAGAAGTTCTATAACTAAAGATGTAAAGAAGCCACATCAAGAGTGGTAGGAAGAAAGGAGACCCCATGGAATGAGCTGTTCGCACACCCATGAATGGTAGATAAAAGTCAAGAAGGAAATCTCAGTTGTGGAGATGCCCCTACAAAGGAACAAGTGGTCCCAGCCCCATACCAGGCCTCCTAGGGCAGAGTTCCAGTGCCAGAAAGAGAAGTCCCGACTTCCGGCCAAGATGGAGGCGTAGGTGGAAACACTGCCTCCTCGCACAACCAAGTTTAAAGACAACGAAGTATTAGTCACAAAAACACAACCAAAACACAGAAAATTGAACTGTATGGAAGTCCGACAACAACAAACCATTCAGCCAGACTGGTAAGAGGGACAGAGTCAGCAGCTGGCGAGGCGGGGTCGCATAGGAAAAAATGGCTGGACAGACCCAGACCCAAGCACACAGGTGGCGGTTGGCAGATCCCAGGTGTGGGGTGTCAATGGGCTGACACGGTGGGGGTGCAAGGTGGCTGGATGACCACAGTCAAACATTCACTCTCAGATAAACCAGGCGAAGGAGTGAGCAGTGAGACCTCACAGGCTAAGGCCGCAGCTATAGGAATTAAAGCCTAAAAGCACCAATTGGAAAAACTTTCAGGGGTCAAGGTGCCGGGAGAAGCTCCCAGGCTCATAGACAGTTAGTTGGAGAGACCCAGAGGGTCCTGGAGGGTGCACAGGCCCACACACCTGGGAGCCGGCACCAGGGGGGCCCGGTTTGCTTACAGGAGGCAGCAGAGGGGACCAAAATCCGAGAGAGAGCAGAACAAACCCCATTGCCCCTCTCTGACCCTGCTCCCACATACAGTGTCACAACCCAGAGACTGAGTTACCCCACCCTGGTGAACACCTAGGGCTCTGCCCCTCATACATAATAGGCACAAACAGACCAAAACATTATGGCTCAAGAAGAACAGCTCAAAGCCCCAGAGCCAATACTTCTAAGCGACCAAGAGATAGCCAACCTATTAGAAGCACAGTTCAAAACACTGGTGATCATGATGCTCACAGAACTGGTTGATTTTAGTCACAAATTAGATGAAAAAATGAAGGCTACACTAAGTGAAATGAAGGGAAATGCACAGGGAACCAATAGTGATGGAAAGGAAACTGGGACTCAAATCAAGGGAGTGGACCAGAAAGAATAAAAAAATGACCAAACAGAAAAGAATGAAGAAATGAGAATTCAAAAAAGTGATGAGAGGCTTAGGAACCTCTAGGACATCTTTAAACGTTCCAACATCTAAATTATAGGAATTATAGGGGTACCAGAAAGGGAAGAGGAAGAGCAAGTGGAAAATGTATTTGAACAAATAGTAAAAGAGAACTTCCCCAATCTGGCAAAGGCAATAGACTTCCAGGAAATTCAGGAAGCTCAGAGAGTCCTAAAAAAGTTGGACCCAAGGAGGAACACACCAAGGCACATCATAATTACATTAGCCAAGATTAAAATGAAGGAGAGAATTCTAGAAGCAGCAAGAGATAAAGGAACAGTCACCTACAAAGGAGTTCCCATCAGACTGTCAGGTGATTTCTCAAAAGAGACCTTGCAGGCAAGAAGGGGCTGGAAACAAGTATTCCAAGTCATGAAATCCAAAGACCTACATCCAAGATTGCTCTATCCAGCTTAGCTTTCATTTAGAATGGAAGGGCAGATAAAGTGCTTCTCAGATAAGGTCAAATTCAAGGAGTTCATCATCACCAAGCCCTTATTATATGAAATGTGAAAGGGACTTATCTAAGAAAAAGATAAAAATATGAACAGTGAAAGGACAGCAAACTCACAGTTATTAACAACCACACCTAAAACAAAAGCAAACTAAGAGGACAGCTAGATCAGGAGTGGAGCCACAGAAATGGAGATCACATGGAGGGTTAGCAACAGGGGAGTGGGAGGAGGAGAAGGGGTGAGAAGATACAGAGAATAAGTAGCATAGACAGTAGGTAGAAAATACACAGGGGGGAGGGCAAGAGTAGTAGGGGAAATATAGAATCTAAAGAACTTGTGACACATGGACATAAACTAAAGAAGGAATGGTGGGGGAGGGGTGTGTAGGGTGGAGGGAAATGAAGGAGGAGAAATGGGACAACTGTAATAGCATAATCAATAAAATATATTAAAAATAAAAAAAGAAAGAGAAGTCCCCATAAATTCTGTAGAAACCACTAGGGACTGTGGCTCAGTAAGGTGGAGGACTTCTGGGGTTCCAGGTGTTCCTCTTAAAGGGCCTGTGCTCAGACTTACTTGAACTCTCTCACTCTATGCTCTAATGCTAGAGCAGCAGTTCAAAAGGCACCAGGGACATATGGGAGGAAATGAATTGTCTAGCATCAGAGCGAGAGCCAGAACAGCTTCTCCCAGGTAGAAGTTCTAACAACGGCCATTGTTCCTTTGCTGAGCCCTCCTTCCACAGAGCTGGCAAATGGGGGCAATATCTGATTCTCCATCAGCCTGACGATCACTGTTCACTGTGCCCTGGTAATTCCCTAAAAACCCCTCCCCACCCTATTTTCAAGCCCACCCAAACTCTTTCCAGTGTCTTTTCCATAAATGGTCTGTCTTGGCTCATATTGCTGACTTTCCTAAAAACTCTGAGACAAGTAGCACTGGCCTCTGCATACCTCATACCTCTTGCTAAGTATAATGACCCCAGGCTGGGCATTAGTGGCAGCCAAACTTGGTTCACAGTTTAGCCTCTCCCAAGTAACTCAAAGCCCAGCACAAGTAGCAGCAATCTACAGATTGCTTTGTAGCTTATGCCAGGTGGTCTTGGAAAGAACACAGATGATGGTTGACCTTGGTGTTCACCTCCCAGGAGGCTCCAGAGCCAGGTCACATAGTGGTGAGCTTCAGACCACATCCAAGTACCACCAAACTACCTGCACAAGGAACAGACTCAAGAGGTGAATTCAGCAGAATTCACCAGAGCCCTACTCCAGTTCTGCTCTGTAGTGTTGGCCCCTTCAGCTGATCTTTTATGGTCATTGCAGCCAATCTTTGCAGCCAGTAGGCCTGGAGCAAATCCCTCCCAGTGACATGCCAAGACTAATCAAGGTTCAACTACAATAGAAAGGTGCCTACAACACACATGAGGGACATACATGGGGTGCTCAGCTTGGGTGGTTGGTGAGGCTGTGCCACTGGGCCCTATAAAACACCTGCTATATAAAGCCTCTCTACCAAGCCCAGGAGATACAGCAGCTTTTTCTAATATACAGAAACAGACACTGGGAGGCCCCCACAGTAAGGGAGCAAAAAAACATGTCCGAAATGAAAGAAGAGAACAAAATTCCAAAAAAATAACTAAACAAAATGGAAACAAGCAATCTGCGAGGTGCAGAGTTCAAAATATTGGTTATAAAAATGCTCAAGGAACTTTGGGGAAGTGGAGATGAACTTAGTGAGAACTTCAACAATGAGACAGGAAACATAAAAACAAAGATAGAAAACAAAAACAAAACCAGTCAGAAATGAAAAATACATTAATCGAAATGAAGAATACATTACAGGGAATCAACAGTAGATAAGATGAAGCAGAGAATCAAATCAGAGATTTGGAAAATGAGAAAGCAGAAAACACCCAATGAGAACAGCAAAAAGAAAAAGGATCCCAAATTAAAAAATAAGGATAGTATAAGGAACCTCTAATAAAACAACTTCAAGCATATGAACATTCACATCATGGGGGTGCCAGAAGAAAAAAAGAAGAGAGCAAGTAATTAAAAACCGATTTAAAAAATAATGATGGAAAATCTGGTAAAGGAAATAGACATACAAGCACAGGAAGCACAGAGAATCCCAAACAAGATGAACCCAAGCAGACACACACCAAGACACCTCATAATTAAATGCTAAAGGTTAAAGACAAAGAGAGAACCTAAAAAGCATGAAAAGAAGTTAGTTATCTACAAAGGAGTCCCCATAAGACTGTCAGCTGATTTCTCCACAGAAGGTTTGCAGGCCAGAAATATTCAAAATGATGGAAAGCAAGAACCTACAAACAAGATTATTCTACCCAGCAAAGTTATCATTTAAACCAAAGAACAGAAAAAGAGCTTCCCAGACCAAAAAAAGGGGGGGAGGTGCAGCTAAGGGAGTACATTACCACCAAACCAGTATTACAAGAAATGTTAAAGGGTCTTCCGGTCTTCTTGAAGAAGAAGAAAAAGAAGAACAAAAAACATATAAATAATAAAATGGGGATAAATATATATCTATCAACAATAACTTTAAATGCAAATGGATTAAATGCTCCAATCAAAAGACATATGGAGACTGAATGGATAGCAAAACAAGACACTTACATATGCTGTCTATAAGAGACTAACTTTAGATGGAAGACACACAAAGATGGAAAGTAAAAGGATGGAAAAAGATATTTCATGAACATGGAAACAAAAAACCAAAGTTGGAATAGATTTTTTTTAAAGGAAAAAAAGCTCTATAACAAGAGACAAAGAAGAACTCAGCAATCCCGCTTCAGGTTATTATCTAAAGAAACTCAAAAGACACATACATCCATATGTTCATTGCAGCATTATTTTTAAGAGCCAAGATATAGAAGCAACCTAAGTGTCCATCAACTGATGATTGGGTAAAGAAGTGGTGTATATTTACAATGGAATACAACTCAACATAAAAAAGAATGAAATTGTGATCTCACCTATACGTGGAACCTAACCAACAAAACAAACAAGCAAGCAAAATATAATCAGAGACATTGAAATTAAGAACAAATTGGCAGTAACCAGCGGGGAGGTAGTAGGGAATAATGGGAGGAAACGGGGAAGTGTTGTCAAGGAACATGTATAAAGGACCCATGGACAAAGCCAAAGCGGGGTGAGATTGAGGGTGGGAGTTGGGGATCGTGGGAGTAGGAGGGGTAGGAAATGGAGACAACTGTACTTGAACAACAATAAAAAAAGAGAAACCAAAAAAGAATGAAATCTTGCCATCTGCAACCACATGGGTGGACCTAGAGGGTATTGTGCTGAGTGAAATGAGTCAGAGAAACAAACACCAGATCATTTACAACACAAGTCACTCCGATTTCTTCTAACACTTGAAGAGATCTTGTGAGCAGTTTCCCTATATGGTTGTTTTTGTTAGGTTTCACAGACTTAACCATTTGGAATGAGAGAGTGAAGATATTCAGGATCTCATTAGGTCTTGATTCATCCTGGAGAACCAAATGTTCACTTTCTTTTGGCATGTGAAGCAACTGAGACTCGGAGTCTCATGGAAAGCAAAGGGCAGGGCCAGAATTCCAGGAGGCCATCTTGCCCTGTGCCCTATCCTAAAGGCCTGCTCTCACCCAGTTTTCATATATAAAGTAACCAAAATAGCCTACCTACAAGTAGCATCTGGACAAGTGGTGTTCTGGAGTTACCTGTTTTTTAATAGCGCTTCCTTATTGGTAAGGTATAAAAATCTAAGATTCCTTCAGGAGCGTGCCTTTGAACCTCAGAGAATTAGACTCTAAATTCTGCTCTCACTGCTAAGCAACCAAAAGCCTAGCACAGATCTGGGAAGGGACAAGAGCTGATGCACGTTATGCAGATTAAGAATTCCATAGAGACAACCTTTTCTCCAGGTAAGCTCCACAACAAGGTGAGCTTTGCAAGTAGACGGTTGAGTTATCGTGAGTGACAAGTGACAAGGTTCAACTATTGCAAGCAGACCACAATTCCTAACCTCCAGGAGAAGCAAATCGCTTGTTTCTGCAAGAGGAGTTTTTAAAGTGTCTCTATTCTAGGAAAAGAGCAACTAAAACCGGGGACTCTCCTGACCCCCTCCACCCCCTCTTGCCAAGCAGTAGATCCTGTCCTCAGGCATGTGAACACTAAAATGTCCCATGGAGAGGACACGGGGTATGGTTGGGAACACCATGTGCTTAGGAATCAGGCCTGGGTTTTAATGCTGGCACTGCCACGTTCTAACTACATGCATGGCAGGAGTCGCTCCAAGTCCCTCAAATCCTTCCTCCATAAAATCACAAGGCTGTAATGAGACATATACCCATTAACATACGGGAAGCAGCTAGCAGTGAGCCTGCCGTGTGAGAGACCAATATTTGAAATGCCTTAAAATAAACATGCTATGTCCAACTGAATTTAGGAAGCATTGAATTAGACTACGTGAAACACATTTCTTGCCTTCAGAGTGTCTAAAATCCTCTATTATCTTAACATGCATTGTGAATCTGTGAAGAGGGACTGAGTATAAAGTAGTTCCCAAACTTGTTGGATGATGAAATTTTTCATGACGCCAATGAGTGTAAATAGTACTGGGAATACCAATCTGAAGGCAAAATCTGATAGACCTTAACAAACATACGTGTCTCTCTTCTCCCACCCAGATTTCTTTACTTTGGTCCTTGTAGGTATAAGGACATCAGAAGTATACTTTGGGGTTTTGAGTTTTTATACAATACTGATTAAAAAAAATAAAACAAGTGGTTCGACATGTGTGACAACATCCTCATGATTGTTGTTAATATTGAATTAAAAATGGTGTGAAAGTTTTTCAGAAGGGTTCACCTATCAAAATATAAGTGCAGCTAAATAACGAGATTAAAATATGTAGTCCTAAAAAGTAAATGGTTTCCTCTAATTGTCATCTGACATGCTTTTAAAGTCTTTGTCTTATTTCCTGTCTGATTCAGTAGATGGCACTGCAGATTTAACATGGAGAAAATCCGATAAAGTAAATGCAGATCCATCCTGAGGGGAATAGCCTGCCCATCCCTTCTTTAAAAGCTCTTTTGTGTTTGATGTTGTCTATCAGCTGAGAGGGGAACTTGTATAATTTGCTAGAGGGAAAAAGGGAGCGGCAGTTTTCTGTCCATCCTGGAAATGCTACTTGTATATCTCATTTCCTTGAAAAAGAGCATTTCTAGAATCCCATAGATCTGGAAGGGCAGATACAGGGCCATCACTCAGCCACTAGTCTAGACTTCACCGATGTCGGGCAGTACTCATCAGTCCCACAGGACCCAAACACCGTCTCTCAGTTCTTCTCAATACACTTCTCCAAGCAGCTGCCTATGAGTGTGTCTAGTAAGACACCAAAGATGAGATCTATCTATAATTCGTGCCATAGAGTTCAGAGACTTTCAGGATCAAATCCTTGATAAGACTCAGAGTTGTTAAGAAACTTATCCAAAGGCTTAGCAGACGCTTTATGGCAGACCCGGGACGGGGATTCAGGCCTCTTGATTCTCACTAAAGAGTTTTCATTCCTCCCTGTCTAATCTCCTGCTCCTGGGAGTCATACTAAATACAAACCCTGAGGACCAAGACCAGATAATTAAGTGCTAGGCGTCGGTCTGGTCTCAAGTGGCCACACTCCTCACGGGGTGAAGAGGAGGGGAAGAGCAGCTAGAAGTTAAATCCAAAGCCTGTCTGGGGGGCCCTCGGTATTTGTGCAGCTGGCTTTGCGGGCCCATTTCCCATTGGCCCACCAGTGACCTGCTGTACTGACCCAGAATGTCACTTGTCCTCCAGTTGCTCCTGCCCTAGTGCTCACCACCTTCTGAGGCCAAGGCCTTTTATCTGTTGGCTTTCAAGGCCATCAGGTATAAATCCTGAGTTAAATACAGGTCCTTTATTAGTACTATTCTTCCCCAGGGATTTTCTGTGGGCTTTCTATGTTTATTTTTTTTTCCCTATGGTTTTTCAGCTTCAAATTTGTTGCTGTGAAACCGCTTCAAGAAAAGCTGGGTGGGAAGCCCTTAAACTACATCCTGCTACTCTTCTTCTCATAACTACTGACGATGTCAGAATAAGCATTTCAGTGGGAATTTCTGGGTGAAATCCAGCCGGAACTTTAAATATCAAGCATCCAAAAGTACTGTTGCCACCCTCCATCTCATTCCCCGTTTTCATCTAGCAATTGCAACTCTTAGCAGCATTGCTCTATTCCAATCACCCAGATTTGAAACCTGTCATTTTCGGCTTCCCTCTTTCCCTCACCCATCCTCACCAAACGGTTCCTGTTTGTTCTGCATTCACTGCTTTTAAAAATGTCAGTACATGCTAAACGTAAGGAAGATAAAAAGATTAACATAATGAGTTTCCATGTATCCACCATGAACCTCTATCAAATGTTTGTGTTTTGACATAATTACTTCATGATTTTTAAATAAAAGTACCACTTATAGTTGAAGATTTTGTAAATCCATTCCTGATTCCATTTTCCCCATTTACTCATGATTTCAGTCAGTAAATATTGATCAAGCGTTACTGAGTGCTAGGTGTTGGTCTAGGGATGGGAATGCATCCCATATAAAACAAAACCCCTACGCCCATGGACCTTACATACCCTGGAATTAGCACCATCTCAAATTTTGTCTCCCACTTAAATTTTTTCTCATTTATTCCATTGCATATATCCAAAGACAGTATACAGTACTATTTGGCGTGTGTTCAAACTTTATATAAATTATACTTTAGTAACAGGCAGAATACATGATTTTGAAATTTGCCTATTTGTCTCACATTTTGATAATTATCTGAGATATATAGCTCTGGTTCACACATTAAGTACTCTAAAGCACTCTGTTGTGTGGAGCTACATAATTTATTGATCCATTTTCCCTGTTGAAGAATATTCAGTGTGCTTTGCAACTTTCACAATTAAAAATTATACTGTAAAGAAGAGTCCTCCTTCCCAGTGTCATGGTCATGGCTTCTTCCCCACTCCCACACTTGGTGTAATGCCTTGTTCCTCACAAAAGCCCGGTCAATGTGTGTTCTCTGTGGATTTATTTGTGGACTATTCTAGTTTTTTAGAGGAGCTCCAGACCCCCTACCTATCTTCAGAAAATAACATAAGACAAGGATAAGACTAAAAATTGTGCCCGTTGCTAAAAGATGAAATTTCATTGGAAGAAGTATAAATCCGGTGGACTTATGCAAGATGTCACTTGTCATCTTTGGTACACACTTCCTTGAGTCCATCACTCCCTTATTCTTCTTACCAATCAGTGTGAGGGGGTACAAAAAAAATCTCTAAATTTTCAAAATCCTTTCTATAAAGTTAGTATACCAGGCATACTAAAACTTGACAAATGTTGCACTCAAAACTCAGATCAATTTCATTTATGAATATTGTGGCAAAGGACAGAATTCAATGATACATTAGGAAGTACATCATTACAAAATGGGTTTAATTTTTCAGAAATGCAAAGGTGCTCACTATTAAGAGCTCTGTTAATATAAAACATTATATTAATAGAGCTAAGGAGAAAAATCAAACAATCATTCTATATATTTCAAGAAAACATTTGACAAAATACCCAGCCATGTTAAGAATACTCACTGAAATAAGAATTGATGATATTCTCTTAACATGATAAATATATATGCCCCAGCAAAAAGCCAGTATATGGAAACACTAGAACAAAATCAGAATCCTTTTTGTTGCTACTGTTCTTTAATACTGTGCTGGAGATCTTAACCAATAGTTAGACAAGATAAAGCATAAGATTCAGAAAGTGAGAGATAGAACTAGTTCTATTTGAAGATAATATAATTATATTCAGGAAAGTAATCAGTGGACACTCCTATAAACTGTAAGTAACCTTAGTAAGATAGCAAGGTATAAAACCAGTATCCAGAAATCAATAGCCTTCACAATAATTTGCTGGAAATATAATGAAAAAAAAAGAACAACAACAAAACTAAAAATAAACTTAAGAAATCTATAAGACTCATGAGGAAAACTGGAAGACACTACTTGAAAGACACAAAAGGAGTCTTGATAAATAAAAATTCCTATTATGTTCTCAGAGGACTCAGCGTCATAAAAATGTTGATTCTCCTTGCATTTGCTTATAAAATTAATGAGTTCCAATTAAATACCTTCAACTTCCTTCAGGGATCTAAATGAGTCAACTACGGAGTTCATATAGAATAAAAAACAAGCCTAAATGCTCAAGAATATATTGAAAATAAAAAAGCAATGAAATGTAGAGCTAACTCTAGCAGCTAGAAAAACATATTATAAAAGTCTCTATATTTTAAATTGTAGCAATTGTATTGTAGCATAAAAAGAAGAATAA
Organism: Sturnira hondurensis; assembly: GCF_014824575.4. Classification (NCBI taxonomy): domain Eukaryota; kingdom Metazoa; phylum Chordata; class Mammalia; order Chiroptera; family Phyllostomidae; genus Sturnira; species Sturnira hondurensis. The sequence goes on from NW_028089315.1 coordinate 4,178,886, forward strand.
GCGGAGTAAAAGTATTCTAGTGACTTTTTTTTTGTTCCACTAATTTATGTATTCATTGGTTGTGTCTTGTATATGGCCTATCTGGAGATCGAATTCGCAATCATGGCCTATCAGGCAATGCTCTAACTGAGCTACCCATCCAGGCCTGACCTCATCTCTTTGTTTCAAAGTTTTTAATTGTATGTTTTTTCATTACCATTTATACATTTACACAATGGAATACTACTTGGCTATAAAAAAGAAAAACTTTTACCATTTGTGACAGTATGGATGGACCTGGAGAATGGTATGCTAAGTGAAATAAGACAGTCAGAGAAAGACAAATACCATATGATTTCACTCATATGTGGAATCTAATGAACAAGCTGAACTAACAGCAAAATAAAGACAGATTCATAGATAGAGAACAGGATAACAGCTATGGAGAGGGGAGGGAGCTAGGGGGTGGAGGGATTGAGCAAAGGAAAAAGGACTCATGAACATGGAACTACATTGTGGTGATTTCAGGGGGAAGGGAGTATAAAGGGGATAAATGTTGCGGCTTTGTTAAGTCAACTTTACTTAAGAGGAGCCCTAGGGTATTGAATGTTGAGCCAGTGAAATTGAACCAAGGATCACAACGATGATAAGAGGAACCAAAATAGAGAGATGTATTACTCACAGGTCCTGGAGAAACTATACAGCATGTCTCAACAGCCACACAGAGGTCCAGACAGCCTGCAGGCAGAAGGAGCATACAACTTGAGGCATGTGGCTTTATTAGGAAACTTGAATGAACTGCTTTGGATTTCCTATGTGGAGACCAGATTGGTCAATTCAAAGCAAAAAGAGTAGGGTCTCGGTAAGCTTCACAGGGTCTTATCTAAGGGGCACAAAATGGGAAGGCTGAGGGAAGTGGAGGAGACCGTTTATCACAAGTGCCACTGGGGGGATCATACCAGCAATTTACATCTACTTGTGAGACTGTGGGCAATTGCCTAGAGCATGCATTCAAGGGGCTAATGTCAGTTGAAGGACCCTACAAACCACTTGACCACACAAATTGGGTCTGGAGACAGCACTATCATGGACAAGTTTAGGTACACTCTCAACAAATAGCTAGAAACCCAAGTGCATTAGAACTGAGTGCATTGAAAATTTAGTGATTAGACTTCCAGCCAAGATGGAGGCATAGGTAGAAACACTGTGCCCCCTCCCACAACTAAATTTAAAAACAGGAAAGTTTTAGTAACAAAAACGCAGCCAAAACAGTGAAAATCGAACTGCACGGAAGTCCGACAACAACAAACCATTTAGCCAGACCGGTAAGAGGGGCAGAGTCAGCGGCGGAGTGGGGTCGGGCTGGAAAGATCGTTCGGTCCGAACGACCCAGGAGTGGAGGCGGAAGCGGTTGGTGGACCTCAGGCGTGGGGTGGCTGGCTGACTGTGGTCACACATTCGCACACAGATAAACCAAGCCAAGGAGCGGACAGTGAGACAGACCACTCAGGCTAGGGCCCAAACAACGGGAATTAGAAAGATTTTCTCAGGATCCAGGGGCTGGGAGAGGCTCCCAGGCTCACAGAGAGTTTGTTGGAGAGACCCACAGGGTCCTGGAGGGTACACAAGCCCACACACCCGGGATCCAGCACCAGAGGGCCCCGATTTGCTTGTGGGAAGCTGCGGAGGGGACAGAAATCTGCGAGAGAGCTGAGTGGAGCAAAGTGCCATTTTTTCCCCTTTCTGACCCCACCCCCACATACAGCATCACAACCCAGCAACTGTGTTGCCCCACCCTGGTGAACACCTAAGGCTCCACCCCTCATACATAACAGGTGCAAACAGACCAAACATTACGACTCAAGAACAGCTCAAGGCCCCAGAGCCTATAATTCGAAGTGACCAAGAAATACCCAGCCTTTCAGATGCACAGTTCAAAATACTGGTGACCAGGATGCTCACAGAATTGGTTGATTTTAGCCACAAATTAGAGGAACATGTGAAGGCTAAACTGATTGAAATGAAAGGAAATGCGCAGGAAACCAATAGTGATGGAAAGGAAACTGTGACTCAAATCAAGGGAGTGGACCAGAAGGAAGAAAGAAACAACCAAACAGAAAAGAAAGAAGAAACAAGAATTCAAAAAATGAGGAGAGGCTTAGGAACTTCCAGGACATCTTTAAACATTCCAACATCCGAATTATAGGGGTACCAGAAGGGGAAGAAGAACAGCCACTAGTGGAAAACTTATTTGAACAAATAATAAAGGAGAACTTCCCCAGTCTGGCAAAGGAAATAGACTTCCAGGAAATCCAGGAAGCTCAGAGAGTCCCAAAGAAGTTGGACCCAAGAAGGAACACACCAAGGCACATCATAATTACATTAGCCAAGACTAAAATGAAGGAGAGAATCCTAGAAGCAGCAAGAGATAAGGGGACAGTCACCTACAAAGGAGTACCCATCAGACTGTCAGCGGATTTCTCAAAAGAGACCTTACAGGCAAGAAGGGGCTGGAAAGAAGTATTCCAAGTCATGAAATCCAAAGACCTACAGCCAAGATTGCTTTATCCAGCAAAACTTTCATTTAGAATGGAAGGACAGATAAAGTGCTTCTCAGATAAGGTCAAGTTCAAGGAGTTCATCATCACCAAGCCCTTATTATATGAAATGCTAAAGGGACTTATATAAGAAAAAGAAGATGAAAAATATGAACAGTGAAAGGACAGCAAACTCACAGTTATTAACAACCACACCTAAAACAAAAGCAAACCAAGAGGACAGCTAGATCAGGAGTGGAACCATAGAAATGAAGAACACATGGAGGGTTAGCAACAGGGGAGTGGGAGGAGGAGAAGGGGGGAGAAGGCACAGAAAATAGCATAGATGGTAGGTAGAAAATAGACAGGGGGAGGGCAGGAATACTATGGGAAATATAGAATCTAAAGAACTTGTGACACATGGACATGAATGAAAGGGGGAGAATGGTGGGGGAGGGGTGTGCATGGTGGAGAGGAGTGAAGGGGGGGAATGGAACAACTGTAATGGTATAATCAATAAAATATATTTTTTAAAAAAGAAAATTTAGGGATTAAAATACAGAATCTCATCAGTGAAGAGAGTATGGACTTCTTTAGTAATTTTTTAATTTTTTAATTTTAAAAACAGGAAGGCAGAGAGAAAAGAAAAACATCATTTTGTTGTTCCACTTATTTATTCACATATTGGTTGCATCTTATATGTGCCCTGACTGGAGATAAAACCCATAACCTTGGCATATCGGGATGACACTATAAGCAACTGAGCTACTGAGCCAGAGTGAAACTGTTAGCATCCTATTACTGACTTAAAAAGTTAGTAATGGGACTTAAGAAGTTAGTAATAGGACAATTAGAGTCTTTTACAAAGATGAAATGGTGTATGATCCCAAACTCACCAAGGTAAGTTACAAATAGATTATATTTCTAAATGTAAATAATGAAACCATTTAAACACTAGACAAAAAAATGGGTGAATTCCTTTAAAACTTAGAAGCAGAGTAAATTTTCTGTACTTTTACTCAAAGTGCGGGCACAGTACAACAAGAAGCAATATATGGCTAATAAAATTTAAATTAGCACAGAGAAATGCTACAAGTTATTAAAAAATTACTAATAAAATTCTGAAGAACAGCCAATATACCAAGCATATAAATATCAGCTAAAAATTGATAGAAATATCCCTAATTTCTTTTTTTTTTTGAAAGAGAGTGAGGGGAAGGGAAGGAAAAAGAGAGATAGAGAAACATCAATGTGTGGTTGCTCTTATGCACCCCCAATTGGGCACCAGGCCCACAATTTACACATGTGCTCTGACTGGGAATCAAACTAGCGACCCTTTGGTTTGCAGGCCCCCGCTCAATCCACTGAGCTACACCAGCCAGAGCCCTAATTTCAAACTATATTACAAAGCTATAGAAATCACAACATTATGGTATTGGCATGAAAACTGACTTCAGAGCATTCGAACAGAATAGAGAGTTCACAAATAAACCCATGTACATATGGTCAATTAATTTATGACAAAGGAGCCAAGAATACATGACAGTTAAAGGACAGTTGTTCTAATAGATAGTGCTGGGAAAACTAGACAGCCACATGCAAAGAATGAAACTGAACCACTATTTACACCACACCAAAAATTATTAACTCAAAATGGCTTAAAGACTTGACTATAAGACCTAAAAGACAAGACCTAAATCCATAAAACTCCTAGAAAAAAACCTGTCACTAACCTCATTGACATAGGTCGAGGTGGTGATTTTTTGGATTTGACACTGAAAGCAAAGGCAACAAAATAAAAAATAAACAAGTGGGGACTACAATAAACTAAAAAGCTCTGCACAGCAAAGGAAAAGCCATCAAAAAAAAATAAAAAGAAAGCCTACTGAATGGGAGAAAATGTTCATAAATCACATGTCTGATAAAAAGTTAGTGTCCAAAATATATAAAGAACTCATACAACTCAACAACAACAAAAAATCCAGTTAAAAATTGGCAGAGTATCTAAACGGACATTTTTTTCAAAGAAATACAGATGACCATCTGGTACATGGAATAGTATTCAATATCACTAAGAGAAAGGCAGATCAAAACCACAATAAGATATCACCTCACACATGTCACAATGGCTATTATCAGAAAGAGGAATAAAAAGGAAAGCCCTGGCTGGTGTGGCTCAGTTGGTTGGAACATCATCCCATAAACTAAAGTGTCATGGGTTCGACCCAGTCAGGGCACATGCCTGGGTTGCAGGTTCAGTCCCCATTTGGGGTGCATACAAGAACCCAATAGGGGTATATACAAGATCTCAATAGGAGTGTGTACATGAGGCAGCTTGGGGATCCATGTTCTCTTGGGGATCAGTGCTTCTCTCCCACTCTCGTCCTCCCTTCCCTTCTCTCTAAAATCAAGAACGATGTCCTCAGGTGAGGGTAAAAAAAAAACAATAGATAAGAAATAACAAGTGTTGGCGAGGATATGGAGAAAAGGGAACACCTGTGCACTGTTGGTGGCAATGTAGATTGCGGCAGGCCCTATGGAAAACAATGTTGAGGTTCTTCAAAAAAATTAAAAGTAGAACTAACATATGACCCAGGAATTCCACTTTGGTTATTTATCCAAAGGAGTGACGAAACAAGAATTTTAAAAATATGAGGAGAGGCTTAAGAACCTCTGGGACAACTTGAAACATTCCATCTGAATCATATGAGATGCCAGTAGGAATAGAGGAAGAACAGAAATGGAAAACCTATCTGAAAAAATAATGAAGGAGAACTTTCCTAATCTGGCAGAGGAAATAGACTTCTAGAAGTCCAGGAAGCTCAGAGAGTCCCAAAGAAGTTGGACCCAAGGAAGTACACACCAAGGCACAGCATAATTACATTACCCAAGATTAAAGATAAGGAGAGAATCTTAAAAGCAGCAAGAGAAAAGAAGGCAGTTACCTACAAAGGAGTGCCCATAAGACTATAAACTGATTTCTCAAAAGAAACCTTGCAGGCAAGTAGAGGCTAGAAAAAAGTATTCAAAATCACGATGGGCAAGGACCTACATCCAAGATTACTCTGTCCAGCAAAGCTTCCATTTAGAAAGGAAGGGCAGATAAAGTGTTTCTCAGGTAAGGTTAAAGAAGTGCTTCTCAAGTTAAAGGAGTTCATCACCACCAAGCCCTTATTATATGAAATGTCAAAGGGATTCATCTAAGAAAAAGAAGATGATTAAAAATATGAGCAGTAAAATGACAACAAACTCACAACTATCAACAACCAAACCTAAAACAAAACAAAACAAAACAAAAACAAACTAAGCAAATAACTACAGAATGGGAGAAAATATTTGCAAACCATGCATCTGATAAGGGCTTAATATCCAAAATATATAAAACTCATACAACTCAACAGTTACAACAAAAATCTAATTTAAAAATGGACAGAGGACCTGAGAAAACATCTCCCCAAAGAAGACATACAAACAGCTAACAGGCACATGAAAAGGTGCTCAATATCATTAATTATAAGGGAAATGGAAATCAAAACCACAAGAGCATCATTGTTTATCATCAAATACACCAGAGAGGAGTAATGGAGAGGACATGGAGAAAAAGAAACCTTCGTGCATTGTGCGTGGGAATCGAATTAAGTAGTCATTTATTTAAACAAGTGAGTCACCCATACGGAGAAGAAAAGTCACTACCACTAGTTTTTGCAATACCTTTCTACGACACGAATAAAACCATTTTCTGCCTTAATTTAAAACTAGCACTACCACATTCTTCAAGTGCATCATGATTTCTTTCCAGTTTCACCTCCATGTAAACAGGAAGATGGACTCTGCACTGACCTGTCCTGCATTCGCTGCAGAGCTTATAATATGTGCAACACAAACTGGAGAGGAAAACACAGCTCAGTTCAATAGGAGCTAATAAACATGCATAGTTATTTTTGTCCTGATTCTGTCATCTTACAAATATGTGATAGATATCATAATCTTACCCAAAACCCATAAAATATCAATTCCCAAAATTACAAAATGGTTATTCTCCGTAAAATTTTAGTTAGAGCGTTATCATAGCTGATTTATTTGGCTTTTTATATGTAAATTAGTTTCAGAATTTACTATAGTCTTTGACAATGATAGATGGCACTTACAAGCAACCGATGATAGATGGGACCAGTTGCCATAAAGTGACCATATTATCCAGGACAGTGAAGTACAGACATAATTACCAGGTCTTCTACACTGGAAGTGGCCCCCAAATCTTTTTGACAGTTGCCTAAAAAAGGCAAAAATTAATCCACTGGCTGTTGTGTTTGTTTCCCAGGAATGCCTTCGCAAAATCCCACACACTGGCTGCCTTAAACATCAGTAATACATATACTGTCTCACAGTACTGGAACCTAGATGTCCAAGATCAAGGGTTGCCAGGTGGTTTACTGGCAATCTTTGACATTCCTTGGCTTATAGACACAGAACCCAGGTCTCTGCCTTAATGTTCTCTTCCCACGCTTCTTGCATGCAATTCTATTTTCATGGCGTCCTTTTTGTAAATATATCATCCATATTGGATTAGGGGCCGGACCCACTCCAGGATAGCCTCATCTTAACTATCTGCATCTGCACTGACTCTGTTTCCAAACAAGGTCACATGCTAAGCTACTCAGGATTAGGACTTCAACACATCTTGTTGGGGCACACAATTCAACCCAACAGCCAGAGAGTGAAAAAGAAAGAAAAATGGGAAGGACGGATGAAAGGGAGGGAGGGAGGGAGGGAATCAGTCACCATACCATTTTCCTTGGGGTCACTTGCAAAGATCTTGTTTCTGATTGTATACAAATATGTTGATTTTGTTGTAAGCAAAATAGAAATAAATAACCCTAAATCATGGCCTTCGTGGAGGCCAAATACTCAGTATAGTGGCTAGAAGACAGGTTTCAGCTGTTCTAACAATGAAATGCAATAGTGAACAATGAAATGGAAGTTTCTTTTCCCTTCAGTTAATCATCTGAGAACAAGCAGTTGGAGGATGATTTGACTAGTGGGCACTGTCAGGAACCCAGGCATCTTGTTTAACGTGGAGCTTCCACCCCTGGGCTCAAGGCAGCTGCTCTGGCCCTTGTCATCATGTCCATTCCACAGCTATTAGGAAGAGAAGTGGAGCAGGGGAACGTATGACTATTCCTGCTGAGAGTGCCAGTGGGAATACAGAGCAACCATTTCTCTTATCCCATTCAACAGAACATAGATGGCTATAGCCAGCTGCCAGGTGCAGTCCTGGGTTACACCCAGACTGAGAAATGTAGTCCTATTCCTGGGACCAGTTAGAACTATCTCTGTAGAAGAATGGGGAAGCAGATATGGAATGACCACTAACTGTCTCTGCCACATCCAATCAACCTAATAATACTTCACCTCTTGCATTATGTTCTAATGCCACTGCTCACTTTTAAGGTTCAAAGGCTTAATTCAATTCCTTAACCCTTTTTAGCTTCTTTGCAACATTTGATATATAATTGACCTTCTTAGAATTCTTTTTTTGCACTCTTCTAATTCTCCTAATTTTTTCTTCTTGGTAATAGCATTTTCTTTAAAAAGTTATATTTATTTATCTTTAGAGGGGAAGGGAAGGAGAGAGGGAGAGAAATATCAATGTATGGTTGCCTCTCGTGTGTCCCCTGCCAGGAACTGGCCCACAACCCAGGCATGTGCCCTGACTGGGAATCAAACCACAATCCTTTGGTTCGCAGGCCTGCGCTCAATCCACTGAGCTACACCAGCCAGGCCAGTAATAGCATTTTCTGGTCCTCCTCCTCCTCCCCTCTCCTCTCCTAAAAGTGGAGGTTCCTCGAAAACCTACTGTCCCAGCCTGTTTTCACCATCCTATAGGCCCTTCTTTTTGCAGAGACATAAACTTTCTTGATTTTTACTATCAGTTTGAAATTGATGCTTCCCATATCTCCCTATTTTGCCCCAATTTTTTTCCAATGTGCCCACTCCACTTTTCTCACTGTGTGTGGACTTTGCTACCTGGATGCCCTGTCAAATCACCCCAACAATGTTTCAGGGTTTTTATTTTTTTAACTCTGTCTTTTTTTCCTCTCTACCTAGTCAATCACTAAGTTGTGTCCATTTCAACTATAGGGTTTTATACCATCCCACATGTTGACTTCCATTATTTCTCAATCTTGATATCTCTAATGGCCTCAGTTATTTGCCCAATTCAGTTCTTCCTACATTAATATTAGAGATGTCAACAGCATAACTTCAAAAAGTATTGGCAAAAGCATAGTGTCTTTGAAGCAAATCACGGATTTATGATGGAAGAAGTTTTATTTCCTACTCTTTTCCAGGTACTTAGATTAGATACATCATCTTATATAGCACTCAGTGATAGCTATGTTAATTAACAGCTAATTAAATCAGGCATATATCATAAGCAAAGCACTGCATCAACAACTTTATCTTAATTTAGCCTCATGCACTAAAAAGGTAAGTACTTTTATTGTTTTCATTTATACCAGAAATTGAGATCCATTAAGAAACTATGGCTTTATGAAATTGAATAACTTCCTCAGGATCTGACACTGAATAAATGTGAACCAGTAAGGTTCCAGAATATTTTCTCTTAACCATATACACAAGTCCATAGCCATCATAGAAGGTCATTATTGCCATCACCATTTCATAAACCAGGGACGTTAATACTCTTCACACCACAGCCATAATTCAATCCAAGTGAACCTAACTCTAAAGTCCAGGTTCTTCCTTTCACTTCATACAATTTCCCATTTATGCCCCATGCCTATAAGCTACCCCTCACTCCAGTAAAATATTTTGCCTTTGTGGACTTGAGGTTAAGAGGAACTGATAAAGAATGGCACTGGGTCAGCACAACACCACCCACGGTGTTGGAAAAGCATCCAAAGTGTATACTCTCCTCATCCTGTTGGCACCAGCTTTATTTATAAAATCATACATACTAAGTTATTGGAATTCCACTTAAGGATACATGGGGTCTGTCCAAAAAGTATCCAGTCATACACGATGAAAATTACAGACCTGTATTGAAAAAGATACAAAATACAAAAAACATTTGTACGTAGGACAATGAAATCTCAGTCCCCTTCTAAGTAGGCACCTTGGGACCTCATACAGTTTTCCCAATTGCCATCAGCTGCCCTGTCATATTTTCCTGAATCTCATCAATGGTCTGAAATTTCTTCCCTTTCAAAGGTGATTTTAGTTTGGGGAAAAACCAGAAGTCATAGGGTGCCAAACCTGGCTTGTAGTGGGGCTGGGTCACCTGAGTGATTTGATATTTTGCCAAAAAACTCTGCACAAGACATGATACACGAGTCAGTGCATGGTTGTGATAAGGCCATGCACTGACCTTAGTAGAGAGCCATGCATCTCTTTCCTTTCAAAGGTGATTTTAGTTTTGGGAAAAGCCAGAAGTCACAGAGCACCAAATCTGGGCTGTAGGGGGGCTGAGTCACCTGGGTGATATGATGTTTCATGAAAAAACTCTGCATGAGATATGATGCATGAGTGTTGTCCTGATGAAGCTGCCAGTCACCAGTTGCCCATAGCTGTGGCCTTCTGAATCATCCAAATAGTTTCCACAGAGGAATGTTCAAGCTTAATGCAAAATTTGATGCAGATTCATTGCTCTACTCAGTCATTTTGAATGTGACAGCCACACAGCGCACATGCTCACTCAATGGCATCTACTGCCCCCACTGACTAGTACAGTGAAGTCATCATTGTTCACACATGCTCATTCCAATCCACTCTTCTTGGCTGCCAGGTTACATCGAGGTAGCACAAACAGTCCTTTTTATATTAACAATAGTGGGACTTTCTCCAGACATACCTCATTTTCGCTGCATTTCCATATGGATTTTTGGCCATTTAGGAGATAGGGTGGGTCTCTTTTGGACTTTATGCCAAGCTTGCAATTGCTCTTGGATTTTAAGTTACTGTGTTCATCTAATTTTGCCTGGTCTTACATAAAAGGTGAATCTGTTGTATTGAATAGGAAAGCTATAATAAAACAGAGAATACAATCACGCCAATCTTTGCCAACACCTGAAGAGGGGTAGATCCGTTTTTCTCTGGTTAATGTTGAGCCGATAACCCAGGCTTCTAGTTTGCTCATTATACTAAGACACAGACAGAAAAAAAATAAACAGAGGCTGAGTATCTGATAATTTGAAGTTATACTTGCCAAGATACTTTAAGTTTATGTGGGTGGGTCCATTTTTTTAGTATTTATACATACTTACAACATACAAATGCCTGCTATGTATTTATAGACTTCATCTAAAGGGATAGAATGGTTCTTATTGTCTGTATTTGCCAAATTAGTAGGCATAAAAAACCAAAGAGGAATCAAGATTGGAAACATAAGATGGACAGAAGCAAAAGAAGTCTTTTCATAAAGTTAATTCCAAGAGTTACTACCCATGAAGACAGAAGGCTGACACCCAGTTTGGTTCACTGGAAACCAAAACCAGTATCCTTCTTTATAAAAGATGTGTTTCGTTAGTATAGTAACAGGGAAATATATTCAAGCCCTCAAGTTATAAATGAAGAGTCTCAAGAGAGAAAATGTTAATACAAATGTAACACCAAATTGCTATTCAGAAAGGTAAAGTTCAGTGCCACATCTCGGACCACTGTTCCCTCATGCTCTGTGCAGCCTTGATAACCTATTTGGTATCCATCTACCTAGAATAGTCAACTTGTCCTGCACACATGCATGTAGATACACACACACTCACCTTTCTCCTGGCTGCCATACCCTTTAAACCCCAGTTTAGCTGTTATTCCAGGAAATTTACCACACTATCAGCACAACCATGGGAGGTGTTAGACCACCTCTAACACCCTAAATTCCTGTCGCAGTGTGGGTCACCCCATACAGAAAGTAAATGCAAATTTCCTGAATGAACACATACATTTTGCAATACAGAAAGTAAGTACTGTCATCATCAGGGTTCCAAGATGTGGTCTTTTCTAAACTGTATTTCCTAGAAGAAAACTAGCTCCAACCATTTCAAAGAGCCATTAAGTTGGATAGTGATGTGGTGGTTTGCCTTTTGCGGTCACCATTAAGGCTGGTCACAAATAGACTGTTCTATCCTTTACCCAATACGATGTGACGACTGATTTGCATCACATCCAGGCGGAAGGTTTAAGAGCTTGTGCATGATTCCCCAGGTTCACATCCCCTAATCATGGACGCATATATTCCTATTCCTTAACCAAAAAAGCAGGCTTTGAATGGGAGCCTCCGTCAGCCTGAGTTCCCGGTGACAAGATGTAAAATAGCTGACCTTGATGAACATATAGTAGGATTGAGAAATAAGTTTCTAAAGGGGCAGCACAACCAACATATTTGGGCTGACACATTCAGAGAACAGCTACTCCCACCATCTCTTCTTTCTTGCTATGAGAATTCGCCTCCCTCTCTAGAGGCTCAAAATGCCATCACGACACAGTTCTGGATACGAAAATGTAAGGGAAATTCTACTTGTGATTCTACAAATATTTTCTTCCTTCCAAACAATTGGTTCTGAGAATTCTACTCTTCCTTGTTGCTGTTTCATGCCATTGTATGAAGATACAAGGTAGTCCCAGGCATCTTTCAACTTAGGGGATAAGACTAAGAGTTAAAGTTAATATGTTAAGAGAAAAGGCNGATTGAGAAATAAGTTTCTAAAGGGGCAGCACAACCAACATATTTGGGCTGACACATTCAGAGAACAGCTACTCCCACCATCTCTTCTTTCTTGCTATGAGAATTCGCCTCCCTCTCTAGAGGCTCAAAATGCCATCACGACACAGTTCTGGATACGAAAATGTAAGGGAAATTCTACATGTGAATCTACAAATATTTTCTTCCTTCCAAACAATTGGTTCTGAGAATTCTACTCTTCCTTGTTGCTGTTTCATGCCATTGTATGAAGATACAAGGTAGTTCCAGGCAGCTTTCAACTTAGGGGATAAGACTAAGAGTTAAAGTTAATGTGTTAAGAGAAAAGGCCACAAACTCATAGATATAAAGCAAGATGACAGCCAAAGATGGGGAGGCTTGGGGTGGAAGGATCGAACAAAAAAGAAAAAGGACTTATGGACATGGAAACGTGTGGTGATTGCAGGGCGGGGGGGGGGGTGGTGGTGATGTATAAGGGGGTTAAATGGTGGTAACGGAAAAAGATGCAATAAAAATTTTTAAGTCAAAAAAATAAAAATAAAATTATAGCTCAATGACCTATTTTTAAAAAGTAGCACTTCAGCCAGAATAAAACAAAAAAGGAATGGTTACACTTATATATCTTTAGTTGATTAAAAAAAAAGCCACTGACATCATTGAGTGGCTACCCCAAACCCGGTGTCATCTATGCTGCAGGATATTATAAATGATTTTAGTGTTTGGGTCCCTGTTGATCAGGAATAGTTTCTTAGTTATAGCTGAATGCATTCTGGCTAATCTTGTGGTAAATATGCAAATTTCCCTCTCTGGTTTTCCATACAACATGAATTTTCAAAAGCCACTATAAAAGGTCAGATCAGGATACCTGGGAACCAAAAATACTATTTGGAAGAACGAGAGACATGAAAAAAATCATGTTAATGCTGAAATCTTCTGGCTAAAGATTTACCTATACACAGATATTAGAAAAGGACATGTACTTGTTTATCCTGGAGAAGAATTAAGAGAATATATGGGGAAAAGATATTCACAAGTACATTCATTCTTAGCCTCTTTGTTTAGAATTGGTTTATAAAACAAGTTTACAATTAACTAGCTGCCTAGGAAACTCTGTTGCCCTAGTTGTCAAAAAGTGTCAACCTTATGTATTTTGCCAGCAATAACTCTTTGGAGGGCAGGAAGGAACTTGACGAAGTGGTCCCCTGATGTTTGGGTCCGTTACTTACACCGGTCATTTATATCAGCTTTCCAACCTGATTTACATGGGATCCATCACCATTTATTCCACCTCTTAAAAAGAAAAAAAAAAGTGTTCATTTGTCTTCAGCCCCTCTCATTAGAAAACACTTTCCCAAGGCTAATTATTTTATTAAATATTCTGTTCAATATTAACAATTTACATAGTACTCATTGAAAAATATAGTCGGATCATACAGTACTTTTCAAAGAAGTTGCAGCATCCTTAAAACAAAGTAAACTGAGTACAACAAATAAAACACAGACACTTTGACACCAGAATCAAAATCTCCAAAAGAATTCTCCCTCCAATCTAACCCCTCCATCAGTTCCCACATGCCCCATCAGTTTCAGGGGATTTCTCCACATGGTTTGGCTCCAAAGAGCCGCAGCCACAGACACAGATTGAATCTGTGTTTTGACATGAACAGATCAGATCAGCCTGTTTATGTTGTCCTTTCACGCTCCAGCAAATCACTGTGGTACCTGCAATGCAGAGTGCTGACTCATCAAAAAGTATTCCAATGCATGTTCAAGTCTTACATACATGGATGTTAATATTATCATTATGAATACCGTTACTATTTTCAAACTTTAAAGTTTGTTTTTGAAATAAAGATTGATAGTTTTCCTAAATTGCTGAATGTTTTACACACATGCAAAAACGCAACTTGGTTTTGGGAAGTTTATTTTACAGCCTGTGAGCTCCTAGTTAACTCAGAAAACTTTAAAAGCAATTAATACTGTCAGGCAATCGTTATCATATTATCATACCTCATTCTTTGGGACATTAGGCTGAGTATTTTTTTACTTTATTTTTTTTCTTAAATTTATTTTAATTGTTGTTTAGGTACAGTTTTCTGTCTTTTACTTCTATCTCAGCCCACCCTTCCAGTGCTTCCTATTTCCACCCCACCTAGTTTTTGTCCATGTGTCCTTTACACTTGTTCATGTGAATCCTTCCCCTTCTCCCCTGAAATTCCCCACCCTCTCCCCTCTGGTCACTGTCAGCCTGTTCTCTATTTCAGTGTCTTTGGCTATATTTTGCTTGTTTGTTTTGTTTTGTTGTTTAGGTTTCTGTGAAAGGTGAGATCATAGGCTGAGTATTTGTTAATGCCCCAAAATAACTTCAAAATAGCTTTTTCCAAGTTCTCTGGAGTCTCTTTCCTCCAAAATTAGAGTACCCAACATGGAAGATACATGAGAAGTGACTTGAAGATTACTGATTTTTAAGTGCCTACCCAGAATTTGTGTATTGATTTATTTTCTCCTTCAAAAAAACCAGTCACCCTCGACACTTACACATGCATCCTAAATATGGTCTCATTAACTGAACTCACTATCACTGTGCCAGACATTTGTACAATGCTGAGTATGAACATAATCCTTGAATATTTTACTATTGAATGGGTCCATGAGTGAGTGAGCAAGCAATGAAAGAACAAATAAAGTGAATTTAGAGCCTCCCCTTTGAGGACTCCCTTCCAAGGCAATATCACTTTTTTAAGAGCTACACAAATAGCAACAATTTGTGGTAAATTTGATTAGTGAAAATAGTCAAAATCACAGAGAACAAGTCTTGGGACTAAGAGACACAATTTAGTGGGATAAGGGGCACTTAGGGAAACACAAGGCATGATCAAAGTATCACCTCTCACTTTCTGTAAGTGGGCTCGAAGGCAATTCCGGACATGATCTGAGCATCAACAACAAATCTGGACCGGGCCTATGAGCTGCAAAGGGACTGCTTAGAGCAGCTGTGCTCGATATAGAAAAACTGGCATGCTGGCTTTCATGCTACTTTCTCTAACTGGGCTTATATATTTATGGTCGTCGTTCACATGAGATTTTTAAATGTGATTAGAGAAAAGGTCCGGTAGTTTCATGCTAATCTTAAATTTATAAAATTTAATTTTCCCACCTGCAAAATGAAGGCTCAAACTAGATGATCTCTTTAAACTTTTCCAGTGCTAACATTCAATAATTCTATAAATAAATAGTTTAGTTTGTTCACACATCTTCAACCACTCTTGCTAATATTTCTGAGGTTTTATGTTGGGGGAACTATTGCTTTAAACAGTCGCAAATTCCATGCTGTAGACCATGAGGCACAAAACTGCTAAAGCAAGGTAAATGGACCACACACCTATCACACACATGCACACACGCACGCACACGCCCATAACACACCTCTGTCCCATTAGCAGTAAACTTCAAACTGAGATAACTATAGAGTCATCATAATGGCGTGCATTCATATGAAATCAGTTACATAATTTATACAGAGCAAACGCTATCCTTTAAATGCTGTGTCAACTTTTCAGTAAATAGTTACAACTTCAAAAGCAGAGGAAGTGCTTTCAAATGAAAGTATGACAGTGGGCTTGAGAAAGTCCTGCTTCCGAATGTGTCCAAAGTATCTTATTCTGTAGATTCCAGGCTGGGCAGTGTCTGGAATATGCCACTGTATCGTTGCATTGCTATGACCCAGTAATCCCTTGTGCCAATAGAAACTGTTGGTAGGAAACAAACAAACAAACCAGATTTTACTCTTACAAAATGTGTGGTTAGAAAAAAAATATGATTACTCATTAAATGAACATTCAGGGAGTACCTACCATAAGGAAGGCACTAGTCTAGATATTCAGAGTGTATCAATGAACAAACCAAACATAAATAGTTTCTAGATTCGAGAATCTAGAAGAAGATCTTTAAGGAATAGCCATTTGCTTGATCTGCCTTTCTAAGTACCTAAACTCAGTCCATCCCAGGAAATCTTACCTGATACTCACAACACAGATGTCTCTTGCTTTAGAACTCTCATACCATCCTTTTAGCCCTAGTCATCTTGTGCTTCAACTGACACTTTTTTTCGCATCTAGATTCATTTGTTAAAATGCATATTTCATGAGCATATGTGCTAGCCTCTGTTCTGAGGATACACTAATGAGCAAGATACACATGGTCCTAAGTTTCATGGAGCAAGACATATGTGGTCCACAGTGTCTGTGTTTCTCGATGATAGAAGAAAGGCAATAAGCACATAAAGCAAAATGATTTTTTAAATGATATGTGAAATGAAGAAAGTAGGGCAGAAGCATTTCTAAGGAGATATCATTTAAACAGAACCCACACAGGTTTAAAGGAAGAACATTCTAGGCAGAGGAAACAGAGAGTGCAAAGTATCTGAAGCAAGAGCCAACTTGGTACAGCCAAGGAACAAAATGCAGGTTGGTGGAATCAGGGAATGGTAAACTGTGGAAGTGTGGCTGAGATGATAGAAACAGATGGAGTCGGACACATTGGTCCTTGTAGACCATGACACAGTGTTCAGACATCCTTTGGGATACAGGAAGGTACAATGGGCCAATGGACGTATAGCCTCAGTTAAGTAGAGAGTCAATCCCCTGAGCATTAGGTAGGGGTGTGCTTGACATTCTGTGTTTCTCGGCAGTAAGCCCTGTGCTCTCAGCCAGCGGTGGATGGCACTGCTGCTGCTGAGCAAGGCAGAGAACTATACGTAAACTCAGTGTTGGCTGCTATTCTGAGTTTGGACTTCTGAAAATAAGTCACCCCTCTTTACTCTCTGTGTAACCTTATGCTAACAATAAGTATATACTTATTACTTGTTTCTAAATCACCTAGACCCCAGGGTCCTTAAGATCAGAGGAGAAAGCATGCCCATACTTATGTATGTCTATCAAATGGGCCACAGCACAGTCAAATCTCTATTTTCAGTCAACCACGTGAGCCAAACCAACACACAAATAATTATTTCATTTAAGTTTATCTGACTTAGAAACTAATTGCCAGATTTTTTCCCACTTCCATGCCACTGTCCTGTGGTGAAATTCGTAAAGTTGGGAGCAGAAACATTTTCTTATTTTAGACACACTTTTAAACCTTCAAAATATCTACTCAGCTCAGTCACTGTCTGTGGTAACAAAAGCCACAGCAATAGGGCCCTGGGAAGAAACTCCGTGAGCACATTTCTTTCTTGAGTCAGTAAGGCTAACATTCAACCTCTTGTGTTTTCGTCATTTGAGTGAAGAATTATTGACCATGTACAAACACACAACACATGTTGGGTATGGACTCATTATTTTTCCAGAAGGAATGTCAGGTCCTACAGAGATACCTCATTGCCTTCATCCAGCACTCCTTTCAGCTAGTTTGCAAGAAGGCTAGACAGCTTTTAGGAGTAATGGCTTTGACCATGGGAAAAAAATTAACAGATGTTTATAAGAATGGAGGCCATAACCTCCTTAGCGCCTAATCTTACAAAAGCATACATCACAGCTTTGGAGAAAAATAGAATTGAAGTCTAATAAATCAACCAAATATGGCCAGACAGCTGGGAATTTGATATCATTAATATCACGGACTGAGCCAGCCTTCCCAATTGTCTTCCTTACATCACTAACAAGCTGTTTTCAAGACTTGAAAGACAAAATATTCAATAGACATGCTCACCGAGTCTCCCAGGAGGCATCATTATGCACCACCTGCCATCCCATTGAAGAGTTCTCATATTTCTCCACAGTGAGGAAAGTCTGATGGGTCTGAAATGCAATTAATATACCTGGTCAGACACGTAACAGTCACAGAAGCAATGTGTCTGTCAATGTGTCCGCCCTTGATGACTTCCTGCTAACCTTCCAATACCTTGGTAAAAGTGTGTCAGCATTTCATCCAAACTCTTAGGTGTTCCTCTTAATATTCTATGCAATATTTTTACAATGTTAGTCTATTCAGTCTATTAAAATCCATGAACTTTTTCAAGAAAATTGAATAACACATCATTTCAGAGCTGATAGCAAATTTTGGAAATTAGGGCAGAGAAGAGGCAAAATAAACTTTGATGTCTAAAAGCCTTTCCATGGCGTGTATATTGATCTATATCCCAAGAGTTTCTCGAGTCACCTCACAGCTTTGGAGAGAAAATGGGAAAGCCTCCTCATCTTTCCATCTCCAGGTGTACGCATTATTAGTACATACACCTCCCCAAGTGAAAAAATTGAAAAAGATGTATAAATCCTCTTTGTCCTGGGGTGCTAAAAGAAATTCCTCTATTTCATCATGCGTTTCTAGAAAGCTCATCATAAGCAAGTTTCATTTTCCCACTGGAAAATTGCTATAATAAATTATTTCAGACCAAGATTTCAGCTTCGAATAAAGGACAGATTTGAATAATATAACAAATCAAAAAATATAAGGGCTATGAATCTCTTTTTCCACAAAAATCTTTATAGTGTGGCCCTTAAGGGCATGGCTTATGTCTACTTCACACCTTTGTCCTTCAGAGCCCATTATACCTGCCATTTACAGGTATTCAAATAGACTTTTGTGAATAGATCACTTAACTGCATCTGTGGCAAATGATCATTTCAAATATTTTTCTAGTTATTCAGCTGATGGATTATATTTAATAAAGAAATTTTCATAACCACGGCGACTTGTAAAGAGAACTACGTCTGGCCATCTAGGGCAGAGAAACATTGGGGAGTGTTGGACGGGGCAGAAAACAGAGTAGGCCCCAGTCCTTGTGACTAGAGTACAGATCAGAGACCAAGTCTAGGCTGCTGCGTATCTGAATCACACAACTAGCATTTCCCCACCTCCCAGCCTTAATCACCTCCAGATGCGCAATTAGTTAGTGCAAGTTACTTAATCTCTCCAGGCCTAAATAAAATTGGGATGATAAAATGTAACTCACTGGATGGTAGCAAACATTATATTTGACTCATGTGGTGGTGTACATAAAGCACTTAGCATAAATCCTGCAAATAGTGAGGCTTCGATAATGGTGAGGATATGATGATTTTTACTAACTTATGCAGGGTATGAGAAATTGTTTTGTGCCCAGTCCCAGAAGCTTCTTAGAAATTAATTTTACTCTCACTATAGCACTTTAAGAATTTTTTCCTCTGCTTCTTTGTAGCAATAATGATGATAATATTTATATTTCCTAAGGATATCAAATAGCCGCTAAACCTATAGTTTTACTACAACACTTGGCTATCCCCAGAAAAGTGATGCGATGAACACGTAAATATTCTGGCACAGCTTGAATGCCTAGAGAAATTGTTTCAAACGGGTGCGTGCCAGTTATCCAAGCAGCAGAACGTTTTCCCCCAATGCCCTTTTGACAATGTCATAGTGCTGCAGTTGTTATCAACAAGCAATGATAATATTTTAATGAACACAAGCGGGAAGGTTCATTCAGAAGAAAGCTGTTTTGGGGTGTAAGTGACAATGGACCCAGGAAAGAAGGGCTTATCAACAGAGTGAATGTATCCTCAGCCACAGTAAAAAAAAATCTGACCTTGAGATCACTTTCATATACCCCTCTTCCTCTATATTTCTTTATTCTTTGAATTTTTACAACTAGAATGTGCCTTTATTGTTTGTGTACTTATAAGTACATTCTAAGGAAGCTGCAGAGGAGTAAAATCACTTCATTTTGTTCATGAATACACATACATAGATATATACATAGAATACCTACATATATCTACATATATACTTTATCATACCTATATAATAAAACAAAAATATAAAATGATACGTAACAAACTATTAACAGTGACTACCTCTAAAAAGGTTTATGAACAGAGGGGCTTTTCACATTCTATCTTAAGCACCCCTATATTATCTGTTTTTACATTAGAACTGTCATTTTTCAAGATTAATAAATAACTATCTAGTATGACCAGTAGTAAAGAGTAGGGAAACTCAGAGTGCAAGACAAAGTAAAACGCAAGGGTCCGGGCTCCCAGCCAGGAGCGCGCCCCACTCCGGCTTCCGGGAGTTCCGGGATCACGGATCCAGGTTCCAGGATCACTCCGCGGGAGTAGAGGCAGGGCCTCGCAGCGGGGCAGGAGAGGAGCCGAAGAGGAAGTAAGGGGGAAGCGAAGGAACACTACACTCTTCACCCTGTGATTATTTTTCCAAATATAGTGGAATTTCTAGATTGGAATACATAAGTGGGATTTTACTCAAATTTGCATCTCAGCCATCAAGGCAGTTCCCCATACTTTGCGTTATGTGTGGTCCTGAGTAAAGACAGGTAAAGGTTGCCTGCCTGCTTTTTTACCAGGCTCAACTCCACCTTAACTGTTCCCACTGAAAATTTTCTCACACCTACAAAATTAGATGAACAAAGATGTAAAGCATGTTGGAACATTTTGCCTTCCTGTTGTTAATCTCTAAAGGAAAATGCAAATGAATGAAAGGCTGAAAGGTGCATTTAAATTTGTAAAAAGAATCATTGATGCTTACCCGGTTTTCTGCTGAATTCTTTGGGTTGGCGCCTACAAATGTAACTTCAGCAACATCTCCCTGAAAACAAAAATTTATTTTATGAGTTCTAACAAAAGTACTATTGCTGTGCATATCTTTGGGCCATTATTTATGAAATATTCTAGGATTTGGGGTACCTGTATATATTTTATTCTATTTAATCAAGTGATTATCTGCTGTGAATATTCAATACAATACCCTCACAACAGATACAGGTATTTCTGGCCAGCACATTGCTCCAGAATTTTTGCCAGTGAATCTTCCTCTGGTGGGCTCAGGTATCGATGATGCAGAGCTGCAGTTTATATTCATGACGGCACATTGAAGTGTCTTCTTTGGCCTTTGATATTTTCCTATACCTCCCTCCCACACACACATGTAGGAGTTGGACTAAATTAAATAAAAGCAGTCAACAGTTTCCACGGATGACTCACACATATAAGATACAAGATGGAGTGACAAGGGTGCATTTACCTTACCTTATACATCTATAAAGGTATTTTTAAAATAACAAACAAATAAATATGTTCCCACTGCTCACCATGGTACACAGACTCCTTACGGATACGTTTCCGCCCACTCTTCCACCTTAAGCCCTCTCCCATCTATACACCCCAGAGACGGTGAGCACTCCTACTCTCCCTCTAAGACCTAGCTCACATTAAAGACCCTTTTTAAATAAAAACTTTGCACGGATTCAGAATCAGCGTTGACCCTCTGAACAGAGATGATGTGCTTCTCAATCATGGACTTTGCTGTTAACTCTGGATTTAACTGTCATCAATTCATTTTATCTCCTTTAACTCGTTCTCACAGGTGAGATTACCACATTAGCCAATCTTACCAATATTTAGCAAAATGTGCCAACAACCATCAATTAGAATCTCCTGAAAAAAATCCATAGATCATTTATAAGAGCAATTGGCCCTTCAGCCAGTATTATGCTTTATTTAAAAACTAAATGTTATTTCTGGTACCTGGTTAGCCAGATTATCCTAATCCTAAAAGTATTCTTCTCCTTGATATTTTTCTACATTCATAATTCCCTGTTTACTCATTCATCTTAACTAGGAAAAACAACCCGACTACAGATCCAAAATGCCAATTCAAAAAGAAGGGAGATAATGAGGGAAAGAAGGGCAAGTCTTCAAGGAACAGGTATAAAGGACCCATGGACAAAGCCTAAGGGGGGAAGGATGCAGGGTGGGAGGTGGGGGTGGGTGGGGCAGGGGAAAGTGGTGTCGGGAAAATGGAGACAATTCTACTTGAACAACAACAAAAAAAGAAGGGGTACAGGCACATCTGCCACAACAGAATGGAGGTCAGTATGTCCTGTACCCCAAAAAGCAACCATATATGTAGACAGAACCATCAAAAATAACCATCTTGGAACTTCTGATATCAACCAAAAACTGGAAAATGTTTATTCCTTAAAACTACTAAACTTAAGGGGAAAGGGGCACAAGTCTTTGGTGTTCTTAACAGGGCTGCCCCCATCCTCTTGGCACTATAGCTCAACCAGAGTGGGGAAGGCCAGGAAATCAGCAGCATTCCTCTGCAGCCAGAGGGCGCTCACTTGATTTGGAGCAAACACTGAGGGTTGATGGCTAGACCGGTGGACTAGTCAGGGATTTAAGAGTGTCTGGGGGAGGTAAAAATGCCCACAGTGTTCTTGATAAGCTCTCCTCCTATCCTGGATTGATCGGAAGCTATGAGCATTCACACAAAAGACCACAGTGGGCCCCAAACCACCCACACATCCCTGGCCAGTGGAGCTTTTGTGGAGACACAGAGGAAACATAAGAAAGCCCAGTGGAAATTAAAAGCACTGAAAAACTGGAAAATAGTCTGAAGTTTAAATATATACACCAGCCCATGTAAGTCTATCAGCAGAGATTGAAATTCTTATTCCCCGAGGTATCTAAGCACAAACTCTAACCAACATCTGGCTGAGCATTAAGTGATGTAATCACAGGGTCAACTCCATGAGATCCAGACTTAAAAGTACAACAAAGAATAAAGAAAAAGAACTGAGCAGATAACAGCAGTCACACATTGCAAGAGAGACAGATTTTACCAATTTAATCAAGTTTTAAATGAGCAAGCAAAAACAATAATTCTGTAATTGAGAGGTAAAGCTAGAGTTCCTACAATATATCAAAAAACATCCAGTGTTTGCCAAAATGTTATGATATGTACACACAAGAAATTAGCGGCCATACTAAGAAAAAAAGCAGAAAATAAAATTGCCTCTCTGTGACCCAGATCTTGTGTTAGCAAAGTCTTTAAAACAGCTGTTATAAAATGTTCTAAGAACTAATATTAATCATATTTAAAGATTTAAAAGAGGCCCTGGCTGGTGTAGCTCAGTGGATTGAGCGCGGGCCTGCGAACCAGAGGATCACGGTTCGATTCCCAGTCAGGGCACATGCCTGGGTTGCAGGCCAGTTCCCAGCAGGGGACTCATGAGAAGCAACCATACATTGATATTTCTCTCCCTTTCTCCTTCCCTTCCCCTCTAAAGATAGATAAATAAAATCTTAAAAATTTTTTGAAGAAATAATGGCCAAAAACTTCCCAAATTTGACAAACATTACTTTACAGATCCAAGGAACTGCACAAATCCCAAGTAGGATACACACAAACTACTTCACATTTAGATACATTGTAGCAAACTTGTGACAGAAGGAAAAAAAAATCTTGAAAGCAGCAAAAGAAAAATGTTTCATTACCTACAGGGAGGAATACTATGATAAGATTAACAATTGGTTTCTCATTAGAGAGTGAGACAGAAAATAATATGATAACATATTCAAAGTGATAAAAGAAAAAAAATTCTCAACCAAGAAGGCAATCTAACTATTCTTCAAAGATAAAGAAAAAAATAAAGACATTCCAGATAAACAAAAGTTGAAAGAATTTCTTGTTAGCAAACTGTCATAAAAATAATACTAAAGGAAGTCCTCCAGGATGAAAGGTAATGATGCTACATGTTAATTCAAACTCTTTTTTTTAAGATTTTATTTATTTTTTAGAGTGAGGAGAAGGGAAGGAGAAAGACAGGGAGAGAAACATCAATGTGTGATTGCCCCTCGTGTGCCCCCTAGTGGGGACCTGGCCACAACACAGGCATGTGCCATCACTGGGAATTAAACAAGTGATCTTTGGTTCACAGGCTGGCACTCAATTCACTGAGACACACCAGCTAGGGCTAATTCAAATTTTAAAAAAATATATTTTATTGATTATACCATTACAGTTGTTCTATTCCCCCCTTCATTCCCCTCCACCCTGCACCCCCCCACCATTCTCCCCCTTTAGTTTATGACCACGTGTCTCAAGTTCTTTAGATTCTATATTTCCCCTACTATTCTTGCCCTACCCCTATCTGTTTTCTACCTACTGTGTATGCTATTTTCTGTACATTCTCCCCCCTTCTCCTCCTCCCACTCCCCTGTTGTTAACCCTCCATGTGTTCTTCATTTCTATGGTTCTGCTCCTGATCTAGCTGTCCTCTTGGTTTGCTTTTGTTTTAGGTGTGGTTGTAAAATACTGTGAGTTTGCTGTCCTTTCACTGTTCATATTTTTCATCTGCTTTTTCTTAGATAAGTCCCTTTAACATTTCATATAATAAGGGCTTGGTGATGCTGAACTCCTTGAATTTGACCTTATCTGAGAAGCACTTTATCTGTCCTTCCATTCTAAATGAAATCTTTGCTGGATAGAGCAATCTTGGCTGTAGGTCTTTGGATTTCATGACTTGGAATACTTGTTTCCAGCCCCTTCTTGCCTGTAAGGTCTCTTTTGAGAAATCCGCTGACAGTCTGATGGGTACTCGTTTGTAGGTGACTGTCCCCTTATCCCTTGCTGCTTCTAGGATTCTCTCCTTCATTTTGGTCTTGGCTAATGTAATTATGATGTGCCTTGGTGTGTTCCTTCTTGGGTCCAACTTCTTTGGGACTCTCTGAGCTTCCTGGATTTCCTGGAAGTCTATTTCCTTTGCCAGACTGGGGGAGTTCTCCTTTATTATCTGTTCTTAAAAGAAATAAAGAGCACTAAAACTGGTCAATATGTGGGTAAGTCAGTATCATATGGAAGTAATTTTCCATATATTCTCTTAATTTATTTAAATGTCAAAAGATTGTATAAAACATTAAAACACTGTATTATTTCATTTTTATATAAATATAATACATGTGATAATATCACAAGGATGGGAAAGGGAAAAAAGATATATTGGACAATTTTTTAATGTTTTTGGAATTAAGTTATTACATTGAAGTAGGTTGTAATTAGTTAAGATGCATATTATAGATCTGAGAATATAATATAATATAGAATATTATATATATGTATGTATATATGTATGTATGTATATATATATATCTGGCCTCTGCATGCAAATTCTTAGAAAAATACAGATATCTAAAGACAACAGAAAATCTGAATAGACCTAAACCAACTAAAGGAAATGAATTAGTAACTTAAAATTTTGTCATAAAGAGAAGCCCAGGTTCATATGGCTTTGGTGATAAATCTCATCAGATATTTACAGAAGAAATGACACCAACCTTCTGCACACATGCGCAGAAGATCAGGAGGGAACACTTCCTCACTCATTCCTTGAGACCAGAGTGACCCTGACAAAGACAACATATGAAAAGAGTCGGCAAATATCCCTCATGGGGATGAGCACAAAACTTTTTAGCAAAATACTACCAAACCAAATTCAACAACGTATAAAAACGATTATATACCATTACTAATGAATATTCATTTACTATCTGAAAGTCAACTAATGCAATATGCCATCTTAATGGAATGGAAAACAAAAACCTCATGATGATCTCGGTAGTTAGAGAAAAGCATCCGAAAAAAATCCAATATCTGCTCCTCACAAAAACTCTCAACAAATTAGCAAGAGAAGGAAACAGAAAGAATCCTAGACAACAAAAGTTACACTTAATGACTGAACACTTTTCCTCCAGGGATTACAAGCAAGACAAGGATGGCCAGTGTTAGAGCTTCTATTCAATGTTGTTTTTAGAAATTCTAGCCAGTGCAATAAGAGGGGAGAAAACTAAAGGTATCCAAAAAAGGAACCCAAAAAGCAATCATTAAACCTGTTTTTATTCACAGAAAACATCATATTATATGTAGAAATGTTTAAGGACTCCAACCCCCACCCCGACAAAAAATCTATTAGAACTAATACATAATTTAGCAAACTTGAAGGACATTGTATATAAGTTGAAGGACAGTTAATATAAAATAATAGTGATACAAATCCTGATTCGTTTCTATGTGCCTTTCCTATCCTTGATATCAGAGACAACTTTTCTGAGTTCTAATGAATGATTCCGTGACCATCCATTTAAGAAGAAACAGAATAATTTGGATTTTAGAAATTCAATTTTACATAATTACTACCTGGAAAATAATTATTTCCACATTATCATGTTTGCATAGCCTCTTCAGGAATAAGAATGATTACCAAAATTATTGTTGCTAACAGCTGAGGGTCTGTGGCATCATTAGAGGCCGATGCTGCCAGTGACGACACATCTCCCCTCCCTCCCCCATTCCCACCCCCCACGCCCTGCCCCCTGCCTTGTCATCCACAAACACAGGCTTCTCTGAAGCATTCCAAGATCTCTTTGTGAATCTTACCACTCTGTACTTAGGATTCAACGGCTGCAGGACATCCCCAAAATTCTTGCCTATCGGTGCTTTGTCCGCAATATTAGGAATTAATGGAATTATCAGTTGTTTGAAAAATGGAGGCTCTGGACCTCTGCTCAGATTGGCTACTGTGTCCTAGAAGAGAGAACATTCGCTTAAGGAGGGCACCACATAGAGGCAAAGACCCTCTCCTACGATCCCATCCCCAGAAAAGCCTTCATTAAAGGATTCCATCCCCCCTCCCTCTCTGCCTCCAAGACCTAACTACTTTGACAGAGCTCGAGGGGAGGTTTGCTAAAATGTGAGCCTAGGTGTGCATAATTTAAACTTTTGTCACTAGAAGACACTTTTGGCCAGCAACACTTTTACTCCCCCGGGCAGTATAGTCCAGTGATCAGAGTGTAAGCATGGAAGGAGGCTACACAGCTTCAGATTCTAGGACAACCAATTTTTACCTGTGTGTCTTTGAAAAGGAGCCCAACACATGATAAGCCTTTGTTACATGACACCGTAATTATTCTAAGTTTTAAAAAAGTGTTGAGCCTCTTTTATCTAGAATCAGTACCAAGGTTTTTTCCTAAATTCTCCTCTGTGCTGATTAAATAATATCACAAATATGTATTTAATTTAAAGGTTAAAGTCTGTCTGTACACTGACTGTTTTGTGTTTCCCACAAAATTTGCTACCTTCCATAATGTCATCAAAATGCTAAATTTAATGCAAAATCCTCAAATTTAAATAGCCCTTTATCAGTAGTTAAGGTACTTTCATAATTACTTTATATAGTTAATCTTTACACTAGGATGTAACAGGTTATCATTTCCATTTTACAAATGAGAGTATAGGCTCGGAGATACTCAGTAGTTTTTTAAGATCACGTAGCTAGTCTTAGATACATAACCATGAAATTCTGTCAAATGAATTTCACCAGATGACTCATACTTTTATTCCTAAAAATCACTATAAAATTTGAGAAATCTATTCCTATGGGAAGAGCTATAGACCTACACCTACAAAGAAAGTTAGACAGTAGTCCTCTCCAGGGTTGGGTTATAAATTTATATTTTTTCTGTATAATTTGAATATTCTACAAGTAGTTGCAGCTTCTATGAGGAAAAATACAAAAGTTCTTCTTTGAAAAAAATATCAAATCTAAAATTAAGAACATTATGATGAAACAATTCAACTATATCCTAATACCTTGTATTGAAACTTCAAACACACAATAAGCAACTAATTAGGAGGAGGCACGTGACATTGCCAATCTTCAACTGTTTGACCTATAAAAACGGCAGTGTCCTTTGCTCCCATTTAATATGTCCAAGCTCTTCCTTTGAAAGGCATTTATTATCTTTGCTATGCCGTAACTGTTTCACAGCCTTATTGGGACTTATGTGGTATTTATTACACAATGGTCTGTTTATTATTTTAACTCTTTATCCTGCTTGTTGACTAATAATCTGACAACAGAGTACAGCCTCATAAGTAACTTTTCAAAGAAAAGGTTTCCACAAGTGGAGTTCCTTTAGGTCAAATTGCTTAAGTGTGAGTATCTCAGGAAGATATAATATGTATGTGCGTTCCCAGGTATTGTTGAACTTCATCAAATCTAAGATTCTATTGACATAACAATTATTATTATTTTAGAACCACCAAGAAAGTAAAATGATGGCAATAGTTATAAGACTCCTCTGACTGGAAGAACCAGCCCCATTTCAGAGATGTAGTAACAGGGAAAATGGGCGTCTTAGAACTGATGACCCACTCAGCTCTTGAAGTGACTGGAGAGAAGCTAGCCAGGATTAGAGAGTGCTGATTCAACCTCCTGGTTCTGGTGATCATAAGCCTGATCACTTATCATCATCTCTAAACCTATGTGCTCATCTGAAAAAGAGGGGAAAAGTGATGACTTCCATACTTTACATAATGATTGTGAAGATAATATAAGATAATACATATGAAAAAAGCTACCACAACCAAAAGGCATTTACTGAATCTAAAATTACTGTTTCATTTCTTAGGAATGCCTCATAGCCATATATATACACACATACACATACACACCATACACACACATATATATATAAAATAACAATATATATTATTTTCTAAATATAAAGTTTTTTTTTAAACTGTACACTCACAGCTAAGGTTCTTTTTTGCTTCCCTCTGTATCCCCCACCCCCGAGACGCACATGTATGCAATTTTTGATTACCGTAGCAATGGCCTTAGCAAGGACTCTGAAGAGCTGGATGTAAGCAGACAGGGTGTGTGGTCCATAAATTGTGGATGCTGCCTCATACCGCTGAACCTGCAGGAAAGACAGGGTCCTGTTGTACACCAGGCTGCATATCTCAATGCATTTACAGAGGAGTCCCACCTTAGGAGAGGAGTAGCGCTTGGACAGCTCACGTAGTTCAAACTAGCAGAATTCAAGGTTAATTATGACGAAGGGAGGGGGTGTTTTCATGTCCCAGCTAAAGTGCACGGCTCCCATCAACTACTTATTAAAAGCAGTGGGTTCTCCTGGCTGATGCCTTTTGGACTGTCAGCCCATTTAATCTGAAAGCAGCCCATTTAGTCTACTAGCTCCTAAGTGTATATCTATTTTAAGAACCTGTAATGTAAACGCTTCCCCCAAGGATACACCAGGAGGAAAAAAATGAAGAAAAATGATTCTTAGTAACTCCTGGATAAATTGGGTAGTCATAGTACAATCTGGGGGAAAAAGCATTTTACCCACCAGAGAGCTATAAAATAGAACCCAACACATCTCTGTTCGCCCAAGCTCCAAGCCTTCGGTTGTTTCACAGGAACCTGAAATTCATAAATCTAAAATGGAACTCATCACTCCAAATATACCAGCTTTCCCTGCAACATTCCTCATCTCAGTGAATGCCATCCTTTTGGTCTCCTACGCCAGGGTCAGCTGGCAGTCACTGGGTTCCTCTCGCCCCCTCATCCTGTGTCCTGTGAGTCTGCAAGTCAACATTCCTTAAAATCTCTTCAATCCTTTCATTTTGCTCTGTCTCTGCTGCTTTTACCTTGATCACACCCTTACTTCTCATTGGAGTCATAACTACAGCTTCTTAATCAGTTCCGTCTCCACACTTGCCCTTCTAATTCATTTTCCATACTGCCATCCTAGTGATCTTTCTAAATCACAGATTTAATCACAGAAGTCCTTTCTTTGAATTCTGTGGGTTTCCCAAAACCTTCCCTATTGAGTCAAAGCTCTGTAGCACAGCATAAAACTCTTCACCTAACCCCTGCCTTTCACTCTAGCCCACCTCACTACCTTCACTGTGCTTATTCCATGAAACTCAGCTCATTCTGCACTCTTACATGTACTAAGTCTGCTCCTCTGGACCTTGGCAGAAGTAGCTCCCTCAGTATGAAACACCTTCCCAAACGTGTACTTGCCTAATTAGCCCGTACTCACTCTTAAGAACTCAGACAGATGTGACATCTTCCAAAGAATCTGCCAGTCCCCGTGCTCAAATGCTTAGTCTGCACTGGTGCCCTTTCTCTTTTTTTCATACCACCTTGTGCATCCCTTTCACAAGAGCGCACGTTCTAGTGAACGGGGAGCCAGGTTCTTATTCACTGTTATGCCCAGATACTGGCTAGTACTGTACATCCCCAACACATATCTGTGGAATGAATGAATGAATGAATGAATGAACTGATTAATATTAATACTTGCAGGAGCATGTCCCTGAACCAGGAGATAAGTATGTAGGGATTCCTAAACTTATTTGGACCACAGACATCTCTGGTTATCTGTTGAGGCCTATGAACCCCTCTCAGATTAATATTTCTATATATGTAAAATATAATGCATGCATTGACAAAGAAAACTGATCAGATTAAAATACATGAATCAAACAACAATAAACCAATTTTATGACAGAGTAATATTTGTGCTTCTTTATTGAATAACAAAGATGTAGTGGCAGGTTTAATAACTACTTGATTTTAAAATAGCGATGAGAGTAAAAGATATTACCAGATCTGAAATAATTCTCAGGATATGAAAAATATCTGTGGTTCCTATTGGTGATGAAGTCAGAGATCTACTGATATTGTCATTTGTCACCTACATCCATAATTGGAGGAAATAATAAATAGTAAATAGTTACAGATAAATTAAAAATGAATAAATGAAAAATTACTCCCATCCAAGTCTACCTCAATTTAACAGAATTTCCGAGAAGGCAGAGAGACCTTTGACAAAGTCAACAGAGGGCACAGAGTAGGCTCCACTGCTGGGATCATTGAACATTCGCCAAGGGGTAGATTACACACCCGGGCATAGATGCGGACACATTAGAAAGCATTGACTGTGTGACTCTAAACTGCTCTCATGTTAACTACTATTATTAAAAGGTAGTTGGTCTACTCTCTGTGCTATTTGTAAACAAAGAAACACTACTAGCCAGCAGCCTCCACTAAATCTCTGAAACTCTGTTTCTTAATCTATACCAGAAATATAATAATACCCTGCTCCAGGGTTTATTGTGAGGACTATTTAAGATGACATCTGCAAGGTGTTTAGCTAGTGCATCCAGTAAGTAGCAGCTCTGAGTGGGAGTTTTCCCAGGTTCTGCAGAAACATCCTGAGTTAGGAATACTGTATGCCACAACCCAGTGCTGCTGACAAAAAAAAAAAATTATTTCAGGAAAAGTGAAAGTCAATGAGACTAGATTTCTAATCTGAACTTGTAAATGGTAAACCTGAAACTCCAAATACAACCTCTGGTTTATCATTCTCTTATTTGTTCTAACACAAAACTGTCTCTCAAAAACATGATTAAGTCTAGAAAGAAAACTTGCATTTGATACAATAGTCTTAGCCAGGGTATATTTCACCTAAATGAGAAAAAAGTTGTACTTTACCTGGTATTCTTCATAGGTGGTAATGTAATGTGTGTATACGTTGCTTAGACCCGAAATAACCACAGTCATATTCGGCATCCCATAAGTTGCAAACTCCTGAGAGGGGAGAGAGGCAGAGCCCAGTAAAATTACTCTTCATCTAAAAGTGTATTATCATCCCAGTTATACTTAACATACAGTCACGGATATGAGTCGTTAGTGTAAGATGTCTCACTGAACAATATTCTCCCTAATGATCAAAACTGCCTGGGAATGCAGATGGACCCACGGGCCCTGGGTAAAAGTGACAGCTGGAACTCTGCACTATAGCTGGACAAGTCAATGGCTCCATGTACATCTCAATGATTACATTTACAAACATAGAATCTCCCTTTACTAAAATAAACATAGTTCATCAATTTCCTAAAAAGTTTAATGGTAGGTTACTAACTAAAGACAATAAGACAATGGTTATTTCCAAGTCCAAATTAACAAGATATGTGTTGATTATGTCATTTTAGAACCATTTATAATACTTCCTGAATATAAAGCAAATCATAATTATAGATCAAATATATAATCCTCAGCATGTGTTAGATTTTATTTAGATAAAACTATAACATATTAAGGTACTTAGATTATTTACTATTTAATCCATAAAACCGTTATTAATTTTTAAGTGTCAATACACAAATACCAATAAAATATTTTTAACCTGACTATAGTTCCCTTCTTTATATTTTTGAATTTGTTCTTATACCATCAATATTTCACATTTACCTCTAGCCAATACTTTCAAGAAGTATGAAACTCTAGTAATTTTAGCACAGATTAATTTAAAAGGTAACAGATCATATGGACAGGAAATTCTTTTCTCTTCACCAAATATAAATGCATAGATGTTATTTGATTTTCAACTTACTGTTTTAATTGCCTCCCGAAGTCTTCGCCCAGACATGGTCCTGAGTAAAGGAAACAGAATTATCTAAGTGTTTTCCTAGTTCAAACGTATACAAAGTACACAGAATGGCTTGTAGTAGAAGCCTAAAAGTTACCCTGGCTCCTCACACAATTATGCATTATGTAGAAACTCAAAGACAAACCAAAGTTAAAGGTGAGTTCTTTTTTCCTGTCATATCTTCAAAATGAATTCTAAAATGAAACCAGATCATTTGAAGGAGGGAGCAAGAATCAATGAGTATCACTGGCAAAGGGTCACAACCAATTCCCACTCATTGATTCAACAGAATATATCAGTTAGGTTCTATGTCAATAAGATCTAAGGCAAGTAGAGAGTGTACTATCTCTGCGTTCAAAGAACGTACATTCATTAATTTAATCCTTCATAAAACTCTGAGCACCTCCTGCCTACCGGGCTCACTTCAGCAGTATGGAGCTAATGTTCTAGGGAGTGAAGATGGCCAATAAGCAAATTACACAGTTAGATGGCAACAAGTCGTGCGAGGAACATAAGGTGGGGTAAAGGATGGAAGGGAATGGCGATAGTCATTGTGGTGGGGCTGGTACTGGTGCTGCTGCTGACGTGAGGTGGTGGTGGTGGAGGGAGCAGGGGTGGTGGTGGAAGTGGTGCTGGGTGAAGACAGTGCCGCATAGTATGGAGCAGAACTGGCATCTCCATTAGAGATCTGAGCAGAGAACTGAAAAAATAAAAGAGTGGGCCAAGGGGTTACCGGAAACTAAGTGTTTCAGGCGTAAGGAACCATTCAGTTAAAAAGTGCTAGGACAGGAGCACGCTTGGTGAGTCTAGGAACTGCAGCGAAGCCCAAGTGGCTGAAGGAAGGAAGGAAGGGGAGAGGGAGAGCCATATGAAATCGGACCAGAGGGCCCTGTAGGGCACTGTAAGGGTTTGAGGATTTACCAGAGTGAGATGGGAAGTCGGTAGAGAGTTTTGAGCAGGACACAGCTTAACTTGTGTTTTAAAGGAATTCCTCCCGCTGTGGTATTGATAAAATACCATAGAGAAGTAAGGGAGGAGGCAAGAGGTGAGATAGGGAGAAGTAATGCTGGCTTAGACCAGAGGGGAGCTGGGGCACTGGGGAAGTAACAGAAAGTATTGAGTACAACATACAGGATTTGCGGAAGGATAGAAAGTGGTAGAAATTGAAAAGAAGAGAATCCAGGAATAACTCCAAGATTTAGGGCCTGAGCAACGGGAAAGCTATGAAATTGCTTCTTACTAGGATAGGAAAGACTGACTAAAGTCTTTAAACACTTGACTTAAAACATTCTTTCATGCTTCTAAAACCTAAACTGATTGTTTTCAGAATCTGTACTTAATATTATTTCAAGTCTTTCTACTGATATCATAATTTACCATGTCATTTTAATTAGAAATGGTAAGTTTTCAAGTTACACACTAGTAACAAGCATAGAAAGATGTATTCTTCAGAGATCCCACGAAAAGAGGGTGGGAATATTTGTTAATGTTGCCAAACACAGTACAGTGAGCTACAAAGGAGTCAGTGCAGAATCATCTGACCATGATGAGGGATTCCAACAGAAATACACACCCAATAATTACATTTTTAACTACAAAATAAAAAGTAAGAACTTACGTAAACTCCCCGGGGATGGCAGTTATGGCCAAGGACCCAAGAGTAATAATCTGAACATCAACAATATCTGGGTGCCAGGGGTGAGGTTTTGACAGCTAAAGAGCCCAAAACACAAACACGGTGTTAGGAATATTATTACTGCTGTGCCCAGGAGATATGTGATGGTCACAGAAGTGGCTTTAATAAAGATTTAAAATGTTTCCAGCTGTTTTGGGTGTCTTATCCTACTATCACAGATTCTGTTTCTAATTCGTGATGTAACCCTCAATATTCTATGTAGTCAGAACATGCAAATGTCAAATGCCACTGTCCCATTAACCTGGACTCACTTTCTCAGAGATGAGGTTTTGGTGGATTTGTCATTGTGGAGCCACAATGTGTAACAGAACCACAGATTCTCCTAGAGTACCGCAGCTTCCTCACACAGAACAAATGACTAATTCCATCATTTGAAATCACTCAACTTAATCATTTCTCTTCTTGCTCTAACAGCACTTTAAGTTTTTAGTTATCTAGTCTTGCCTGACTTTCCAGGTTTTCTCCAAGAGAATCTATCTCTTTCCATGTTCAGATTAGTGTCAAATCTCCCCCTCTATTTCTTTCCTCTCTTTCTTCTTCCTGAAGAATTGTCATTGAATATTAGAGGAGGAAAAAAACTCTCTTTAAAAATTATTTTCTACATCAGCCCTGGCTGGTATAGCTCAGTGGATTGAGCAAGGGCCTGCGAACCACATAATCACGGTTCGATTCCCAGTCAGGGCACATGCCTGGGTTGCAGGCCAGTTCCCAGCAGGGGACTCACGAGAGGCAACCACACATTGATATTTCTCTCCTTCTCTCCTTCCCTTTCCCTCTAAAGATAAATGAATAAAATCTTTTAAAAAATTATTTTCTACATCAGCAGTTCATATCATACACACTGGCATCAAGTTTTGACACTTAGAACTTGAAAATCCATGTTCCAAAGGAGTATTGAAAGAATACTGCTTTAGTTAATAACATTGCTTGATTTGTGAGAAAGTTGAGATAAGAACACATTCTTTTTTCTATACACTAAGATGTTTTTCTCTGCAGAGAATTCTGTGTGAATTCCTGTCCTGGAGATAACATAAATAAATTTTAAATAAAACAAATGCTATTCTTATACTTCCTTCTTCAGTGTTCCAATGGTTTCAGTTATTTATCAAAAATTCAAAGTTAATTGAACAATAAAAAATGTTTCAAAAATCAATAAAGATTAAAAAAGAAGCACACACACAAAAATTCAAAGTTACAATATTTAATAATCATAACAGTTATTTTTAGAAGCATAGTATCTATACTTTTGATAGTAAATATTTTGATATGGGAATATCTGAGTAAGATCTCCCATGTCAATAGCGATCTACCATTCACATCCAACAATTCATAAATTTTAAAAAGCAGCACACCCATTTCACCATGATGACAAAAAGGTTTACCTCTCCAGTGTGAACAAGGACTGGCTTTGGTTTGTGACACTCTTTGATTTCATCAGATGGCTTCCCCAAGATCTGATCACGAATAGTTTCCCAGAATGGATCCGTTACCGTTGTCCCTATTAGGAATGTTTTAATAAATATGATTCCAACCCTCCAAAAAGTGCCACCGTTTTGACAAATATTGTACAATGCTCTTAGAAGTTTCAGAGATTCTATTAAGGCTGTTATTTAATGATCCCGAGCAGTCTGAAAAATAGAAGAAGCAAAATTTCCTGTGCTTCCTAAAATAAGAGCTGTTATTTACTTAGATCTTCATGTGGTTGACAGAATAAAATATATTTTGCTCAACATCCTTAAAGTTTTGTTTCTATTTCTCTTCTGCATTTCAAATAAAATTAGTAAGA
This sequence comes from Sturnira hondurensis, assembly GCF_014824575.4. NCBI lineage: Eukaryota > Metazoa > Chordata > Mammalia > Chiroptera > Phyllostomidae > Sturnira > Sturnira hondurensis. The sequence continues at coordinate 4,214,659 of NW_028089315.1, forward strand.
TGTAATTAACTGTAGATTTACCATTTTGAGAACTAACGATGATACCTCCAACTCCAGGTACCAGTTGTTTGGCATGTGGTCCCTGAAGGAGCCTCTCTCAAATCCCCATTAATTGTCTGTACACACACCCAGTCAGTAAAAGTCAAAAAGCTGGCCCAAAGTCCACAATATAGGGAAAAGTTATGTCGACTACAAAACCCACAAACTTAGATTCTATAATCCGTTTGGAAAATATAGCAAGTTATAAACACATGTGGGCCAAATGAAAGAGCATCCAAAGTACATAAACTAGAACTTTCTGAAAGGAAAGGAGAAATGGAATCAACAGTAACAGTTGGAACTTCAAGAATCCCCTGCCAGTAGTAGATGGAACAACTAGTCAGAAGGTCAATAGGGGAGTAGAAAACATGAGCAGCACTAGAAGCCACCTAGACCTAGCAGGTACCTACAGATAACTGTATCCAACAACCTAATATACATTCTTCTAAGAGCATATGAAACATTATTGAGGAGAGACCATATGCTGGCCGTAAAACAAAGATCAGTAAGTATTAAAGATGACAAATAACACAAAGTATGTTTTCTATCCACAGTATAATGAAATTAGAAATAAATAACAGAAGAGTATTTGGGAAACTCACAAATATGTGGAAATTAAACAACACAATCATAAGTAATAATCAAGGAATAAATCAAAATATGAAAAATACTTCCAATACTTTCAGGTGAATGCAAATGAACACAATATACCAAAATCTCATGGGATACAATAAAATAGCACTGAGAGGGAAATTTATAACTTTAAATATCCACACTAAGAAGAGGAGAATGACAGCAGCAAGATGCAAGAGTAGAAAATACTGGCCTTTGCCTACCCCCCAACAAAAACACAATTAGACAGCTATCCACAGATGAAAAAGCCCTGGGAGGGCTCAAGAGTCCAATTGAGAACCTACAGCCACACAGTGGAGCACAACCCCAGAATAACTACACAGAAAGAATCACTGGCGAGATTAGCATGGCCAAGACATCTAAAGACCAGTAGGAACAAAGAGTTAGGGCCAATGCTATGAGTATCAGCCACACAGCAGGTGGCACCACGGAGTTCAGTGCCCTGCTCTGTGGAGGACCCCAGCAATCCCTGCTGCTGAGAATCACAACAGACTCCCAGCACTTTTCACAGCAGAGGACCCTGTTGTGTTCCTTGGCACAGACCCCAGAGGACATCAGCAGCTTTTATGATTGAAGTAACCAGAGGCCATCACCATCATGGACCCTAAGAGAGAGAGATGCTCTGGTACCTCCCTCATAAGGGACTGCTATTGCTCTGCCCTGGGACCAAGGCTGCCAGCCCCCACTCCAAACTCCACACATGCCCTTGACCTCAGAGCCCGGGCTGCTTCACACACATCCTTGTTTCAGACCCCTATATTGACCTCACTGTGTGTGCCTGTGCTCCAGACCCCAAATCTGCAGTGACTCTACATGCACCTGCATCTCAGATACTGCAGCCACCACCACACCACCACTGTGTACTATTCATTGTCCTAGACCGCAAAGCCACTGTTCTCTACAAATACATGTGTTCCGGCCCCCAGCTCCGTGGCTGTTCCATGTGTGCACACACCTAAGGCACAGAATTACTATTACTGATGGCAGGCAAGTCAGCGCCCTAGACCCTGGAGCTGCTCTTGCTCCGTGAGTACATATGCTCCAGATCTCAGGTCTGTCATTATTCCATGGGTGCCCAAGCATTAGACAGCACTGCCATCACCACCGTGAGGGCACCTGCAAGCCAAACCTAGCACCAACAGAGATACCCTTGGACATGACATCCCTCACGGGAGAAAAAGAGATGAAGAGTTCCCAGAAGCACTCATAGCAGTTGCAGATGCCCATAAGCCTAGCCCGTGAGGACACATGCAATCTGCACCAATACTGACCTAAGCTACATGGAGATTATGTCACTTATATGGCATACCTCAGAGCTAGGGCTGAAACAGTTCACCCAGCCACAGGTGAAGGTGTTTTCCCACCAGAACCAGCCTGTAAAGTCTGGAAGAGGTAACTGCCCCAACAAATGCACAGACAAATCACAAGGCTACAAGAATAACCAAAGGAAACGTGACATCTACAAAGGAACATAATAATTTCCCAAAAGCCACCCCCAGAGAAGTGGAGAGCTACAAACTGCCCAGGAATTAAAGGTAATTGTTTTTAAGAAGCTCAGCTTGAACACAAGAGAACACAGATAGACAACAAAGTCAGGGAAAATAATTTATGAACAAGTTCAAAAAATTTAACAGGAAGACAGAAACTATTTTTTAAAAAAGAACTAAACAAAAATTCTGTAGCTGAAGCACACAATGAATGAAATGAATAATACAATAAAGAGTATTAACAACAGATTTGATTAAGCAGAATCTGTCAGCTCAAAGACAAGTCATTTAAAATTATCTAATCAGGTTAAGAGAAACTACATGAATTATTGGACATTAAAGGCTAAAGGAAGTTCTTCAACCTGAAATGCAAGAATGCTTTCAGTACATAAGAGATATAAAAGTATAAAACTCACTGGAAAGGTAAATACACAGATTTAGAATAATATTGTAATGGTGGTGTGTAAGTCATGTAACTCTTGTATGAAAGTCAAAAGGCAAAAGTATTAGAAATAACTAAGAGTACAGTAATTTATTATTGTGTACACAATATTGAAAAGATATGAATTATAACACTAAAACATAAAAAATGGGGACAGAAGGTAAAAGGGTAGTTTTCTATGCAATTGGAGTTAAACTATCGGCCTAAAATATAAGATGTTTTCATAAGCTTCATGATAACCAGAACCAAATACCTGTAGTAAACAAAAGATAAGGAAATTATACAATTATTAAAAATAATAATATCACGAAGGAAGACAAAAAGTGAGAAAGAAATGAACAAGGGGACTACAAAATTACCAGAAAATGACTAATAAGATGGCACTGGTAAGTCCTCACCTATAAATAATTACTTTCAATGGAAATAAATTATTCATACAAATAATATAGAGTGACTGAATGGATAATAGACAAGACCCAACTAATGGCAGTATGTCCTCCTGTCTAACCAGTATCTCCCTCTCCCAATTTAAAAAAAAAAAAGTCCCCTGTAGAAAAAGATATAAAAGACATCCAAAATGGAAAGGAAGAAGCAAAATTGTCAGACAGAGAGAGACAAATACTATATGTTCTCATTATATGTGGTATCCATAAATCCAAAACTCATAGAGAGGAAAGTAAATTGGTGGTTGTCAGAGGGTGGGGTGTGAGGGGAATGGGAAAATTTTGTGCAAAGGGTACAAACTTCTAGCCATAAGATAAATGAGTTCTGGGAAAATAACATAAAGCATTATGACTATAATTACCAATACTACTTAAACATTTGAAAGTTATTAAGAGAATAGATCTTACATGTTATCACAATGATAAGTTAAAGATATGAGAGGATAGAGGTGTTTAACCTATTGTGGTAATCATTTTATAATACATATGTGTACCAGTGATCACATCATATACCTTAAATATGCATATATGCCAAAATATATCACTAAAGATAAAAAAGAAACCTCATAGTCAAACTGATGAAAACCAAAAATTAAGAGGAAACTTGAAAGAATCTGAAGATTTAAATACCCATGAATTTCTAATAAGAAACCACCAGATGATAAAATAACATCTTTAAAGAAAGAAACTATCAACTAAGAATTCTATATTGAGAGAATATCATTCAGGAATGAGGCAAAATAAAAATATTCTCAAATGAAGAACAATTGGGAGAACTGGTGACTAGCAGACTTGCTCTTAAAGAACTGACATTCTCCAGGTGAAAGGGAAATATTATTATATAGATAAATCTAAGATGAAAGAGAGCAATAAAAGTGGTAAATATGTGATAAATGTAAAAGACCACCATATTCTTGAACACACGTATTACTACTGAAATGGATATCAAAATATCTGTTGTGTTGTGCTTTTCAATGCATGTAAATGTAATACACATGAAAATTAAAACATAAAGAGAAGAGAGGAAAACAAAGTGTTTCTGAGAGGACAAGATTAGTTTTGGGTTTGTATTCATTTTATATCAGTTAAACTGTAGCTGTAAGAAAAGTAAGTAGACTTCTGGTCATGATGGAGGCCTAAGTAAACATGCTTCACCTCCTCACACAACTACAGAAAAAATTGCAACTGCACCTCAAAACAAATACCTGGAACTATCAGAAAATCCAGCTGTATGGAAGGAAGTCCAACAACCAAGGATTTATAGAAGCCACATTCATCCAGGCAGATAGGAGGCATGGAGACATGGAGACAGGCAGAGAGATGCAAAGACCCGGTGTGGCCAGAGATGTGGGAAAAGAGGAAGTCCTTCATTCACATGTGGTAGATAAAAGTAGGAAGGGATACCTCAGAAGCAAAGGATCCCAGCCCCAGGCCAGACCACACAGCCCAGGGTTCCAACACCAGGAAGATAAATCCCCATAATTTCTGGCTATAAAAAGCAGGGGCGTCCGAGTGGCAGAAGAAATTGCTGGATTACCAGGAGACTCCTCTTAAAAGGGGTGCATGGATTTAGAATTTACGCAGACTCACCCCACCCTGGGATTCAGCACCAGGGCAACAGCTGGAAGGGCAACAATCACATACAGGGAGTAAGTAAAGTGACTAGAAGTAGGGTGAGTGCCAGGCAAACCTCCAGAAGCCAGGCAGTGGCACCATCACCTCTCCAAGCCCTCCCCCTATACAGAGCCACAAAGCAGCAAAATGGGCTCCCCACTCTGGAGATTACCTAAATCTCCACGCCACACAATTTACAAGTGCCTTTTCTCCAACAGGTTACGCTACTAAGACAGGGAGTCAACGTAGTCCTACCTAATACACAGAAACAAATACAGAAAGGCTGCCAAATTGAGGAGACAAAGAAATATGGCCCAAATGAAAGAAGAGAACAAACCCCCAGAAAAAAAAGACTAAACAACACAGAGATAACCATCAGGATACTCAAAGAACTCACTGAGTATGGCAACAGTGTAAAAAAAAGACTCAGGAAGAAATGAAGGTTACTTTAATTGCAATAAAGAAAAATCTACAGGGGTGTCCAACCTGAGACCCGTAGGCCACATGCAGCTCAGGATGTTTATGAACGTGATCCCACACAGTCATAAATTTACTTAAAATATTATGAGACTTTGTTGTGATTACATTTTATAATATATTTAATGTGTGGCCCCAGACAACTCTTCTTCCAGTGTGGCCCAAAGATGCCAAAATTTTGGACATCTCTGTAGATCTCACAAGGAACCAACAATGGAGGGGATGATACCAAGATTCAAATCAACAAATTGGATCATAAGGAAGAAATAAGCATTCAACAACCATGGCAAGAAGAAAAAAGAATTTAAAAAAATGAGGATAGTATAAGGAGCCTCTAGGACACCTCCAAACATACCTCCAAATCATAGGGATACCAGAAGGAGAAAGGGAAGAGCAAGAAATTTAAAAATTGTTTGAAAAAATAGGGAAAGAAAACTTCCCTAATTTGGTGAAGAAAATAGACAAGTCCAGGAAACAGAGAGTCCCAAACAAGTTGGACACAAAGAGGACCACACCAAGACACATCATAATTAAAATGCCAAACGTTAAAGATAATGAATCTTAAAAGCAGCAAGAATAAAGAAGAGAGTTACCTACAAAGTAGTTCCCATAAAACTGTCAGCTGATTTCTCAAAAGAAAAAATTCAGACAAGAAGGGACTGGCATGATGTATTGAAAGCGATGAAAAGCAAGGACCTACAACCTAGATTACTCTATCTAGCAAAGCTATCATTTAGAATGGAAGGGCAGATAAAGTGCTTCCCAGACAAGGTAAAGCTAAATGAGTTCATCATCACCAAGCCATCATTACATAAAATGTTAAGGAGACTTACTTAAGAAAAAGATGAAGATCAAAATTATGAACATTAAAATGGCAACAAAGTCACAATTACCAGCAACTGAATCTAAAAACCAAACTAAGCAAACGACCAGAACAGAAAGAGAATCATGGATATGGAGATCATTTGGAGGGTTATCAGTTGGGATGGAGAAGGGGGAGGGTGGGAGAAAAGGTACAGGGATTAAGAAGTATAATTGGAGGTACAAAACAGACAGGGGTGTTAAGGATAGTATAGAAGATGAAGAAGCCAAAGAAGTCACATGCATGACCCATGGACATGATCTAAGCATGGGAATATTTCTGGAGGGAATGAAGGTACAGGGTGGAGGGAGAAAAGGGGGGAAATGGGTACTACTGTAATAGCATAATCAGTAAAATATATTTAAAAAAAGAAAAGTAACTAACCTACGGGGAAACTGCATCTTCACTACCTCAAACATGCAATTTGAGTCTAAATGTTTCTATGATTAAAAACAACTATACTCTTTCCAACAGATGATGGAACTGAATTAACAGAGAAATATTTACTTAACGATGTTTAATTAAATCATTCATTGACAAAGAAAAGATCGATAAAATGGACAAATTTTAGCTAGACTAAGCAAGATAAAAAGATAAAAGACTCAAATTACTAGAATCAGAAATGAGAGAATACTTCACTTCTGGCCTTAGTGAAATAAAAAGATCTGAATACTGTGAGTAATTATATAAAAATAAATTAGAAAACTGATAAAATGAATATATTTCTAGAAAGACACAAATTATTAAAACTGACAAGAATATATAGTCTCACTAACTGGGTAAAAAGTAAAGTGACTCAGTTAAAAACTACCCCCAACGAATTGCTCAGCTCAGATGATGTCACTGCTGAATTCAACAAACATCTAAAGAAGAATAAATAGCAGCTCTTCAAAAGCCCTTCCAAAAAAATAAAAGAGGGAGTACTTCCCAACTCATTGTATAATGCCAATATTACCTTGATACAAAAGCAAAAGACATCATAAGAATATAAAACTATAAATCAATATAGATTACAAATATGTACACAAAAATCCACAACAAAATACTGGCAGATTGAATCCAGAAATATATAAAAAGAATTATATACCATGACTTACCAGGACTTATCCCAGAAATACAAGATTGGTATAATACCCCAAAATTTATTAATATAATAAATCATTTGAATAAAAAACAAAAATCAAATGATCTTCTCAATAGATGCAGGAAAAGCATTTGACAAAAATCCAATTCCATTTCATGATAACACTCAAGAAAATAGATATAGAAAGGGATGTCTTCAACTTGATTTAAAAAAAAACCTCACAGCCTATGTCACAATGATGAATGACTGATTGTTCTTCTACTATCAGAAACAATACAAAGATGTTCACCCTTGCCACTTCTGGTTAACATTGTAGTGGAGATTGTAGCTAGGGTAATTAGGTAAGACAAAGAAATTAAAAGCATCTAGATTTTAAAGGAATAATTAAAACGATTTCTATTTGCAGATTACATGATCTTGTATATAGAAAACCCTAAAAAAATAATCCACTAGAAATTATTAAAACTAATGATCCAGTTCAGCAGGGTCATAGAATATAAGATCAATATGCAAAATCAATTGCATTTCTATACACCTTCAGTGAACAATCCACAAATAAAATTAATAAGCAACTTGATTTGCAATAACATCAAAAAGAAAAATACTTAGAAATCAAAAAGTATAAAATACACTGAAAACTACACAATACTGTTGAAAATTAAAGATCTAAATAAATGAAAAACATTTATATTTAGGTATTAAGACTTAAATTGTATTGTTGCAATACTCCCAATTAAATCTATAGATTCAATGCAGTCTCTATCAGAATCTCAGCTTACTTCTTTTTAGAAATTGAGAATTGAATTTCAAAATTTATATGGAATTGTGGAGGACTGAGAATAGTCAAAACAATCTGAGAGGAAAAATAGAGTAGAATTCACATGTCCTGGTTTCAAAATTTGCTACAAAGCAACAGTAATCAAGAAAGGGCAGTACTAGTACAGGACTGACATACAACTCAACAGAACAGAATAGGGAATCCAGAAATAAAACCCCATGTCTATGGGCAATTGATTTTCAGTGAGTGTCCCAAGACTTATTGCTTATTTATCAACAGGTAAATAAAACAGTCTTACCAGGAATAATGCTGGGATAGCTAGATAGCCACAAGTAAAAGAATGAGGTCTGATCCTCTGACCCTTACCTCAGATCATATGTAAAAGTTAACTCAAAATTGATCAAACACTTAAATATAAGAGCTAAAACTATAAAACTCTTAGAAAGGAACAGGGGTATGTCTTCATGATATCAGATTTGGCAAACAATTCTTAGATATGATAACAGCAGCGTGAGTAACAAAAGAAAAAATAGATCATTTGACTTTATCAGTATTGAAACTGTTGTGCTTCAAAGGACACAATCAAGAAAGTGAAAATAAACCCACGGGATGGGAGAATATACTTGTAAATCATATATCTGACAAAGAATTTTCAAACAGAATATATAAGGACTCTTACAACTCAATAATAAAAAGACAAATAGCCAATTTAAAAATGAGGAAAACATATGAATAGACATTTTCCAATAAATATATACGAACAGCCAATCAACCCAGGACAAGACACGAAGAATAATCAATCATTAGGGAAATACAAATCACAACCATGAGGAGATAGCAATCCATACCCAATAGGGTGAGTAGAATCAAAAAGTCATCAATAAATCAAACAGTAAGTATTGTGGAAAAAAGGGAACCCTTGACACTATTGGTGGGAATGCTGATTGGTGCAGCCACTGTGGAAAGCAGTATGGTATTACCTCAAAAAATTAAAAATGGAACTGCCTTATGACCTAGTGATTCAACTTCTGGGAATATATCTGAAGAAACCTGAAACCTCTAATTCAAAAAGAATACAGGCACCCTATGTTCATTGCAGCATTATTTCCAATTGCCAAGACTCGGAAGCAGCCAAAGTGCCCATCAGTAGACGAGTGAATTAAAAAGCTGTGGTATATTTCACAACAGAATACCAATCAGCTGGAAAAAGAAGGAAATCTTACCTTTTGTGACAGCATGAATGGACCTGGAGAGTACTGTGCTAACTGAAATAAGCCAGTCAGAGAAAGACAAGTACCATATGGTTTTACCCATAGGTGGAATCTAATGAACAAAATAAACTAGCAAACGAAATAGAAACACACTCATAGATACAGAGAACACAGTGACAGATGTCAGAGGGGAGGGAGGTTGAGGAGCTGGGTGAAAAGATGAAGAGATTAAGTAAAAAAATAAGTCAGAGAATGACAGGTATTGATGAGGATGTGGAGAAATCAGAACCCTCAAAACACTGGCTAGAGCCCTGGCTGGTGTGGCTCAATGGATTTGAGTGCTGGCCTGAGAACCAAAGGGTCACTGGTTCCATTCCCAGTCTAGGGCACATGCCTGGGTTGCAGGCCAGGTCCCCAGTAGGGGTCGCACAAGGAGCAACCACACAGTGATGTTTGTCTCCCTCTTTCTCCCTCCCTTCCCCTCTCTAAAAGCATATATTATTTTAAATTGGCTGGAAATGAAAAATAGCACAGCCATTTTGGAAATAGTCTCACATGATTAAACATAAAGTTACCATGTGAACTAGCAATTTCACCTTTAGGTATATATTCAAGAGGCAAAATGAAATACATGCCCACACAAACACTTACACATGAACATTTATAACAGCATAACTCACAAAAGCCAAAAAGTGGAACAACCCAAATGCCCATCAGCTGGGGAACGCATAAGCAAATTCTGGTAAAACCATGCAGTGAAATATTCAGTCATACACAAAGGAATGAAGTAATGATGCACGGTACGACATAGGAGAACCTTGAAGCCATGATGCTAAGTGAAAAAGGGCAACACAAAATGCTACATAGTTTATGATCCCATTGATAGGAAATGTCCAAAATAAGAAAATACAGAGACAGAAAGATTAGTGGTTACTTAGGTCTGGGAGAGTTGGGGACAAAAAGGTTGTAAGAGCTAAAGGGCACAGGGTTCCTTTCCGAGGTACTGAAAATGTTCTAAAATCAACCTTGGTGATGGTTGTACACATCTATAAATATAGCAAAAACTACTGAACTGTAATATTTTCAGTGGGTAAATTGTATGGCATGTGAATTATACCTCAATAAAGCTATTAAAAATTATTATTTTCAAAAATTAGACCAAAGTGAATGAAATATTATGAGGAAAGATGGTGCCAAATATATCCAATGGTAACTTTGTTAATTAATGTTTTAATTAATGGTTCCAAAATATACATACATAAAAGATGAGAATGAAATAGGCCATCTTGTTTCCTATAGGTGATATTCCTTCATTTTTTTTTACTGTCTGTACTTTACAATGACTATTATTACAGTAATAATCAGGATAAAATTATAAAACCTAAAATAATCAGTTATAAATTTGTGGAAATACACATTGAAAGAGGACCTGGGACCACATACATTAGGCTCCTAAAGGCCTTTGCCCTCTGCCCTGAGGAATTTTGGCTTTAATAAAGGAATAAGGAAAAGAGAGACACTAATTAACAAGTTGGAAGAGCTGACTCATATTGCTGAAGGTACAGGGACTAGTCCCCTCTGCACCCCTAACTCCACCCCTACCCAAGGACAATTTAAAATTATTCATTCATAGACTAAAATGCATAGAGAATTTGTCTCTGATTCTGTAGGAATCAATGGAAAGCTGAGTTACAAAAGACACCCCTGCCTGGGAAACCTAGCTATGATGCACAAACCTGGAATATCTGCACACCCCAGAATTTAGAAATAAAAATAGAATTCTTTTGGCTACAAGTAAACTCTCTTAGGAGACACAGCCATGAAGCTTCAGAACCTGGAACCACAGAGTTCATTAGACTGTACCTCACCCTGTGTAAAATTGAAGGTCCCAGCTCCATCGATGGTGCCAGCTGCGAAACTGTAGCCTAGTGCTGGTTTACATGTTTTTACCTAAAGGAAAGATTTCAAAAACAAAATGAAAACAAGGAAAGAAAAAAAGAAACAGGAGTTAAACTTCCACTAATAATGAGATCAGCCCAGAGCTTTAGTGTTGTGGCATAAACAGTGTGAGTCAGCGACACTTACTGCGTGTGTGGAATTGAGCAAGACCGTAACATCAGTCATGTTCACCCACTGGTGAGCTGAAGTCACGGGTCCAGTTAATTCCTGGGAGGCCAAGGCATACAGCTCCTAGAAAACACACAGTGGCTAACTGTTATGAGCAAAAAGCTAAAATGAGTACTACCCCTGTACCCAATAAGCACCAATTTGGAAAAGGACCTGCCAGCTGAGTTTGGTTTTGCCAGCTGCTTAGAATTAGCCCCTGCCCAGGTGGATCTCTCTACCAATTGTTGCCTCCCTGAGGACTGAAGGCCCTGGATGGCTGACCTGTGTCTATTCCCCCCAAGATGAGAGAGTAGTGATCCAGGCTGTGGCACAAAGGCCCCAGTCTCACTTGAAAGACAGTCAAAAAAATTTAAGAGTAGAAGTAAGAGGGTCAAATTACTTTCTTTGCCAGAACAAGCACTTATCATCAGACATTCTCAGAACCCTTGAGACCTCCTGCAGGGCTGGGGCCCTAGGCTGGCTGGAAAGACTTCAGGCCCCACTTAATCTGCATAAGCTCCCCTAACACCCCATCCACTCTCTGATGATCCTTTTTTGTTCAGTTTGGTCCATTTGTGTGAGTCAAAACATGTTTCAAAATACTTGTTTGTATTGATCTGTCATACAATATAGCTAAATCCTGATTCAGCGCAAGTCCCTTTGCTTGACACACAACTCGTTTCCACGCAGCCTCCCCCCGTTTCAGCAGCCACCTGGGAGCTCTCAAGACGAGTGACACCAGCTGCAGCCTCCCCTCATAAGAGGGAGCTTGTGCCTTGCTGGAAAAGAATGCAGAATGTGGGACAAACCTCTGTGGCTCCCAGGCCCAGAGAGGTAACAAAATTTCTGCAACCAAATTGTGTCACAGGTGCACTTCCTCAATAGAATGTTAATTGAGGGCGATCCACTGATAATACCACTGTAATTAAAAAGAAACAACAGCAATTAGGGCTGGCTAGTGTCCGATGTTTTAAAAGGTGCTTTTGTTCTTCCTTAATTGCTCCTGAAACATCTTACAGCCCTCGAACAAAATATTTACTTGTGCACACACACTTAGTGTGTGTGTGCACAACAAAGGTAGAAGCCAGCTATAAAAAAGGAAGGGATTTAACTATCTTTATCAGAGATATCTCAGCTCTCCAGCTCATCCTTTGTCTTTTCCATCAAAAATCTGTCTCCATAGAAGTTGACATATACCACTGGGAAAAATGGAAGAAAAAATTTAGGAGAGGGAAGAGGGTAGAGTAAATCATAGCAATCTCACTGGAGATGAGGTTCTAGAACGTATTTGAATCCAAATTGCAAGAGGGTGTGCTGTGCTGCTCAGCTTTGCCTCCTCGCTGAAGGAAAAGCTAAGTGATCCGGCAGGCAAAGCCCTGACTGACTTCTGAGAGTTTGGAAGTCTGGTCAGGTCTGATAGCGCAGGAATTGAAAACCCACAGTCTATCACCCCACTGTCCGAAGCAACCACTCTGGCTGAAGTGAAATGTCTTCCTGATGACTTGGTTTTCATTGTACTTGCTGTGAGCAGTTGGATGGAGCAGTCGGAGAGACTCCAGCGTGGCTTGTGAAAGCAACCTTGGTAACTGCCACATAACAGCATCCCGTCTTCCAGAGGCCTCGGTGCAGCTTGAGCTCTTGTTGTCTTCCTTACAACGATTGACTTCCTAACGAAGAGTGTTGGTCGATTTTCCAAAACAACTTTAAATGAAGATGCAAGAAGCCAGATGCCCAGCTTACCTTTGCTTTCTGGTACAGGGTCCGCCCTATGATCTGCGTGCTGTCGAGCATATCCTGTCCAGGCCCCATAGCCATGCACATGGTAGCCTGGAACAGAACGAGACACAATACGTTCTTAGCGAAAAAGGCAATGGCTTTAAGAAATGGAAAATTACGAGTGAATTTAAGTAAATCTATTCTTAAGACATATTCCAGCATTTCTTTTCAGATAGTCTCTCAATTTAAATATTATGAAAAACAAAGTTGTTCATGGAATTGGAGAGGCAAATATCTTTAGAAATCATCTATTCCAGCACCTACTTTAAAAAATAAAGAAAATAAGGCCTGGGCGTGTTAGAGGATTTTCCGAAGACGACAGAGGTGGCTGAGACCTAAAGCCACGTGTCTCCACGCGCTGCACACGTCGCTTGCTTGTTCTTGCCTGTGGTTCTTGCTCATGATCGCCTTAAACTGAAATTCAATGAAAAGTACATTGGAAGAACTAGCTGACCCTTGGGGGAAAAACAGTAAGTAATTGGACTCTGTACCTTATTTCTTATATCAGAAAATGTTTAGATTAACTAGATATTTAACTATTATAAATGAAGCCAGAAGTATTAAAACTATGAGTGAATATATTTTAAAGTCTGAAGGGTATGAAAGACGCTTCTAAAATGATATAGAACAGGCTTAATAAATCTGACACCTTAAACACTCTAAACATTCATATGGAAAACCAAATACGAGTAAGGCTGAAAGACAAGTGGCAAATGGGGGAAGGGGGCTTGCACTATTTATGACAAACCAAGCCTTTAAAATATTAGGAGCTTTAAAGTCGGTAAGAAAAAGTATCTTTATGAATACTTTCTGATTTATCCATACTGAGTTAGCTCTTATTTGTAGTAAAAAATATCCTAGAGGTATATCAAAATCATCACATTGTAACCTTAAAATGAAACAATGTCATGTGTAAATCATATCTCACTGAAGCTGGAAAAACCTAAAAGTAAAAAATCACCATAATGGGTACATGATGACATACAGGTGAAAAAAGGTAGTTCACAAAAAGAAATGTAAATATCCATTCAACACAAAAATATGTTCAATCTCACAAATATTCAAGTGCAAGTTTAAGCTGCACAGACAACTCTGCCTATTGTGTGGGTAACAGATGAACGGCTGACAGTCCCGGTGTTGGTGAGAGACTGGGGAAGCTGCCACTGGGGCTCTGTGGGCGGAAACCTGGCTGAGGGAGCATTGGGGCAAGGCGTCGTCGCATGTGTTGGGCTCTTCTTCGAAAGCAAACTCACTTTTAAGAATTTGGCCTAAGATGAAACTCTTACTCATGTGAAAATATGTACGACCAGCAGAGTAACCACAACATGCTTATATGAAGGGGAAAAAAAGGAGGGGAAGAGTGTGAAGAAAGAAAAGAGGCAGGGAAAGAAAAGAGTCACCCAGCAGGGGACTGGTTAACTGGTACTTACAACTGAAAATTACAGAGTAATTTTAAATGATGTTTTAAAGTATATTTGCTAGAAATAAGGAAGCAGGTCATACACTAAAATTACATGATCCACTTATATAAAATTTTACATGTATGTACGTGATGGACACATAGAAAGTTGTCTGGAGAGAAGCTCACTAAAATTTCAACTGGCTAATTGTAAGGTAAGAGGGTGCTCCTTTATATAGTTTTATTTTCTGAAAATTTACAAATTGCTCAAATTTAAAACAAGCATATATCGATTCCTAAAAAACTATTAAAGTGTTTCTTTAAAGAAACCACATTAAAGCAGAAGACATGGCAACTTTTGCCATATTTCCCTCTTTCTCCTTATGTGAATCCTGACTTTGTTCAGAAAGCCGCCTTCCCTCACAGCCAGTGATCCCAGTTCTAGTTCATGATTAGTCTAACGCAGTCACGGTCATGCCCTGTGCCTTGCTGAAGACTGGTCAGAACTCCAGACTAAGCCAGTCTGGAATGTACCATCCCCCAGCACCTGTTTTGGTCCAGGGATGGGCATGTGACATAAACTGATCCAATCAGATGGGAGAGAATTTTTCCATCTGGCAGACACGCTGGAAGCAAATTCAATGCATGAAGGGGAGCAGAGAAAAACAGAATTCTACTGAGGAAGGGTACGATTTTATGGTAATTTTTTCTGGTTATAAAGTAATCTATGCACATTGTAGAAAAAAAACAGAATGTATACATAGAAAAATAATAAATAAAAATAACTAGAATAAAACCTACTTATAATAGTACCAAAAAGAGAAAACCATAGTCAATAATTCAATGTGTTTTACTTTGTCTTTTTGCTATGATACATTGATTATCAAAATTGCAATCATAATGCATATTCAATATTAAATGTTAATTTTTAGTCAACATTATGTGTTATGACCCCATTAAGTATTTCAACAGAAGACATTAAGATTAGTTGATACATACTCCATTGCATATAACTTTTGAACCATTTCATCTGTGAATTTTGGAATTCAATAAGTAATCATCAAAGCTTATAAATTAATAGTGTGTGAAAATTTTGCAAATAAAGGGTAACAGAGGAACACTTTCTATATAAAAATAGTAGCACATACTAGAGGAATATAATTGCTAAACCTATATTGTTCATGGGGTTGATTGGAATAGAATAAATAGCCCAGAGCTAGTGTTTAATAAAAGTAGTATCACAAGTGAAATGTTCTTTAAATACAAAGAGTAAGAATCCAGAAACGGGCATCTGTTCATTTAGAGGAAAAATCTGAATGGGCTTCAGGGAGTGGGAAGCCATTAAATGAATGATGACACAGCCTGGTTTAGCTTTGAAACTTACCACACAGACCTACAGAGAGTCGTAAAACAAAGATGAAGATAAATTGGGTGGAAAACTCAAATCCCGGATGAATAAAAAATCAATAAATGAGTTATGAAATGTTGTTTATGGCTGCATATACAAATACATAGGAAGATGGTACATAGGGATCTTCTGGAAAGGGGACAAGGGGGGGAGGAGGGAGGGGAATGGGGACTTTCACTTTTTACCCCTCTATGCTCTATGTTGTTTGAGTTTACACAGCACAATTTTGTAATTTTCAAAGAAAAGAGGCTGATCTTATATTGTTTTAAAAAATCAACAGACTTCATAAGCAGCAAGAAGTGTGTCAGGCAGGGAGTTTTGGGTACTAGCCTGTGACTGCAGAAAAGCCAAGGTGAAACGTTGCAGACAGTCCAAATTTGGGGAAGGATACTTAATCTCTGACATTTACTAAATTGTCTCACCATTCAAAAAAACTTCATAATCATATGGAAAATTATAACTTTAGCCAACTGAAATTTAGTAGGTGCTTTTAAGAAGAGCAGATAATAGAGATTAAGTAGACCAGAGTAATCTTGAGGAAAACATATTTGTAAATCAATGGTGACTATTTAAACATAAAATATAAATGAGATACAAAAACAGATTTCTATCATAATTACCTACCCCACCGATGGGACAAGTGCTGTTGACGTTTTCACAGGACTCTCCCGTGTTGACACAATGTGGGCCCAGAATATTGGGGGACACGTCTCCTAGATTTGATGAGGCAAAAGCTGCTACAAACGGTCCCTGCCAAAAGAACAGCCAATTGCCTTTTATTCTTTATTCCCATGACTTCAATTAAAAATGTGAACATTTGCCCTGGCTGGTGTAGCTCAGTGGATTGAGCATGGGCCCGCAAACCAAATGACCGCAATTTGATTCCCAGTCAGGGCACATGCCTGGGTTGCAGGCCAGTTCCCAGCAGTGGACACACGAGAGGCAACCACACACTGATGTGTCTCTCCCTCTCTCCTTCCCTTCCCCTCTAAAGATAAATGAAAAAAAGTGCAAACAGTCAATCTGCTTTGGTGAACTATTCGAAATCATTTGCACAAAATAAAAAGAGGGGCATACAATATTCTGAGAAAATGTCTTACTCCTGAAAAGGCTCACATTACTGGGAGTGTACATATTATTATTACTCATGACATCCCAGTTACCAATAGAGCTGTTTCGAGCAGGACAGTTTCAAGTGTATGCCTCAAACAGAAGCATTTTGACAAGGAGCACAGGTGCAGCAACAAATTACAAAATGCTCAAGTGACAGTCTTGTCTCTGGTGGTGTACCTAGAGCTCCAAGGAGCATTTGCCCTATAAAAATAAATATCCCGCTGGCTTAAAAGGAGAAGAGCGAATCCAGATTTTCCTGCCGCAGAACGGAACCTAAATACAGCATCCACCTTCCAGGCTTGAGCTTCTGCATCTTNGGCATTGAGAGATGTGTTTCCAATTGGCGGCGGACAGAAGGACCTTAAGATTTTAGTGTATCGTCCTTGGGAGGGGTCCCTATTTTCTGCAGCAGTTTTTGGCATCCCTCGGTGGGCCAAGTATTGCCCCCCCCCCCCGGACCCTTGGTTCGGTAACAGTACCATTGGTTAATAAAATTATATAGGTTTCAAGTGTATAATTCTATAATACAGCACCTGTATATAGCGTGTGTACCATGCAAATTCAAGTCTCCTTCCACCACCATTTACCCCGCCCCCCTTTACCTTCTCCTACCTGCCCCCACCCCTCTTTCCCTCTGGTATCCCACTGTTGTTGGTTTCTATGAGTTTTGTTTTACTTTTTGCTTAATCCCTTTACCTTTTCCTCCCAGCCCCTTAACCCCTCTCCCCTCTGACAGGTGACACTGTTCTCTGTACCTATGAGTCCATTTCTATTTTGTTTGTTTATACTGTTCCTTCTTTAATGTCATAAGTTTCCTTCAAAATTTAAGCAAGTATCAGAAATCATGATGCTAAAAAGATTATTTATTTCAAAATACCTTGCACCCAGCCAGTGATCATAAATGAGAACCTTCCTTTTTCCTAAAACACAGGCTAAAATGAAGAAAAAATATGCACAGTTTAGTCAAGAAAGGAGCTATAAGATCAGACCAGATGCTCCCAGGGTCAATATCTTTATAACAGAGCATTATTCTAGTCAAGGGCCTAGGGCTCTCACCCTATCATGTATTCTTCTGCATTCAGGGCTTAGATGCTGGTGTCAAGCATGGCAAGGTCCCTCCTCTCATTCATCTCTCTGTGGTCTCTAATTTACAGAGACTTGAGCAGCTTCCTGGTGTACAGGGCTGGATCCCTGGTTCCTATATCTGGGCCTGTCACTCACTGTGTTTCAAAGCTACAAACAAGTCTGATGGATGAGGGTTGTCTCCAATTTAGGCCTTATTACAGGAAAGTAAAGCAAAGCTCTTGAGAGAAATTCACCATAAAGAGGAAAGTCTGGACCGTGGAAAGGACACATTGCCTGTCCCCACTCAGGCTCTTACACCATTAAGAAGATGCTTAATGCTTTTGTAACTCTGAAAACAAAAGTAAACATCAATACATTTGTCATACTTCCAAATCTGATAAAAACTACTATATATATATTGTAAAAAACTGAAACTTGCCCTCCTTTATTCAACTAATTGTAACATTATGAAGCCATCAATGTAAGTAGCTTCTGACACAAAGTTTATTTGTCATTTTGAACTTCCTTGCCCTACTAAGGAAGATGGAAAATTCTTTTCATTCAAGCATATCAGTATGTAATGTCCATAAGACACTATACTCTGAAAATTTGAATCAGCTATTCTGAACAGAGTGTGAATGATGATACTCAATGAATTAAGATAAAGCTTTCATTAACATAAATTCTCACCTGTCCAGGTAGATATCCTGTGTTCTTATCTTGCTCAAAAAGGTAAGATGCATAGCCCATATTGTCGCTGTTCACAAGGTGGTTGGTGTTGTTCATGCTGACCGGGTGGATGGCAAACCAGCTGTAACAGAGCCAGAAGCTCCAAGTTAAGGAAGACAGTCGGATAACTGGGGCCAAAATGATGGCTGGGAGCTCAGGTTTTCCCCAGAAGAAAAGAAAACACTTAATGATAGGCATTGCACATGTAGGTTCTTTCATTGTTAGCGAGCTCAAATTACTTATAGTATACTCAAGAAATCAGATGATATATTGAAAGATATGCAACTATTTTTATAAAGATTTCATCACCATCATCTCCACCATCAGCTTTTAACAAGGCCAAGGTTTGGCAGTTATCAGATGTAACTAAGGAATTATTTAGACATTGACTTTGTCCTTCAAGACAGGCACTCATATAATAATTATTCAAATCAATACAATCTATTTCAACAGACATTTACTGGGAGTCTGCTGTGTGCCAAACACTGAATAAGCTGGCGTTTACTTTCAGAACCTTGAAGAGACAGAGATGTAAACAAATGGTGTTAATACAGTGTGACAAAAGTTATACAAAGTGTTGGAGGCACAGATGACTAGCAATTGATTCTTTCTTTTAACTTAATTGTTGTTCAAGTACAGTTTTCTGTCTTTTACTCCCATCCCACCACCCCCCCCAAGTGCTCTCCACCTCCCTCCCATTTCCACCCCCCTTAGTCGTTGTCCATGTGTCCTTTATACTAGTTCCTGTAAACCTTTCCCCTTTCCCCCTGAAATTCCCTTCCCTCTCCCCTC
This sequence comes from Sturnira hondurensis, assembly GCF_014824575.4. NCBI lineage: Eukaryota > Metazoa > Chordata > Mammalia > Chiroptera > Phyllostomidae > Sturnira > Sturnira hondurensis. Next base: position 4,234,117 of record NW_028089315.1, read on the forward strand.
TGGTCAGAGCACTCCAGGGAGGGAGAACAGCAGAGTCACTTCGTGGAGGTGTGAAAGAGGATGCTATGCATAATGCAACATAGCCTAGTGCTTAATAATACATTAAGTGCAGGGCAACACAGCTTACACATTAATGTCACATCTGTTACTTTATCTGAACTTCACAACCACCCTGAGAGATGGGCTGTTAATACCTCCACTCAACAAGTTGCCTCAGAGAAGCAAAACAGTGGCCCATTCATTTGTCATAGAGGATCAAGATTCAAGTCTTATGACACCCTGTCCAGTGGCCTCTGTAGGATCAAACCTCCACACAGGTAAAAAAAGATATTGCCATGATGAAATGCTGTACAGTAGATTAATTGGAGTGATCAAGAAAAGAGCCATGCCAAATCATAAAGTTTTAGGCTAATTAACAAGTTTTTATTAAATCTTGTTCCTTCTTGGCTGAAAAATTTTAAACACTTCAGCTTACATTCTCCCCTAAATGATACAGTACAGAAAACTGAACTTTTACCTAATGACTGGGCCTGTTTTTGGACCTGAAGAGCATCATCACTCAGGGTTCAGTTCTCATGGCCCAACAGATGAATGTGTAGGTCACAGGTGGCCAGCACAAGGCCCAGCGGGGCTGGGTCGGCAGCACAGAGGCCATAAGCTGGTTCGTGCACTAGGGACCAGAGGGGACTGTGGGGATCTAGAGGCACTTGCGCGGGCTAAAGGCTGCAGTCTCTACTGCACTGCCACCAAGCGCTGCCTCATGGGAGTGTAAGCCAGGGCTGCCACATCTTCCCATTTTTTCAAGAGAAACTGCAAACCCATGTTTTTGTGAAATAGTTATCTATTTAAAGATTCTTATGGAAACAGATGGCATGGAAACAAAGGAGGGGAGCTGTTAGAAATCAAAAGACTTAGGACATGTAGCCAACACACAGTTTGTAAACTGTGTGTGAATCCTGGTTCAGACAAAATAACTGTAAAAGACTTTATTGATGCAATCTAGGAAAACAACACAGGTTGGGTTTTAGGTCATATTGAAAAATCAGTTTTGCATCTGTTGGATGTAATAGTGGATTGTAGTTTCATTGTTATATTTATGAGTGAAATGATATCTGGCATTTGTTTTTAAATACTCTAGTAAAGCACAATGAAACAGAATATCAAAATATCGCTAATTATTGAAGCTGAGTAATAGCTACATGGAAATTTACTACACTAATCACTCTAAATAGGTATAGATTTGAAAATGTTCATAACAGTTTTTTACTTCATCTTCATACCCACTTCAGTTTTTTTTAAACAGTGCCAAATCACCAACCCGTAGGCTGAATTCAGTCCCCAAAGTCTGTATTTGCCACTGTGCAAAGGCATAGAAATTTAGGTAGAAAGTAGGGCTAAGATCATCCCCTAGAATATATTTGCAAAGTTTCCAAATTTTTAAAAAGGCTTATATTTGTTTATGTTTTGTGGTTTGTCTCTTTCCCCTAAAATTTAAGTTCCAGGAGAAGTTCTATTTACGTAGTGTTTTCCAGTTTGTTGGAGTCCACTTTTTTGTAGATTTACTCTCTTTAAAAATGGGGTGGTGGCCAGGACAACTCCATGGCTCCCCAGCCAAAATATTTCCATCTAATACAATTGTACTGAGTCCAGCCAGACTGAGCCAAACCGCAGCCTCTCCAGTGCAATCAAAGTAAAACTGTACAACAACTCGATCAACGTTGCCTATCACTTAGCATTCATGAGGTGAAGGGGTTTCCAAACAGGATGTCGTTTTATTCTCACAAGAACCCACTGAGTTAGATACTATCATTATTCTCATCTGACAACTGAGGAAAAGAAGTCTCAGAGTGATGATGTAACCTGACCCAGGTGTGAGCCAGGAAGCAGGACCATGAACCCAGGTTCGCCAGACCATAAAGCCCATGTTCTTATCTGTTATGAGATACTCGCTCTGTCCCTCTGTTCATTCACTTTCTCACTCACTACACATTCTGTTAACATTCTGTGCCGATGCTGGGGACATGGAGATGAATGAGCATCATCTTGCCCTTAAGAAATGTTTCACAGAGGATGTGATATTTGAGCTGGATCTTCAAAGATGAATAGGAACCTGGCAAGGGGGTCACTGGGGAAAAGTCATTCCTTGCAAAGGCATGGCGATGGGACAAGGTGAAGCGTGTCCAGATAATGGATAGTCACAGTGGCCAGAGCAGAATGCATAAGGACAAGGAGCTTGTGCCATTCAATCAACATGACCTTATTAGCCAAGTGTGTGCTTGGCATTGTATTAAACCCCAAGAAACACAGAGAGGAGTCAGCTGTGTTCTGTACAATCAAGAAACCAATAATAAAACCACTATGAAGAAAGCAAATGCTAAGAATATTGGTGTACTAATTAAGCTACAAAATTGAATTCTTACTTATTTCATTGAGTTATTTTCATTTATTTTAGGCCTTAAAAATCAAACTTGTTCTCTACAAAAAGTGAAAAAACAAGTATTTGAAAAGTTATTTAAATTTTAGAATAAGAAGCTGCTGTATTTTTCTACCTCTGCCCTTTGAAATAGATGCTATTAAAATATCAGGCCTGTCACGGCAATGAAAGGACTACGGTGATAGGTGCATATGTATAAAGATATAAAGAAAGGTGGTCATTTTAATTTAAGAAGGCTGCACTCACAACTTGTTTTATCTGGTCAGAAATGTATTCATCAAAGCCAAGTTCAAGAGGAAGAAAGGTTTAGGTAGTTTCAAAAGAAATGATAATACAGACATAAAAGAATGAATATTTCCCTGTTAATGAACATTTTAGAATAATGATTATGTCACAGCTGGGATGTACAAGAGAAAGCAGGCCTGAACTTCTGTCAGCATAATACAATCAAGGTACTGAAGAAAGACAAGAGTTGAGATTTTATCCTAGTTTGTAGCAAAGTTAGTTAAAATTTCTGGTTCTCTGTTTCCTGAGACTGAAAAACAATACCTTTCAACTATACTTTGTGAAACATTAAGCAACAAGTTAATATAGAATATTATAATTATTTTCTACTCCTATGTAATTGAGACATTTGGAGCAAAAGATTTCTAGGGCCTCTTTTAATTCAGACATTGTGTGCTTCCTGCTCTGAAACATTTAAAGAAAAAAGTCAAACGCAAAAATCAAGCTTCTTACATATTCTAAAATAGTAACAAACCCAGCCTAGGTTCCATTCTCTCAGACCTGAGCCACCATGTCCCACATGCAGAAAGGTGACTGACAGAGCAGGTAAATGGAAGCTGAAATCCAGCCCCTGCTCAGCTCACTGACCTAGGTACCTCATCTGAGGGAAGGGAGTGCCTGTGTGTGATTCACACCAAGGTCCTCTGTGCTCGCTGTCACCCCCTCCAGCCTAAATGTCCACAAATAGGGAAGGAGAATAATGTAAATCTAGTCAAACGTAGTGCTGTTTATCAAGATGTATGATAACCTGGGAATTCCTTGGATCAGTACATGTCTATTGGAACCTCAACGTGTGATCTTATTTGCAAATATAGTTCTTAGCAATGTAATTAAGGTGAAGAGCAAGTAAGATCACATTGGCTTAGGTTGGGCCCTAAATCCAATGTCTGGTTACCTAATAAGAAGAGAAAAGGCACAGAAAGACATGCAGAGACTTGGAGAAGTAGCTGATATAAACAGGAAGGTGGAGACTGATCAACGTGATGTGTCTACAAGCCAAGGATTGCTAGAAACTGCCAGAAAACGGCATGTGACAGGCTTTCCCTCGGAGTCTCCAGAAGAACCAACCCTGTCAACACCTGGATTTTGAACCTCTGGCCTCTTGACCTGTCAGAGTATTAATTTCTATTGCTTTGAGCCAGCCAGTGTAGTCATTTGTTTTGGCGGCCCTGAGAAATGAATGCAGAGGTCATACGTTTTAGTGGCGAAAGGTACAGCTCTGGAGTCGGCCACAAGTTGCTTAATTTGTTTGAACCTCAGTGTTTCAACCTATGTCGTAAAGATAATAGTAATATACACATCACAGCATTTGACAATTAAAGAAACAAATGCATCTAAATTGCTAAAGTCTAAAGTCTGGTCTACACTAAGAATGGAATAAGTCATCATTATGATGATGGTGCTAATGCTGATACTGACACTTCTGCCCATGACGTTGATGATGGAAAAAAGAGATACAAAGCTCTAAATATGTGTGTGCATTTATATCTCATAAGATTAATACAATGTTAAATATATGGTATGTGAGTTTGCGTATATTCAACACATGTATATTCAACTCACCTGACATAGGCATATGAAATAATTAAATGAGAAAACCCTGTCCTCTGGAGGCAGAGACTTGAGGGCTTACAAAATACCCATGTGCCAAATCCTAGGCACTAGATGGGGAAAAGGATTGGGGGCCGGGATGAAAAAGATGAAGGGATCAAGAAATCCAAGTTGGTAGTTACAGTACAGCACAGGGAATAATATCATGATAAGTCTGAGTGGGGACGGGTAGGTACTTGGAACACGACTGGAGGGGGGGTAGGAACCTGTCTATAAAGTACATAACTTTCTAACCACTATGCTGTATATAAACTAATACAGAATAATACTGAATGTAAACTGCCATTGAAAAATAAAAGTGAAAGATAAAATAATAATTTGGAAATTATCCATGGCTCCTTTGTTTCCCAGTCCTACCATCAGGGCAGAGCATGGAAATAGCTCTGGGAAACAACATGTGTACAAAAGGACCACCCAATTTTCATCAGACTTCGTGTGAATGGGAAATACGTCTTCACTGTGTCAAGCCACAAGAATTTCACATTGTCTGTTGTGATCCTTGCAATTAAGTACCCTGATGAACACACCTCTTTTTTACCTCCCTCACAGTCCTCATCTGCCCTTCTATAAACTGGGGGACAGGAAAGGTTGTTTGGTCCTATTACACTGGAAAGGTTATCGGGCCCAGAAGTTTACCCACCAGGTGACCTGAATTTTAAACAAGCAGAAGCAATGAATACACACCAGCCCTCTCAGATTAAAGAGAGACAGGAAGTGGTAGCCAGAGGAGCCCTTCTGAAGGTCCAGAAAAACTTGATGGCCAGCATCCTGGAGAATCTTTCTATCATCACTGCTCCAGAGCATAAAGTAATGTAAGTACACTCTCAGCTATTTCTTATCTCTAAAAATCCTGCATGAAAAATCCCTGCTTGATGAAGTTACTAGAAAGATGTCTAGTTTGAGTGGATCCCATTAAGTTATTATAGTCAAAATTCTTGCATCCTGAATGATATGATTAAGCTATCAACAGAAGTAAAAGAAGAAATGGTCAATAAGAGCATGTTTTAATTTAGCTTGACTAGAAATTGAAGAAAACAATAGCGATTTGGCTTTTTGGGCCTCTTCCTTAGTGACAGTTGTGAAGTGGGAAAACACTAAGCAGCACGGGACACAACACTGCTCGTGTCCAGGTAGCAGGGATATAAACCCACAAACCTCTTCAGAGGGCCGTTTGGCAATTTATGAGAAAAGCCTTAATAACAAGTATTCCTCTTTGGCTCGGCAACCCCATTTCTAAGAACTTAGTTTAAGGAAACCATTGGCAGATACATACTAATTCAAGAATGCTTATTACAGTGTATTTTATCATGGAAAAAACTATAAATATCAAATGATTGCTGGTTAGCTGAACTCATTATCATGTGCATAATGGAATACAGCCATTTTTAAATGGTGATTTTAAAAACACTAAGCAGCATTGAAAGATAATCATAAGGCATCTCTAAATGAAAAAAATGTTACCAAACTGCATAGTCAATAAAGCATTGCTTTTTAAAATTAAAGGATATGAATATGATTAAGACAAGGTCTAAAAAGCTATGTAACAAAATGTTAATAGGATTACCAAGGATTAATAGGATTGATCCCATTAATGGGAATAATCCTATTAATTATCAATAGGATTAACATAGCAAGTCCCAGGATTACCACATGATTAAAAAAACCAACCACTTGATACACCAGAAGAGAACTATTACTATGATGTAACTATGGACTCCGGGTGATGACGATGTGTCAGCGCAGGTTCATCACGTACAATGAATGCGCCGCTCTGGTAAGAGCCACTCACAGTGCTGACGTGACACCCAGGGATGGCATGAATGTTGGGAGTCGAGCGGTATGTGGAACATCTTTGTACTTTCTGCTTAATTTTTCTGTGAACTTCAAACTGCTATAAAGTATAAAATCTAAAAAAAAAAAAAATAGATTCCAGTCTGGTCACAGTGTCATTTCTACTGTCTTTTATTCAGCAAAGCAATCCCAGGGCCAGGTGAGTTTCAAGGGCCAGAGACATCATCTTTACCCCTTGATGAGTAATGTCACAGTCACTCTGGATAGAAAATATGAGATGAGAGTTCTTGTGGCCAGCTTTGGAAACTACAACCTGCCATTTAAAGATTTTTTTTAAATCCCTATCAACCCTAAAATAGTAAGGGGTGGGGGAAGAATCATTGAAAAAGTGAGACAAAAGCCCAAAGTAAAAAGCAATAGAAAAAAAATCCAGATGGATAATAATCATTATATCTGAGACCCAACTTACTCATTAAAAGAAAAAGATTGTCAGAGTGAAAACAAACTCTTATAACTATGAGAGTATAGTTATATACTCTTGTACAGTTGTATGTAACTATACAACATTCATAAGAGGTACCTCAAAAATGTAAGAACAAAGAAAAGTTGAATAGAAAAACATATATGGCAAATTCCAACCTGCACAGAAATGAGTTAGTTATTTTAACATGAGAGTACACAGACTTTGAGACAAAAAAAATTATTAGACATAGTCACCACCCCCCCAAAAAAAAACCCAACCACTTGATAGTCTCAGTACATGGAGATAATATTGTTAATATTTTTTTCACAGTATTTTAAAGTTTCTAGCACCCACAGTGAGAGAAACCAAGTAAGTGTCCACATTTACAGAATGACCCAAATTGTGTGATTTATTATATGTCCCATATAGAGAAATGGGTAGAAGAAAATGTACCTAAATATTAACTATGGTTGACTTGATGAAGTATAACTGAGTTAATTTTTCTTTTTTTCTACTTTCCTATATTTTTCTAGTTTTCTCTGGTGAGTACATATTATTTTTATACTGGGGGAAATTTGGAAAAAATAATACCCATCTAAATCTCTTTGGATTAAGAACTTTCCAGGTTCCCAATAATCAAGTAAGTCCAATGTCTTCTGCCCGTTATCATAACTGAGTTTTATGGCTCTAGTTTCTACACGTGGGACAAATGAAATTAACAAGCATGATTCACCTCTGTTACCAGCCTGCTATCATCACTGTTATCAATGAGCCCTTACTAAGCACCTTCGCTTTGTGGGACCATAGATCAGACACGGAATGAAGGCTCACTGTACAACCCAGGCCTAGGCTCCCCTGGAGAGAACACAGAGAGCTGATAGGAAAGGTAGAGCAGGAAGATAGCAACAAACTTCACAGCAACATACAAGGGGCAGAATTGGAAAGAGAAATTCAGGGACAAATATGAATAGAGACCAGGGCTTCACAAACCAGTTAATGCTAAGGCAACAAGGTACAGACAAGGTGAGATGGAGAGAAGAGAAGAGGTTAAGAGCAGTCAATGAAAGGCAGTTGCTGAGGTTTCCCCATCGGTTATCTGAGTGAGGTTAAGTAGAATGAAGACAGTAGAATAGAGAGTCACAGGGAACAGACAGTGTGACATAACAAGAAGTCACAGTCTTGGATGGTAGAGATTTACACACATATGCTCACACCGCGCCTAAGTTCCATAAGCCAATATCATTCAAATCAATTAGTGTAACTTCCTAAGTTGAATGTTTCTAAGTGTACACACAAATTATTCAAGTAGCTTAAACAAATCACTGTCCCTCTTGTTTGTTTTTTTAATTTGCCTTTAAAGAGCTCCTTTCCATGAGCCTTTCTATAAGAATGAAAGGGTTTTCACTATATAAAACAGAAGGCAATGGAGCAATTATTCAAACACCTGCTCATACCTTTCTTACAGCTCTGACACATAGAAGCCATGTCCTAGCAACTGCCCACAGGCTGGCAGAGTACAAAAAAAAAAAAAGAAAAGAAAAAGAAAACAGAAGAGTCCATGCCTCTCCTGCAAACTCAAAGAAGAAAACTTTGCAGAAGCAAAGAAAAAAAAAGAATGAAAGAGAAGTGAGACAAAGCCTGTCCGTTGCACAGTGCTTGAGGGAATAAGCTCTGTCAGAGCCGCCAGCACCACGGGAGGTGGGGGCCCGGGGAACTGCTCGAGAACTGGCCCTCCACCAATCAGAGCTGCCATTCAGATTATCTGCCCTTATGATTGGCCCTTCGACACAGACATCTCACCATAGTCTCTTCATATACAAGTTGTTTTACTACATCATCGCCTCTTAAGTCTCCTCCACTGGAGGACAAATTCGTTCTTTAAGGTGCCTTTGAGAGTCTCTCAAAGGGGATTTTGTAAGTGCCACACAGCTTACACTTTGACGCAGAGTTCAAAACATTCCAAACATTTTCCCCACATCTGGAGAAATAGTGGCCTCACATTTGTAGAGGACTTGATGGTCTATGAGATAGTTTCATCAGCATATTCTATTTCATTCCTCAAGTTGTTTTCACTCTTCCTAACCCTTAAGGTGCCCTCCACTCCCAAACCCAGCTGAAAACACTTCAATGATTTTCCATTCTCCTTGACTATAAAGACCAAAATCTTTATCATGGTATCTAATTTATATCTCTGACTTTATCTCACAATGCCCTTTGCACTTCAGCCATTCAAAACCTTTATCAGTTCCTCAAATGGGCCACAGGACTTCTACACATCCACCCTGGCTGGTGTAGCTCAGTGGATTGAACACAGGCCTGTGAAGCAAAGGGTTGCTGGTTTTGATACAGGGTGCAGCCAAAGGGGGGGCCCAGGAAAGATTTGGAATGGTGTCCAGAACTCAAAGTGTATAGGAATATTGGAGAGACGTATAAGATGTCCTCACCCCTTCCCCCCACAGGTGTGAGTTGGGAATGGACACATAGACCAGGAACATGCAGGGCTGTTTTGTAAAGCCACAGCCCTGCAGCTAATCCATGGCCTGGTCATTTAACATATCTATAGCCTTTGGCCGGTCACTTGGATATGTTAAATGGCTGTGGGCAGGCTTGGAGCTAGGGGAATGAAGTCACTTCCCCCCAAGATGTGACTGGGGGGCAGATCCCCTGAGTTACAGCGCCTGCGTGGGGGCTTGGAGGAGATTGGCTCTAGGACATGCGACCATACCTGCCCAGACTAACAATGGCAGCCCAGTAAACTTGTAAAAACAATACAGAAAAACTGGCAGGTGTAACTGATCGTGGGAGGAGTTGGAAATAGGGGTACAGAGGAAGATGGGCATGGGGGGATTTAAACCCAGACACGGCAGCCATTAGGGAGAGAGATACGCGGTTTCAGCAGAGTTAGGACCCCCTCTTTCCCAGGTGAAAGGGAAGACCATGCAGCTTTGCCAGAATGGAGATCCCTGAGGCTAGGTGAAGAAGAAAGATGTGCTTTTGGTGGAGTGTGGCTTTGGTAGAAGAGGCCCACGCGGCTTTGGGGTGCTCCCTTTGGCTGAGTGGCCTGGAAAGCAGGAGAGACTTTGACTGGAACTTGGTACAAAGAACTCTTGCCAGTGAAAGGTGCCACATGACTTTGGATTAATTGGAGATCTTGCCTGGACAGGGGACACAGTTCACATGCCAGCAACCTGAAAAAAACGGACATGTACTCTTTTCCTGATTTACGGTACCCGGAGTTGGGACAGTGGGAGAAGGGAGCGCTGTGTGTGTGTGTGTGTGTGTGTGTGTGTGTGTGTAGGTGTATACCCCTAAAGGACTTTAATATTTTAAGGAAGGCATTAGACCTGAATAGCATTAAATAAACATTTTGTTTCCTTTTCATAAATCTCTGGCATTGAGAGATGTCTTTCCAATTGGCGGCAGACAGAACAGCCCAGTAGATATTAGTATACTGTCCTAGGGAGGGGCCTCTGTTTTCTGAAGCAGTTTTTGGCATCCCTCGGTGGTCCAAGTATTGCCCCCGCCTTGGACCCTTGTTCAGTAACAGTTTGATTCCCAAGTCAGGGCACATGCCTGGGTTGTGGGCCGGGTCCCCAGCAGGGGATGCTTGAGAGGCAACCACACATTGATGTTTCTCTCCCACTCGTTCTCTCCTTCCCATCCAACTCTTTAAAAATAAATAAATAAAATATTTTTTAAGTTTTTTTCTACTTTCCACTTTGCCAGTTAATTCCTACCCAGCTGCATTGCCAGTTCCTCAGAGAAGCATTTGCAGTCTGCAGGACCTGGTCAAATCTTTTTTTTAAATTTTTATTTTTATTTAATTCTTGTTCAAGTACAGTTTTCTGTCTTATATTCCCAGCCCTGCCCCCGCCCCAGTGCCCCCCACCTTAGTTATTGTCCATGTGTCCTTTATACTTGTTCATGTGAGTCCATCCCCTTTTCCCCTATGATTCTCTCCCCTCTGGACCCTGTCAGCAAATCTCCTTAAGTTACCTGTGCAGGCCTTCCTCTCTTAGTACTTAATCCAATTACAATTATGCATGGACTTGTGTGACTCTTTGAATACCCTTCATCTCTACCAGTAGACTGTGAGTTCTATCAAGGTAGCAACTACATCTATTTTTTGCTCAGTTCATGACACATGTATTCCACAATATCGAATGGATGAATAAATGAATAATCTGTGTAGAGAGGAGATGTTGAATTTACATTTGATAAATGCAGAAACTGAGTCTCATAGAGTTTAAGGTATTTGCTCAAGGAGCACAGAATACAAGTGTTTGATTCCAAGGTGATTCCAGAGTATTTGGTTTCTGATTTCAAGGCCAGGACGTACATCACTCGTGGGACTGGGAAGGGTTGCATGGCACATAGTATTGATAGGTGCCTGGTGCAGACTAGTTGAATGAAGGCATGGAAACGAAATGAAAGTAGGAAGGAATAAATTATGAACTTCAATATCACTTTCTGTGCGAAGAAACTTCTCTTGGCTGTGACTTGGGACAAGTCACCTCACCTGGTTCTAGGCCTTAGCTAAAGTTTCAACTAAATTATCTCTGTGCTCTGCAAATCCAGGATTCTGTGTTTCCAAATTCTTCAGGCTTTGGATCCTAACAGCAGACTCCTTACAAGTGGTGGCTGAGTTCCTTAGCAGCCCCAATTTGACTTTGTTTTGGCTCAGTTTTAATGTGTATAAAGAGCAGTTTTCACTATACAAGAGGCAATTGAAGGAACAATTACATCAAGGATAACATACAGTTATAAAAACAATGGAAGGTTATTTGAGCTTCCTGTTCCAATTACCCAACTCTGAGACCCTCAAAGACAGGCCATGACATACTTAGCATAACAATCCTCCCCCACACAGCTGCGTAGCTGACATTTAGAAAGTCTATTGAGTTAAACGTTAAGTAGCAACATTAGTAGATGGATTTATAGTAATAAAACAATGAGTCCTATTATGTCAACCCATATAATAAAGTTTATTTTATCAGGGAGTTTTTAGTGTCCTCACTTTAAACCCAAAGAAGTAACTCCAATGCTATGAATTCAAGCACTCTGATACGCCAATAATGGAGTTTTTAGAAGAGGTAGAATATTACACTCTTACCTCTTAGCTAAAATTATTGACCTTTTTTTTCTGTGTCAGGCACAAAATGAGAGCTTTGCATGAATTATCTCATTTAATCTTCAAACGAGTCCTATGAGTTATTATCCCCATTTTCAAATAGAATGTTTGAGGTACACGTAAATGAGTTACTTTCCTGAGGCCATAGGGTTAATGAGTGGCAGGGCTGGGATTTGACCACGTCTTAAAACCAATACCTGAAACCTGAACTCCTTACTGATACAGGGTGCAGCCAAGGGTGGGGGGGTGGGGGTGGGGGGGGTGGCAAGAAAAGATTTGGAATGGGGTCCAGAGCTCAGGGTATCCAGGAAATATTATTAAAATGTATCACCCCCCCAACCCCAGGTGTCAGTTGGGGGAAGGGACAAATGGAGCAGGGCCATTGAGAGCTGTTTTGCATAGCCACAGTTTTGCAGCTAACCTCTGGAATGGTCATTTAACACATCTATAACTTTTAACTGGTTTCATAGATATGTTAAATAGCTGTGGCCAAATTTTGAGCCAGGGAGAAGTGAGTGGTTTCTACCCAGGATGTAGCTGGGGGTTGATCCTCTGAGACAGTGACTGTGTGAGAGCTTGGAATGGATTGGCTCTAGGACATGGGGCCGTACTTGCCCAGGTGAAAAGGGAGAGCCACGCTGTTTTGGAAAAAGGCAGACGCAGCAGCCATTGGAGAGAGAGCCATGTGGCTTTAACAGAGCAAGGGTCTCCTCTTGCCCAGGTGAAAGAAAGAGCCATGTGGTTTTGGGCAGAGGGCAGACCCCCTCTTGGCCAGGTGAAAGGGAAGACCACGCAGCTTTGCCAGAATGGAGATCCCTGCGGCCAGGTGAAGAAGAAAGACGCGCGCTTTTGGTGGAGTGCGGACCCCTGCAGCTTTGGTAGAAGAGGCCCACTCGGCTTTGGGGTGCTCCCTCTGGCCGAGTGGCCTGGAAAGCAGGAGAGACTTTGACTGGAACTTGGTACAAAGAACTCTTGCCAGTGAAAGGTGCCACATGACTTTGGATTAATTGGAGATCCTGCCTGGACAGACAGACGACACAGCTCACAGTGCCAGCAACCTGAAAAACGGACGTGTGCTCTTTTCCTGATTTACGGTACCCGGAGTTGGGACAGTGGGAGAAGGGAGCGCTGTGTGTGTGTGTGTGTGTGTGTGTAGGTGTATACCCTTAAAGACTTTAATATTTTAAGGAAGGCATTAGGCCTGAATAGCATTAAATAAACATTTTGTTTCCTTTTCACAAATCTCTGGCATTGAGAGATGTCTTTCCGATTGGCGACGGACAGAAGAGCCTAATAGATATTAGTATACCGTCCTTGGGAGGGGCCCCTGTTTTCTGAAGCAGTTGTTGGCATCCCTTGGTGGGCCAAGTATTGCCCCCCGCCCCCGGACCCTTGTTCGGTAACACTTTCATTAGCCCCGTTTTACAGCTGAACACCCAAGCCCTGAGAGGTGGAGAGCCTTGCCACAGATCACAGCTGGACCACAGACATGTCTGATTCCTGGGTCTGGACTCTTCACCACTCAACTCAGCGATTTGCAACCCGTGTGCTGCATGAATTTTTAAAAACTTGCAATATCTGACTAGCCAGGGGCTTCTGAGTTCTTTTCCCTTAGATTAGAAAATAAAAAACCTGACAATACCCACACAACAGGGGCCATCCAGTGTGAAAGAATCAAAATTATACCTATTTTTGCCAGTCCTGCAAAAACATATATTTTGAGCACAGAATTTTAGTACTTTATGTGTGCTATAAGATAAAAAATGTTGAAAATCACTGTCAGCTTGTTCTCATCCTCTATGCCCACTATTGTAACATCTTCCCCCACCGACCCCCCCCTTGTAATTAAGAAGTGATTCAGATAGAATTTTAAAAAATAAAAATAAACAGAGAAGGCCCTACCTGAGAAGGCCCAGATCATCTCCATTCAAATCTACCATTTTCAAGACTACCATTTCCTTGTCCGTATTTGAAGAATATCTAGTCACCAAAACAAAAGAATTTAGTCAGTTTTGTGTTAGAGCCTGGGCACCACACATGACAAACAGCAGGAGCTGGCACGGAAACAGAAACCAACGTGTCTAGAGCAGCACCTTGAGTCCACGCTGCAGTCCCATGCGCTGCACCCACGACCTCATTCCTCAGCTAAAGAAATGGCCTGCAATGGTGATCAGGGTTAGGGGTGTTAGACTGGCCAGCTGGAGATGAACTATCCATTTTTATGTAATATGTGCAGTGTTATACATATGGGTTTCTTACAAAAAGGATTTCTCTTTGAAATTTCTACTCATATCAAATTTTAGTGCACTCTTAAAAATAGCAGGAAGTATGCAAAACCAAAGCATTCATTACGTGTGACTTAAAATGTTCTTTCATGTCCTTTGAAGGACATGGTATGTCCTTGAAAATATAATGTTCATTATATTTTCTTTTTAAAAAATCAACTCTTTTGAAAGCTGTTGAAAAATGTGCAGACGAATATAAAACGCCAAGCGGCCAGGTTGAACTGAGAAGTTACTTTACGCTGCCATGGTAGCCTCCCTTGGTGCAATCCTGGCTCCTCACTTAAAAAAAAAAAGACAAAATAATCATCTTCCTTAAGCGTTCCATTCAATTATTCTCAATTACTCTAATTTTCTTTCTCATTCTTTCAGTTTTTTAATTCATTTATCTCCTCTCTCTTGCCACATTCTCTTGGACTAAGATGAATTAATGTGAGTTCCTCATTAACAAATACTTGTTATGCACATTTTAATTTCCATCTTACAGATAAAGACATTGAGAGCCAATAAATCAAGACAAATAAATCACTTATCACCATACATATCCGAAAGATCACCCAGCTAGGAAGTGACAAGCTCAGGGGAGCCCACAGATCTGTCAGATTCCCAAGCCTGGAGTCCTTCAAATACCCACACCAACTCCCACGGCCCTCCAGCTGGGGAGGTCCATGTGTAGGTTGCTGTGTGTTTCTACTTTCACTTTTTATTTCTGCTTCTCTTAGATTATAAACATGCTCTTAAATTATTTGTCTTTAATATTCTTTTAGGATCCCACTATATACATCAAGTAACAACCCTGTTCTCAGATTTTGTTGCTGTTGCCTAAAAAATACACAGGACTTCATTTTGATAATTACCCTCCTCACCTTGCTCTCTCTGATGGTGGGTTCTGAAGGTAAGAATAAGGGCTTCGGTTAATCTGTGTACCTTCCACATTTCCTTTATTGATAAAGATTTTGCCTGGCTTCATATTGGTGTGTGCTATCTCAATGCTCTGTGGGTTAAAAAAAAAGAGAGAGAGGTATAATGTTGGAAATCCTGTTGGGGATAACAACTTAGTCAATACAAATAGAAAAAACCTGTGAACAATCTCTGTGGCCTCCAACCTGTACTACAGGACAAAATCTGGAGAACCACAACACACGGCTGGTGTCATTCTGGAGGTGTCGCATGGCCTTCAGGTCTGAGACAGAAAAAGTGCTCTTTGTAGAGAAGCACAGAGCTGAGGAGCCCCTGAAGGCCGAGTCAGGCACAATCTGCCATTCAGGTGGCCCAAGTGTGAGGCTCGCCTCCTATAACCCTGGGACAGGATTCGTTACCGTGTAGGTATTTCCACCCTCCCTGCTCTCTCCATGCTACACCCTTTAAGGCAGAATTTTCCAAACTTTGAGACGCACAATAAGCTATACAGTTTCTACCCAACCTTAATACACATCAACGTACACACCCTAAAATAAAGCTCACAATGTGTTTTATGCACTATGATGCTATCCAATTTTTCTCCTTTTGTTTTTTTATGCTTCTTGCAACCCATGAAATTGGCCTCATAAAGCCATGTATAGATTACTAGCCACAGTGTGGAAACGTATTGCAAAGAAGTTTCGGCCTTTGCCAACTGGATCTCTGGATTTGGGGTGGGTGGGTGGTGGCAACTTTACAAGATAAAGTAGAGAGAGACTAAACCTGAAAGGCAAAGGAATGAAGAAGAAACATTAGCAAGGGTCCTATGCAAGGAAATATTAAGCTGGAAGACAGGAGAGAGAGAAATAAAAGTTAGGCACCAAAACCACAAACAGGAAAAAAGTCTGGGGGTCCTGGTAGAAGCACCCTGTCAGCCTAAAGCTGCTGCGGAGAACTTAAGAAATGAGGAATTGATAAATCAGATTTCTTGTATATTCTTTAGAAAATACAAGGAAAGATTTGGAAATACAGGGAAAGATTGGGATTATTTGTAATTACTTTCAGTGCCTTGATGGGTTGGTGTCTTTTTGCGTGACTTTGTGTAAGAGCAGGCCATGTGGGGCCCTGTGATGTGTAAGGGTCACATACAAAACATTCTGTCTCTTTAGACAACTGCATGAGGCTTACCGCCATAGAACCATGCTCCACAATCAACCAATGCCTCAGGCTTAACAGCCCACCACTCCAGGCCAGAAGCTACAAGGAGTCAGGAAGAGGGTGGTAGGGTGGTAGGAGCTAAGACTGCATTCAGACCAAGATCCTAAAGGGACCGTCCCCATAGCACACTCCTAAAACACTGTGCACACTGGGAAGAAACAGCTGTCGCTGTCTGGGGTCCTCTGCCTACCTTCAGGATGCCAGTGACCATGTACTCAAATGTTCGATTGCTAAATCCTTCGCTGGCAATTACAAACACGGTGTACTGGAAATACCCTGCTGGAGCCGAGTGTGTGTGCGTGCCACTCAGGATAACATTGTCTCTTCTGTACAGGGAGCCATATTTCTGATGCAGTCTGTTCAAGACCTTCAAGAAAGAAAGAAAAAAAAACTAAGAGGAGAAAGAACATAGGAGCTTAGCATGAGACAGGCTCTAATGAGCTTCCTTACTGATCCATACCAATGACTTCCTTGTCAAGCAGCCCTTCGCTCTCTATTGCATCACAGTATCTCTATGGTACATATCCCACACTTTGCTGCATATAATGTGCACTTTTTTGCCCTAATTTCTGAGGGGAAAAGAAGGATATGCATTATACATGGGTTGTACTAATGATGCATAACTATCATAAATTTGTTACCGGTACATAAGCTTTCTTGTACCTTGTATCTGTTCCTGTGTTTTGTAATTATTTGTTACATAAAATTTCTTACACCATATGTTCAAAAATAAATGCTTAAATTTCTTTATAATACAAAAAATGAGTATCTAAGTATAAATAAATAAACAGTTGAATTAAAAAATTAAAACTAAAGATTTTTTTCCCGAAAGTTTGGGCCCCAAACGTGGGACTGCACCATACACGGCAAAAGAGGGCAGCTTATATAGTTTATATAACCAGCATATCATCATAGTAACAACAATTGCAATAGCTAACATTTTATAGGGTCTTGCTGTGTGCAGATACACACAATGCTAGGTATTGCATACATTATGTCGTTTAAAAGTCATTACAATAAGTGCAAGAGGGATGTATTTTAACCTTGCCTTTTAGCTAGTCACATTGAAGCGTACAGAAGTTAAATAATTTTCCAAGTGATATAACAAATAGCACAGGCTGAATCTCAATCCAAGTCTCTCTAACTATAGTCTCTCTTACTCATTCACCTTTCCACACCAAACAATAACATCCAGGTCCTGGGAACCCCCTCAGGTCTGCCTATCACCCAGCTCCAGCAGTTTATGGCCAACCTCATTTCACTGTTATATTTGTAATTCTCCTCTGGTTACTTATATCTGTTGTTAGTTGTCTGAAAACTTGAGGGAAAAGTTACTGATTAATTGACAGTCTCAGATTTCTACCAAGAAGATTAAATGAGAGAATGTATCTGGAACATAATAAGCTTTCAGAAAAAAACATTAGCGTTAATACTGATGAGGTACCGTCAGTGGAGCTGAAAGCGTATTTTGACCAGGCTGCTTTGGGATGGAAAAATGTGATCATTCTCCTCACCCACTGTCTGCTGGACTGGTAAGAGCTTACAATGTTGTGGGTAGTAGGAGCTTACTGGATGAACAACTAGGAAGGATTAGCTACTCTCACAATTGCCCAGAGACTTCTCTTTAAAATCATGTCCTTTCATTCTCATATTAATCCCTTACCTCCAGCCTCAATCGTTGGGACACCATGCCTATATCGATGCTGACAAACGCCATTCGATTTGACCCGTCCGGTTCCGCCACGACAAAAGCACGGCTGTACAACCTGGTGAGGAGGCCCCGCGCGTTCTGACCACTTTTGCCGTAGCCCATCTGCAGAGGGAGAGAGAATCAGCCACCCTGCCTCACACGATGCCCCTGCCCTCCACCGCTACCAGAAAGCAGGCTCGCCCAAGGAGGAAAAGACTACCACCACCACAGAAGGACAAAGAAAGACAATCCACATGACACTGAACACTCAGATAATAATGTGTGTTTTTGAGAATAAAGGCAACATCATAAAAGAGGGCTCCTTCTTCTGTGTAGAAAAATATAAAGGCAAAGTAGTGATAAGCTTGACAGAGCTATTCACTGCTCCATGGGCGAAGAAGGAGCTGGCATGGCTCAGAATTCTGTTAACTGTACTGGAGACCTTTCGGGGCTTCTCTGGTGTTTGAAACAAAGCCTTTTCTATTTCCTGTCTAAGGTGCTACACAAGGAAATAGCTCCCCTCCCACCATACATTGTCCAGGAACATCCTGAAATGGAAGGCTCTCTCTCTTTGGTCACTTGGGTTGTTGGTGCATGTGTGTGTGTGTGTGTGTGTGTGTGTTTAGGTCTGTGGTTTTAATTTTGTTTTATTTTTGTTTTTTACCTGAAGAAAAGGGTTTCTTTATAAGTATTTTAAAATATATTTTATTGATTATGCCATTACAGTTGTCCTATTTCCCCCCCTTCATTCCCCTCCTCCCTGCACACCCCCTCCCCCACCATTCCCCCTTCTTTAGTTTATGTCCACGTGTCTCAAGTTCTTTAGATTCTACATTTCCCATACTATTCTTGCCCTCCCCCTATCTATTTTCTACCTACCATCTATGCTACTTATTCTCTGTACCTTCTCCCCCCTTCTCCTTCTCCTCCTCCCATTCCCCTGTTGCTAACCCTCCATGTGATCTCCATTTCTAGGGTTCTACTCCTGATCTAGCTGTCTTCTTGGTTTGTTTTTGTTTTAGGTGTGGTTGTTAATAACCGTGAGTTTGCTGTCCTTTCACTGTTTGTATTTTTCATCTTCTTTTTCTTACATAAGTCCCTTTAACATTTCATATGATAAGGGCTTGGTGATGATGAACTCCTTGAATTTGACCTTATCTGAGAAGCACTTTATCTGTCCTTCCATTCTAAATGAAAGCTTTGCTGGATAGAGCAATCTTGGATGTAGGTCTTTGGATTTCATGACTTGGAATACTTCTTTCCAGCCCCTTCTTGCCTGTAAGGTCTCTTTTGAGAAATCCGCTGACAGTCTGATGGGTACTCCTTTGTAGGTGACTGTCCCCTTCTCTCTTGCTGCTAGGATTCTCTCCTTTATTTTAATCTTGGCTAATGTAATTGTGATGTGCCTTGGTGTGTTCCTTCTTGGGTCCACCTTCTTTCAGACTCTCTGAGCTTCCTAGATTTCCTGGAAGTCTATTTCCTTTGCCAGATTAGGGAGTTCTCCTTTATTATTTGTTCAAATAAGTTTTCCACTTGTCGCTCTTCTTCTTCCCCTTCTGGTACCCCTATAATTTAAATGTTGGAACGTTTAAAGATGTCCTGAAAGTTCCTAAGCCTCCCCTCATTTTTTTGAATTCTTGTTTCTTCTTTTCTGCTTGGTTGTTTCTTCCTTCTGGTCCACTCCCTTGATTTGAGTCTCAGTTTCCTTTCCATCAACTATTGGTTTCCTGTGCATTTCCCTTCATTTCAATTAGTTTAGCCTTCATTTGTTACTCTAATTTGTGACTAAAATCCACCAGTTCTGTGAGCATCCTGATCACCAGTGTTTTGAACTGTGCATCTGAAAGGCTGGCTATCTTTTGGTCGCTTAGAATTATAGGCTCTGGGGCTTTGAGCTGTTCGTGACCCATAATGTTTTGGTCTGTTGGAGCCTGTTACGTATGAGGGGTGGAGACTTAGGTATTCACCAGGGTGCGGCAACACAGTTGCTGGGTTGTGATGCTGTACATGGGAGCGGGATCAGAGAGGGGCAATGGCGGTCCCCTCTGCTGCTTTCTCCTTTGCCTGGTGTATCTGCATGCAAATGTGTGACCTCGGTCAGCTTGCCATCTTGCGCCCTCACTGGGTCTGCCTGTCGCAACCCCACGCCTGGGCTCTGCCAACCGCCACCCACGCGCCTGGGTCCCTGGGTCGGTCTGGCCAAGTTTTTCTGCGCAACCCCGCTCTGCCAGTCACTCGCTCCACCCCTCTTACCGGTCTGGCTGAAAGGTTTGTTGCTGTCAGACTTCCGTATAGTTCAATTTTCTGTGTTTTGGTTGCGTTTTGTTACTAAAACTTTGTTGTTTTTAAACTTGGTTGTGCGAAGAGGCACAGTGTTTCCACCTATGCCTCCATCTTGGCCAGAAGTCTGATTAAGTACTCTTTACTGAGTGTACCTAACCCTGCCTTTTCCCATGTTATCCCTCCCTAAGCCAAGTCAGTTCAGATACACCTATCCTAGCCCCTTCTATTACCACATCATAAAACCCATCCTTAAAGTATACCCAGGCCTTCAGAATGCTCCCTCTACTGCGTGCTTTACCCTCATGTGAGTGTTTATTTAGGATTACATTCCAGAGTCAGTTTTCAGAACAGACAGCAGGGAATAGAGTTGACCCTTGAACAACACAGGTTTAAATGGTGCATGTCCACTTATGCATGAGTGTTTTCAATAAATACAGTCGACCCTTCAGATCCATGGTTTTCACGTGCATGGACTCAACTAACTACCAAAAACAGTATTTTTACATTCCCAACCATGGGTCAAAAATACTGATTTTGATCTACAGTCTGTTGAATCTGTCAATGCAAAGGGCCCATTATAGTTAAGTTTTGGGGGAGTTAAAAGTTACACATGAATGTTTGACTGCATGAGGGTTGGCACCCTAACCCCCACCATTGTTCACGGGTCAGCTATAATTCCTTGACTATAAATATAATTTGGTAGGAGGGAGACAATATCGTCAGACAACCTCCTGCTCTAGTTTCCTAGGGAAGCACTGATATAAATGATATTACCACGACTGTAGTCAGGAAGATGCATACTAGCAGCCAACAGGACACACCTAACACACTGCAGGGTTTTACTTGACATCTCCAGTATTGGCCCACGCTAGGTTTCCAGTTTCAACTAACTAGAGTTGCATACATTTTCCAGTTGAGAGATTTAAATCCTAAGTCTTCAATCTACTGGTTATCCAGCTTCTTTTAAAAAAATTGTCAGATACAGCAACCATGAGTCCACATTCTTACAGAGCAACAGTCAGCTACAGCCATGTACTTTCCAGTTGCACCATAATCCCCACAACTTCCTACTGCACTCAAACTGAGGATCGTTAGATATTTATCATCTTCCACTGGCCTGCTTCGGTCATTTACGGTACCTGCTCATCCTCTGTAGTATTTGAGTTTCCCAGCCCTGCCAATTCATAAAAAATGGCCAACTGTCTTTACAAGGGAGCCATAGTTAAATAAATGACCCCCTCTTCCTTATAGGACAATGTTTATAATGTTACATATCAGTTAAGTTAATAGAAAAGCAAAATGATGCTATAATAATCAGAAGTAAATGTAGGATTCAAAAATAATAAAATCATTATTTCACAGTCTCTTTGAGGAGCCCTTGATTACCTACCAGATTGATATCTGCTACTTGTCCTGTGCAGTCAGCTCGCCCAACACCAATATGGTAGCCACTGAAGTTCTGAAATGGAGAAGGCTCTGGGGTAGTAGTCACTGGGGACCCCTGGGTAGCTGATGGGGTTGGTGTGAGTGTTGAGCCTTGAGGGACTGTGGAGTTCTGGGTGGCCAGTGTGCTCTGGGTAACCTGAGGACTCTCAGTGGTTGGAAAACCTGAATCTAAAAACAGAATAAGACATTTGAGAAACAACCATTCAATCCGCTTATCTGTCAGCATCAATTAGGACACTCGGGTTCACATTGCTAAGGAAAAGTCTTTGTACACTCTCTTAGGTGTAAGGTACATGGTAGAAAACATCTCAGGAATTTGTCTTATATCAATCCTAAGGATGACCTTTTTCAACCAAACAAGACACCCATCAAATGTCCTTCAGCTCCTCACAAGCCATTCCTTGTCAAATCATCCTTCACTCATCGTGCACTTCGGCACCAACCAGACAAATCAGGTGCCGGGTTCCTGGCACACAACTCACTAAACCCAGCCTCTGGGGATTCATTTCTACCATTCTCTCCATCCAGAGTACTTATTCTTGTCTGCTCCACCAAGCAATCTCCACTACCCCCATCAGAGTTGGTTCATTTCTCTCACACCCACATCCAGCTCAACCCCTCTCCAAGATGCCACTCCAGCTGTCTCTACCCTGCTCTGATCCTCCTCGACCTTCTCAAGAGTTTTATTCTTCTTCTTAAAGACTTACTCTGAATGCAACCTAGATCACTGTACACTTGTTGATATAGTTCTACCTTATACACATATATATACATATATGGTGATTCTCACATACAGACACTATATTCTTTATATGTATGTGCATACATATATAAATATGCATATATGCATATATATATATATATTCCATATGCACACAAAAATGGTTTAGAGACTAAGTAGGCAGGTTCCAGAAACAAACATCCAGTTTTTAAAACTGACTTCACAGCCCTGGCTGGTGTGGCTCATTTCATTGAGCACTATTCTGCGAACCAAAGGGTCATTGGTTCAATTCCCAGTCAGGGCACATGCCTTGGTTGTTATTCATGCCAGTGGGGGGCACATGAGAGGCAACCACACATTGAAAAATAAATTAAAATTTTTTTAATTTTTAAAAAATAGAACTGACTTTACCAATTACTAGCTGAACAAGTTACTTAGGCTATTCCACCTCAATTTTCTTATCTATAAAATAGAGATAATAGCAATACTCTACTTTCTAGGGTTGTTTTGAACAATAAATATATTAATGCATATTAAAAATGTAGAACTAGGTAGGCTGCCTTACAGCTCTGGTTTTATTCATGTATTTAGACATCTTACATATCCATCTTACTTGCTTTCTTGTTTTTGACCCAGGCAACAGCCAGAGGTGGCCAAGGCAGCAGATGTCAGTGTCTCAGGACATTAGTGGTCAGGAGGTACTGAGGCAAGAAATTAACAGCTAACTTACTATGGGATCCTAGAGTTTTAGAGCTCAAAAAAAAATTTAGAGATCACGTTGTCCACTCTCCTCAATACTAAAAACCTCAGAGCTTAACCAAGATTTCATAGAGAGCATATAATTAATCAGGTGCCCAAACCAGATCCTCCAGCTCAGAATCTGATGCGATTTCAGCCACATTCCAGATGGAGTTAGAAACTGTGTCTTCTCCTCCCCAAGCCCACATTCTCTATAAGACATCAACTACTACAAGAAAGAAAGCAGGAACCTTTGCTATTTGTTTTATTGACACCAATGTAGGAATGTGGTGCCAACCAAGGCAAAATTTACACAGCCTAAAGCAAGGTCTTTGTGATCTCAAAGTCCACCTTTCATCTCTATAAAACAGTACTAGGACGAGCACCTACCTTCATGTGAGCTTTTGCCAAAAAAGTAACCTTTCAATAAACAGCAACTTCTACTGTGACAATAGTTAGTGTAATTATCGATAACCAACTGGAGCCTCATTTTAAGAGCTAAAACTAAATAAGCCCTACAGATCCTTTCATTTCTAGCAGTCCAAGCCCCTGCTCTGCCCACGGCTGGCACAGAGGATCTTTGGTCCTCTGTGTTTGCAGGGAATTCAAAGCACAGGACATGGTAGAAAATACACTGGAAAAGAGAGAAAGCCACAGAAGAGAAAACTGAGGTGCAAACATGCCATCTTCTCCATTGGTCTGAGTCCAGCCCTCCCTTTACTTTGGCCAAAGCACACAATCCCCACTGTTTCTTTACTCATTTAACAGGTATAATATAACCTAACACTGAAGTAGGGGTTTCATCAAAAACCTTTGGCCCATTATTGCCTGTAAATATAGCCTACATAATTTTCAAAAGCTAAATTCATTTTAACACTAAAAAAAATCAAAGGATGTCTAAACATTCCAATGTCTAGCTTCTCTTGAAAACACAGAACTGAGTTCATGTTTATTACAACAGCAAACAGCTGGCACTCAGGGGGCATCTATGGACCCTCTTCACCCAAAACGCAACTGCCCCCATCCTGGTCCACCTCCCCACTGGATCTCATTTACAGAGCTTAATTGGCCCTTCCAAGGATTTGAATTTAGGACCCCCTTCTTTAAGGCTTTTTAAAGACTCACCGATACTCAATGGATCTTTTATTCACCTTTTGCCCCCAGGAAAAGTTGATGCCAAAAAGAGGCAAAGGGTGAGAGAAGAGGATTAAGGCAAAAGCTCACATCACTGAGGCCTTGAAGAATTCTGATCTGTGCTTAAATCAGTGCAAAAATAGAAGGCAAATAACTACATACCAGATGCTGTGGGAGCAAAGGTAAACTTGATAAAAACTGCTATCAGTGCAGAAAGAGCAATGTAATGTAAAGGTTAGGTGGCTACGCCAGGCATCGTAAATACATATTGAACTGTCCTGTCATCAGCATTATCAGCAGACACTATTTCTTGTCTCAGTGTTCCCGGTAATCAAGGAATTTGTTGCAGGCTGAGGTGCAACATCCAAGAGAGTGCATGATACTTGCCTTTGTGATTTTCAATGGTCCCACTGGTGATAAACAAGAGGGTGAGAAGGGCCACTGTGATTGCAGTCATCATTACAAGGAGGAAAATCAGTAATGTCTCTAATAAGGAGAAGGTACGTTTGGCCATTTTTCCTAAGAAAAAACAGAGATAGAAGAGACAGTAAAAGTAAAAGACAGAATCAAAAATTAAAATGTATTTGCTCCGAGCTTCCCAAGGTATCGTAGCTCTTTCATATGAATAGTCTATACCGGGCAAATACACAAGCATACTCATTACTAGTTCCATATCCCAAGCCCATTACAGAACTCTTTGATAAGTTCAGATGGCGTTTCCAAATTCTTATCAGCACAGTGCTCATTCTGGCACCCACTACTCATCACTTGACATTGGCAACTAAGCAAAAATCTGTTTGCATCCCTTGACTACATCATTACTGCTTTCATTTTATGGTGATGATGTTATTTATAAGTCTGTACACGGGTCTAGGTTGGAGCACTTCTGTCGATGGTGATGACTGATCCAGCCATGCTGTGTGCAGTTGTGAGAAGTCTTGCTAAGGTGATGGCTTGACTCTGTCACTAAACATAAGTAAAACTGTCTTGTCCACATGGAGGTGAAATTCATACCTTTAGCATTTAAACTCCATGATTTAACTTTAAATACTACCTGATAAGAAAATGGCATAAGAGGGGGGCAGGTTTGGGCATCTCTGTCTCAAGACAGGTGTTAATAAAATTTCCCTCTTCAGTGATAAGAAGGATCTCCCACACTTTGCAAACCCTGTAGCAAAGGGTGTGGATAAAAATAAAAATGCCCCTGTACTCTACAAAAGCAGAAAAGGTACTTGTAAATATTTAGGATATTTTAGGAGGAGAATTCATCATTACTCAGAGAAAGTATAGAAGCTAAGAATTCTTACAATATAACATATATTGTATGAAACTATATTGTCGTAGTTAAATATTGGATTTTGAAGTCTGACCCCAGAACTTAAATCTCATTTCTGCCACTTACTGCAACAGAACTTGGGAAATCTCAATAAGCCTCAATTTTTCATCCATAAATAAGAATGTGATGATGATAATTTTAGTACCTATCTCATAGAGTTCATATAAAAATAAGAGGAGATAATAGAATAATAATTCATTCCATAGAATGTACTGTGTTCAAAATCTTGATGTTCATCATTGGGCTCCAAAATGGCGAACACTCTGTGCTCCTCATGGTCCTTAAAGGGAGTTTATGTGAGACACTATTAAAGGATTATTGTAATCACAGGTGGAGACTTGGGAACCCACTTTATTAACCCCTGCCTTAGGAAACCTAAGCAATGAGATGGGATTGGAATCACCAAACTTGCCCCCCACAAATGGTATTACATGGCTAAGATATTGCTACCCCAAGAGTTGTAAATTGGCAACAAACACTTGTGTTTAATATTGCCCAGACAATTTTTTTGCTTCAATTTGACTTAATTCACAAGAAAAAAAGATAAATCTTATATTTTTATACAGTACACATTTACATATCTGAAACTTCAAATTTTCTTTCAAAATACTTCATAATATATGACAACACTGAGCCAGCATTCCCATGTGCCAAGAGTTTCAAAACTTAGTAGGTGCTGTTCCCTTTAGATGGGACATGCCTTCTCCAATGTACCATAGTCCTACCCAGTGGGTCTTGTCCATCTAAGTCAATGCCTGGTCTTTGTAATCACTTTATTTTTGCAACTCCTGAACCAGAGGTTAAAAATCAGTCTACCAGCAAATATTTCTGAGGTAGGGCTGAACTGGGAGTGAATGAGGAAACTGGGGTATCTTCCCGAATTTCCTAGTTATTGGTAGGCTTTCCCCATCTGTCTCTTACCACCATCATCTCCTTCAACACCAGCACCAGCAACAACTTCAGATTTAGGTTCTGTACTTAAAATTTAGATAGAAATTAGTTCTGTATCTTGGTCCCAAGTTTCACTGACAGCTTCTGGAAGTCAGGAAGCACATCTAAGATATGCCTCTGAAACTTTGATGATCCAAGAGGTTTACTGGTCATTGGCTATTATTTCAGTAGCAAACTTCAAACCCAGTATACCTAGTTCATGCTCTAAGCTTTGGTTTCTATAAGCCTTTCTACTGGCTGAGGCAGCTTCTGTACAAAAGACCCAATTAAAAATGGATGACTTCCCTGGCCAGGTGGCTCAGTTCATTGGAGCATTATTCTGTACACCAAAATTTCAACACACCTGAACTTTTCAATACACCTGGTTGAAAGTTCAATTCCTGACCAGCATACATGCCAGGGTTATGGGTTCAACCATCATGTGAGAACAAGTATGAGAGACAACCAATCAAAATCTCTGTCTCAAACTTCCGGCCAAGATGGAGGCGTAGGTAGATGGAAACACTGTGCCTCCTCGCACAACCAAGTTTAAAGACAACAAACTTTAAGTAATAAAAACACAGCCAAAACACAGAAAATTGAACTGTATGGAAGTCCGACAACAACACCATTCAGCCAGACCAGTAAGAAGGGCGGAGTCAGTGGCCAAGCGGTCAGGCAGGAAATATCGGCCAGACTGACCCAGGAGTGCAGTCGGTGGTTGGCAGATCCCAGGTGTGGGGTGGCAACAGGCAGACCCAGTGAGGGTTCAAGGTGGCTGGCTGACTGCGGTCACACATTCACACACAGATAAACCAAGCCAAGGAGCAAGCAATGAGACACATCACTCACACTAAGGCCCCAGCGACGAGAATTAGAACCTGAAAGCACCAATTGGAAAGACTTTTGGGGTTGAGATGCTGGGAGAGGCTCCTAGGCTCACAGAGAGTTTGTTGGAGAGACCCACAGAGTCCTGGAGGGTGCACAGGCCCACACACCTGGGAGCCAGCACCAGCGGGGCCAGGTTTGCTTGCAGGAAGCAGCAGAGGGGACCGAAATCCAAGAGAGAGCAGAACAAACACCATTGCCCCTCTCTGACCCCGCCCCCACATACAGCATCACAACCCAGCAACTGTGTTGCCCCACCCTGGTGAACACCTAAGTCTCCGCCCCTCATACATAACAGGCTCCAACAGACCAAAACATTATGGGTCACGAACAGCTCAAAGCCCCAGAGCCTATAATTCTAAGCGACCAAGAGATACCCAGCCTTTCAGATGCACAGTTCAAAATACTGGTGATCACGATGCTCACAGAACTCGTTGATTTTAGTCACAAATTAGATGAAAAAATGAAGGCTACACTAAGTGAAATGAAGGGAAATGCACAGGAAACCAATAGTGATGGAAAGGAAACTGGGACTCAAATCAAGCAAGTGGACCAGAAGGAAGAAAAAAATGACCAAACAGAAAAGAATGAAGAAACAAGAATTCAAAAAAATGAGGAGAGGCTTAGGAACCTCCAGGACATCTTGTGAATTGAAGTACCCACTGAGCTAAAGCCAGCCCACCAGGATATCTTTAAATGTTCCAACATTTGAATTATAGGGCTACCAGAAGGGGAAGAGGAACAGCCACTAGTGGAAAACTTATCTGAACAAATAATAAAGGAGAACTTCCCCAATCTGGCAAAGACAATGGACTTCCAGGAAATCCAGGAAGCTCAGAGAGTCCCAAAGAAGTTAGACCCAAGAAGGAACACACCAAGACACATCATAATTACATTAGCCAAGATTAAAGTGAAGGAGAGAATCCTAGAAGCAGCAAGAGATAAGGGGATAGTCACCTACAAAGGACTTGCCATCAGACTGTCAGCTGATTTCTCAAAAGAGATGTTCCAGGCAAGAAGGGGCTGGAAAGAAGTATTCCAAGTCATGAAAGTCAAGGACCTACGTCCAAGAGTGCTCTATCCAGCAAAGCTTTCATTTAGAATGGAAGGACAGATAAAGTGCTTCTCAGATAATGTCAAATTCAAGGAGTTCATCATCACCAAGCCCTTCCAAGATAAAGAAGGTAAAAAATATGAACAGTAAAAGGACAGCATACTCACAGTTATTAACAACCACACCTAAAACAAAAGCAATCTAAGAGGACAGCTAGATCAGGAGTGGAACCATAGAAATGGAGATCACATGGAGGGTTAGCAACAGGGGAGTGGGAGGAAAAGGGGAGAAAAGGTACAGAGAATAAGTAGCATAGACGGTAGGTAGAAAATAGATGGGGGGGAGGGCAAGAATAGTATGGGAAATATAGAATCTAAACAACCTGTGACACATGGACATAAACAAAAGCGGGGAATGGTGGGGGAGGTGTGTGCAGGGTGGAGGGGAATGAAGGGGGAAATAGGACAACTGTAATGGCATAATCAATAAAATATATTTTAAATTCTGTCTCACATTGACGTTTCTCTCTCTCTCTTTCCACCCCTTCCCTCTCTCCCTCCCTTCCTGTCTCTCTAAAATCAATGAAAACATTTCCTCGGTGTCAATCATCAATTAAAAAAAAATCAGTGACTGACAGCTGGACCTCTTAACTCCAGATCACCTATAGTCAGATTGTATATGTAAATGTGGCCATGTGGTAGGGGTCTGTGTAACAAACAGATGTGGTATAAAATCACGCTTTTTAAATATTTTTAAAAATTTTCTCTGTTGACTGATTACCACTACTAGCCTTTTGTACAAGTCAACAGTAGCACCCGATCTAACAGTTGAGTTTCCACTTCTTACTTAAATTTCAGTGATGTACCTCAGGTGTTTCACCACTCATCTTTTTGCCAGAATTATTGCCAACACATGACAATTCTTTTTGACCCCATGATCACTATTTATTTTTCATTAATGATTAAAATCTGAATTCAAACTTTAAAGCAAATGCCTGTTCGGAAAGGCAAATGAACCTTAGAGAGCTAAACCCAATAATTACATTTTAAAGCATTATACATTTCCTAATCGTTTCCAGTTAATCTAGCAGAATCCCGAAAGGTCAATGATGAGCCCCTAATGTGACAACAGCAAGCCACTTGTCACATCTTTCCCATGCTGAGGTCCCTATTTCTCAAGACCATGACAGTAAAAAGTAATAATATGGCAAAATGGGTTTCCAAAGCTAAGAAAATGGTGTGAAGATTTAGGGTTTCATCAAGATCTCTGAGGCAGTGGATTACTCAAGATCCATCCCTCCCTCTCCGAGAAAATACAGGCATTCTTACCTTACTCAACCACTCAAAAGAAGTTTTGCATTCAGTAAAGCAAATGATGGTCCAGAATTGTGTTTCCTTTCCCTTGCACGTTGCTCAGCAAAGACTTCTCAGCACTTGCTGACACATATGAAGGAAAGATTTTTCACAGCGATGTTCAAGAGAGTTAGAGTTCTCATTATCGTAACTTTGTGGGCTTGGTACAAGGATAAGATTGAAGTGTGTTAATAATAAAGGGCTTATTTGCAAACTCTCCCCTGAGCTGACCTGACGCTGAGGTGGAAGTTGCATAAGGCCTATGGGATTGAAGGTCAGTTCCATGCAATGTCTATAAGCTGGATCACAAAAATCAAAATAAAACAAAACAAAAAACCACCTGCTTTATTCACTCCTGGTCACTCAAACACATAGTAGACAGGACAGTGAGAACCTAGGAAAATTTCTGGGCAAGTAGAATGAAGGAACTGAAACAAGAAAAATAAACAAAGCCAAACAGTTCGAGCAGCTTATAGCCAGCTGGTGAATCACAAGACCTTATCTCTCCCCTGACCAAGGACACTGGAGAGCACATTGTTTATACTCTTCACCCTAACCAAAGAACACGTAGCTTAAATCTCACGGATCTGGACAAATAAAGAGCAGAGACCCAATTAATGCCATTTGTGCCAGCTAAACCCAAGGACAGATAAAGTCAGAGGAATAACAAAAACCCCATTACAAGTCAGACAGACCCAAGGTAAGAGTAAAACAGTATAACAGACCAAAAAATTATTCCCAAGCTCATTCCCCATTTATACACTCATTTTGACACATCGACATATTTAAAATGCATCTGGAAAGCTGATGAATATTCTACTGAAATTCTCCCCTAAAATTCTCACTCACAGAAAGAAGATAAAAAGTCCTCAGAACAAAGATTTAGTGAGGTGGGTGGGCTCTAGATCCTGCCCACACCCTTTCATGACATGTTCTTATTTCCTCCTCAACTCTAAGGGCCCCCATGAGACTCACAGCCAGGGGAGCAGCAGGCAGTGGGCAGTGGGTAGCAGCAGCTGCTCCTGGGTTCACCCCCCACCATCCTGTCTCCAAAGCCCCTTTTTTCTGACTTCCCAGTGAGCAAACAGCCACCTGTCCCTGCCTCATTCCTTTCCTATAACATTTCTAGGGAGCCAGAGCAGGGCACTGCCTAGTCTTTCTCCTGTTACTCCTTCTACCCTAAGTCCTTCCTTTGTTTCACTCTTCTTTTATCAGTATAGAAGTCTTTTATTTTTTTCACACTTAGGCCATGAATTTATAGGGAATGGGTTCCAGCACCTCAGACTCCTTTGCATTGGTTCTCACGCAGTGCGCTGCTCTGCGTGGAGCAGGAGGACGCTTCAGTTGAACCCAGGTGCCTTTCCCTTTGGCTTCCTTCTTTTTCCGATCATGTTCCTCACACAGTTCAGGAAGCTGTCTCGACTGTTAGAGTGCTTAATATGCTCAATTCGTACATTAATTCTCTCGGCCCCTCACTTGTTTGTTTACAACAATGCCCACCACATGCTGGGTGATTTTGAGATTATTAAAGACAATAAACCACTGGAAGTCTGCTGGAAACAGCCATCTTCCAGTGTTCTGCTGTCTTTAATAAATGTTCTCCTAAAATCTCCTGGACTCGTGTTGTGAAAAGTTTCCTACATGATATCAAGAACCCACACACTACAGGCCGGCCTGAGTCAGGCTGGTCCCTGACTGGTAACAATGGCCTGGGCCGTGGGTCCCCGGGAAATATTTATACAAATTTCAGAACAGAAAAGCGTTTTCTATTTTTAGATTCTCATGTGCAAAAAGAATGCAAAATTTTAGATTAAGAATGTGAATAATGAACATATAACAGAGTAAGAATGATGTACAATCATTAAAAATTGTATTGAAGAAAAAACCTTAATGACATGAAAAAATTACTAAGAATATTAGGTTATTTTAAGTTTATAAAAAAATTTGATATCATTTGTGTAAAGTATACATTATTATATAGGTGTGGTCAAAAAGACTACAAGAAAAGTACAGCAAAGCGTTAAGAAGTAATTATCTGGTGTTAAGATTGTGGGTATTTTTTTAAATCTTTTGATTCAGTATTTCCTGTAATAGCCATGTAACACTTTTGTAATGGGAAAATAAAATGTTTACCTTCTCTTGGAGAATATATACTATATAACAGCATGAAGTTAAACAATGGCCAAAAGAGATGGAGACAGAAAGAAATAGGCCAAACCCCCCTGTTTTTTAAGTAAACCCAAGCTGTCCAAGAAATAGTTTGAAGAAGACTGCGCAGGCCACTTAGTTCCTGGCAGTGTTTGTGTAGAAACCAGCCCTCAATGGTCCAGCCCTCCTGCCTGTCATTAGCATAATGATGAAAACAAAGCTGAGGCAACACCCAATTCAAGAATATAACACAGATGGAATTGCTTCCTCCCCAACCCTTATTCCCAGCCACCCCATTCCTGTTCCAGAGGCAATCACCACCCACCCATGTTTTGTAAATCTTTGCAAAGTGATTCTATGCATATTTCTGTCTTTTTGATACAATTAGCATCATTCTGCTTCCCTTCACTTAATGTATAGTAGAGAATATAACTATATATAGAATGTATATAGGCCTTATTCTTGTTAATGGCTGTGTAATATCTGATTACATGATATACCTGCAAATTCCTAAAAGCAAAATCGTTGGGTCAAAGGGGAGCATTTACAATTTCGTATCAGATGTCTGGTCAAGATGGAGGTATAGGTAGAAAAACTGTGCCTCCTCGCAACCAAAAGGACAACAACAAATTTAAAAACAAAAAAGTCAACCAAAACAACCAGAAAATCGAACAGTATGGAAGTCTGAAAACCAAGGAATTAAAGAAGAAACATTCATCCAGACCAATAGGAGTGGCCGAGATAGACAGCTGGGTAGAGAGGCCTCATGGCAAGGTGGCGGCTGACAGACTGGGCAAGGTGGCGGCTGGAAGACCGGGTGGTTCCACATTTGTATGCAAATAAGCCAGGAGGAACAACTGGGGAGTGAGGCAGACTGCATGGGGAAATAAAGGGTCAAAACCTCTGACTGAAAAGACCCACTGGGTTTTGCAGTGCCAGGAGAAACTCCCAGCCTCATGGGAGAGTTTGTTGGAGAGACCCACAGGGTCCTACAATGAATGCAAACCACCTACCCAGGAATCAACACCAGAAGGGCCCAATCTGCTTGTGAGTAGTGGGAGGGGGGGACTGGAAGCAGCAGATTGCTGAGTGGGCCGCATTGTTCCCTCTCAGACCCTTCCCCCACATACAGCACCACAACACAGTAACATCAGTTGCCCTGCCTGGTGAATACCTAAGGCTCCACCCCTTACCACATCACAGTTGTGCCAAGACCAAAAAAATGGCCCAAATAAGAGAACAAATTAAACTTCCAAACAAAATACAATTAAGCAATGAAAAGATAGCCAACCTATCAGATGCAAAGTTCAAAATACTGGTAATCAGGTTGCTCACAGAATTGGTTGAGTACCGTCACAAAATAGAAGAAAAAGTGAAGGCTATGTACAGTGAAATAAAGAAAAATGTACAGGGAACCAACAGTGACAGAAAGGGAACCGGGACTCAAATCAAGAGTTTGGACCAGAAGGAAGATGTAAACATTCAACCAGAACAGAATGAAGAAACAAGAATTTCTTAAAAATGAGGAGAGGCTTAGGAACCTACAGGACAACTTTAAATATTCCAATATCTGAATCATAGAGGTGCCAGAATGAGAAGAGGAAGAGCAAAAAATTGAAAACTTATTTGAAAACATAATGAAGGAGAACTTCCCCAATCTGGCAAAGGAAATAGACTTCCAGGAAGTCCAGGAAACTCAGAAAGTGCCAAAGAAGATGTACCATGCTACATCATAACTACATTACCCAAGATTAAAGATAAAAAGAGAATCTAAAAAGCAGGCAGAGAAAAGGAGACAGTTACCTACAAAGGAGTTCCCATCAGACTATCAGCTGATTTTTCAATAGAAACCTTGCAGGCAAGAAGGGGCTGGAAAGAAGTATTTGAAGTCATGAAAGGTAAAAACCTACATCCAAGATTACTCTATCCAGCAAAGCTCTCATTTAGAATGAAAGGGCAGATCAAGTACTTCCCAGACAAAATCAAGTTAAAAGAGTTCACCATCACCAAGCCATTTTTATATGAATGTTAAAGGGACTTACCTAAGAAAAAGAAGATCGAAAGTATGAAGAGTAAAATAACAACAAACTCACAACTATCAAAAACAGACCTAAGAAAAAATGAAAACAAAAACAAACTAAGCAAACAGCTAGAACAGGAACAAAATCACAGAAATGGAGATCACATGGAGGGTTATCAGTGGGAAAGGGGAGGTGGGGTGTGGGGGAAAAGGTACAGGGAATAAGTAGCATAAATTGCAGGTAGAAAATAGACAGGGGGAGATTAAGAATAGTATAGGAAATGGAGAAGCTAAAGAACTTGTATGTGTGGCCCATGGACATCAACTAAGACGGAGGGGAAATGCAGGAGGAAGAGGGTGTGCAGTGCCCAGGAGGGGAAATAAAGGGGAGAAAAGGAGACAACTGTAAGGGCATAATCAATACAATATATTTAAATGAATAAGTCAAATGCGCCAATATTTGCAAATAAACCTACGTGAGATCTGTGCTGGCATGTATCAGAATCTCTGTTTTACACACCTCCACTGACAGGACAGCTCAGGCTCTCTGACCCTTGTCACTGTGACAGGTAAAAAAAAAGTGCTATTTCCTCATGGTCTTCATTTGCATTCTCTTCTGAATTAAGCTAAATGTATTCACACATTTTTAAAAAGAGATTATATATATATATATATATATATATATATATATATATATATACCACACATAGTAATGTATCTTAGCTACTTCTCTGCTATTCCAGAGGGGAACGGGTTAAACTGGCATTAAACAAGTTTCACGTGGTGTTTGTGTTAAAATTCTTGGTGTCAAGCAACAGGGACCAAATAGAGCTAACCTAAGGCAGAGGGAAAGAGAGAGAGAAGTAAATTCATTGGAAGGCAGGAAAAGAGATTGGAGTCTCAGGCTCAAAAGGGCCAGATACCAGGAAGGCTCAGGGAGCCTAAGTCGTGGGAGCTATTGTGCCATCTCTTTAGGGCATCACCACTGGGAGGGATTCCCTCCAAGTGCATGGTCTTTGTGCTACTCTACTCAGGATTTCATTCCTGAAACACACCTGACTGGTCCGATGTAACTAGCACATTTATCCCTCGCCTGGATGGACATGTAAAAAGAAGTCCCAACGAGACTACCGCACCCCAAGAGGAAAGGGTTGTTCTCCAAAATAAAGTCAAGGCGGGTCATACAACAGATACCGGGCTGGCCTGTCATCGAATTTCCTTTTCCTTTGCAGTGGGATGGCCTCTGAATTCTCCCTGACCTCTCCTGACACCTTCCTTCCCACGAAAAGGAGCCTTGCCATGCTTATCACTGTGAGACCTGCTAGGTGACCCACATATCTAGTCAGACAAGATCATTTGAAACAGGGCTTTCGTGGATGACAATATCATAATATTCGATTTCCCCAGACAACATTTGAAGACCCATATCTGAAAGCTAAGGGGTAAGAATCAGAAAGACTCTGAACACTGCGTTCTCAGAGCCAGTGGGGGAACGACGGTGGCCCAGGGGACTTCTGGTGCCCATCAAAACAGCCGACTCCTATAGCCAGGAATAAGAGTATCTTGAGGTGAAGGGAAGATAGAATCACAGCAAACATTTTGACTTGTACATATGGCTTATTTCTGTCTGGATGGCCTTCAGATAAATCCTGTCATAACAGGAAGGATCCTTGAGGCAGCAGGAAAGGATGCACTTCCCAAACCGAGGGAGGGATTACAGGAAACCCCTAGGTGGGGAATTGAAGCCACAGTCAGTGTGTAACTCCATATTCCTGGGAGAGAGTGAACAAGACAGAACATAACCTCTGCCCCCCAGCACCCTGTGTCCCCTGTGCAGGGCTAGGAAATACTCTTACCCACTTCCAGATCGTGGCAGTAGGAGGAGGGGCAGAGACACTGTGCGAGCTGATGCGTGGTAGATGTCAGCTGGACTTGGCTGACAAGGTGGACACTCACACAGCACATAGGTTTGGGGGGGAAAGACTTTAAAATAAAGGGTATGCAGAAATTTTTTTGCCTTGCCCTCACGTACACGGTCAGGAGCCAGCTCCCAGAGTCCAAGCCCCACACACAGGACACGTACCTCACCAGCACTGGGCCTGCAGGATGCTGAGGTCCTGCACCACATGGCACAGGCCCTGGACCTCTCCCATTCTCTCACTCTGAGAGAAGCACACAGACTCAAGGGCCAGGCACATTTGATGGCCCGGGGGTGGCGAGCAGCCTTGGACACCCGGGTCCCTCAGACAGAGCCCCTAGCACAACTGGTCGCAGTGATCTGGCAGTGTGCCCCGGCCCCAGGAGAGAGAGGAAGCTGCAGCAAGGCAACAAAGACACTGGCTCCACGAGCGCACACTCCTGAGAGAAAGAGAGCGCCAGGAGCTGGAGAGACAGACACCCATCTGGTAGCAGCCTTGGGACCCAGGAGGACAGACAAGAATGGAGAGCGGTGTCCGGACACTGATTCTGGTCCTGGGGGTGGCTGGCTTCTTTCTGTGTTTTGCAGAAGAAAATGGCTTAGAACTGGGAGATCCCCAGCCCCCCAAATTGGACACCATTTTAATAAAAATATTTTTCCTTCCCAGCAATTATTGTGTTATGCTTGTGGACAGTGGTGAGAGGCCAAATCTGACTTTGTTCAGTAACACTGTTAGCTAGGATGATGGCGACTACTCTTCTCCACTCTCCACCCCAAGACACTCATTCACGAACACACATTCTGCCCATTTTCTGTGCCTGAGCCCCTGAGAGTGTAGGCACAGAAAAGGTTGGTTAAAAAAGAGCACGATCCAGCAATAGCTCCAGGATGCAAGCCAAAGTCTCTAGATTCCTAGACAAGACCTCTTGCCCTTCAACAAACCCTTACTATATCCACTGTGACTTGGGCCCTCGTGTGGCAGGCTCTGGGGATGAGCAGGGCCAGGTGTTCATTCCTTATTAGCAAATGATAAAGCAAAGCTGTATCTTCTGTCTCTTAACATCCTTCCAGAGGAAGAAACTACCCAGCACAAGGTAAAGGCAGCTGGGAAGAAACACAAGCTGTATTCAAGTCAAAAGAACATGTCCTCCCACACCCTAACTCCTTAATCAGCATCAAAAATTCTCTTAATATTTCACTTATGCCTACAGGCTAAGGCCACATACGCTCCATAGCTGCATCCTCTCCCATTCTTTAATTCTCCGTGTAATCGAAGATTAAGCCGCTTTTAAAAACTATGTAGTATTTCTCATATCACTCAGACTGTGTGGTCTCTACATACTATTTCTTACTAAAAGGAACAAGAGGTCCTTGAAGAAATGGCTGGAGCTGGGGCAGGAAATACATGAACTAAACCTACAATGCTTTTTAGTTCCAGAAATCAAGGAAGCCATTGAGATGATCAGAATTGTGTCAAAAAGAACTAGAGCTTCACACTAGCCAAAAGTAGGTCAATCTCAGCATCAAAATAACTAGGCCAAAATGGGTCAATTTGAGCCAAAAATAACTGCAATAGATTGAAGCAAATCAAATTTCCTAAATCCACGATGCCATAATGATACTTTTAAAAAGTCCCCATTGATTAACTCAAAAGATGCTAGGGAATCCATTTTTTTTTTTAACTATAGATAGAAGTTCTTATCACTTCCTCCAAATACATGTAATTCTTTTTTTTTTTTTAGATTTTATTTATTTATGTTNGCAAATCAAATTTCCTAAATCCACGATGCCATAATGATACTTTTAAAAAGTCCCCATTGATTAACTCAAAAGATGCTAGGGAATCCATTTTTTTTTTTAACTATAGATAGAAGTTCTTATCACTTCCTCCAAATACATGTAATTCTTTTTTTTTTTAGATTTTATTTATTTATCTTTAGAGGGGAAGAGGAGGAGAGAAGGATCAATGTATGGTTGCCTCTCATGAGTCCCCTGCTGGGAACTGGCCTGCAACCCAGGCATGTGCCCTGACTGGGAATTGAACCACGATTGTGTGGCTTGCAGGCCCGTGCTCAATCCACTGAGCTACACCAGCCAGGGCCCCATTTGTTTTTCGGAAAACTGGTCAGGAATAAAAGTAGGGGAAGAAGTAGTCAAGAATGTACTCTGCTTTTCCTAAATAAAAGTATCTTTGGGAAGCCATACTGTTGATGAGGGATAGTTTCTCATTATCAAAGTATTCCAGCTAATAGTAAGAGAGGAATGATTGTCTCAGACCCTACATGTTTTGCGAAGTCCTGTTGACCTGAGGGATCTAGGCAATGACCATCAATGGCTGGCTGCTTATGTCACCAAAACAGAGAACCAGATATTGCAAGCCTCGGAATGCTGTACACAAATCACCTCTCACGTGTTCTGATTAACCCCAGATTGAATCAGCCTCTGGATATCAGTGCCTCTTTATAGGAAATATAAAAGACTATGGAATATGTTACAGGACAATGTGGAGATACAAGAAGCAAGGTCCAGACCATGAGAGACTCTCTACAACAAATGACCTAGTTTCTTTAACAAATAAATTGGAAGCAGAGAAGGGAAGAACAGAAGGTGGAGGAGAACAAGGGGTTGGAAGGAGAGGAAAGGGAGGAGGAGAAGGGAAACAGTAGGTGAAGAAAGACTGGAGAGGAGAGAGAAAGGCAAGGGAAGGAGAGGGCTCAAGAAAGAGGAAAAGAGAGGAAAGCTATAGATTAAAAGAGGCTCGAGAGACATCAGTCAACTATAAGCCCCAAACCATCATTATTTGGAACTGGATTCAAACTGTGTTTTGAAATTATGGGACAATTGGAATAATTTGAGCACTGACTAGTTATTTGATGACATTAAGGCATTATTGTTTTAAATGTTAATGGAATAACGATTTTGTAATTATACTCTTTTTTTAAAAAGTCCTTTTTTTATATATATTCCAAAAATGCCAAACGTGCAAAAATCTGATTAATGGATGGACGATGGACAAGTGGAAGAACAGATGGACGGAAAATAAGCTTTGCTCTTTACTAGGCCAGTGGACAGGAGGGAGGTGGGTTAAAAGCACCGAGGAAGATATTGTAGACTATTTCACTCAACAATCTTCTCAAACACGTCTAGTGCACAGGGGCTGGACCCTCATTTGCCTAGCGTTCCAGATGTATTCAGTTGGCCAAGCAGTACTTCTAGTTTTTTCCATACAATGGCTCTAGTAGCACTTAGTTGTCTTTAACTTTATTTGCAACAATTTTGTTAGATTGTATTGTGACATCTGTCTTATCAGTGTGCATTTAAAAAAAAACCTTATCAAAATTGGTGAATTTTTGTGCAGCCATTTTAATATTAAAGGTAGAAGAAAATATGCAATGTTTTCAGCTTATTACGCTTGATTATTTCAAGAAAGGTAAAAATGCAACTGAAATGCAAAAAATGATTTGTACAATATACAGAGAAGGCGCTGTACTAATCGATCGTGTCAAAAGTGGTTTGCAG
Source organism: Sturnira hondurensis (assembly GCF_014824575.4). Classification (NCBI taxonomy): domain Eukaryota; kingdom Metazoa; phylum Chordata; class Mammalia; order Chiroptera; family Phyllostomidae; genus Sturnira; species Sturnira hondurensis. The sequence continues at coordinate 4,273,409 of NW_028089315.1, forward strand.
AGTTTGTTGGTACTGTTGACATTTTGGCCAAATAATTCTTTCGTGTTTAGCAGCACCTCTGACCTCTACTCACTAGAAGCCAACAGCAGGAGATAGTGGACATATTCAAAATATCCAAATCAGTAGTTACTGGTGAAAATGAAAAATGTGTCTTTTATTTTCCAAAAACAAAAACAAAACTTGAACAGGTCTATTGGCCAACCCCAAACTTTAGGTGCTGCCTTTCAGAAGTCCTAGTGTGAGACTTCGCTTCAGAACTGAGTCACTCGGGATGAAGGGCCTGGGACACATTTTACTGGTTGGGTCATGGCAGCAGGACTCTGCTGGCAGCGTGGTGGCTGCCCAGATGCTGTAGCTGCTCTCTTATTCCATGACGGGGACCAGAGCAGCCCATTCCTTAACAGCTCAGTTCTGCAGTTCAAGTTGGGAAGCTGTTCCTCGAAGCTCAACCTCAATTCTCTGTCTTCAGCCTTCACAAAATTCTGCAAGTTGTTTCTATCCCTTAATACACCAGTCCCCAACATTTTTGGCATCAGGTACCAGTTTCATGGAAGACAGCTTTTCCACAGACATGGTGGGAGGGTGAGTAGGGGCATGGTTTAGGGGTGATTCAAGTGCAGTACATCAAGCTCACTCCCCATGCGACCCAAGTCCCAACAGGCCCGCACCAGCACCGGTCCACAGCCTGGAGGCTGGAAAGCCCACCCTTAATCTCTTTCTTCTTAAGCTAGTTGGAGTGGACTCTGTCATCTCCAACTGGGAAGCCATCCAAGCTAAACCTCACAAAAGTGAGCATTGGACCTCCCTTTGGAGAGGATGTGCTTTCCAATGACTGGACTCTGTGTATGCCTCGCTGCCTCTGGGAACATTTTTAAAGTTGAAAGTGATGGGCAGCCTGGCAGAATGACTTTTCATTAGGTCCAAAAAGAAATTCGTTGTAAGGCTAGCCCAGGGCTGCCATCCTGGCACCTTACCACTTCGTGAGTTTTGAAAGGCCTGAAAAACTCCTCTGAACCCCCAAGCAGTCCCACCATCAGTCGGCTACTTATAGAAATCGTCTTTTCACTGGTGTCAGTTCAATCTTGACCTCAAACTGCAAACAAGCATAAAAGAAAGAACAGAGTCCCTTTTGTTCCAAGCTGGAAGACTGTTTCTTAGCACACCCCTCTGCACCCATCACATGTCGAGCCTGAAAACGTGCCTAGGTGATGTACTTCACCGCAGGTGGAAGCCCAAGTTCATTCTCTGAGGACAGTCCCTGCTCCACAGTGGCTGGCACAGTGTGGAGGAAGATGAGGGCGCATCACAGAGGAGCACACTGGTCTCTTCTTCCACCAGGGATTCACAGAGTCCGTGTCCCAGGCATTCCTGACAGCTCTGCCTTCCTCAGAGGATGGGATAGATAAATTATTTGAGAGCCACAGAGTGGGTCTCCCCAAATTTATCCCAGCCCTACCTTCAACACAAAGGGCGAAATGATAAAGCGAGACACTGAGGCTACGGGAGAGCTGGAATGTGGAATCTGAAGATTGAGGCTTTTTTTTGCTCAGTGACCTTCATTTTCCTTATTGCCCAAAGGCAGGCTAACAAAAACCTACCTTGCCATGAGAGTCACACAGACAACATCTTTTTAAAAAGTTCTTTGCTAGCTCTACAGCACGTGAATGAGTTATTGTACTGGGCTGAATGTGGGTGCCCAAGAGTGGCAGCGTCCATGCTGTTTAAATCTTAGAGGTTATTTTCTTCCTGCATTCCTCAGACCGGGTTCTAAAGTTCTCCCTATTAAAATCTGACAAACCCAGCCTTGGGGGAAACAGTGTCTTGCTGATTTCAAAACATCCAAAGGGCTTCAAATTTAGAAATGACATACCTCCCCTACTTCCCTACTGTTAGATAAACAGTGCGGGGCCATAGAACCTTTGCAGAGTATGTGGAAATTATTCTCTGATGATTTATCTTTCTCCAAACCCAGAGATAAGAATTTATTGCATTTGGCAGTGACAAATTTGACCCGTTTGCCGTACAAGATTATGAAGGCAGATTAAGGGAAAGTGGGCTGCAGCTGCATTTGTCATTTTTTCAGGGACAGGGTGACAGTATATTTTGATGTACTTCTTCCCCTCTACGTAAATCTCAGAGGCTTAGCCTCTCCCACTTGTACCAGGCACTATGGAAAAAGTACCACACTGTCCATTCACAGAACTTAGGAAAGAAAAGACCAAGAGAAGCATAAAGCAGCTTGCTTATATCTCAGCCCAGCCCGCCCAGCCCGACTCAACGTTCTCCCTAGCCAATGGGGGAAAGGCTGACCTGAGTGGACCTGGGCATGAAAGCATATTGTCTTTCTTGTACTGAGCAGAATCCAGCCCGAGGAAGAACAGTGCTCGGCGAGAACTGTTCTCTTCCCTGCCTGGAGCAAATGCATGGCAGCCGTTCACAGATGATCCCCCACTAGATCAGGCAAAGAGCAAAAGGGACAGGGAAGCAGACCATCCCCATTCTGGAGAGTAAATGCATGCCATTGCTCTGACTCGTTCCCAAGGACTATCCACTGAATGCCCAGGAGGAAGAGAAAAAGTTCTTGCTCATAAGCATCCACCTGAAGCCATAACACCTGCAGGAGGATTTAACATCCTGGGTCTGTCATTGACTCGGGATGGGGCTAAGGGTTATGTGGCATCTGAAATACCCAATCTCAAAGGGTGCATCTGGGGAAATGAGAAGGGTTGTCTGCCTGATGCTCCCTCCACGGTGTGAAGGCCAGGAGCAAGACTAGGTGTGAACCGAAAGCTGAGGCAGGGCTTGGGTCCTGAAAGGCTGAGGTTAGAATATGAAGTTCCTACCTAAGGTTATCAGGGTCCCCGGAATCAAAGGGGCCAGGCCAGGAAGTCCATGAGATACAGCTAGAGCTCAGTGACAGGGGGAAACCACTTGGGAACCCCCAGCTTGCAGGAGCCAAAGGCCAGACCCCACTGGAATATAGAGCTGAGACCGGGTCAGGCAGAAATGAAGTCTAAACTAAAGCAGGTGAGGCAGGAGGACAAAGGAGCTGGTGATCCTGGGCAGAGACCCAAATCACCCACGGGGACTGTCCATGACTCCATTTAATGGGTCAGTGGTTTAAAGAGATTCACGTGGGTTGGGCCAGCTAATCGGGCCAGGACTTGAAAGACAGCAACTTATTAAGCTATTACTGTGTAGATACATATCAAGCCAGAGCAAGGGGGGTGGCCATCTTTTTAAATATGAAAGAAATAAAACAAAACAAAACAAAACAAAACTTATTAAACCCTTAGTTTGTTCTTCGTTGTAATAAATCACATGAATTCACTCATTTAATATTTATAGTAATACCATAAGGATGGTACTATTCTTAGACCCATTTTACATGAGTTAAAAAGCAAACAAAAAGGAGGGCGGCCCTAGAGAAGTAAAACAAATAGCCAAAGGTCCTACTGCCAATAAGAGACCAAGCTGGGTGCTGAGCCAAATCACCTGCCTTCCGATTCCTCTAGCTTAACCGTCAGCTGCACTGTGTATCATACGCATCTGCTTTTTACTAGTATTAATATACCTGACATTCTTAGAGTAACAACAAAATCATACCTAAAAAGTAGTCAAAAACACCAAGTTCATAAGAAGAAGACATTAACTATTCACAGTCAGGGATTGTGAGAAGAGGTCAGGATTCTAGAGCCATCTAGTTCTACCCCTTCCTCGTAGAGATAAAGTTGTTACTTGCCCAAAGTCACTGTGATGGAGATTTGCAGCCTTCATCCATAGCTGGTCCTCCTCTCTTTTGTGGGCATTCAAGAAGGACATCGGCTCCCTGGCAGTTGCAGGTCCATGGGCTGCGTGTGGCAGTGAACACGTGTCACTCTTGAGCTCAAGTATTTTAATGTGGAGGCATTTGAGAGGGGGTGTGAGTCCTTCCTGCCTTCTCTCCCTCGGCAGTGGTGACCCTAATAGCTTCATGCCCCAGATGATATGTTACAAGATCCCTGAGTCACCACTTGGAGGAAATCTAGCTCAGGGAGTCATCAGACCATAAGCATATTTTGCATAAACAAGAAACAGGTGCTTATGCACTAAGCAACTAAGATTTAGAGGGTTGGTTTTTTTTTTTTTTTTGGTCCTGTGCAATCCCCCCTACCCATATTCATTAACATAGTCACCTGATTATCACCAGTTAATAACATGACTCCTTAGCTGAATTATAAATCTTCTTAAAATTTCTTTCAGTTCCATAAATTCCACAAATCAAATGGTTTTATTTCTGAATAACTACATGCAGAATGATGAATTTGACCCTTATCTTTACCTCCCACAAAAATTAACTCAAAATGGATTAAAAACCTAACCATAATATCTGAAACTGTAAAACTCGTAAAAGAAAACATAAGGAAGAAGCTCCTTGACATTGGTCTTAGCAGTGATTTTTTTAATATGACAAAGAGCGTGAGCAACAAAAGCAAAAATTAACGTGTGGGACTACGACTGACAAAAAAGTATCTGCCCAGCAAAGGAAACAATTAAAAAGCAAAGGTAATCTACAGAATGGAAGAAAACATGTGCAAACCACGTGTCAGATAAGGAGTTAATATCCAAAATATATAAAGAACTCAATAACCAAATACAAACAACCTCAGTAAAAGGTGGGTAGAGGAACTAAACAGACACTTTTTCCAAGGAAGACATTCAAATGGCTAACGGGTACACAAAAAGATGTTTAACATTCCATGTCAGAATATACTAAAATCTCTCTAATTCAGAAATCACATTTCATAGAGTCTCCACGCTAACGCATAGTTAAAAATGAAAAATAAATATTTAGAAAACCCAGAAGCTTATGAAATAAAGTGCAAGCATTTTCTACCACAGGAGAGACTCTCAGGTTCATGTAGACCTTGGTGACTTTCAATTTACATACAGCTCTAACCAACCGTTCTTTTTCTTCCAATCACAGGAAATCAGAATCCTTTAGGTTTCTAGAAGCAGGCACACAGGTAGCAAAAGTTATAGCTGAAAGAGGCTCAAAGGAAAAGGACTCAGTCCCTGACAGTAATCAGTGGTGGGAGTGACAACTTGTTCGTTTTTGTTTAACCATTGCCAAGACAGCGGAAGCATATGTAAAATATTGGGGAAAATTTCCTCCACGATTTTTTTATTTTTAAGTTCAGAGTTTAAAAGAAAGAACTCCAAGTTTCAAAGCTGTCAAAAATATAAAGGGGGAGACAGAGACAAAAAGATAACTCAATTAATTCGTTTCAAAATGCTATCGTGTTTTCCTAAGGTGAGATTAGGGGAACTTTTATTTTCTGCATTTTACTTAATCATATTTATAAGTTTTCTGCAATAATTATGTATTACTTTTGTGGTAAAATCTAATTTTTTAAAGGATGAATGCAGGGCATGAAAAAAAATGTGGAGTACATAATTCTTCAAGTAAGTCAGCTAAAAAAGGATGTATAGAGTCTGCTGGCCCATTGTTATGCATCGTCACACGAAGAATAACCACTACTGAATATATAGTTTATGTTCCTTTTCTCGGGCGTGTAACATAGACCATGCTCACTTCAGACTCCATCTTGGTTGAGCACATAAGTCGGTAGCATGATCCTATAGGACTTGTAGAAATAATGAGGCATTAACTAACTTAGGACCAATAGAACAGGACCAAGTTCCACCTGCTCATTCATTTCACTAATGAGAAAACAGGCTGAGCTGCCTCTACGTGTTTAGGGGAGTTGAACCTTGGATGCTCCATAAAAAAATAAAGATTCCTCTGAATTAGATAATTACATTGGTATTTACATAAGAGACTTGATACCACCAGGTGGCACAGAGCGGTGACCGAGTTGTCACACCAGTTGCTCCATAAACTAGTCCAAAGGTAAAGACACCATGGAAGACTAGCATTTTTTTCATTCCAATGTGTCAATTTCAGGGTTGATATATTCAAAAAATGTACCTCCTGATTCGGCCTGGGCACTGACCAATTAGAACAGATGCCAGCATAAATGACTGGTGTACCTGTGCCAAGGCATTCCTGCTGTCAACCCACCTCGGTGAGTTTCTTTTTGAAAGCTGGAGTTATGAATCGGCTGGGGAGTTTCTTTACTCAAAGACCCAGTCATTGAGTTACAAGCCTTATAAGTACGATAAGCTGTCATCCAAAAAAAGAAAAAAGAAAAAAACCTCCAATCCCACCTCACCCTACTAAAAAATTGCTTCAATCCATCTTGCAAGAGACAAGCTACCAACAGTAGATATTATGTAGACCCTTATAACACCATTAAAGGGGAAAATATCAGAAAACTGGCACGATGTTCCTGACAAGCCCTCCAGCGCTGCTGAGCGAGGTTACCTCCAGCCAAACCACAATGTCTGTCATAAGAAAACTGAATTATGATACAAAAGAAGATGTCTTACTCTAGTTTAGGCAGATTGTGAGCCACATTATCCTTAAAAACCCTTTGCAGGGAGAAAAGGAAACAAACTCAGTTTGTAGAGGAGAAAAGTGAGGCTACAAGCAATGCTTACACTCCTACCGAGGAAGAGAGAGGTTGCCTACATCATGGTCACAGTGAGGGCGGAAATAAATGGGTGGAATACGTGTATCAGCCACTCTCCCAAATGTTGAGTGCTTTACGGCAGGTAGGCAGCTAAGCGAAAATTGCACATATCTGCCACAAAACGGCAAAGATGCACTGACGAATAACAGTGCGTGGTGAGGAGACAACAGGGACCAGTGAGGACCATCACTGCCAGAGAGTGTGTGCCCACCTAAAGGGACAGCCACCACTCACAGGCGCCATGAGGAATGAAAGCCTCATGTTGATGGAGCTTTCCATTCTTTAATGAAAAGTTGGTAAATTTCTTGATTTTCAATGTAAGCAAACAATTTTTAAAAGAGGACAGGAACACCATGTGTTGACAAACTGAACACAGATCCAGGTCAAAAGTTTCGACTACGGATTTAATCAACTGCTTCATTCAGACATAGTTTATGAGTATCTATGGAACGCCAGACACTATGTGAGACCTAAAGGATAGACTTCATAAGGCGAAACTTCTGCCTTCAAAAATCCTATAATTGCCCTGGCCAGTGTGGCTCAGCTGGCTGGAGCATCATCCCATGACTGAAGGGTTGGGAGTTTGATTCCTGGTTTAGGTACACACTTAGGTTGCGGGTTTGATCCCTAGTCAGGGCACATGAGGGTTCAATCCTGCTCTCCAGTCCAGGCACACATAGGAGGCATGCAGTTGACATTTCTCTCCCTTCCTCTTTCTCTAAAAGCAATGAAAAAAAAATGCCCCAGCATGTGTGACTCACTTGGTTGGAACGTTATTCTATGCACCAAAAGGTTGAAGGTTCGGTTCCTGGTCAGGGCATATACCTAGGTTGTGGGTTTGATCCCCAGCAAGGACACCTATGGGAGGCAACCAATAGGTGTTTCTTTCTCTCTCCCCTTTCCTCTCTCTCTAAAATCAATAAACACATTTAAATTTTTTTAAATAAATAAAAGCCATGGAAAAAGTGTCCTCAGGTGAGGATTTTAAAAAATCCTAACAATCTAACGTATGACAGAGATGATTCCCAAATAATTCTAACACTGGACCATTTGTGCCTCTCTGCTACACAACAGAGAATCCTAGCCCAGACTTAGGGGGGTCAAATGCTTTTGCAAAGAAGTAATATTTAAGACCAGAAAGGTAGCTCTTAAACGAACATGTCAGTTAGCTTTGGCTGCGTAAGAAACCACTCCAAAACCCATTGCCTAAAATAAGAACGTGTTTAGCTCATGATTCTGTAGGCTAGCACTTCAGCTGGGCCCAGCTGGGCAGTCAGCTGATCTGGACCCTCCTAATACATTAACAGGGAGTAGCTGGGTTGGTTGGGGGCTGGCCAGGAGCTGCTGGTGTAGGATGGCCTTTGCTGGGACAGCCCATCTCTGCTCCCCACAGGCTCCCATTTCCAGCAGGCCAGCCCAGGGTTGCGCTCATGGTGGCTGGGCAGCTTTCCAAGGGAACCAGTAGAAACACACAAGTCTTTCTGAGAACTAGACTCAGAACTGGCACACAGTAACCTCCTCCGCACTGTACTGAAGCAAGTTCCAGGGGAGGAAAAACGATCTCCACCTCTTGATGGGAAGTCACATTGCAGAAAGTGTGGGTTAAGGGGGAGGTGGAGAAGTGGGGCCCATTTGGACAACCTATCTCACCTCATAAGGAGGCGTGACAGGTGCAAAAGCCTGGAGGTCAGAGAGGACATGGAGTTTGGGATGCTCCACGTTGTTTGGTATGATAGAAGCAAAGAGGGCAAAGGAAGAACTGAGGAAAGACATGATGAGGGTGGTCAGAAGAAGCCAGGTCACAAAGGGCCTACCATGTATGCAGCCCAGTGAAACAGAGAGATCATAACATAACATAACATAACATAACATAACATAACACAAGGTTAAACATAAGCATCCTAAGGAAAATGTTCTGGGGGCTCATAAGAAAGGAGATATATTTAGTTTGAAAAACTAGAGAAGCCTTCATGTAGGAGGGAGAAGTCAAGCTGAACTTCAAAGAATAAAAGATTTTTCCAGGGAGAGATAGGAAAGGTGAAAATCTCAGTATTAATTAGCTAAAGTACAGGGGAAGGAAAGCCCAACATATCTGCTGGTATAAGAGTAAGCAGTATGGTCTGGCCAAGTGGAGGGCAGCCGTTCTCACTTACTTTTGAGCTTCACCTCCTGAAAGATGACGTTCTTGCGTGAGACTGTCCCACATTCACATCCCAATGATAGCAGTTAAGATCACCAGGCTCCAGGTCATACTACCTTGCTCTCTCTTGCCCACTGGTTCCTTGCGACACTGAGTTCGAGAACCACAAATGTAAGCTTTCCTAGGGTAGCAATGAAAGATGTGGCTGAGAAGATACATTAGGGTCTCAAACCCCAGGCTGGTGAATTTTATCCTGGGGAAGGCAGCAAAGAGCATTCATTGAATGTTGTTGAGTGCAACAGAAACATACACTGAGCGGCATTTTGCAAACATGCACCTAACCAAAGTGGGTAGAATGGAGCAGACAGAAGCTGAAAGAGAATCTTTCTTTCGTATCCGCAGCTCAGGGTAGGCAAGACTAATCGGTAAGGGACTTTTCCTAGAGAAGCCCAGATATGTCATCCAACTTCCTCCTCACTAGTGTTCTACTGATACAAGGGGAGGTGGAGCTGAAAAACAAATTGGAGCCTCAGGGTTGCCCTGGGGCTGGAGATGGGCAAGCCTTGCAGAGGTGAGAGGCCTTCTGGGAGGGAGGCAGAACCAGGTGGTATGTGGGAATGAAAGCAGTGTGAGTGAAGTGTGTCCCTGGGCGTTGACGCTTTGCTCAGTTGCAAGGTGAAGGAGAGGGGAAAACCAAACACCATTCCAATTGTTTTTAAGATTGGAGGGAACCATGGTACCATGAAGCAAAGAAAAGGAAGCTTGGGAAAACAAACTATTTGTAAAGGTTAGAAGAAACAGATCCGGTTTGCATGTTGAGTGTAAACACCAGGCCTAGAAGCACCAGAATGAGGGCTGAGGCTGAGGTTTGTCACTATAGCCTTTCTTCCAAATCCCAGCAACACTGAAAGAATGTGTATAGGAGAGAAACAGACTTCCTCTTTCCCCTAGAAATATTGCGACATCATTCAAGATTCTTAGCAAAACCCAGAATAGGAAGAAAGGTGAAAACGTGGTTGGCAAAGAGATTTGTTTTTCTTTTGCAAAAGAAACGGAGGGAAGCAATGACTCCTGTGCTGCCTACTGGGCCTTGACCACATGGGTTGAAAGCTGGTTTCCCATGTCACCTTTCAACTTCTGCTCTGTCTGAAGTTCAGAGTTAATGAAACACGTGGAAAACTGAATCAAATTACGATATCCATGCTCTGCTACATTTAACTTGAGTTCATTTTTCATGCAGCAAATGTAGGGGCCCATGTTCATTGGAGAGGAGCTGAATTTCATTGCAGGGAGATAATAAAGAATTGTGACTTAGAGTATAGGTTCTGGATTAACACATTCTCCAGGTCGAATCCCAACACTGCCCTCACCTGAACAAGCCGCTCAACTTCTCTGTGAATCTATTTCCTCATCTGTAAAATGGGAGGTATAATTGGATCCACATTTTAAGGTTGTTGTGAGGGTTAATTGAGAAATACAGAGCACTCAGTTATTAAATATGATTGCTTCACAATTACCCTTGCTTTTTTTGTATAGACACTCTTTCGAATGCTAATGAATAGTTCCCCTTATACATTAATATCATCCATAGAGAGTTCTCACATTTTTTTAAAGGAAAATTTCCTTGAGTTTAGCATGAGTACATGAGGAGCTTCAAGAACCTGCTTATGAACGAATGACTCCTATGATAGAAACTTTTTAGAGACTTCCCCATTCTTCGAGGACGTGATGCTAAGCAACAGAAAAAAAACATCAAGTCAATCTACTGTCAGATGCCAGTCTTACCCAATCTCCCTGGATGTGAACTTAGAGAGATGGACTTCAGCAAGTGACCTCCGCAGCTGGGTGTGACCCATTTCTTGTTTCTACTTCTACTACCCATAAAGGTAAGGATTAGAACACGCTTTCATTTCAAGTCCAAGGATTCACTTATAAATGTTTCCTCTTATTAATATAGTAATAGAAATACGGGGTCATGGTTTACATTAGCATCGTTCAGGGATCTGGCCATTTTGGGATGCAACAGTCTGCCCTGGAAAGGTGACATGGCCAAGGCGCTTCCTCTCTGCAAACTTGCAGATTTGTTCTGTTAGGCAAATCGGATCCTGGGTCTGTCAAAATGTTCTGCCACAATAAAAAATGATTTCGTTCGGAGGCTATTTTTTCTCCTAATGTTGTAAACCAGCCCATGATTTCCTTACCAATTAATTTTCTGCGACACATATTGGCAGTGGTGTGCTGCTAAACGTTGAACAGCGGGATCTCGAAGAATAAAAAGCCCGGCCCGTCACCTTCGCCAATTCCTGTGGTGTAAATACTCCTGCCACGGCTGATGTCAGGCTGCCACAGGGAGTCGCCGAAAGTAAAGTTGGGGCGATCTGTGTACGATTGGTCCTGATGAGCCAATGTGAACTTCCTTCAGCACACCATTGTCACTGCATCAACCCCTCTTGAGCCACCAAGTTTAGTCTCAAGTATAGTCTCCTGTCAGTACTGTCCCCGGAGACAATGTGGAACAGGAATTGGGACTGGATCCTCCAGGTGGTTGGTAAAACCACATCCAACTGGTACAGATGGATTAGTTTTGTACCATTAATACATTTTGAACGTTTTCTTTACGTCAGTTGCTCTTCCCAGCCCAGAGTAGCCCACAGGAGCAATCAGCAATATGCATAGCAATAAAAACAATATTGAAAACAGCTCCAAGAGATTCTCTGAGGCCCACAGGGATGTCATTTCTTGGCAGGATCCCAAGAAGCTCATGTTACCTCCTGAGCAGGCTTTAAAGTTCTCCTTCATTCTCTGCACTGCCCCCTGGTGGCTTTACTAGCTCACTAGCTGCCGCATTGGGGGATGACTAACCCCTGACCACCTTCTTTCCTTCTCTTTCAATATCCCACTATCTCTGAAGCTGTTCTCAACAAGCTATGCGGAAAAGCCTCATGAAGCTTGTGCATGCATGTCACTGGACCCCACCTCCTTTAGAAAATGTGGGATACATTCCCTCATGCTGAATGAGAAGATAGCTATGTAGCACAACTTATTATAGTCAGGGCCAAAGTGTCCCTTACTACAGGGAGACTGGGTGTCAGAGTTCCATATCTGGAGGGTGACCTCTAATTCAATTTCAGTGATGGGGGTGGGTCTTGTCCTCCCGTTTCAGAGTCTTGATCCTGGGGATGGATAACTGGACATCTCAAAGTTTCAATTAATGTGTTTTTCAAAGGAATGGACTCAACCCTGATGCTAGCAGAGCTTCTAGCGCCTGCCCCAGGGGATGGTCCAGATTAGTTTGGTTCCTTTCCTCCCTCTCGGCAGTGAAGGTGCACTAGAGTTTATACGTTCGCTGCTTTTCTCAACTACTGTTGACGTGACCTTGTCTATAAGCAGATAAGCAGGCACTTCCTTCTCTGAGGGCGCAGTGAAGAGACGGGAGAAGTTCTCACTACAGAAAGGCTTTGGAAAGGTGCCTATTTGGAAGAACATTCAGAGTCAGCTCCTGGCATCTCTGCTTTAACCAGTGAGGCAAGGTTTCTTGGTATCACTTCACAGCACAACTGTTTCCTTTGGCAAAGGCGATTGGAACAGGGACATGCCTGTCCTCACCCTTTTACATAAATCTTCTTCACAGGACTGTGGAGACCATATAGACACTGTAATATGTGGCATTGCTGTGCACATTGCAGAATGCTGAACAGAAGTCAATGATCACAACGGTGATCCACCGGATTTGTGGCTTAGCCTATTTCTTTCCCTTAAACTTGACACACTCCTCTCTTCTGGCACATCCTGTTTCCTGAGTGTCTCGCCCGACCAGTCAGGTTGGTGTTTGAGCCCCATCCTACTGCTCTCTGCACCACCCGCACCACCCCCGAGGTTTGCACACAGCTCCAAGGCAGCTCACAGTGCTAATGAACTGCAGATATAAGACTAGAACGCACAGCTTTCGATTCCAACTGCCATGATCACATCACCTGGACACATGACAGGCGATCAAAAGTGCTTGATGACAGAGGAAAAGAGGGGCAGCCCTTGTCCGTCCACAGCCTGGGACTGGATCCTCACACGAAGCCCCTCCCCAGCTTGTCCTCTGCAGGGCAGGACCTGGAAGACCACATATTCCCCTGTGACTCAGAGAGGCCAGTGCTGGGGAACCAATGGCATTGAAGAGAGGAAGCCAGACCCAGGACAAAAACTGGGTCCCAGCTAGACTGGGATGCCAACCTGCTGTCCTCCTCCCTTCACGCAGGTCTGCAGAGGGCATGTGACGGGCTCCTTTCTGCCTCATCTTCCAATCCCTCCCCTACAGGGATCTAGGAAAGCAGCCCAATGGCTCAGCCTCCAGCCTTCCCTGACCTTTCCCCTTCTAGGCCTTCCCTCGAGTTCTTCCTCTGCCTGGCACGCCCTCTCCCTTCTTTCCTCTTAAGGAAAGAAGCACTTACTCAAGCACCAGCATTTCAGCCCCAAAGTTGTCTCCTCTCTGCCCTCCACGGCCCTTTCATTCCTGCATCCACTGCCGCAAGCCACAGTGCTGATAGATCACATTGAACTATGGTCCCCAGCGTCAATGTCTGCCCTCCCACCAAACTGTGCCCACACCCGGGGTTGAGATAATTTCTTGAGGATTTTGCCTAGCACAAGAGGAAATAGGTCGGTCAGCGATTGTTGGATGAATAAAGCAATGAATAATGTGGGAAAAAATGCCTGCTGGGTACCTCAGTGAATAAACCCCCTCTTCTTCCACCCTCGCCTTATGAAAGCCTTGCTCTGCCACTGCACACCCCGTCTTCAGATCACTAGGCAACTAGGAAATGCATCAAAGAAATGGACCAGCTGGCTCACAGAGGAAGCGGGGCGGGGCTGAAGGACGGGGCTGCAGGACCCTGAGGTGTGGGGGGTGGAAGGGTGCAGGGTGCACAGGACAAAGCAGAGGCCTGGGCAGTCTGCAGGCAAAGGCCCTTGCTTCAGACAGGCTCGTCTCACAGGTGAGGCACGTCAGCGGTCCTCACGGGTTCCTGCTCACAAAAAGCCCTGGAAGAATTTCCTACTGTCTCTCACATTTGAAAACATGACATCGAAGGCTTTTATATGCCTAAATACTTGCAAAATTTGTAGTATCATTTTTTTTTGTATTGGGTTGGCCAAAAAGTCTGTTGTGGGTTTTTTTTTCTGTAAAATAAAAGGCACCCTTTTTCATTTTCACCAGTAACTTTATTGACCTGGATATTTTAAGGATGTCCACTATCCTCCACTATTAACTTCTAGTGATTAGAGGCCAAGGGTGCTGCTAAATATCTTCCAATACATAAAACAGCCCCACAGCAAAGAATTATTTGGCCAAAACATCAATAGCACCAAGAAGCTTTGCAAACCACTTTTGACATGTTGGATTGGTCACAGCACCTTCTCCATACACTGCACAAACCTTTTTTTGCATTTCACTTGCATTTTTACCTTTGTTAAAATAATCAAGCATAATATGCTGAAAATATTGTGTATTTTCTCCCACCCTCAATGTTAAATGGCTGCACAAAAATTCACCAATCTTGATTTTTTTTAAATGCACCCTGATGTGACAACTGTCACCATACAATCCAACCAAATTGTTTTGAATAAAGTAAAAGACAGCTAGGCGCTACTAGAGCCATCACACCCCTGGAAAAAAACGTAACGAACTTTTTGGTCAAGCCAATATATCGTGCACATATTTTAAATGTTTTAGGCAGAACCTTACACGGCAAAATTGGCGTGTGACAGTCACAGACCCTAAAGAGCCAAACCAAACTCATCATCACATCAGGCAGCCAAATCAGAGTGAGAGTTAGAAAATATCTACTTCATTTTTATTTCCAAAACATGCATTCCTACGTACACCAGCCCTCGGGATAACCTTCCCACTCCATGGTAGTTCTAAGACAGAGACCAGGCCCGGAGTGTTTGGCGGGATTCCGAAGCCTAGAGGAAATGAGGCGTGGTCTGTTTCTGTTTGCTTCGCTCCTTCCTGCTGGGCCCTCGCTCTGCAGCCTCACGCTCTGAAACCCCGCCTTTGCGTCTTGCCCAGAAGACCCCTGTACCCCTTGCAACCACGGAGAGCTTGTACGCCTACAGTGAGAGTCCAGCTCAGTGAGAGGTTTGCCTTTCTTTTCTAAAGCAGAACTCGGGTGAGTTCTTGTGCCAGAAGAGCTTTAGGAAACCGGTGCAAACTGAAGTTGATGCTAATGATGCCCTGTGCCCTTCACCTGCAGCCCAGTATACAATGCCCCCTATTGATAGGTCCTGCTCTCACACCCCAGCTCTCCCCTTACCCAGTATTCTCAACCTGCCCTTCCTGGCCGTTACTGCAGCCCCCACTCAGGTTTCCTTTGCTTGCCAGCCCCTGCCTTCAGAGCACAGTCTCCCAGTAGCTGGTTCTCACCACTCTTCCTTTGTCCTGGAAACTCCATTACTCAGGGAGAGTGAGTTTAAAGAGGTATTTATATTATGGATGTATTAATGACCAATACCTGCCTAAGTTTTAAGGTAGTGTTTGCATTTTTTTCAAAGAGAAATTTGTTTAGAAGAAGAAGTTAAAAATTCAGGTGAGTATAAGAGAAGCTATGGTCCCGGGAAAGAAAATATTCTAGATGATTCCAAAACTTTAAGACCAGTTTTTATCACTGTGCTTGGAAGTAGTAACTTGTAATCTAAGCTTGCCAAGTAACGTTTCGTGTTTTAAATCTGCAGAAGTGCAAGCCGGGAAAAGTCACCGGAGTCAGTCAGTTGGCGGATGACACTGCAGAGACGGAACGGAGAAGGAATGAGACCCAGACAGACTTTACTTAAATCCCGATGCTCTTGGAAATGCCATCATATCCAAGTCTTTGGGGATAGTTCCAACCCATTCTGAATCTCAGATATGTTTTAATCAGTAGAATAGGGAAAGACATCTAAGTGACGGGAAGGCCTGGGTGACCCAGTCGAGTAGACTCGAAGGAACAAAGACTAGGATTCTAGAAGTTATTTCAGGTCATACTGCCGACACTTAAGACTAAAGCCATCAACCTGTAAGAAAGAAAAAGACTATATCCAAGATGCTGCTGCTTTGACTCAAGCATATGGTACATTTGGAGAAGTTTTCTCTTTAAGCCAAGGAGGTGAGTCTTGCTTTCCCACATGGGTTAGGAAAATGGATCTCTGCCACTCGACTTTACCAAGTCAGCAAATACCTCTGCAAACCAAATCTGTATCTCTGAATGGGGATATGAGATTTGCAGGGGAAAAAAAAACAGCCAGAAGATACCTTTTGAATTCCACTGTAACCGTGACATTCAAACGACCTGACGATGCAGCCCTGGAGTTCTGATACAACGAGGAAAAGCTGCCATTGCAAGCAGAAACATACATGAGTATGAAGAATCTGCTCCCCCCTCCGTCGTTATTACTCATTTCATAATAAACAGCAGGCTAGTAAACATCTGTTCCTTCTCAATGTCCAAAGGATCTTGTTTGCAAACACGAACAATCATTGCTTTGTTCTCTCGGGAGAAACCGAAACACCATCAATCAAAGCAGAGCTACGTACCCAGACCTGCTGCAGCAGCTGCTTGTTCCAAAACCTCATGTCATTCCTCCAGCAAGCCAGGGCGCCCGATGCTTCCGGATCCTTGGCCCCTGCTCCTTTGAGCAGTGCTGCAGGTTAACTCTTGGAGGCTGGATGCTCTAAGCAAGGAAGCCAAAGGCTCGCCAACTTAACTAATTGCGTGCTGATTCAGTCACGGGGCAGGGGCAGGACGCACTCCAGCTGAGCCGCTTATGGGCAAACCCTTGCACCATCTTTGGAAGGTCACACCTGGAGTTCATCATTTTGCGCTGCACGTACTCCGCCTGGGAAGGAGTCGTTCCTGTCCTCACACTGACCTGCTTCTCCTGTTTGATTTGGAAAATATTACTCCTCCACTTTAGCCCCACATCACAGAGCGGAGGCTTTGCAGGACGGAGCAGCACAGAGATGTAAGTGAGGACCATTTTGGATGAATGAGTTCAGCCTGGGAGAGGGGCTGCCTCTGATGTTCTAGAAAGGTTGTAAACTAGATGGAGGTAATTGATCCATCAAGTTTGGGCAAGCAGGTAAGACAGTGTTTACATTTTCCCTGATATCCTTCTGGGGCAAACCTCAAGCATCCATTTCCTGCAGGGTTGCAGTATTAATCAGTATCACAGTGTTAAAACGAATCACATAATTATTAGGGCCCCTGGGGGAAAAGGTCATACTTTTAACCCTCTGGGGCCCCAATTAAGCAGGTAGCAAAGGTGGAGAAAAAATGCAAAGACTTTTAATGTTTGATGAGCTCCTTGAATTCCACATCATTCCACCAACATCACATTCAGGAAGCACAGAAGCCTAGGATGTTTCAGGCAAATGCCTGATGCTTTTCCAGTCATTGGTGAGTTGTTTAGAGTAGCAGATAAAAGGGCAGAACTTTCCCCTTTTCCTAGGGCAAGTCCCTGGTTTTCTTCAGGCCATAAGAGAGCCCACTGTGGGACTTAAGGGAAAGAGAAGTCAGGTATAAGGCAGGGAGGAGTGGAAATACTGTCCAGTAGGAAATGCACTGTTGGAGGCGGGCAGGAAATGGACATGCAACCGTGTGGGAAACTGGAGTTAGGAGTTTACTACACACTCTCTTTTATTCCCAGAGACGGGCTGCAGAGGTGTCAGCTGAGGTTTATTAGCTCCTAATTGGGCTCCAAGGTCTTGGCATCTTGCAAACTCCAGCAAAGGGAGCACAAAGCCACCTGTGCCTAGCACACAGCCTGTAGACTGAATGTGTAATAATAAGTGGTAATATTGTAACAATAGCAGTACTGTAAAACAGTAGCAATACTGTAACAGTACTGTAGTAACAGCTACTATGTTGGATGCGTATGTTACTACGGCAAATGTGTCAAATGCCTTGCGCAGTGTTCTGTAGCAAAGACCACTAGTTCATCCATGCAATCTGTGTTCCTCTCTTCTTCCTCACGTCTGCTGCAGTCCAGAGTAGCCTTACAACTGAGGTCTGGCCAATGGAAAGTGAGAAGTGATATGCACCAATTCCAGTCTTGGCCGATAAAACCTGTGTGCGTGATCCTCCAGATTCAGACTAGGAGGGAGATACTGACAGTGACCTTGGAGGTTTCAGAAGGAAGACGGTGCAAAGGCTCCATCACCCTGAATGACCTCATAGGGAGAGCTGCTGACCTTGTCAATTACTTCTAAATTATGGGGCGGGGGGGGGAGGGATTGGACACCAAGGTAAAATTGTGTTTTTCAAAATTCTTTTAGGCATACGTAAAGCATGCAGTTTAAAGACCACTTGTCTCCAGAACACTGGGCTCCTTACGAAACTCCCCCAGCCCAAGCCCTTTCCCTTACCTCTGTCTCTGATATTTCTCCTGGGCTCTTTACGGTTCCTCATTGCACCCGCCTCCCCCTACCCCTGCTCCAGCTGTTACTCACACAGTCACTCTCCCAACTTCTGCTCTCTCAGCCAAACCAGGCCTCACTGAGGCCGTGTGAAATCATGGCTACCAACTCTTCGACACTCCACCCATGGAAAAGTGGGGGTCTCTGTCATCCCGCCTTGAACCTGGGCAGGCTTGTGATGCTCGTGTCTGACAACTGAGACTATGGAAGTGACCCCACGTGGCCTCTGAGGCTGGGTCACAAAAGGCCATGCAGCTTCCATGCCTCCTGGAACACTGACTGGTTCTTGGAACTGTTTAAAAAACAAAATTAAACCGGTTACGGTTTAAAGGCCTAATTGGCTTTGTTCAGTGATTCATGAATCAGATACCATCCAGTCTGGCAGACATGAGGGAGCTCCAAGGAGACCCCTCAGATGAAGGACGTTTATAGGCAGAAGGAGGCAGGACAAGGAAGTTACACTGGGCAAAACTCAGGTTGGTTATTGTAAGTTACTTTCCTATAGGGGATGTTAAGGGTGTATCAGGCAAATTACCTAACTCGTGCTGACCAGGAAAGTCCCAACTGACCGACTGAAGATTCCATTTCTGGGAGAAACAAAACCATAGTAAAGTCTCGGTCTGGTGACATGGATTTTAATTAGCACAAGTGCCTCCATGAACCCTAAGTCAGCATGTAAGGAGTCTGGAAATCCTGAAGCCACCAAACTGGAGAGACCATGCATAGGTGCTTCAGTCATAGTTCCAACTGAACTCCTCCTTCCAGCCACCCCCTCGAAGTCACCAGATAAGCCAGTGAATCAGCCTTAGACTCCAAACCCCTCCATCCACCAGCTGCACGCAAAGGAGTGAACCCCCTCAATGTACATGGAACAGAAGCATCGCTCAGTCAAGTTCTGCCCAAATTCCTGACCTAGAAAACCATCAGCCATAATAAAATTTAAGCCACTGTGTTTGGAGGTGTTTGGTCCATAGCAACCACACTGGAGCACCCTCCTCCAGGGCCCAAGACACGGTCCATATTTTTCAAGGAACTTTCTCTGACCATTCTACCCGTTTATATCTCTGAGTTGTCTGATCTTCTATGATTCTGGTCTTGAGGGTCTGTGTGTGTGTGTGTGTGTGTGTGTGTGTGTGTTTAAAGGGAGTTGTCCTACTCCACCTGGAGTCCAAAACTCTCTATTTCACTCTAATTCTTTGTAGCACTCTATATAATAATGAGTAAGTTTGTTGACTGATAAGGTTACTGCCCATGTAACATGAAGCATACCTATAACTCCAAGGTGGGGGGTGGGACCCGGGGGTGTGGCACTTTCTGGGCACCAGAATCTTGACTCTAATGGTCAGGTAGTATTATCAAGTCCAGCATTTATTCATGCATTTATTAATTGCCTACTATTTGCCTGGCACTCTGTTAGGCACTGATGACGCAGTACTGAACAGAACAAAATCCTTCTTTTCGTGATGTTTCCATTCTAAGTGGAGAAAGACAAACAAACAAAAAGCAAATATAATTTATAGTCATAAGTATAAAACACAAGAATAAGGCAAAATAAGAGGTAAGAGATGATGCAGACACCAGCCGACAGTGTCTGTGTCATTATGGATGAAATGAGACATTCACACGGACTATTGAGTCCTGTGGAGGAAAAGGGACAGCACGGCTTCTATCTCAAGAGGAGCAAAAGCCTTGGCTTCTGCCTTGACAGGCCTTTATTGGATTTCTCAACACATTACATGACTTTCCTCATTTACTATGCACGGGTTTGCTTTAGGTGGTTACCTTTTACAGAAAACAAAAGAGCCAATGCCAATAATCACATCACAGAAGAGGGATATTTGCAAATGAAAAGGGCAAAAGTGGTTGAACCAGTTATACTGGTCCTTAGAAGGTTTAGCATGGATTTTAGGAAGTTACATTGCAGTAAATGTTTGCCACAAATCCAGGTGAGGGAGTTTTTAGCAAAAAGCAAGGCTCAAAGTGGCCTAGGCACATTACAGGCCTGATTCCCCACAGGAGAACTTACCCGAGGGTATGGGTCCTGTGCATCTCCAAGTGGGAGCTGGGCCCATGTCACACAGAACGGTCCCCCACATCTCCCCCTTGAGGACTCCTATAGATCCCACAGACCTTGCTGCTTGCTTCTTGCTGGTCTCTCACAGGACTCTGGGAAAATAATTTGGAAGTGTGTCAAAGTACACAGAACACTATTACAATCCATAAGCAACCAGTGCTGCCAAAGACCGACATTCTCAGATTAGGCCCATCAATCATTGTCAGGCAATTATGATCAAACAGATAACATTCGAAGAACTCTGAGGGTCTCTTTTGAGTCAGGGTCAGATAGCTAAAGTGCCACAAAACTTTGGGGAAACAAACAGATTTCAGGCTTAAACCCTTATCATTTAAAGTGAGGATTTTGGCAAAGCACGTTTCATGGGATTTTATGCTTTCTCTCTTAGGTCTGATTGCCCTGGGGAACCTACCCTTTCCAGCACAGGACCACACCCCCCTCCAGCATTGTTTCTGGCTTAGGTTGAGCAGGGAGTGAGGTAGCCAAGAGATTGGAGACTTCTTGCAGACAGAATGAGGACTCAGGCTATGTCAAAGCCGAGGGTTGAAGATTCATTACCCTCTATTTCTACAGCCCCCCAAGTCCTTCCCTGAAGGCCTCCACGTGATCATGCCTGTCTTGTTGTTCCTCCCTTGAGGAATCTTACCCATCACTGGCTAACCCATCAAGCATTGCGGGACAGGTAGGGTGAAGTAAAAGGAGCAGATGCAGCACCCCTGCCAGGGAGATAAGCTTTGTCTCCTCAGTGGCTTATGGTCCCAAGGTCATTCACTCAGCCTTAGCCATGAGAGGTTACAGCTCCTGAAACCAGGCAGGGTGGTTCCAAACCTCTACTCTCCCCCCTTTTTATATTGTAAATGCAATTATAGCTGTTAAGCCTGTGAAACCTAACTTGGAGGTTTCATTGTTGTTCCCCAATGCAATCTTAAGATAACACCCTCTCTATATACATCATAAAACACAGATAAGGATTAAGACAAAGGGGCACCCAAGGGCTGCTAGGACCCAGACTTGTAAATTCAGTCCATCGAAACAGTTTTTAGGGTTCCATCATTGAGCACTATGGGGCACCGAGGGGTTGTTGCCCTCAGCAGGAGGCACTTGAGCCTTGGCCCCTGTCATTGGGGCAGGCCCCATCCTCCTCCATTGGAGGATCCAGGCCCATGAGTGATGGTGTGAGTGTCCATTTTCCTTCTGGTTGTTCAGGGTCGGCTGGGCCATCTGTGTCTTTCAGTCAATTGGTTTTCAGCTCCAGGTAGTAGAGCTTGGTCTGCTGTCCCACTCATGATAAGGCTTTACTCTTTTGGCTGGTAGCCAGACAGGACCTGTAGTGATGGAAACACAAGCATACTCTCTTCCCCAAGTTAAGAGGTCTACAGGGCCCTGCCAAAGGCCATCTCCCAGCAGATCTCTATATAAAACTTGAGGATAAGATGACTTTGGCTCCTTCTCCTGAAAAGGTGTCTCAATTGCAGTACGGAGTGATTCATCACAATTTAGAAAATCATAGGTAAACAGGGATAGTAAAATCAAATTTTGTGGGGGAAGGACTCATGACTCCCCCTTTTTCTGTTTTTTAAGAAGGTTTTTAAAAGTATGATGAGCCCATTCTACAACTGCCTGACTGGTTGGATTGTAAGGTATTCCTGCTTATAATCCAACCAATCCAATATCCAATATCTGTTGGATATTCCAACGCTGAAGAAAAACCTGAGTAGAATGTGCAAGGTATCCAGGGCCATTATCAGTTTTAATTTGCTGAGGCCGACCCAAATGACTGAAGGCCTCAGCCAATGGGCTTGTATATTTTTAGCAGATTCTCTGTTAAAGTAGATGCATATAGGGCACCAGAGTAAGTATCAATAAAAATATGAATGCATCTGAATTTTCCAAAAGGAACATAATGAGTGACATCTGTTTGCCAAATTATTTGAGAACTTAGTCCTTGAGGATTAACTCCTGTAAATGGGGGTGCTTTGCTAAGAGCTTGGAAAGACAGGCCCCCTACCCTTCTGCAAGCTGCAATGAGTTTAGCTCCTAGGTTCAGAGTTTTCAAGAAAAGTGGGAGAGATGCGGGGGGAGGTGCCCTGAAAAAATATGTTTTAGACAAAAATGGTTGCACGCCAAGGGCCTTCTGTGACTCAATTGACTAACCATTCCCTTCAGGAGAATAGCCCGTTCTTCCCCAAGGAAACAATCAGTGTTTACAGGTGCTGAGTTAAAAAGTGGTATTTAGTCTTCCGGGGAGAAGGGCTAGTTCTCCCCTGGAGACAGTACACCTGTATTTTAGTTTTACAATAAAGGTCACAGCTGTGGCATAAACAAGGAGGATTCTTAATATTTCTTTAACATGTCACACTCCCCATCCCACTTAGAGCATGCTTTGGATTGACAGATTTATGAACACATTCACAATTTCAGAAACAGTTTTTTCTCGACTAGCAAACACATTTACTTTCTAAAAATTGGAGTTTTGACCTGCTCCATTTCCGACCTGGGCTGGTTCACCCTTCTTTAGGCAACCTGGTGGCCCCCCGTACCCGGGAAGTCACCATATTGATGCTGAACTTAATGCGGACACCCAGTCGGCATAGCGTGCTGCAGCCCAGAACTCCCGGGTTCAAGCGATCCTCCTGCCTTGGTCTGCGGAGCAGCTGGGACTACAGCCACACCACTGTGCCCGGCTGGCCGCAGCTGCGCGGGGGAGGGGGGTGTCTGGGTGCAGGGAAGGTCTCCACCAGCACGTATCACACCGGGGAGAAAGGGAGGTGAGGGAAACCAATCTTCCCTCTGGACTGCTGCCTGACCCAGCAGAGGGACCCTGCCCCCACTCAATTGGCCACCAATATGCACACACACCGGCGGGGGTGCAGCGGTGCTGCGAGCGAGCGCCTGCCCCTACCACTGCGGAGCCCACTGGGTAGGCTGTGAGACTCGCAGCAGCTGGTGCGAACGCCGAAAAGGGCCTGGCTAGTGCACACTGGTCCCTTCTCTTTCATACTTCCAAAGCTAAGGATCCCTAATCTAGGAGACATCCAGCAGCCCCGAAATGCTGCTGAACCTAAAACATTGCTCTTGTTCTTTAGAGAGCCCATTCCCCATGGCTGAGGATTCGCAGAAACCTTTAAAGAAATTTTCTAACAAATAAAAGAATCTTTTCTGAAATTCCTCCTACAAGTACGGCAATTACAAAACCAGACTCAATTTTGCCTTCTCTCCACCTTTAAAGCCTTCCACAGGTGGACGGAGGGAAAAGCAAAACGGAAGGGGCCGCAGGAGGCAGCTTAAAAGAAAGAATTTGCTGAGATGCCTGTAAAGTGTCCTGTAACTAGTTGATGTTTATAAAGCTGATTAAAGGGAAAATCTTTGCTCTTTCCCCAAGCCTAGTTGGGGGTTGTGCCATGGGGATTGGCCTGTGTTTTTACAGTGTTGCGACTGGTGCCTTTGTGGCTTTTAACTGCTCAAGCCACGCCCAGGAGGTTGTGCCAAAAGCTGGGGAGAGGGAACAAGGCTCCTGTTTACTAAAGAAGGTAAGTTGTAACGTGGTCATGAGAGAGTGACCTAGGAGGAAAACCCTTATCCTTTGAAATCCAACACACCCTGCGACATTCCCGAACAGCACTAGGGGTCATGGGCCCTTACCTGGGCTGACACAGGCAAACTCCCACCAAGTTGGTGTGTCGTCCATATCGACGGTGGCTCATGGCCTCTGGGTCCCTGTGTAGGCACCAGCTGATGCGGACACTGGCCCTCAGTGTCCGCGTCATTATGGATGAAATGAGACATTCACACGGACTACCGAGTCCTGTTAGAGAGAAGTTTGTGTTATGTAGTATAATCAGTGAGATCCTCTCGGATGGGGTGACATCTACCTGGACCCCTGAAGGAAGTGGGAAGAAAGTGTAAGTCAAGCTTATGCCTGGGCAAAAGCATTCTGGGAAAAATGAGTAGCAAACATTAAGGTCCCCAGACAAAAGTGTGCCTAGTGCGTTGAAAGAAGAAAAAGGCCCAGGTTGACTTAAGCAGAAATAGCAGGGGAAGGAGCAGTTGGAAATGCGGTCAAAGGGTGTGCACTGGCCTTGCAGGAGATGGAGGTCAGGAAGTCACTGGAGATTTTTGAGCAGAGCAGTGGTATGGGTTCTTCTTTAGATAGCATATTGTACTATTTATCACCTAGATTCGATGAGGAACACACACTGCAAGGAGGCCAGTTTAAAAGCAGTGAGACTCATTTGGAGCATTTTACAATATCCAAGCAAGAGACTGAGACTAGAAGGCTAAACAGAAGCAGAGGCGATGTGTGGCAGACTGAGACGGATGCACAGCCAATAGGGTTTCTTGGTGGTTTTAGAAGGATGAGAAAAAAATGAGTCCAGAATAATTTCAAAGCTTTCTAGACTGAAGAACTTACAGAACAGACTTACCTTTGGCTAAGATGGGGGAGCGAGTGAGAAAAGTCGGTTTGGTTAGAGAGAATGAAACCCTGAGCGTCTCTGCAAACGAATTCTGGAGGGGTTCTTTAGCTCAAGACCTTTTAGAGATGACCTGTTGAGACTGGCTGGGAGATCGCTAGTATCTTCAAAAACAGTAATAGAAGAAAGTATATCCCAAAGGGTGACAGGGTTTCAGGTGGTACGGGGTAGACACTTTTTCTTTTCATAATTATGTATTGATTTTGATGTGAATTAGAAATCTAAATCACAGAGTGAGGCTAAACCAATTTTTTAAGGACTTTATTGGAAGAAAATGCTCATTAAATGCTAGTACAAGTGATAAATAGTTATGGGGAAAAATTATGTCTGCTGTACAGTAATGGGTGAGCTTTGAATAATGCCAGTACACAGTTTAATCTCCAACTAACGTATCTGTAAAGGTCAGTCTCTGAGAAGAGAAGCCTTAGCCATTGAATCTGTTCCAATCCATCCAAGTTGCTATTCATTTACAGTTGTCTCATCGTCTTCGAAGACCCCTCAGCACACTGATTTTTCACACGAGGTCTGGGGGTGGTGTGTCCTACACCAGAGGCCAAAACTAGCCTTTGCACGGTGTTCTCACTTGGTGTTCACATACAATTGCTCAAAGGTTACTCCAATTGCAGTTCCCATAATTTGGTTAATCTCTAGAGAACATGCCAGGTGCTGCCTTGCCCCCATCTCCTGACAGTGAAGGGTTGAGGCAGTTCTGCTTTCAGAACTTCCACCAAGATGGAGGCATAGGTGGAAACACTGTGCCTTCTCCCACAACCAAGTTTGAACACAACAAAGGTTTGGAGAACTAGGACACACCCAAAGACCAGAAAACGGAATTATACGGAAGTCCGACAACTACAAACCGTTCGACAGGGACGGTAAGAAAGGCGGAGCCAGCAGCGGAGCTGGGTCGGGCAGGACAGATCCCCCGACCTAGGCGCGTAGGCAGCTGGGATCCAGTCGGGGTGCGGGGCAGACTGACCGTGGTCGCATATTCGCGCACAGTGAGACGGACCACACAGGCCCCAGGGGGCGAACCCAGTGGTGGAGGGCTGACGGCAGTGGCACACTTGCGTGCAGTGGAACGAAATGCGTGGGCCTGGTGACGGTGGTGGCTGCAGTGCCGGTGGGGGCCACGGCAGCAGGCAGCAGGCAGCAGAGGGAGGCCATTGTTGCTCTTTGACCCCGCCCCCACATACAACGTCACAACCCAGCGACTTAGTTGCCCTGTTCTAGTGAACACTTTAGGGCTCCAATCCTGCTACGGAACAGGCACGAACAGCCCAAAAGATGGCGCAAGAAGAACTCAAAGTCCCAGAGCCAATAACTCTAAGCGACCGAGAAATTGCCAGCCTCTCAGAAGCACAATTCAAGACACTATTTATCAGGATGCTCACAGAACTGGTAGATTATAGTCACAAATTAGAGGAACAAATGAAGGCTAAACTAATTGAAATGAAGGGAGATGTCCAGGAAACCAATAGCGATGGAAAGGAAACTGGGACTCAAATCAATGGAATGGACCAGAAGGAAGAACGAAACATCCCACCAGAAAGGAATGAAGAAATGAGAATTCAAAAAAATGAGGAGAGGCTTAGGAACCTCCAGGACATCTGTAAACGTTCCAACATCCGAATTATAGGGGTACCAGAAGGGGGAAAGAAACAACCACGAGTAGAAAACATATTTGAACAAATAATAAAGGAGAACTTCCCCAGTCTGGCAAAGGACATAGACTTCCAGGAAATCCAGGAAGCTCAGAGAGTGCCAAAGAAGTTGGACCTGAGAAGGAACATACCAAGGCACATCATCATTCCATTAGCCAAGACTAAAATGAAGGAGAGAATCCTAGAAGCAGCAAGGGATAAGGGGACAGTCACCTACAAACGAGTACCCATCAGACTGTCAGTGGATTTCTCAAAAGAGACCTTACAGGCAAGAAGGGGCTGGAAAGAAGTATTCCAAGTCATGAAATCCAAAGACCTACAGCCAAGATTGCTTTATCCAGCAAAACTTTCATTTAGAATGGATGGACAGATAAAGTGCTTCTCAGATAAGGTCAAGTTCAAGGAGTTCATCATCACCAAGCCCTTATTATATGAAATGCTAAAGAGACTTATATAAGAAAAAGAAGATGAAAAATATTAACAGTGGAAGGACAGCAAACTCACAGTTATTAACAACCACACGGAAAACAAAAGCAAACCAAGAGGACAGCTAGATCAGGAGTGGAACCATAGAAATGAAGAACACATGGAGGGTTAGCAACAGGGTAGTGGGAGGAGGAGAAGAGGGGAGAAGGCACAGAAAATAGCATAGATGGTAGGTAGAAAATAGGGGAAGGGCGAGAATAGTGGGGGGAATATAGAATCTAAAGAACTTGAGACACATGGTTATAAACTAAGGGGGGGGAGAATGGTGGGGGAGGGAGTGTGCGGGTGGAGGGGAATGAAAGGGGGGAATAGAAAAACTGTAATGGTATAATCAATAAAATATATTTTTTAAGAAAGGGTTGAGGCAGTTCTGCTTTCAAACCCCAGCAAGCAGCCCCATTTCCGTCTGCACGTGGCTCCTGCAACCCCAGGCACTTTTGGTGCTGCAGCTGACAGTGTTTGGTGGGAAGAGTCCCTTCCCACTTTGGAGGGAAACAGAAAAGAAGTTCCCCCGTGAACCCCAGAACATGACCCTTGCTACATCCCCCCTCTGACGTATGTAAGCTGTTTACACTCGATCCTCAAAACAACCCTATGAAGTAGCTATTATCCTATCCATTTCACAAATAAAATAACACCTGAAGCTCAAGTAGCTGTATATCCAACGCCACTAGGCCGATAAGTCACACAGCTCATTTTCTGACCCCTAGTTTTTCAACCAGTTCAATGGGACAATAAACACTTTGTAGGGTTATTTTATTATCTAGTTGCTCTTCTCCCCCAACTGTCTTCACCTCACACCCAGGACAACTTGAGGAAAGCTAAGTGATTAGCTTTCACTAGATCAGTATTTTAACTACTGGCTAGGTTTTTGCCTTGCAGAAACCAAAGGTGCAAACTGAGAGAAATTTCCGGAGAGGATGTGGAAGAGAAAACTTGTGTCGATAAAGCAGCTGCCAGAGGAGGTTTGGGGGAGATGAGAGAGGCCAGAAGAGAGAAGCTTGAGGAAGAGAGAGGGGTTTCTGACAGGAGAGTCTAATTTTGTTTTTGTAGAACATTGGTATAATTTCTTCCTTAAATGTTTGGCAGAATTCACCAGTGAATTCAGCTGGGCCTCACATTTTGTTTTCTACTTGGATGTTGATGACGTAGGATTCAGCTCCATTTCCTCAATGGAGGTGACGCTGTTTCTTGATCTGGAGGCCAGTTCCTTAGATACACTCAGTCTGTGGAAATTAATCTGTGTGTGCTTCTCTGTATGTGTGCAATAATACTTCAGTGAAGTTTATAAAAACATTCTTCTCTGTAAATTTCTTAAAGTTGGCCTGATTCAAATGGACTGAAATAATAAAGAGCGTGCCGACTCACGCAACGACTCCCAGGGCGGTGGCCCCAGGGCGGGTTTCCGTATCCAGGCACATCGCTAAGGCCAGTTTCTTTCCACTGTTAGTTCCGTCCTCAGAGCTGCAGGGGTTCCGGGTATTCAATCTACACACAACTTTACCCCCAGGAAGGGGGTATCTTCATCTGTGGGTCTCTTTTGAAAAGCAAGACATCGCCTAGAAGAAATGTGTAGGTTTGGTAATTACTTAACAATTAAACATTCATCTACCCTGTGACCCAGCAGTCCCACCCTGGGTATTTGCCTGTAAGAAATGAAAACATATAGACATACATACATGCAACACACACAGAAAACATGTATGGGAATATTCTCAGCTGCTCTATTCATAATATGCAGACCTCAGAAACAGTCTAGGTGTCAATCTACAGAATGGTGAATAAACAAATTGTGGTACACTTACTCAATGAGATACTGCCGATTAACAAAAAGGAATGCGTTATCAATACAACCACATGGGGTGAATCCAAAAATGTTACGCAGAGTGAAATAAGTTACACACAAAAATATACGTACATAGTACCTGGTGGGAAAAAATCAATGGTGGAGAAAAAGGGTAGATGCTGTGTTTGTCTCTGGGACTGGGATGCATGCACCTGCGTGCAAATGCATGCACCTGTGTGCACGCATTTGTCAGTACACAAACGTAACATTATGTATTCCTTTGTGTATAAGCTTCACCTCAAAAAACTATGAGCAAATTTTGAATTTTAGTTAATGGTGTGAGTATCAAAGTAGGAAGAAGTGAACTGATATCTCTAATTCAGTTTCAAATGCGTTAAAAATAAGAATAATTGATACATGGATAAAAGATAGACAAATCGATTAAGAGATGATAAACTGAGTTAATAAAATAGTGATACATACTATATAGATTCTTAATGTAAAATTCTGAAAAATTTAGTGAGCACTTAAAATTTTTTCATAGTAAAACGTTAGAGGTGGGGAAAGGGTTGTTACAAAAAGAGTTCCAGGCCAAATAAATTTTAAAAGTATTAGCTTAATGAAATTTAAGTAGAGTTCTTTAAGGGAAGATTTCTTAGAGCCTTAAACATACTGGTATGAATGCTGCATTTATGTACGTGTGTGTGAGCGGGTGAGAAAGGAGAATTGGGCAGCGCAGAACTTCCTGCTGTCCAGGACCTAACGTTCACATACATGCCCTCCAGGGGCTGCCTCTCAAAGACCTCTGTCCCCTGGGCTTCAGCCCCTGTGCCACCAGCCTATTTCCCTTCAGTCCTGGGCATGGGAAACAAGCTGCTGTAAATCAAAACAGAAACCAGCAGGTCCTGACAGTGAGCTTGGCTGCCTCTCCTATTCCCACCTCTTTTAAACAGTAGGAAGATTGCCATTAACTCCTCATCGTTTCTGTCCAATGAGAAAGACAAGGATGTGGATCCTCTTCTTCCCCAAGAAAATGGATTTCCTAGAACTTGAGCAAATTCCATTGTTGTTACTGATTTTAACTGGTGATTAAGCCCTGCACATCTTGAGAGATTAAACCAGTTTTATAGCCCAGATCTCCAGGAAGCCAAATTGTCACAATTCTCCACACTCGCATGCGTCTAACTGACATTTCAGATACCTCCCTATCTATTCTGTGACTCTTTGTTCAAATTCTCTCTCCATGTTAACAGTTTGTGGGGGTTACGTGTGCCGAGCACGTTGACAATCCCTCTCCCAAAAGAACGACATCGCCACTGCCCCCACCCCCACCCCCACCCTGCCCCAACTTTCATGTGTGTTCTGTACAACTGGTGCAGAGAGTTTTGCAAGAACAAGAAACACCACCCTTCTGGCTGTATTCCCTGTTTCAGTTCCTCTCCCATGCCACAGTTGGAACCCTGGGTGCTCTGGAACCAGGAACCTCAGGAGGGAATAAACAAACAAACCCTCATTAGGCGATCACTTGGCTGGAGGATTCTGAGAAAGCTCTGTGAGTCATCTGGTGCCTGCTGAAGAGCCCAGGCATGTGTTCCAGAAGGCAGGGCCAGCAGTGCTTCCGGGCGCACATGTGCCGGCAGCACTCATTGGACGTGATTCCTTTTCAAGCTGTTTGCTTTACATGTTCATCGCCAGAGTCTATGGAGGAACAGAGCTAGCAAACGCACGCACGGTCTTCTGCCCGCCTCTGGCGTGAAGACTGCAAGGCTCCTGGAGGCCTGCAACGTTGCCTGCTGCGAGAAGGAAGTCTGTGCGGCAGACACACTGCACCCTCACTTCTTACCCCTGCCAGGGGCCGCTGTGATGTGACAGTCTAACACCAGCCAAGGTCAAAAGTCACACGGTGAGCACAATTTCCATAAACCTGGCCATGATCTGACCGTGGCCTCTTCACACTTAAAGCCAATGATTTCAGAGATGCCTTCAAAACAAACATTTTAATAGATCGTGCTTTAAAAAAATACACATGCACACATACATTTTTTCTGACACCTTCTAAAATATCAGGGAGCACTGTTCACATCCTACATGGGAAACCCAGTAAGTGCCTTCTGTGGCCACAGGGTCTTTATTAGAAAAGAAATGCATGAAGTCCCCTGCCCTGGCTGCAACCTGTCTTCCCGCTGGTTCTCAGGCTGAGATAAATACCATTAGCAGAACGAAGTTCCAGCGATACCAGAACCCCCGGGTGACAGCACACAGCTGGCCAGGGGCACAGACCCCACCAATATATCATGCTAGTCACACATTTGTTTCATCATTACCCTGGCCTATCATCCAAGATGACAGTGTCGCACTATTTCAGAGCCGCCGACACTC
Organism: Sturnira hondurensis; assembly: GCF_014824575.4. Lineage (NCBI taxonomy): Eukaryota > Metazoa > Chordata > Mammalia > Chiroptera > Phyllostomidae > Sturnira > Sturnira hondurensis. The sequence goes on from NW_028089315.1 coordinate 4,304,427, forward strand.
AAGCAACCACTGTGTGTGCACGTCAGATGTTCAGAACTGAGCAAGTGTTTTACTGAAGGTGCCCAGATGTCGACTGGTTCAGACCACTGATAATGCAGGGTCCGTCCGGCAGAAGGAGCTCCTGCTTGAGTGTGGCTGGTAGGGTAATAATACGGGTGTGATAATTTATAGTTTTAATTTGAACATTTCACCTAAAATGTCATATGGCGTGCTCAAGTGTGATATTGGTACGTTACAGAACTACATGCTTATGATTTTGTAATAAAGGATTTTGTAATAAAAAAGGGGTGTTATTGTGTTGGACCCTGTATATACTCAGAAGTTCAAACAAAGGCTGAGTCCAGGCTTGGTTTCTCACCCTGTTTAGCTCTGTTTCTGGCTGGGGACACTCTTTTGATTGGGACGTCTTCCTTGGCTCCACACGAGCCTCATTTCCATCTCTCACGTTTCTCTTTAATGACCGTGGTTGTCTACTGAGCACTTGTACGCCCGCCTTGTCATTGCCCGCACAACACAAGATGGGTAAAATCACCCCTATTTTGTAAATGAGGAAAGCGAGGCCCAGAGGAAATTTGCCAGGGAACAGTGCCTACAAGCAGCAGTTTGGTTTCAAACCCACTTCTCAGTCCCCCATCTGTGCCCTAATGGATATACCACACTTCCTCTACTTTCTCTTAGGGTTTCTCCTTCCCCCAGGCAATTACTCTCATTCTTCATGACACAATGGAGCTATTCATTCATTGCTCAGATCCTTCCAACAAAGAGCTCAGCCCATTTCCTCAACAGGAGGTATTTCCTTTGAACCTGTTATCTCCCTCTTTACCCACTCCCCAAGTCTTTTGGTTGCCACCGACAAACATATACTACACGATCCACTCCAGTCTCCAGAGTCCATAGTTTCCACCGTCGCATCGTTTCTATTCTAAAGGGGCACAAAGGTACATGGTTACACGGATTTTAAGGGTTTCTTCTAATTGAGAAAGTATGAATGAAGTTCTTCCCAGAAATAGCCTGGATTGGGGTATTTAAGAGAATAATAGCCCTTGCTACTTCCTACTGTAACTGGATGGAGCTGGGTTCAATTACTCATTCGTTGCCAGCCGAAAGACAACTCTGAGATTTTGTGAGAAGGAACGTACTTTATTGCAGGCCAGCAGGCAGGGGCACAGCACTGGTAAGGGGGTGTCAATTCTCAAAGAGGTGTGTCCCCAAAGAATCGTATTCATCTTCCCTCAGGGAAATCACACATAAACAGTGAGGTGAGCTTTGTCATCGCATGTATGGATGGGGACATGGCTGCACACGTATGATTAGTTTGCCTGTGCAGACACTGCATGTGAAAAAATGGCAGGAAACCTCTGCCCCAGGAAGGAGATATTAGTATTATCGATAATGAGGGTATAATGAGAATAGCTCATGAAGAGGTCAATACAGGTTTCTTTAAGCTGCTTAGACCAGCCTCATGTGGCTTGACCCAGATTGGCGCCCTGGTCCTGCAAATCATCTGGGCTTATCCCCTAAACAATAAGAAAAACAAGGAAACGACAGCAAAACCCCAGCTCTGCCAATCGTCAGTGTCAGGATGGCACAGGTAGGGAAGGAGGTAGTTAAGTCTAGCCCTTCTGCTCAAGTCCTAGCAAATGACAGGACATGGTTACACAATCCTTATAACATCCACGGGTGTCAAGTGTGTTTACAGGTGATGAATTGTGAATAAAAGTTAGCATATGGTAGGCTCCCTGCAAGGCTGTATCATGAGGTCTGCCTGGAAAAAGTCCAACCATTGTTAATATAACGAGAATGGTTTGCATGACATCAGTGTAACCTGGAAGCCAAGGCGAGTGGACTGGAATGTGTATGCAACTTCACTATCCTAAGTCAGTGGGGGCGGTCAGACAACATTTAATGAGCATTTGTACTGTATGGCCATCACATTCAAAATATCTGAGTATTGAATCTGCACCAAATTTTGAATTAAGCTAGAAATTCCTGCACAGAAACTATTTGGATGATTCAGGCCACAGCTATGGGTAACTAGTGTTTGGAAGCTTCATCATGACAACACACCTGTTCATGCATCATGTCTTGTGCAGAGTTTTTTGATGAAACATCAGGTCACTGAGGTGACTTAGCGCCTCCCACCCCAAGCCCAGTTGCAATTGGCACCTTGCAACTTCTGGCTTTTTCCAAAACTAAAATCACCTTTGAAAAAGAAGAGATTTCAGACCGTTGACAAGATTTAGGAAAATACGACAGGGAAGCTCATAGCAATTGGGAGGATTGTGTGGGGTCCCAAGGTGACTACTTTGAAGGGGACTGAGGTGTCATTGTCCTGTGTACAGTGTTTCTTGTATCTTTTTCAATGTCTTTATTTTTCACATTACATGGCTGCATACTTCTGGACAGACCTCATCATATATGTTAGGTTATACTAGTCACACTGAAAAATGCTTTGGGTCACCAAATTATTTAGAACTTATCTTAATCCAGGCTCCCACCCCCACAAAATGTTCATCAAAAGAATGAGAAGAAAGCAACTGACTGAATAGAAAATACTGTACAACCAAACTTTGACATAAATATGCTAAGCATTCTGGATGGATGCCCCCTGATACTTTCTTAGTGTCTTAAATGTCTTATAAGCAATCCTATTTGTTACTATTTGTCCCTGGCAATTTTTTCCTGGGCACCAGGTTGGACTGTGCCACACTGCTCTCAAACTGGTGCGGTCAACAGAAGGATGTTCAGGAGCAGCTTGGAAGTTGGGGCTTTGCTTTAATGCTGGCCACATCCTAAGTCCTCTGTAGACGAGCACATTAAAAGCTCTGGCAAGTCTTACAGTTAAGAAACCTAGAAAACGGCCTGCAAGTTCCCCGTGCAGGCTAATTGGAAGACCCCTGAATGTATCCTCGCCATTCTCTAGCCCCATGCTAATTTCCCTCATGTTCTGAACTGCTTGTGTGCTGAGAGTTTGACATCATTAAAGCTGACTCTAACAGCCATTTTTAGTTCTTCAACTGTTGTTAGAATGCAAATTTGACCTCCAGTCATTAAAGACATTCTACAGATAACACCTTATACATTGTCTCCCAAATTTATTTGACCATGAAACCTGGGTCACCAAGGCAGTTTCAACTTCAACATGTAAAGAGCTTGAGAGTCATCATGCCCATCTTTACTAGAAAAAGTTGTCTTTGCCAGGTAGCTTAGTTGTGTGGAGCATCACCCTGTATCACAAAAGGTTGCGGGTTTGATCCCTGCTCAGGGGACACACCTAGGTTGCAGGTTCAACCCCCAGAGGTGTGTGTGAGATGCAACCAATCAATGTTTTTCACATCAATGGGAATGCTGATGTCAGGGAAAGGAACAAAGGATGGGCATAGGTGGGGGCTGTGATACTGCACTGGTGAACGTCAAGTGTGGAGACACAAACCTACTAAAAGGTTTAATCAGAAGACTGTGGGGCACTGCCCTCACTCTACATCTTACCATCACAGCAGCAAGGCTCCGGTACGAGACACAGTGAAATGCATCTAAAAGTTCTATGCGACATAGACTTTCTCCAAGGATGACCACTTAGGGAAGTCCAAAGTCAAGAGGGTGGCGGAGAGAAACAAGTACACTAGAGAACTCTGGAGCTTCTGGCACCAGATAGCTACAGAAAGCAGTAAATCCAGCCCAACTGCTAGACAAGATTGATGTAAATTTTCACAATGAAGGCCTATTTACCTCAGTTCCTATTATCCAATACGACACGTTCATTTCTCAACAAAAACATACAAAGCATGGCAAAAGGTATGAAAAACCCAGTCTGGAGAGAGAAAACAAGCATTAGAATGAGACTCAAGTATGACACAGATGCTGAAATTACTAAAGAATTTAAAATAACTGATTAATAAGTTAAGGGTTCTAATGGAAAAAGTGAACATGCAAGATGAGATGGGTAATGTAAGCAAGAAAATGGAAATTTTAACAATCAAAAGAAAATGCTAGAAATTAAACACTGAAACAGAAATGAAGAATGCCTTTGATGGGCTCATCAGACTGGACATGGCCAGGGAGAGAATCTGTGCCCTTGAAGATATGTTTCGACACTTTCCAAAGTAAAATAGAAAGAAAAATTAAGAAACAGAATGTCCAAGAACTGTGGGACCATTTCAAAAAGTGTAACATGCATAATGGGAATACTAGAAAGGCAAGAAAGACAAAATGGAACAAGAAATATTTGAATTATTAATGGCTGAAAACTTTCCAAACTTAATGACAGACACCAAACTATAGACATAGGAAGATCAGAAAGCATAAAAAAGTAAATACAAAAAAAAAATCCACACCCAAGCATGTCATTCAAATTGCAGAACACCAAAGATAAAGAACACAATGGAAAGAATCCAGAGAAAAAGAACATTACCTATAAAGAAACAAGAATAAAACTACAGCTGACTTCTTGGGAGAAACTATGCAAGCAAGAGACTAAAGTGAAATATTTCAAATGTCCAAAGGAAAAAAAAAAACCTAGACTTCTACATCAGGTCAAACTATCCTTCTAGAACAAAGAAGCAGACTTTCTCAGACCATGAGAAAAAGGAATCCATCACCAGCCAACCTTCCCTGCAAGGAACAGGAAGGTCTTCTGGCAGAAGGGGAATGACAGGTTAGAATCTTGGATCTACATAGAGAAAAGATCAGGGAAGAAAAATAAAGGCAATTTTTTAAAATTGATCTAAAAGATAACGGGTTAAAGCAGTAATAGTAACAGTGTGTTGGGTTATTCCAGCCTATGGATAAGTGAAATGAATAACAGCAATTTTCTGAAGACCAGTGTTACAAGGAGCCTGCACCACACTTTCAGGGGTACAGTGTCACCCGAAGCAGGCTTAGATGGGGCAAAAATATGTATTATAAACTCCAGGGCAACCACTAAAACTCTTTTTCAGCTGTGTTGAGGTATGTAAATTTTTTTAAAGTATAACTGGTGTGCCAAGAGATAAATTAGTGTATAAAAAGAGATATAATGCTCAAAAGTAGAAGACAGAAAAAAACAAAGAAAAATGATTGAAAAGAGTTACAAACATGGCAAATATTAAGTCAAATGTATCCATTACACTTTCAATGTGAAAGATGTAAATATACCAGTTAAGAGATTGTCAAATAGATTAAAAACAAGATGCAACTATATGCTTTCTATTCTCTCTTAAGAAATACACTTTAAATATAAAGACCCAGAGAGGCTGAAAATAAAGGGGTGGAGAAAGCTATACTGTGCCAACACTCATCAGAAGACAGCTGGAGTATTCGTCTCAACCTCAGACAGAGCAGACATCACAAGGAAGATCATGAGAAATAAAGACAGAGATGATATAGTGATAATGGGGGGCAGTTCCTCGGTGTGTAGGTGTGTATTTACTTAACAACAGGGATGTCTATTTACTTAACAACAAGGGGGGAGGGGGAGGGGATTCTGGGTCAGCCCCCCACCCCCACCCCCCGCCCCGCCAGAAACTTCCCTTGGCTTCACCTGTATTCCTGCCCCCTGTAGCTACATGCACTGAGGTTGCATAGTCCTATAGATTCAATGCCCCCCTTTCTTTCCCCCTGCTAACTTAAAAAAAAAAGACTCTTGACAATCTTATTGATGTCTGCCTTAAAATCTTCAGTAAACCTCTCCTAAGAATTCTTGAGACTTTTGAATATTTAGTCACCAACCATGGTCTGTTGATGGAATAATAGCTTCTACAAATAAGCACTATTCCAATTGACAAAAATTATACATATTCTACCGCGATTAACCAACCACGAATCCCTCTGGGGGCATTTCTAAATTCATAGTATGTATTTTCTCCATCATTAGATGCTAAACTATACCACCCTAGGCACAGCCTTCTCCCACTGCAGAATCTTACTAAACAATTTAGGAAAACACAGAGAATTGGGGGAGAGGGTGGGGCATGAGAAGGTGGAAACTTGGTCTTCAATCCTATTTTCACCACTTACCAGTTGCGTGCTCTCGGGAAACTTATTTAACGTACTGGAGTCGCCTCCTGTGAAACGGGACGGTAACTAACACCGAGGCTACGGCTGGGTTAGCAGATGATACTTGTAGTGTCCAAACTGCAAAGAGAGCAAAATGAAGAGATATTGTCTAGGGCTTTGACTTACCAAACTAAGGGACAAAAGAGCACATGTCCTCATCCAGGCAGGCAATATCAAGTCTATTACAATTCCCCAAAAGACAATGAGATCTCTCTTTGTCCCTCCTGGGGCTTGCTGATTAGAGCCACAGAGATGTCAACTCACGAGCCAATGCAGTCAGACATGAAGAGCAATGAGCAAGGAATTTCTTGGTACATACATAGTAGGTAGACTTACAATAATCAATTTTAATCTAACTATTGTGACTTAGAAAAAAAGATCTTATTGTTAGCACGTGCCAACAATTCATTTTCATTGCTCTTGTTCCATTCACTTTTGATAATATGCAACATAGAATAGTTGAAGTTAGTAAAAGTTTTTAACAGTTAAATACAAACCTATATGAAAATTATGCTCTATTTGCCTTTAGAGGCCACCATATTTTCTGAGTCACGTGTAAAGCTCCACGAGGGAAATCTTCCATTTCCAGCTTCCCTGGACATTTGCTAATAAGGACAGGCCTCCCCCCTTAATGTCTTCCTTCCTTTACCACCTCGGGAATAGCTTTTTTTCTTTTTGAAGTTATTTTGCTCTACTATTTATTACCCAAGTACTAATGCTTTTTCTCATTTCAGATTTACTTTTCCTTTCTAAACTAGAAAAGTGGTATGACTGGGGAGTTCCTAGGAAAAAAAGGGAAGTTAGCGATGTGATGGAGAACTAGAGAATTCAAAATTGTGGGGGAGCGGTGCTCTGCAGTTTGGATTTCGCTTACCTGTGATTCTCTTTATGTAGTTAACCCTTGAACAACACGGGTTTGAACTGTGTGGGTCCAAATTTTTTTGGACAAATTTTTTAAAAAAAAGTCCTTGATTGCCTCGGATGCAAAGGACTGCACAGTTACATATTTTCCATTGTGCAGTGGGTAGTGCCCCTACCTCCTAAATTGTTAAGGTTCAACTATATCTTTATTTTTTAATTTTGTGCAAGACTTTAATTATTTATTTTTGAGACAGAGGGAGGGAAGGAGGAAGACAGGGAAAGATACATCCATATGTGAGAGAAAAAGTGATCAGTTGTTTCTCACACGCCCCCATCTGGGACTTGGCTGGGGATCTGGCCCAGAACCCAGGCATGTGCCCTGATGGGATTCGAACCAGAGACCATTCAGCTCACAGGCCAGTGCTCAATCCACTGAGATATACCCACCAGGGCTCAACTGTCTTTTTAAAAGTGCTCTCAACCTGCACAGGTTACTGAAGTTTAGTGTACATTTTTAGGAATCTCAAGGGAAAGAAAACATACTTACTAAAGGCCCTGTCTTGAAAAAAGTCAGTGAAGAAATTCTGAAACTTGAGTTTCTTACCTCGCTTTAATGACTTCACTTAGGACTTCCGTGAAAACTGGAACACATTAGAAACAGCCATTTGTGTTTAAGTATCAGTTTTTATTAAAAAGTGCATTTTGATTAATTTATGATCTAGGTAGGCTGTTAAGATACCAGTATACTCTCTGGATAAACTTTACAAAGATTTAAAACAAACAAAATTTTAAAAGCCTTTTTATTTCCTTCACCATTATTGTTTTACAATACAAATATCACCTTGTGAACACACACACACACAAAAGCCCCACGGAAGAGAGTTCCGCTGTGCACAGAATACAGAATGGGTATATATACTTCTTCAGTCTTAGAAAACTATTTTGTTCTCCACATTGGCATATAGAGTACTTCCCCAAACACACTTATGTCAGGAGTGAAACTTAAGAGTTACATGCAGTTTCTGCACATATATATTTTAAAGAAATAGATCTTTTTGTTGTTCACCAACAAAATTGTCGTGAGAGTATGGATAACTAATTCACACCTTTCAAGTTTTAGTTAAGTGATCATTTTCAAAACTCACTTTTTAAAAAAGTATTCATGGCTGTTTTCATTGTATAGTTAAAACTGAACTACCAAGTAGAGAAAATAATTTAAGTGGCACAATGTCATTGCCACCTGCTCGCAATATGGGAACAGGCTTGGACTTTCTAATGACAACCCCCCCCATTCTTTAATTCAGAGCAATTGAAAAACCATAAGCAGCCTTCTGATTTAATTTAGCTATAAATGCAAAATTAAGTAGTGTATACATACATTTATACTTTCGTGGAATACTTTATATTAAATAAAAACATTTAAGATCGCCTACTGACCATACAATCAAGACAAGAAAGGCACTAGAAACAGACAAATTTCTCTCCCAAGAAGCAGTTTTAAATTTTAACTCTCTTCTCTTTGACATGTAAAAATCTTTAAATTTGGTTTTCATAACATCATTTGAAAAATAAAGTTAGGAAATACTTAGAAAATCACTTTGTAACAGAATCTTTTTTTTGCACTTTTTGACACATTGTCTCTGCTGATTTTACAAAACCCAGTTACTAACCCTTTCTGTGTCTGTCATTTTTACTTGAGTATCGGTGCAACAGGTAGAAAGATTTCAGAATTGAACCCCATTCAGGTACTTAGAAACCTTCATAGAGACATTTGCTAGAAAATGGCTTACAGCCCAATCTTTGGGGCAAGAGATATGAAAAGTATGTTTTCCCAAGAAAATAATACACTTTATTTCCAGATGTGACTGGAAAGACCAGAACTTATGATATAAAAGCTTACGTTTATGCTGTTGTATCATATACAAAGGAACGTGGTGGCTGCAGGTTATGTAAGTCCCAAACTCATGAACAGGAAATGTGTACAGTGCATGATAGGTGAAGTTCTCTTTATTGTTTCCAACGCAGGTCCTTTGGAGAGAAAGATCACAGTGCTGACCAGGTAACTCAATAGGTGAAGTCAAGGTAATTGTTGAAAGATAGTAGGATTAGGGAGGTGTTTATTTTATGGCATCTTCTCTCATGGAGTTCTTAGCACTTTGGACAGTTCCTTGTTCCCCGACTCTGTGCGGCTGTTACGTGTCATTTGCCAACCGGCTGTATTTCACTTGCCTCCTGAGGTGGACTACGGGCCAGGGGAAGGGCCAATGGTAAGATCGAGGTACGATTCCTTGGACATTCCTTTCAAAGTACTGAAATGGCCTGTACCACCACACCCTGGCCAAGAGGTTCATCTGGGAAGCTTCTTTTAGCACCTACGTCAATAAAGAAAGGAAAAACCAAGTCAGAAGGAACAATTCATTTGTTTCAGCCCAAAAAGGAATATACATATTTTTCTCATAATCCTTCACTTAAAGGTCAAGTATTTTGTACATTATAGTTCACAAAGGGACCCAGACCGGCCCCCGTCCACCCACACAGCCCAGGTGCAGAGTCGCGCCACCAGCCTGCCCTCGTCTGCACCCTGGGACACCCTAGTAGGAAAACAAGTAGCTCCAATCCCAGGTGTGCAAGGAAAACTCGTGCCTTACTCAATCTCTTGTTCATAAATAAATACCTCAATTAGCTTTTTAGTTACTCTTCTACAATTAAAATGGACAAACCTAATTAAATGATTAAGTATTAAGCTGGTGAGGATACAAGGGTAGGAAGAGGGTAGGAATTCAAATCAAGCAACAGGCGGACACAGATTAGTAAATATTTTCAGAGACAATGAGAAAAATGACACGTTCTACAAGGATGCATCGCCCACGTCATTATAATAACACACTTCTTGTTCATTTTTGATTCTCAAGTGGATCAGCATCACAAAGAACACAATCTTAGTTGACTATCCCTTAAGAGAAGAGAAAACTAAGACATTTGTGCATTTTTTTATATTTTTCCCTGCTGTGCTGGTTAATATCAACCCTGGAGCAAGAGAAGCTAACATCAAACAGAGGAAACTCACTTGCTGATTGGCCATAGTGTGGTACCACCAGAAGAGTCTCGTGGTGATGTAATACGCCACCACCACGTCCACAGTGTAGTGGTCGTGCGCTAAGAGAATACAGAAGATTCCAACCACGCTGAGAAGCCAGCAAATCCAGTGGTACCACCAGAGTCGTCGAGGCGAATCTGAGAAAAGAGGAGAAATTTGTAATGATCGTACTATTCAAGAACCGCCAAGGACACCCAACCATACCTCTGTGACTATTGTGAACGCGGTTACCTTGGGTCTTTCCTTCTGAAAACAAATCCCTTGAGCTATCAAATCTAAGGACATTAGCTTATCTGTAACCAAGGTTAGAATGGAAGCATCTTATTTTATAAAGTGATTTTACCAGCTAATTCATATTTGGCTGTTACTTGATTCATATTTATGATAAAGTAAAAAATAAAAAATTAATGTATCATGATCCATTACAAAAATTAAAAAGCTGCCAACAGGTATTTAATTTACCTGTGAATAAGTTGGGGTTAATTCTTTATACAAAAATCAATCCCCTGGTCTATATATTTTTACACACGGACTAAGCAATTATCACTGATACAAATGCTTTATACGCTTTCTAAGCTCTGCAACCGTATAGCACTCAGAGAGTCTTTGAGATTTCCGCTTCTGAAATACAAATGAGGGAGACTCCAAATGCCTGGGAATTCCAGTTCAAGTGCATCCCCAATGGCAGGGCTGTGCCAGATACATACTTGTCTGTACCTCCATTGGGAAAGCACCTGAGGGTCGCATCAAAATCTCAGTGTGGGCCTTTCGGCCTTGTATTCTTAACAGACGGGCTTCAGAGGATCTGAAACTCTAGGCAAAAATATTGCTTGCATGTAGTCTGCCCTCCCTCTCTACCCCAGGGGATATAAATCTCAGGATCTTACTGGGTTCTCCAGGGGTTTAAGAATCAGTCATTCATTCCATCAATATTTATTGAGCCGGTACAATATGCCTGGGATAGAAACTGCTCTCGGTGATGAGATCAATGTACAAACCAGGCTAAGAGCCTACCTTTGTGCAGAAGTCCCTTCCTAGTAGGGAAGAGAAACAATAAACATAATCATGACTAAAAAAGGAAATTATAATGTTAGTGGTGCTGAAATGATATAGAAAATTTTAAAAAGCTGAAAAGGATAAGCAGACTCAGAAGGGTAAAGGGTGGTTTGTAATTTTAAGTGAAGTAGTCAGGGTAGGGGTCTTGTTGTGTGTATAGGGCTCCATATTCCATTTCCAGAAAAATTTGTACTCAATACCTTAACAATATAGCAACCAATAGTAGCTATCATTCATTCTTTGTGTGACTCTAGTACAAGTGTGCATGCATGCCATCTATTTTAATCTGTACCACTTCTCCCTCACCATGAAATAGCTACCAGTATCTCATTTTAAAGATGTGGAAACCAAGACTTAGAAAGTTTAAACGCTTTCCCCAAGGTTGCAGAGTTAGTAAGTGATAGCACCTGGATTCAAAAATCTGAGTTTGGGACCCAATATGGCGCAGTGCTTTATCTTCCAGAAGGATCTAATCCCATGAAAAGATGTCAGATACCAACCAGCGGGGGGCAGAAACCCCTTCCCCTGGGCTGCTGACATCAGGTCAATTCTGTTCCCATTTTCTAAGTTCAGTTACATCCCAGTACAAGGACTATACCGTGCCCTGACCATTCTGAATAGACATTGTTGGAATCCACCTTATTTGGTCACCTGCTAAGTATATGCCCCTTCTCTCTCAGTGCCCTGAAGCCCACCTTCTCTTCTGCTGTGTTCCCTTAGTTTTTTTAAGACCCAAACTGGGCACTCACCCTTCAGTCTACTACCCGTCTCCTGAACCTCCGCCCCCAATCAATCCTGTTAACGCCTGGCCCTTTGTTGGTCTCCCTCTGACCCCTCTACTTGTCTCCATCGCCCATGCCATCATGGTGGGCAGAGCCATCACCAACTCCGTCCTGGAGGACAGCGCAGATGGTCTCCTCACTCTGGTCTGCAGTCTGCACGCTCTCCAGCCCAGGTTGCAAGCTGCTGCACGAGTGATTTTCCCCTCTAAGAAAGGGTAAGAGGGCACCGCCCCACAGGCGCAGCCCTTCCCTAGGCACCATCTCAGTCAGACTCCTTCCGCTGGCTTAAGGCATGCTCCGTGATCTGGTTCCTCTTCACCAGTTCATTCTCATTTCTCATCATTCCCCCCACTCTAAATTCCAGCCGTAGTAAACTTCCAACGTGCCACACACTCCCAAGACATCTGCAGGCTGCAGTGAGTGTCCCTCCCCTGTGGTGTCAGCAACATGGTTTACTGGTCACTCTTCACGGAAACTGCCTATTGGATGCTCATTGAGACTGTTTCTAACAGTGGAAACTCAACACACCTGACTTTTCTACAAGTAGATAAATGAACAATGTAATCTGTGGTTCATTTACAGCAGTGATTTTCAACCTTTTTCATCTCATGGCATACATAAAGTAATTAGTAAAATTCTGTGGGCCACCAAGAAAAAATATTTCCGTGGATCTGACCAAAAAATAGGTATCACTTTGATTCATTTACATTGGATGGCTACTGTCATTTTTCTATTTGACAATCTAAAGGAAAAGAGGTCAGTACCCCTGACAATGACAGAGGAAAATAGGAGGAGAGATGGATGAAAGACTTTAATCATATATTAACATTTTATTTGCTTTTGTATTTCATAATAAAATATTTTAAGTATGTTCTTTGCCTTTTCTATTTATTAATTTTCTTTTTGAGGGGGGGGAAGAGGAGAAGAGAGAGAGAGAGAAACATCTATTGTGTTGTTCCACTTATGTATGTATTCATTGGTTGCTTCTTTTATGTGCCCTGACCAGGGATGCAACCTTGGTGTATCAGGACAATGCGCTAACCAACTGAGCTACCCAACCAGGGCCTGCACATTTTTAAAAGGACTTTTCCCATTTAGTGTCTGCCTCGGTGTTCCTGAGCCCATGGCCTCTATGAGGGTGCAGACATCACCGACCCACTGCTGAACTCTCTCAGCTGAAAGCACAGTGCCAGGTGTTGAAAAAAATGGCTACTGAGTGAACACATCATCTTCCATCATCCAATCAGGTCCAACACTAGGTTTCTGTGTCCTTGAGATCTCCTTCTGGCTCCTTCCACCAGCTGTGAAACATCCCAATGCCACAGCTGACACTTGAGGAAACAAGAGACTCCAGCCCAGAGCAGTTACTCCTCCCACACACATTTCCCCGGGGCCTGCAGAGCCGGGCATGGTGGTGAGAGCAGGTACTGCCCCGGAGGCCTCCAGCCCTCCTTCAGCGGACTTTCCTCGAACCACAGGAAATGGCAGGTGAGAAAATTCTAATGGAAATCTGTTTCAGACTTACACTCTTTGATAAATAAATAGGTGAGTGTGAGCATGACCGTGTGGCCGCTGTACAGATAGTCTCCACACATGTTATGAGAGCCAGTGATGGACAGACCACCCCCAGCAATGAGCTTCATTATTCTCCGCAGTTGGGCTTCCCAGTCTCCAAAAAGCTGGTGGGAAAAGAGAAAACAAAAATCATTATTAGCCCACGTGAAAGTGCGATATAATTGCTATTTATGTTTGGAACTGAGCTTTGTGATATTGTGATTTAGAATAAGAAATACATATTTGGTCTTTGTCCCTGTTCCTGGCACAGAGCTTCCAAACCCTTTGGAATTTCCTAAGTGATAAAAAAAGATAAAGGTGTCTTTTGTTATTCATAACAAGCCACTTTCGATAACACCTGAGTGTGCCGTAATGAGCTGACTTTTGGAAAGCCTCTGAGGATGGTGCCAGAACCAACCAGGAGCTGAGAGGGTTAAAACTTGCAGTCCATTCCCCGCCACGTCTGGGTCAATCACCAGTGTTCAATGACTTAATTGATTAGCCTAATAAAGACTCTGCAAATATCCCAAAGGACCGGGTTTGGAGAGCTTGGGTGGGGGTGGAGAACGTGGGAGGAAACTGGGGGAGCGGGACACCCCCCAGAGGGAGACACCCCTTCCAGTTCACCTTGTCCTATCACCTTTTCATCTGGCCTTTCCCGAGTCACATCATTTCATAATAAACTTCCAATCCAGTAAGAATATTGTATTCCTGAGTTCTGTGAGTCACTCTAGCACATTTTTTAAACCAGGAGAAGAGGTCACAGAAACTTCTACTTTACAGCTAGTTGATGTGAAGCAAAGGTGACCATCTGGACTTGTGACTGTCATCTGAAGTGGGAGGCAGTCGGTGTTGACTGAGCCCTTAACCTGTGGGATCTGACACAGTGTCCCAGCAGGCAGTGTCAGAATTGAGCTACAGAGGGTTGGAGAACTGCTTCGTGGTGGGGGAACCCAGGTCACACCAGGTCACAGGAGAGTTCAGTGTGGTTACAGAGAGGGGAGGAGCTGTGCAGGAGTGCCTTGCATTTAAAACCTTGTATTAAGACATAAACTCCCCCACTATGAAGTCTATCCACTCAAGGTTTACTGTTCCTTGGGCAGCCCTTGGAAAGAAATCATTCTAGAGAAGTGTGTAGCTCATCCATTTATTTTTATTTTTATTACACTGACAGAGAAAGACCGACCGAGTTGCTCCTCTAACTGCCTTTGAGGGGGCGGGAGGGGAGGAGTTAAAACTCCAGGGAAAACGTAGAGCTGTATTTTCACATGCGTGGCCTGGAGGATTACTGTTCTACTGCTAACGCAGCTGAAGACCGGGGCAGACAAATATACAAACAGTTTCTCGCATGTGATTTGGGGGATCAAATTGAAACAAGGAACTGAGTAGGATGCACCTTCCATCTTCTGCAGCTAAAAGGAAGGAGCTGTGTGTTTCTCCTCTTGATGAAAGTGAAACAAGTTTAAGAATAAGTCTCCCTGTTTCTGATACAAATCTAGGCTGCGTACTAGAGTAATAAATGGCTTGACCAATTCCTCAGTGCAATTTTCACTTGCTCTGTCAAGTGAAAGGTCTGTCTATATTTTATGGTTGTCAGGACTCTTAAATTCTGGCTGGCGAATTTAATCACCATGATCCTGTTTCAACATTTAACTGATAATATTACAGCTTTGGAAAACATATTTATATAAATATAAATTCATTATAATTTCCCTTTACATTTTTTATAAAGACTTCTAGTTAAGGATGGCAGGCACGGAGCATATGAATCTCCAAATTCAAAGGGATCACTAAATACCCAGCTCAAGAGAAGAAAACAGACCTCTACAGCAAGACTCAGCATCATGGAATTTCTGAAACTGGGAGCAAAGAAGAAACCCTAAAGCTTCCACAGATTAAAAACAAACTTCACACGAAGGATCCAGAATCAGAAATATTCAAAAGCAACACTGGAAAACAGAAGGCTTTGGAAAAATGCCTCCAAATTCTGAGGGGAAATGATTTCCAAATTAGAATTCTATACCCAGCCATATTATTAACTAAGCTCAAACTAAGGATAAACGAAAGCCATTTTCATGGACACAAGATTTCAAATATTTACCACCTGTGTATGTTTTCCAAGAAATTACAAAGGAAAAGACTCAACACAGAGAAGGAAGAAACAGGATCTGCTAGAACGCCAGTAAAGGGAGAGCTGGAACTGCAGGTGGCCTTTGTAGCGAGCCCCCCAAATGCGCAGGCCAGAGTCTGGAGAGTCGTCTTGAAGGAGCCGAGATTAACACAACATCCAATGCCTCTGGAGGTGTTGACAGGGGTCACAACGTGGCGGTGAGTAAGTGCACAGAAAATGACTAAAGCAAAAAGCATGGCAACACTAATTCTACAGGAAACAAACTTGTGCAGAAAAGGAACAGAAAACGACATGACTTTGCAGGGAATAGCATTTACAAAACTGTAATAACGTAAGCACTGAGTATTCAGTCAAATCAAGGACAAAAAGCTGCACTGGGAAGGCAGAATAAGAAGTGTGAACGTGTGTAATTTGTTGGTCGGGGGAGAGGGACAGGGAAGGGTAAGACACAGAGCACCTGTAAGCAGGTGGGGGAGAGACATGAGGACTTGAAATCCTGGCCTTCCACGGCGGGACGTCAGTAAGAGAAACAGCCTGTACTGGCAGTCACAAAATATACTGCTGTGTCACTTAGAGACCTGAGAGTAAACACACACACACACACACACACACACACACACACACACACACACAGAGTCTGTAAAAACAGTTAAAGATATGAATGAAGGTAAAGCTGTAAGATTCTGTTAAAAGAGTCAAGAGTAGAAAAGTGGGTTGGAGTAGGGTTAGGGTTAGGGGGCTAATGTTTCTCATAACAAGCCCTGTACAATCATTTTGTTTATTTTGCATGCATATATAAACACAGATATTTTTTAAAGCTTTACATTGAAAGTTTGATCTAGTTCTGTCATAAGAATAAATGATATATAGAAGAAAATTATGGCAAAAAGCTAAGGTAACTCTTCAATTTATATTACTTAAAATTGTCCTTCCGAAACTCTGTGTTTTGAAAACTATAAATCATATTCGCAGGCAGCATCACCCCATAATTTGCCCTCCTATTTTAGCAGGAAAATGTTTGTGGGGAAACTATGTGTAGGAGAGGGGGAGAAATTATGAGGTAAACTTGGCATCGAGGAAAAACAGCCAAAGATGAATGCTGCATTTCTTACAAATGCTCTTAGAACTCCTAACCTTTTTTTAAAAAATATCTTCCCATACTTGCCAAACCTCTGCAAGGGGGACCCCTTTTTAAGCTTAGTCAGGAATGGGAAAAAAGATGATTACAGCTGCATAAAAATTTTAATTATGTTTTGAAAAGCAAATAAATTAAAAGACAAATAACAAATCAATCAGAGCAGGAATAAGTTAACATCTTCACTGTGTTCACAGCACATCTAAATCAAGGGGGAAAAAAACCACTCTAGGAAAACAAAATTTATCAAAGGAGAAAGGATATGACCAGCTAAAGACACAGACGCTGTCAAACAAACAGAAATGAAAATTAACACTAAGAGGAGTTCATTTTCCCCCATACCAAATGACCAAAGCCGATGGTAGGGCAGGTGCAATGCCACTGATCTCAGACGGCCCCTTTAAGAGGAGGGGCCAAGGTGAACGCTCTGGGGAAGAGCAAGGAGCAGGAGGCAGAGGCAGTGACCACTACAGCAGACAGGCTGGGTGAAAATCATGGCTCTTCTACCCATCAGCGTGTGATCCTAGGCAGCCCAACCCCTCTCAGCCTCAATTTCCTTATCTACAACTCAGGGGGCAGTACAGTTATTACAACTGGCAAAACCCTCTGCAAAAATAATCAATACTGACCAGCAACTGAAATAGCTCGTAACTTCTGACCCAGTTACATTGCCTCTAGGAGTTTGCCTCAAAGAAATGAGCCCAAATATGAAGAAAAGCTTTATGTACAAATATCCCACTACATTATTTATAAAAACAACAAGCTGGAAACAACCTAAACGAGAGATGTGAAATGACTGTATCCTTGCTATCAGAAGCCAGGGCCAGAGCCAGTGACACATGGGCAACACCAGGAGACTGCTGTCAACACGCTCCCACCGACTGAACCACAGTCCGAACCGATTCACGTGCTCAGAGTTCAAACTACAGTGACCCAAAGGCACTGAACAAGGCTATAAATGCTCAATACATTATTAAAAAGTCAAGTTTACAATGTTGTTACTTTATATAACAAATATTTTCTTTCATTAAGAAGAAAAACAAAACAACTGTTTGTTGTAACTATGTTTAAAAAACATGCACAGAAAAAGGCTAGAGTTGTGCACATTGCATGTTAACAGGGTCTTCGTGGAAAACGGCAGGGTTTCTCCCAGGCTCTATTCCGATGGGACTTCTGTTCCTGCTCCCTGGGCTCAAAACACAGGGACTGTCTAGGAGTTCTGCAGTTCTGGGGCTTAGGTGGCCTCTTGAGTGTAGGCAGGAGATATGGAAGGAGAGAAAAAGAAGAACTAAAAACCAGGAAACTCATGGCTGGCTCTTTCATACTTCTCAGTTTGGACTCCTCTCCCAACTGGCCAGCTACCATTTTTCAGAGTCTTCAAAGAGGTCTCCCTTTATTCTGCTCGGTGTTTTCTGGCTGCATTCAGTGGGAGTTGGGACGGAGTGTGCTTACTCCATGGTGACTGGGACTGTATCCTCCCATCAGCAGGCTTTTCCATGTTCGTGTCTGACAAGATGTTTCGGGGGACGTTGAGATCACCACTTTCTCAGTGGACAGGCACTCAGAGTTGTGACA
Source organism: Sturnira hondurensis (assembly GCF_014824575.4). Lineage (NCBI taxonomy): Eukaryota > Metazoa > Chordata > Mammalia > Chiroptera > Phyllostomidae > Sturnira > Sturnira hondurensis. The sequence goes on from NW_028089315.1 coordinate 4,322,651, forward strand.
AGAAGGTCTCACAGCTACACTAGTAACTGAATTACAGTCTCCTAGGGTCACAGAAACATCAGTTTTCAGTAAAAATAAAGTAAATTTCTTGTCTGAGAAATTAAGTAAAATGGCCACATCGCTTAAGCACAGAAAGAGAGAGCCACAGCAGGCGGGAAACGCTTCTGAATGGCACAGACCACTGCGTACAGTTCAAGTTGGTGAGTTAAAAAACAGGTTTCCCAACATATTGTTTCAATGCTGTCTGTCTAACAGAACGCGCTGCTCGAAGTCTGCTCACCAGCACTCTGTGTGCAGGGATCCCAGTGCACTGACGAGCAGGGACACTTGCTGGGCTTCACCCCCCGCCGGTGGGACAGCGAGAACCTGAGAGCAAAGCTCATCGATGCTGCATCCATCACTGGCTTTGGTGTAACTCTGACACAGGGCGGACAGTGAGTATCGGAGAGTAGAAGTGCTATCTACTCCAGTATCATCCTTGTACCTTCCCAGGGCTTTATCTCACAGCGGCCCTAAAGAATCAGCAAGGCTTCCTGGTCCCCTGGAAGTTCAGTGTCGCAGCTGGGATTGTGACCCAAGTGCTCCGGCTCCGTGTACGAATGGGCTGTTGCAAACTACATGCTGCCTGTGCACTGCTGGTCCCCCACAAGCCTGCATTAACTGAGAACGGGGTACATATAAGGAAGGGCACCTTACAGACGTAATGTCCCACTATCACACACCGTGCCAACAACCATGAACAGCCAGACGTCTCTCAAAGTAGTCATTCATTCATCCACCCATCCATTCAATAAATCTATCTACTGTCACTAGGGGCAAATAATTCTTTTGGTCTCATTCCTGAAGAACAATTTTCCTCCAAAACAGAAAATTCATGGCCATCCATGACACACCAAGACAGCTTAGGTGCTCTTATCGCCCAGACCAAGACCAGACCCACTACAGGAATCAAGCATCGGGGAGCAGAGGGATCAGTGGAACCCCTGGCGATCCACACCCCAGCAGCCACAACTGAGAAACACCCGCTACACACGGTGGCTTCCCCTCAGGCTCAACTCCCCAGACAGCAAAGCCCCCACACAGCAAATCCATGCCACTTCCTCAGTTTCTGCTGCCCAGAACCTCCCACCCCCAACCAATGATGGCTACTTAAGAAAATGATTTAAGAAAATGTCCTTTGGTATGTGACCTTGAAGCCCTGCAGGGCAAGGCAGGGTGCTTATAAGTTTGCTTTAGATTTCCCAGCAGCAGCAAGAGGCTCAAAACTGCCCCTTATCATCCCTCAAGCCTTTTTACTGTTATTGGAATAGGTGGTAAAAAAGTAGGTGGTAGGGTGGTTTTGCATAATCAAATGTTTCCTTTGGTTTTTATAGAAGTTCCAACTTTCTAACAGTTTTCCTCTTCATGACTTCGTGTACTCACAAGCCTGTGAGCATACCAGGCGGTGGGCACAGATGTTATAATGTCCAGTTTACAGATGAGCAAATAAACAGGCCATTTCTCTGTCTCACACAGTGCCTCAGTGGAGCTCAATCCCTCTCACCTAGACAACCTTGCCCTGGAGCCCTGCGGTGGCTGCACACACCTTCCCAGGCTGCACAGTGCCTCCGGGTTCACTTTTTGTTGTTGTGCTAATGCAATTTAATCCATTTCACATGCCATTTAAATCTATACAGATACCTAAAGCAGTATTTATTCATTATTCTCATTATTTTCATGTTTTTCCCATTTAAATTAGACTTCCCCATCTCTATAAAAGTTATTTTCATGGAAATCTTCCATAAACAAATCACTCATTTTCTCTCTTCTACAAGGAGCTTTCAGTTTGGTGGGAATGTCCTTTGCTGTATACACTGCGCTGAGTTGGACCACAGGTTACTAAGTTGCCTTTCTCAGGAACAATGGTGGTTGTAAACACAATCCCAGCCCCAGTTTCGGGGAGGCTCTGGAAAAAGCATTTTACTTGTTTTAGTTTTAGTTCTCTTATCGGTGACACCGCAAGAACACTTCCTCATCCTCCACCCTCGCTGACCAAAGGGAGACAATGTTTGCGAAAGTGTTTGCTCAAAGTATAAAGTGTTCTACAAACCGAAGACAGCATTACAATTACCAAGTTTTGGGGTCAGTATTTTTAGGGGTACAGTGTATGTGTGGGCAGGGGCAGCAGGCATTCCTCAAGTGAGAACTGAAGGCCTAGCGGACAACAGGTGACATTTGGATGGTTCTCCTTAAATACACAGTCCTCACAGATGTTCTTCTGTGATTAGGGGAGGCATCTGAATTCTTCCTCCAGACTGTAATTGCTTCACTTCTAGAAAGATTTAATTATATCCACAAATATTATGTCCACCTCAGCTGATGTGAGGTAGAGAGATTTCAGTGTGTACATCCTCTCAGAACTCATATATATGAGGGGGATCCAAAAGAACCTGGAATTATCTTCTGGAGGGCAAATCCCTTATAGTGCAGGCTTCCCCCATTAGGTGAGAGTTTAAGGAACCCATCTGTATCAGTGAACCAGCTGGCGTTGTTGTGAGAGGCTGCATTCGGCTTCAGTGAATGTTCTTTTTGAAGACTTAATGTGTTTGCCCATTTCATGATGGGTGATTTACAAGCACACCTGCCTATACCACGCTGAGTGCTCAGCAGTTTTTGACCAAAACAGCATGATCTCCCTGTTCACCTGATCTTGACCCAAACAACATATTTTTTTTTAAAGATTTTATTTATTTATCTTAGAGGGGAAGGGAAGGAGAGAGAGAGAGAGAGGGAGAAAGAAATATCAATGTATGGTTGTCTCTCATTCGTCCTCTGCCGGGAACCGGGAACCTGGAACTGGCCTGCAACCCAGGCATGTGCCCTAACTGGGAATCGAACCGCGATCATGTGGTTCGCAGGCTGACGCTCAATCCACTGAGCTACACCAGCCAGGGCCCAAGCAACATATTTTTTGTTTACCCAGATGAAAAAAGTCCTCAAAGGAAAACATTTTGCTGATGTGGAAGAGGTGAAGCAAAAAAAGGCAGAAGCATTAAAAGGAATCAAAACTGACAAGTTCAAAAACTGTTTTGAGCAATGGAAAAAAATGTCTCAATAAATACATCAAATGGAAAGTACTTTGAACGTGACCGAAGTTTAAAACATGTAAGAATACACAATTTTTTATAAATGAATTCCATTTTGGGGGGTCCCCCTTGTATAATTTTGAAAAAAACTTTCCCTTCCACTAGTCTCTGAAAGATCTGGCTCTCTGAACCTCTCCATTATCAAATGTACCCATCAATTCCTATAATCCCTATACTAGGTAGGCATTATTCTTTTGGGTCGCGTCATCCCTAAGTAATTACCAAGAATGAAACACAAATCCCAACCAGTCTCCCTTCTCTCCAGTAAAAACTTTAAAAATTTTTCATGGCTCCTGGTAAGGAGACTTATCTAAGGCCTCATGAAATCTTATTTCATGAAGGTTAGCTATGAATTTGCATTCACCCATATTCTTATTTGTCAC